>NC_052318.1:43499607-44099607 GCF_016432855.1 Salvelinus namaycush | reverse complement strand
GTTTTGTTTGATTAAATTCATTATGTCTAATTACCACGCTGCACATTGGTCCTCTGATCCTTCTCGCCTCTCTTCGTCCGAGGAGGAGGAAGAGCTAGACTGCCGTTACAGCAGCAAATATGCGATAAGGTGAGCATAATTACTTCATTTAGCCTGCGTAGTCTAACTGTCCAACTGAATATACTCTTCTTTCAACATAACACTCATGCAAGCTTGATGAAGGTTTAATCATCAACCTTAACGGTTATTGAATAATTACCTTGACAGTGTTATTCCATTCCAAACCTATAGGACTCAAGGTGTGCGTGTGCACAGGCTACATAGAATACATTTGGAATGCTGCCCGATTTGTCTTTTACATGTTTCTAGATGAAGCCACATGCAGAGAGAAACCTGGAAAGAAGTTTGATGTTTTCACTGCCAAAACATTCACAACCCAAGTTGTAGCTGGGACCAACTTCTCCAATTTTAAAATCGTTTTCTTTCTACTTTCTAGCCTATGTTTAGAAAAAATAAATGCCTCTGTTCCATTACAGCACTGTTTCCCAAACTCGGTGCACGTTTTGGTTTTTGCCCAAACACTATACAGCTGGTTCAAATAATGAACTAATCATAAAGTTTAAATCATAAACCAAAACGTGTACTGAGTTTGGGAAAGCCTGAACTCCAGGGGGGAGTCATTTTGTTTTCAAGCACTGTGAGAGCTGTGACTCCCTGCCACACCCCCTGTATGGGTTTCGAAGCATTGAACTGCGTCACAAATGTATAGGGCGTGAACATGTACTGGACAAGCTTTGTAAACACTAAATTGGTCATTACTCAGTACATATGAGCCTTGAGAATCCCGTCTCTATCACCTATGCGTCACTCATCAGGCCTTAATCCTTCCCTTTCTCATAGGTCCATGTTGGTGGAGATGAATTTATGCACCTGCGTGTCCATAAAACACTACCCCACGCTGGCGGGAAACTTGAGCTTCATAGAGTACAGACTCCAAAAGCTCACAATGACTCTATTGGTTTCTTCTGAATACGTGTAACTCCCTGCAGAGGATGCCACTCCCATACTCCAGCCTCCATGCCTGCTCTAGATAATGTGTACCCTTGTTTTTATGCTCACCTGTATTGTACTATACTGTATTGTATACTTACATTGGTAAATGTCTGTCTTTACTAAAAGCCATCGATGCCTTTTGACTAAATGTATTTGGACTACAACGTAAAAAAAACATTTGACAGCTGATTTTTCTTTTTGTAAAACTAAAAAACACTCAGTGAAGTGCTTGTTCTATCATTTCTGTGTTTTGGAGGTTATGAAATTTCTCTATCACAGCAATTACTATACACCTATTCCATAATCCCTAGTAGTGACTGACATGTTTCTCATGATTGCGTGGTACCACATCAGGTAGGGATTATGTCAGTTAAACAGATCAAAACAGACACACATGCAATGACTGAGTTGGTTCTGGACATCAAAATATAATTCTGGCAACAGGAAAGGGGAGAGTCAATTGTGGTGTGCAGTCTTCATTTTCTTTTTGCAGAATTTTTTTTCCCTCAATTGGGTGTCTGCTGTATGCAACCCAAAAGAGGGCCCCACCCATTGTAAGAGGTGATTACAACCTGTAATGACAGCATATGATTGGCTGATGGCTGCTTTAACCTGTGATTACCATATTTCACCAAAACACACAAAGCTGAAAACTGATAGTTATCCCTCTGTCTTTGGGGGTTTGATGAGGGGAATAAAAAGTGGAGGTGGAGGGGAGGAGAAAAGGAACAGAACTGGAATATAAGTCACCAGAATAAGACTGGATGTATGCAAAGAATCACAGCACTAGGATGAAGTCATTGCTGATCGTGATCGTGGTGTGTCTGTTGCTGACTGAATCTGGTGAGTATGACATAACTCACGACATGCAGCACGACACACAGGACATAGTCATGTGATTATGATAACAGTGTTACAGGGTAGGCTACAGGAGAACCTTGAGTGACTGACTCAGTTGACAGGACCTCCCTGTTTTATACTTTTAGATGGAAAACGTAAATCCAAGAAAAATAGGATCTCATTACCCAGAAGAGTGAAGAAGATTCAAGAGGCCCTGGGTGAGTCATATGTTATAACTTTACTTGCTTGCCTTTGTCCTCTTCCTCTGTTTCTCTCCTCTCCGCCACTGTCTTTTCTGGGTGATTCCTTGCACGTGTAATTGCATGTGACACTGTGTGGTGATTGTAACTTTATTGAGAATTGAGAGCTTTGATTTTAAAATGTTTCTTGTCCACGTGTTTAACACTGTAAGTGTTGTGGCCATTCATTCATTCATGAGGTGGTTGGCTGTGTCTTTTGCAGACCCTAATCGAATTGTAAATACTTTGAAATGGAAAACTGGATCCAAAGATCTGGGTAAGTACAACACA
Organism: Salvelinus namaycush; assembly: GCF_016432855.1. Lineage (NCBI taxonomy): Eukaryota > Metazoa > Chordata > Actinopteri > Salmoniformes > Salmonidae > Salvelinus > Salvelinus namaycush. The sequence goes on along the minus strand of NC_052318.1, from coordinate 44,097,184 downwards.
TAATATTTGTTTCTGTACCCAAAACAGTGATCAACAGGATGAGTTCATATTGCCCTAACCAATCATTAAAGACTCATTAAAGACTCCACACATCTATTACACACTCATTCATATCTAGTCTGTAGTATTCCAGCTTCTAGTGCACTTCAATTCTAGGATTAAACAAAAACAATTTACTATTTCTTATTTAGCTAAAGTAACAGAGGATGCCATTGTAAATGAACATTTGAGATGTAAGTAAAAAATAATATTGTTTCACGCATATAATGATTATTCTGCATTATTAATACAATATTTATTTTGATATTTTGAACAAAACTGATGGTATTTATTTTGTGTTTGTTCTAGTGACGACCCAAGGTGAGTTGTGATCATGGAAGTGATGATGCCATTGCTCAGGTGTTCACATGGTTAAATGTGTAGTTACTGTGTTGTCATTTCCTTCCCCTCAGTGATGAACTGGCTTCATAAAGTGGTTGACGTTGGTGAGCAATAGCTGTCTGTCTGTCCTTTCTGTCTGTCTGTCCGGTCTGTCCGTTTGGCATCTATCAGTGATTAACACAATGATTTCTGATTTGATTTCTCAATTTAGGAAAAGGCATTGCTAACGGTGTCTGCAAGACAGGTGAGCATGGTACAATTAAGAAGAACTGTATGAAAACAACATAAACCTACTGTCAACTACACATCTTGTTCATTCTCTATGAACACCTTAGAGTGGAGGATTGTCTGCATTGTTTCCCTCATTTTTTTTGTCCTTTACCCTCACAGTCAGCTATGTATGAGGGACTTGAAGCTAGACTTGACAGTAATGGTGAGTACCAAAGACTATATGAGTGAGTAGCCTCCTATTTTGTGCAACTTGTGTCATCGATGTTCTACCTTCTATCATCTAATCCAATCATACAAAGACTTGTACTCTCGTCTGTCCTCTCTCCACTTCAAGAACACAGTGTCAATACTGTAGATGGACAGCAGAGGTCACCTTTCTCATGAACATTTTCTACGGGACAGCTGGGAGCAAAGCTGGTGTGAAAAGACTTACCGCAACACATCTTGAAACTTCCCCAGTTCAATCCACAAGCTGAATCTGCCATCTGTCAGAATGAACATAGAGGCATCTTATAGTGATCCAGCACAATTGATAACTGTCAGATTTCTTGCTCATAGTACATACCAGTTCATCTATACCATAGAACATAACACAGTAATACCTAAACTTGCATGCATGGTTGTTCAGTCAATAGACTACAATCATTTGTGGTTTTATTATTTGGAATGATGTGAATTACATTTTTTGTTCAATTAAATAATGTTCCCATAAACTATTTTAGCCTCTCAATCATGGTTTGATTGTATTTACACACCTGAAGTAAGCACAGAAATATTGTCATTACATGCTGAGAACATTTCTTGGTTTGATTTCTTAGTATTGGATTGAATAATGATATGTTTCGAGACCACTGTTTCAACTGGTAAGATGGTGGGAAAGTCTTTGTGAGCTGTGGGTGTGTCTGTGACACAAAGACTTGCCCACACTTGTTTCAGGTGTTTCATCACAGTATGTCTTTCGCCTCCAACTGCCAAAAGAGTGGAAAATAACCAACTGGCAAACAGTTTCTTAGAACTTATGTAAGGATTACTTGCATGAAACAGTATAATATTTAAAGGGATATATGACTCAAAAGGTATGTGGAAAATCCTGGTAGGTTGTATTTTTAGTTGACTATACCTTTAAAATTGTGTTGACCTGAGATGGTATGATTACATGAAGGATTGGTCTTCCTTTTCAAGCAAGGTTTTACATTGATAGTTAAATTTCACATTAAACCCTCCACACACACACACACAAAGCGAGATGCTTTGGTGCTTAGGTGGAGCTCTGTTTACTATCTAAAGTGCTGACAGTTAGATTTGATTCACTAGTTCCTGCCCACAGAAAGCAATCGAGGAACAGATTCTGCTTTTGTTTATCACTGTCTGTCTTTTTTTGCTCCTGTTATTTTCTTTTCTAAATTGATGGGCTGATCCTTTCAAGAGCTTTCAGCCCACTTCACATGCACAAACATATTACATACAGTACCAGTTAAATGTTTGGACACACCTGCTCATTCAAGGGTTTTTCATTATTTGTACTATTTTCTACATTGTAGAATAATAGTGAAGACATCAAAACTATTAAATAACACATATATAATTATGTAGTAACCAAAAAAGTGTCAAAATATATATTTTTTGTTTGAGAGTCTTCAAAGGTCAATGACCAAAACACACCTCCAGGCTGTGTAAGGGCAATTTGACCAAGAAGGAGAGTGATGGAGTGCTGCATCAGATAACCTGGCCGCCACAGCCACCCAACCTCAACCCAATTGAGATGGTTTGGGATGAGTTGGACCGCAGATTGAAGGAAAAGCAGCCAATAAATGCTCAGCATATGTGGGAACTCCTTCAAAACTGTTGGAAAAGCATTCCAGGTAAAGCTGGTTGAGAGAATGCCAAGAGTGTGCAAAGCTTTCATCAAGGCAAACAGTGGCTACTTTGAAGAATCTAAAATATAACATATATTTTGATTTGTTTAACACTTTTTTGGTTACTACATGATTCTATATGTGTTATTTCATAGTTTTGATGTCTTCACTATTGTTCTACAATGTAGAAAATAGTAAAAATAAAGAAAAACCCTTGAATGAGTAGATGTGTCCAAACTTTTGACTGGTACTGTACACACTCATAGCATGCAGACAATCACCAAGACAATTCATTATATGTTTTCTAAAGTTATTTCAATTTATTTGAGATTAAATGTGTATTATGTACTTGCACTTTGATGAATGCTCTCATCATCTCAAAATTCAGTTCATGGTTTTCCTTTTTGTGGATAAGTTCACTTCCAGTGTTCTACAGAGGGAGGAGTGACCCCATAAGCCCCATCTCCATGGGTATTGTATAACTAGTGTGTGTGTGTGTGTGTGTCTAAGGGGCGGGGGATAGATATGGTAGCAGGTAGCAGCTTGTGTGTATGGGAGGGGGTGTTTATGTAAACCCATACTCTACAGTATATATAGGAGTGAGATGTAGCAAAGAAAAGCAGATCTCCTGTTTTGTCCTTTATAATTCTTGATACCGACCCTGCTCTGCTGTAGCCATGACGACCATGCTGCTGAGCGCACTAGGAGCACTGCTCTGCTCCTTGGTTGTCACCGCTGAGGTCATGCCCCAAGGAGACTTCAATCTACAAGGGGTAAGAGAGAAAATGAAGAGAGGGATCAGAAATCAGCGTTACATTGAAAATCAAATGACGAGGAACAAACTAGGGATTGTTATGGAGAAAAAAGAAACATTAGGAGTAGGAATACAGAAAGAAACCTATGATGAAAACAAGATTCAAACGGAAGGGATGAACGAAATGTGGGAATTCTAGTGACACATTGTTGGGTGTTCATATTGAGACAAGAGTTATTGAGATGTTCCTTCATGAATGATTCAGGAATATTTCAGTATCAGCTCTCACAGATTTAAGGTTTAAACTTTCGGTGACTCCTGCAGACAGGAATAAGGAGGTGATGTAATCTAATCAGGGATGTTTTTTGCAGGTGGCAGGAAAGTGTTATGTGATTGGATTTGCCACTAATGCCCATCAACCACAAGGCCAGCATGAAGATGGGCAACGCCATGCTGACACCAACTGCTGACGGAGACCAGGAAATGGCATATTCTAGCCGGAAGTAAGAGAGAGAGAGAAAGAGAGAGACATTGTGCTGATTCTGTATGAACTGTATTGTCTCTGTAGCGCTGATGGCTCCTGCTGGAGAATTGAACCACCTGGCCAAGAAGACAAACCTTCTGGGGAAATTAATCTTCAAGAGCGAGCGTAAGTCTACAACCTATAAACACATACACACACAGTGCACTAATGGGCCTGTGTGTGATATTGTCAATTCAACTCCCTCTCGTCCCCTCTAGGCTGGAGTAATGAAAATGACATGCGTGTCGTTGACGTTAAGTATGACGAGTATGCTTTTATTCACACCAAGACCAAGGGTGTTTCAGCTGTGCTCACCAACCTGTATGGTACGATCCTTTCCACTCCTCTGCAAAATCCTATGACTCAGTCTCATTGTTTCACTATTCCTTTCCCCATCCTTTGTTAGAAATCTTATATTACCAAATATTGCATCCTTCACAGTATATTTAGTCTGCCATGTATTGTACCGTGGGACAGACCTGAGCCCTGACATGCTGCAGAAGTTTAGGCAGTTCTCCCTGGACACCAGGCTATCCTCCCCAAAAACGGTACAGCCCATTTGTGAAGTGTGTTTAAGTTGCACAATATTTCTTGATAGAAGTGTGGAATGTTTCAGACATAATTATCAACCTTATTTCTCTCTTTCTGCAGATGAGTGTCCTGCTGTGTAATTTCATCCATGTTTTTTACTTTCTTAACATGCTCCCTTGATCAGTCTGCATGGCATTGCTACTCGATCGGTAGACCCATGGCAACTGTGGCAACCATGAACCACCTTTAGCTCCATTGGCCCATTAGCTTCAGGCTTCCGCCTTAACTTGCATCTGAATTGCCTAGTGAAGCCCAGCGTAGCTGTAAGCTCTGTTAGTTTTTAACTTCACTGACTTGCTCCAATAAAATACTGTCTAGTGCTTTTTCCGTTTGTCAGTCATTCTACTCTTCAGATGACTAGAATATGTTGGGTATTTAATACTTCTGATCCTAAGATGTGATGTTAGCTGCTTTAGAAGTCTGTGTTGATCAAATGTCATGTAAACCCAGCTCTAAAAGTAACCTTGGTGTACCATCATTCTATTGAAAACGTTGTCCTACTCCTTGCAAGTACATCCATAACACAGTTCTGATTCCTCCTTTTGTTTGTTAAGTGTTTACACACTTTATTTACAAATGTGTACAAAACAATAATTGACCTCCTGTAGAATTCTAGTTACACTGAATTATACAACAAAGTTCATGATGATGAAATAAATATAAAAACAAAAATGATCACAGGGGAAGGAACTGTCAAAGCCAGAGTACAAATATACCACCAGTCTTTACAAGTTGTATTTCTCCTCAGGGGACTAATGCCTCTCCCTGGCCACTGGCATAAGTAGATGTGTGTTTGGGTAAAGGAAGTATGTTGTGGTCATGAGTCTGTGGTACCAGATCTAGTGCAATCTAACTCTGAAGGCCTTGCTGGCGCTGCATCATATTTCAGGTGTCTGATAATAAAGCTTATTAGGGGTTAAATAATCTGTATGAAGATGGGTTTATGGGTTGGTTCTAAATGATACTGCTTACCTGTTAGATCCCCCCACCCCCATGGGATAAACAACCACATCTAGTATCTCATTTTGTGTAAAGAAGTGAATCAACTAAAAGAAACCGCTCTGAAGCCGCAGCTTTTACAATGGACATGGCTATTTGCTATGATGCAGTCAACTCTTTCTCCAGGCATTGTCCATGACCAGACAGACAGTTCTACTCAAAACAACAAAGATATGAAGATGTGGGGTCAGCACCAGTAAGCGCAATACGCTATGAAAGTCCCGCCTATTTCCTTGTTCAAATCCTCTACTGTTTTTGAACTGGCGTCAAGTTTATAAAATTCATGAAAACGTGGTCATTTACGATGTATGTACAATTTTATTTGTGGATTAGTTTACTTCTACCTCATGTCTTTCATGAATATTTACGATTCATTTGAATTTTCCGTAATCAAAAACCTTCAAAAATATATTGGGTAAACGAATCCACGAATACGAATATAAGATATTGTAATGACCCGGCTGGGTCATAAGGAGAAAAGAGACGGACTCTAGGTGTGCAGGTCAGAACACAGGTTTATTCCTAAACTGGGCTATTGTTCAGGCCACAGCCCACGCCGCTAAATGCCGAACGTACACAATTATACCATGTCGAGTTAAGGTCACTCTCATAGGAACAGATCAAGGCCCCGAACAGAAGAGAGAGAGATGAGACAGTAATCCCTATTTATGCATTTCCAAACCCCGCGGGATTTCCCATCATACCCCCCCAACCTTTCCATCTGTCCTGACATATTTAACCCCTGCTAGTAGCCATGAGAACCATAACACACCCACAAACACAGAACACAATACCGGGTCGTTACATAGCCCCCCCCCCCCTTTCTAAACCCTAGCCCCTAGGGTTACACAACAAAATCCTTAAAACGACCCGGAGGTCGCATCAGTCTCTTGGGCCTCCCCGTGACTCTCACCGGTGAACCCCCAGAACACTCCTCTGCCCCAATGTCATTTCCAGCGCCCTCCGAAGAAGCAGCCCCCTCCCCAGGCTCAGGTTGCGCTAGAGTCTCCTCGTTAGACTGTTCCCGTGGGCTCACATCAGAGACCTCACTCCCATTCCCTACCGTTTTCCTCCCTCTGTAGGGTGCCAATCGATCCCGGTGGACCACCACCTTCCTGCTCCGTGGGGGGACCTCCACCCGGTACGTCACCTCCCCCACTCTCTCTATCACCAGACACGGCCCCACCCATGCACTGTCCAGCTTTGGGCACCGCCCCTTCTTGCGCTTGGGGTTGTGAAGCCACACACATTCTCCCGCTCCAAAGTGCCTCCCCCTAGCGCGCGAGTCGTAGTGGCGCTTTTGGCGCACCCCTGCGTTCTCGAGTTGCTCTCTTGCAAAGGTGTGAGCCGCTTCTAACCGGTTCTGCAGACGACACACATAGTTCGGGCCAGGCAAAACCCCGTCGTCATTATCAGGAGGGTGGCCAAACGTCAGTTCGGCTGGCGTGCGCAACTCACGACCTAACATTAGTAGTGCTGGGGAGCACGCAGTCGATTCTTGAACAGCCGACCTACACGCCATAAGAATAAACGGTAAGTGGGTGTCCCAATCTCTCTGGTGTTTTGAGGTAACGATGGCCAGCTGCTGTGCTAATGTTCTGTTAAATCTTTCCACCAGCCCATCACTCTGGGGGTGAAGCGGAGTAGTGCGCGTCTTCTCCGCGCCTAACCGTCTACACAACTCTGAGAACACCCGTGACTCGAAGTTTCTCCCCTGGTCGCTGTGAATAGACTGTGGCACCCCAAACCGACTGATTATTCCCCCCACCAACGCATCAGCTACTGTCTCTGCCTCCTGGTCTGGGAGAGCGTAAGCCTCCGGCCACTTGGTGAAGTAGTCCATAGCGGTTAGAATCCACCTGTTACCGCTGTCTGTGGTTGGAAACGGCCTTACTTACGGCTGCTGTAACACGCTCCCCTGCAGCCTTTTGGGCACCACTACCTGCCACGTAATTTCTCCAGTCGCTGGCTTTTTCCACCCCCTCTGGAGCACTCCCTCAGCCACTCTAAGGACTGTGAATTTAGCCCACAGTCCTTTGGTGACTGGTGATAGAGGGGTTACTTCCCCCCACGGCGGTCGTCTTCTCTCTTCCACCCACCGCAAAACAGGACGCAGCTCTGCGTCCTCCTCCTGGCGACGCCTCCACTCCCCAACGTCCACAGCCTCAAGCTCCCGGCACTCTGTCACACTCAGCTGACTCACCGTGGCGGTGACTCCCTCCTCCCTGCACAGTTCTCTCTCTCGCTCCACCCGTTTGGCGCAGTACCCACAGCCATCCTCAGCACACGGGCGGCGGGACAAGGCGTCTGCATTGCTGTGGCGAAGGCCGGCTCTGTGCTCCACCTGGAAGTCGTAGGGTTGCAGCTCCTCCAGCCAGCGGGCAATCTGACCCTCTGGCTCCTTGAAGGAGAGAAGCCACTGCAGGGTGGAGTGATCCGTCCGGACCACAAACGGCAGGCCCCCCAGGTAGTACTTGAAATGGCGTACTGCTGCCACGACAGCCAAAAGCTCTCTCCTTGTCACGCAGTAGCGTTTTTCAGCCTTATCAAAAGTTCTGCTGTAATAAGCTACTACGTGTTCCCCATCAGGACCACGCTGAGCCAGCACAGCCCCCAAACCCTCATTGCTTGCGTCGGTGTCCAGGATGAACGGACGGTTCGGGTCTGGTGAGGCCAGGACAGGGGCCTCCATCAGGGCACGTTTGAGGGCCTCAAACGCCCGCTGGTGCTCTTCGGTCCACTGAAAAACAGTGTCCTCCTTGAGAAGGTGGTTCAAAGGAGCCGCTACCCCCGCAAACCCCTTCACAAACCTACGATAGTAGGATGCCAGCCCCAGGAAGCTCTTAACCTCTTTTTTCCCCCCTGGAACTGGCCACCCCCTCACAGCCTCTACTTTGTCTGGCATCGTGCTGATGCCCTCACCACCCAGCTGATGCCCCAGGAACGCCACCTCCCTTTGCATGAAATGGCACTTTCCCGGATGCAATTTTAGCCCCGCCCCCGAGATCCTCTCCAACACTCGCCTAATTGCCCCCAGTGCCCCCTCAAACGATGTGCCGTGCACCAATATGTCGTCTAGGTACACAACACACTCGTCTCTCGGAACCCCCGCCAGCACTCTGTCCATGAGCCTCTCAAAGGTGGCAGGAGCATTACAGAGCCCGAAGCACAGCACCTTGAACTGCCAATGGCCCCTATCTGTGGAGAAGGCCGTTTTTTCACGTGCCCCTGGCGAGAGGGGCACCTGCCAGTAGCCACTGCGCAGATCAAGGGAGGAGAACCACGAGGACCCTCTCACGTGGTCTAGCGACTCATCAATCCTCGGTAGGGGATAAGAGTCTTTAGTGGTGACAGAATTTAGGCCCCTGTAGTCAACACAAAACCTAAGTTTACCCCCTTTCTTAGGCACCATGACGACCGGCGCGGACCATGGGCTATCTGATGGCTCAATGAAATCAGCCCGCAACATGTCAACAATAGCTGTGTCTGCTGCTTCCCTCCTGGCAAGGGGGATACGACGGGGCCGAATTTTAATGGTTCGGGCGTCCCCAGTGTCTATTTCGTGCTGAACTAGGTGCGTTTGTCCTACCTCATCTTCCCCCCAAGCGAAGCTATCTTTAAAGTCCAACAGCAGCTGCTTTAACTGTCTCTGTTGTCTCTCATCCAGACCCTGACAATTCTTCAGCCACACAGCCTCGACGGCGTCGATAGCTTCCTCCTTCCCCCCGTCGGGCTGATGGGGTGAAGGAGCCAGTGTGTTTTGGGCTACTGGGCTGCCTGTGCTTGCACCATGATGGGGAGTGAAGGCCGTCGCCGCCGGAGACAGCTGCTGGGATGGCACAACGACCAAGGGAGCAGCCGGAATGACCGGTGGAGTTTCTGCAAGCTTGGAGGAAGACGGAGGGACAACCCTGCCCCCTGCTGGCCCTCCCGAAGGCGACATTCCCACTGTGGGCCCCCCCGACAGCCTCAAAGTGCCCAACGCTAAGTCCAACTGAGCCCCACAGTTTTTCAAAAAGTCCATTCCCAGTATACAGGGGTCCTGCACCGCTGCTACCCACACCGGACACCCCACAGTTCTCCCCCCCACAGTCACAGATAGCTGACACTTCCCTAACATGGGGGCTAGCTCCCCCGTGACAGTCCGTAGCTGGACAAGGGTCGGCTCCACCCGCACCCCAACAGGTAGTATGTCTGGTCTCACCAGGGTTACTGTAGAGCCCGTGTCGACCAGGGCCAAACATTCCACCCCCTCTACCTTGACGATGACATTGCAGAAGTCCCCAACGGTGGTACGTCCCACCACAACTATCGGACTAGGAAACACGGCGGCAGCTACACCCTGGGGGAGCAGGTCCCCACCCTCTTGTCTGCGCTGCTGGGTACCTCTTTTGCTTACAGTGGGTTCGGGGGCGGGGGGGGGTGGGCCCGCGCTGCCCCCTGCGCGAGAACCCGCTGTCGTTTCCCTGGTGACGGGAGAATCTGCCACACTCCCGCTGAATGTGGCCAGGTTGGCCACAACCCCAGCAGACAATAGGAGTTGAGCTGACACTGCGACGTTGCCTGGAGCCCCTCTCCATGACAAGCGAAGCAGTCTTGACTAGCCCGCCCAACTCGTCAACCCACTCTGGTTTTGTGACCCCTGGCACCCCAGCCACCGCTGCTCTCACCTCTGGTTGACTGGCGACTTCCACTCTCACTCCCTCACCCCAGATCAGCTCCCTCTTCCTGGCTATCTCCACTGCAGCCCGCAGAGATGGTGGGTCCGCCATCTGAACATGCTTACCCAGTTCGGTGGAAGAGAGCGCTCTAATAAAACTGTCCCGTGCCAGCTCGTCTTGCACCCCAATCGGCATAGCCCGCCTGGTCAGGCTCAGAATACCACTTGCCAACGCCTTTAATGATTCCCCCTGAAGTCTCTTTTTGTTACTCAGTTCAATCCGCAGCATGTTGGGCTGCGCGTCGCTGCCGAAACGGCCCCCAAATACCTCCACTAGCGCACCGTAGTCGCCCCTCTCGTCCGGGGCTAGCGTTAACAGGCATTCCGACGCCTCCTCTGCCAGGCTCAGGGCAAGCTGTAATGCTTTCGTCTCGTCAGACCACCTCCCGGCTCTAGCCAACAACTCGAATTGAGTGAAAAAAACTTCCCATTTACCTTGTCCATTGAACTTTGGTAGTTTAGCCGCTACCGTGGCTAATGGCAATAGGCCGCTGCCATCTCTGTTTACATAAGCAGGCCCAGCCATTTCCGCACCCGGTGACGTCGATATCCCCGTCGCCGTGACGTCTGCCCTCGAGCGGTGTGAAGGAAAAACCCGCCAGTTCTGCCATCTTGCTGACTAACAATTTAACTCCCGCCATGTGGCTCTCCAGCTCTTCTACGGCAGTCGCCGCCCGACCCTCCCGACCGGGTACCCCCGAGCCCACAACGGACACTTTGTCCGACTCTTCCTTAATTTTCCGCCTCGCCCCAAGCATCATGACCGTAGATGCGAGTCACGCTAAAGCCAACCCGGCCTATACTGAACAGCTAACTCGCCTAGTCTCGATCCCGTAGTTCGAAAGCACTTCTGACGCCAATGTAATGACCCGGCTGGGTCATAAGGAGAAAAGAGACGGACTCTAGGTGTGCAGGTCAGAACACAGGTTTATTCCTAAACTGGGCTATTGTTCAGGCCACAGCCCATGCCGCTAAATGCCGAACGTACACAATTATACCATGTCGAGTTAAGGGTCACTCTCATATGAACAGATCAAGGCCCCGAACAGAAGAGAGAGAGATGAGACAGTAATCCCTATTTATGCATTTCCAAACCCCGAGGGATTACCCATCATATCCCCCCAACCTTTCCATCTGTCCTGACATACACTGCTCAAAAAAATAAAGGGAACACTTAAACAACACAATGTAACTCCAAGTCAATCACACTTCTGTGAAATCAAACTGTCCACTTAGGAAGCAACACTGATTGACAATAAATTTCACATGCTGTTGTGCAAATGGAATAGACAAAAGGTGGGAATTATAGGCAATTAGCAAGACACCCCCAATAAAGGAGTGGTTCTGCAGGTGGTGACCACAGACCACTTCTCAGTTCCTATGCTTCCTGGCTGATGTTTTGGTCACTTTTGAATGCTGGCGGTGCTTTCACTCTAGTGGTAGCATGAGACGGAGTCTACAACCCACACAAGTGGCTCAGGTAGTGCAGCTCATCCAGGATGGCACATCAATGCGAGCTGTGGCAAGAAGGTTTGCTGTGTCTGTCAGCGTAGTGTCCAGAGCATGGATGCGCTACCAGGAGACAGGCCAGTACATCAGGAGACGTGGAGGAGGCCATAGGAGGGCAACAACCCAGCAGCAGGACCGCTACCTCCGCCTTTGTGCAAGGAGGAGCACTGCCAGAGCCCTGCAAAATGACCTCCAGCAGGCCACAAATGTGCATGTGTCAGCATATGGTCTCACAAGGGGTCTGAGGATCTCATCTCGGTACCTAATGGCAGTCAGGCTACCTCTGGCGAGCACATGGAGGGCTGTGCGGCCCCCCAAAGAAATGCCACCCCACACCATGACTGACCCACCACCAAACCGGTCATGCTGGAGGATGTTGCAGGCAGCAGAACGTTCTCCACGGCGTCTCCAGACTCTGTCACGTCTGTCACATGTGCTCATGTGCTCAGTGTGAACCTGTTTTCATCTGTGAAGAGCACAGGGCGCCAGTGGCGAATTTGCCAATCTTGGTGTTCTCTGGCAAATGCCAAACGTCCTGCACGGTGTTGGGCTGTAAGCACAACCCCCACCTGTGGACGTCGGGCCCTCATACCACCCTCATGGAGTCTGTTTCTGACCGTTTGAGCAGACACATGCACATTTGTGGCCTGCTGGAGGTCATTTTGCAGGGCTCTGGCAGTGCTCCTCCTTGCACAAAGGCGGAGGTAGCGGTCCTGCTGCTGGGTTGTTGCCCTCCTACGGCCTCCTCCACGTCTCCTGATGTACTGGCCTGTCTCCTGGTAGCGCCTCCATGCTCTGGACACTACGCTGACAGACACAGCAAACCTTCTTGCCACAGCTCGCATTGATGTGCCATCCTGGATGAGCTGCACTACCTGAGCCACTTGTGTGGGTTGTAGACTCCGTCTCATGCTACCACTAGAGTGAAAGCACCGCCAGCATTCAAAAGTGACCAAAACATCAGCCAGGAAGCATAGGAACTGAGAAGTGGTCTGTGGTCACCACCTGCAGAACCACTCCTTTATTGGGGGTGTCTTGCTAATTGCCTATAATTCCCACCTTTTGTCTATTCCATTTGCACAACAGCATGTGAAATTTATTGTCAATCAGTGTTGCTTCCTAAGTGGACAGTTTGATTTCACAGAAGTGTGATTGACTTGGAGTTACATTGTGTTGTTTAAGTGTTCCCTTTATTTTTTTGAGCAGTGTATTTAACCCCTGCTAGTAGCCATGAGAACCATAACACACCCACAAACACAGAACACAATACCGGGTCGTTACAATATATCTTCTAAGTGCTATTATAAACTGGGTGGTTTGAGCCCTGAATTCTGGCATATCAGAACGTATACCACGGGTTTGACAAAACATTTTAGTTTTACTGCTCTAATTACGTTGGTAACCAGTTTATAATAGCAATAGGGTTCCTCGGGGGTTTGTAATATTTGGCCAATATACCACGGATAAGGGCTGTGTCCAGGCACTCTGCGTTGCGTCTTGCGTAAGAACAGCCCTATCGGTTATATACCACACCTCCTCCGGCCTTATTGCTTAGTTAGAATGGACGATCACTGCTCAGTGGATCTGGTTTTTCTAATCAGTTGAATGTCAATTTCATTGTGTGAATACAAACAGCTTGTCGATTTAAACAGCGGCAGTTTATCCACTTCATAAATATAATGGTACATTTCAAAAAGCACGACTCGAGTCATGTGATCGTGACAATATAAACAAGAAAGTAAAAATTAATTGTGTGAAATCTTTCGTAGGTTTTTTCAGCTGTAACTAATCATGATGATGTGTAGCGGTGCCTTCGAGGTGAAGATCATGACTAGACGAGATCCAGTTTTTGTCAATTTAAATTCAGGTTTGACGTTTTGTTGCCGGTAAGGAACATTTACACAGCAGGTTAGGATAATTAACGTAGCAGGTTAGAATAATTAGGTTAATGTTAGGAAAAGGGTTAGCTAAAATGCAACAAAAATCAACTTTTAACGTTAATTTGACATAAACTGGATCCCTTTTAGCCATGAACGTGAAGGATGCCACTCCTGAAGTGCAGCAAATCTGCTATAAAGTGAGCATAATTCCTTAATTTAGCCTGCTTAGTCTAGCTGTCCAACTGAATATGGTCATCTTTCAACAAAGATGACACACAATAATTACCTCGACCATGTTATTCCATTTGTGGGTAAATAACAAATGTCAAACCTATAGGTGTGCATGTGCATAGGCTATATGGAGTAAATTTGGAATGCTGCTGGAACAACTAAATCATTGCCTGATTGTCTTTTAAATGTTTCCAGATGAAGCCACATGCTGGAAAGAAGTTTGATGTTTTCGTTGTCAAAACATTCACAACACAAGTTGTGGTGGAGACCAACTTCTTCACTCTTCTTGAATAAAAAAATTATTGTATTATTTCTAGCCTATGTTTTGCAAAAATAAATGTCTCGGGGTTCCACTACATCATGGATCTCCAACCTTTTCTAGCATGAGGTGAGCTACTTATCTTTTTTTAGCTTTCAAATATGCACATTCTTCTCTTCTCCTCTCCCCTGAAACTCTTCCCTGGGTCCTTAAGTGTACAAGAGAAAGTAGTACACTATGTTTACTGTCAATAAACCTGGTAAAATAATGGTTAATAAAAAACGAAGGTGGGCCCTATAAAATCTGTGATTTTTTTATTCAGTTTTATTCTTCCTGGTTTTAGATTAGTTGAGGGTTTTCATTCTCAAAATTATATTTGTTCACAGAGAAACAACTAAATTGAATGTTCTGAGTTGATGTCAATGATTAAATCACATCAGAAGACAATTTGTTTAGGTCTGGAAGAAAACAAACAGATCTTATTTTTTGAATGTAGTTACCTTTCAATTACGCATCTGGCCCTTTAATTGCTTATCTAGTGCACTGTCTCATATGCAGGTCTAGCAATGGTTCTGTACTGCTGATGCTAATTTCATGGCAAAGTTTCCAATTAACAAATAATCAAAACAAATTATATACCTCTGCCAGGTAAGCCTACTTTGTAGTTAACATTTAATTGAGAAGGGTATGGGGAAAGATTTTAATTTTATTTAACCTTTATTTAACCAGGTAGGCCAGTTGAGAACAAGTTCTCATTTACAACTGCGACCTGGCCAAGATAAAGCAAAGCAGTGCGACAAAAACAACAACACAGAGTTACACATGGAATAAACAAATGTACAGTCAATAACACAATAGAAAAATCTATATACAGTGTGTGAAAATGTAGTAAGATTAGGGAGGTAAGGCAATAAATAGGCCATAGTGGCAAAATAATTACAATTTAGCATTAACACTGGAGTGATAGATGTGCAGATGATGATGTGCAAGTAGAGATACTGGGGTGCAAAAGAGCAAAAATAAATAACAATATGGGGATGAGGTAGTTGGGCGGGCTATTTACAGATGGGCTGTGTACAGGTGCAGTGATCGGTAAGCTGCTCTGACAGCTGATGCTTAAAGTTAGTGAGGGAGATATATGTCTCCAGCTTCAGTGATTTTTGCAATTCGTTCCAGTCATTGGCAGCAGAGAACTGGAAGGAAAGGCGGCCAAAGTAGGAGTTGTCTTTGAGGATGACCAGTGAAATATACCTGCTGGAGCTTGTGCTACGGGTGGGTGTTGCTATGGTGACCAGTGAGCTGAGATAAGGTAGGGCTTTACCTAGCAAAGACTTATAGATGACCTAGAGCCAGTGGGTTTGGCGATGAATATGAAGCGAGGGCCAGCCAACGAGAGCATACAGGTCGCAGTGGTGGGTAGTATATGGGGCTTTGGTGACAAAACGGATGGCACTGTGATAGACTGCATCCAATTTGCTGAGTAGAGTGTTGGAGGCTATTTTGTAAATTACATCGCTGAAGTCAAGGGTCGGTAGGATAGTCAGTTTTATGAGGGTATGTTCAGCAGCATGAGTGAAGGAGGCTTTGTTGTGAAATAGGAAGCCGATTATAGATTTCATTTTGGATTGGAGATGCTTAATATGAGTCTGGAAGGAGAGTTTACAGTCTAGCCAGACACCTAGGTATTTGTAGTTGACCACATATTCTAGGTCAGAACCGTCCAGAGTAGTGATGCTAGTCGAGCGGGCGGGTGCGGGCAGCGATCGGTTGAAGTGCATGCATTTAGTTTTACTAGCATTTAAGAGCAGTTGGAGGCCACGGAAGGAGTGTTGTATGGCATTGAAGCTCATCTGGAGGTTTGTTAACACAGTGTCCAAAGAAGGACCAGAAGTATACAGAATGGTGTCGTCTGCGTAGAAGTGGATCAGAGAATCACCAGCATTAAGAGCGACATCATTCATGGTCGTTGTGAGTGGGATCATTTGCCTCCGTTCACTTAAAATAACTGTTCATTTGTCTCCCAAACTGCTCATTGCTTAGAAATGTACCAAAACTATAAAAAGAAATATTGAATTTAAAGCGTAAACCGTTGTCTACCATGATGTCAGATCGTGAAATGTGAGTTCAAATACATCTTTACCTGACCAAATTGTTAGACGTCCTGCAAAAAATATTAATACTGAATGAGGCTCTCGTCTCACTATATTGTTCCTGCACTGAGGAATTGCCATCGTCAGAGGATGTTTTTATTGTGTTAGGTTTGGATTTTTAAGCCAATAGTGGCTAACCAGAGCTGGGATAATATCAATATTTCTTAAGTTGGTTAGAGCTGGAAGCTTGCAGTGTCTGATACTTGAGAGATATGTTCATGACAGTTTACGGTGGAACCAGGGCCAGCACTATGGGCTGGCCTTAGGGGTCCTGGCCCACCCTACCATACCTCCTTGCCTGTCCAAATAAATTATTTAAATATTGATCATTTATTTGACCGTGACGCACGCAGACAGAAAGACTAAAGATTATGGCATGCAGGGGTGTAACGTTCACTGGGGACGGGGACGGGGACATATTGAAATAGCATTTTTGTCCCCCCCAATTGTATCATTGGAATGTGATACAAAACAAGGCAATGGTGTTCTTTAGGACCATGCGGACGCCTCCGAGCAGTCGGGTCGGCTGTTTGGAGTGTTTATCCAACCGGATAAAAAAAAAATATATATATACACATTTATGTCCCTTTCTCCAGTGATATAGCCAAATTTCAGCAGAGAAGAAGAGGCGAAGCGAGAGGGCTCACTCTTACCAAAATCTGTACAGAGTAATCCCAATGCCTTTCTATGGGAATAATGTGCAGGTTTAAACTTGTCGCCTGCCTTCACGCCTTTGGGACAAAGAGTCCCATTGTTAGGGCGGACATGAGCATCTCGACATTATATACAGATATCTGGTTCCAGCCTCTTGCGAACTGGAAAGGGTTGGAGGGTGCACAGTGCACTGTTAGGAAGCTGGATTGCCCTAAAGTAATTTATTTATTATTATATAAATACTTGAACCGGGAGCATGACTTTCCCATTTGGCAGTGTCTGATTGTCTTAACTCATCACGTACACCACTAATAAGCTGAGTTTCTCAGTCAATTGTTCTTAATCTCAAACAAGTCAACAAAGTCTTCTTTTTTTTTTTTATCTTGATCTTCACCAAGCCTCGGTATGAAAGAGCAAAATATCATGATCTGATGATCCCATATAAAATAAAATAATACAAATATATTTTGAAAAAATTCTAATTTTTCACAAAAGTAGTGCACTGGGGCTTTAATAGTCCTGTATTAGCGGACCGATATAGCCGTCTGCAGCCGGTTCCCCCCACGTGACAATGATTTTGAGAAACTAAAACTTTATTATTGAAATTATACTGTTCTACGAAAATGCGCAAATAACATAATCATAACTGGTAGGATAAATTGTAAGCTTGACAAGCTGCCTTTACTATTACACCAGTTCCAAAAATTGTGCGTGCACACATTGGAGATCCGTGAAAAAACGTGCCGCCTATGGAAATCAAAGGCCTGTCCAATTGATAAATTCTGGCGCCAGCCCCTGGGTGGAACACTTGAAAATTGCAAGTACTTTCAGAATTGTTTGGCCAGCTACTCATAAGTGGTTTGCGACACATGTTGGAGACCCCTGCAATACATTGAGTCATTATTTTATCTTCAAGCTCTGTGAGAGCTGTGACCCCCTGCCACACCCTCACAACCCCTGTATGGGTTTCAAAGCATTGGGCTGTTTTAAAAATGTATAGGGTGTAAACATGTACTGGAAGAGCTTTGTAAACACTAAACAAATGGATCTTTACTCAGTACATAAGAGTCTTGAGAGTCATGTCTCTCTATCACCTATGCATCAGGCCCTAATCCTTCCCTTTCTCATAGGTCCATGTTGGTGGAGATGAATTTATGCACCTGCTCGTCCATAAAACACTACCCCACGCTGGCGGGAACCTGGAGCTGCATGGAATCTAGACTCCCAAAACTCACCATGACCCTATTGGTTTCTTCTGAATACCTGTAACTCCCTGCAGAGGATGCCACCCCCATAATCCAGCCTCCATGCCTGCTCTAGATCATGTGTACCCTTGTTTTTATGCTCACCTGTATTGTACTATACTGTATTGTATACTTACATTGGTAAATATCTGTCTTTGTACTAAAAGCCGTTTTCACCTTTGACTAAATGTATTTTGGTACAATACAATGTAAATAAACATTTGACAGCTGACTTTAGTTTTTGTAAAAGTTTTTTTTTTAAATCTATAAAAAATCTGTGAAGTGCGTATGTGGGTGCTTGTTGTACAATTTCAATTTGCATATTTGTAGGTGATGACATTTCCCCCATCTCTATCACAGCAATTACTGTACACCTATTGCGTAATCCCTAGTAGTGACTGACATTTCTTATGATTTTATGGTACCACATATCAGGTAGAGATTCTGTCAGTTGAATACAGTGCAGTCTTCCAATCGAGGCCTCAAATCGGGATGTTCTCCTTTTAAAACCGGCACGTCTGGAAGAAGAGGCTTGATTTCTGACACTATAGTGGTACAGTTTTCCTTCATCGAAGAAGCCTCAGGTTATACCTCCTATTGTTTGAAACATTTTCTGCATTTAAGATCGAAACAGACTTTGAGTTGGTTCTGGACATTAAAATATAATTCTGGCAACAGGAAAGGGGAGAGTCAATTGCGGTGTGCAGTCTTCCTTTTCTTTTTGCAGAAAACATTTTCCCTCAATTGGTTGTCTGCTGTATGCAACCCAAAATAGTGCCACGCCCATTGTAAGAGGTGATTAAAACCTGTAATGACAGCATATGATTGGCTGATGGCTGCTTTAACCTGTGATTACCATATTTCACCAAAACACACAAAGCTGAAAACTGATAGTTATCCCTCTGTCTTTGGGGGTTTGATGAGGGGAATTGATGAGGGGCCCCTGAGTGGCGCAGCAGTCTAAGGCTCTGCATCTCAGCGTGAGAGGTGTCACTATAGTCCCTGGTTCGAATCCAGGCTGTATCACATCTGGCCGTGGTTGGGAGTCCTATAGGACGGCGCACAATTTCCCCAGCATCATCTGGGTTTGGCCAGGGTAGGCTGTCATTGTAAATAAGCATTTGTTCTTAACTGACTTGCCTAGTGAAATACAAAAATATATATATTTTTATACAAAAAAATATATATTTTTATACAAAAATATATATATATTTTTAAAGTAGAGGTTGTTGGGAGGAGAAAAGGAACAGAACTGGAATATAAGTCACCAGAATAAGACGGGAGGTATGCAAAGAATCACAGCACTAGGATGAAGTCATTGCTGATCATGATGCTTGTGGTGGTGTGTCTGTTGCTGACTGAATCTGGTGAGTATGACATAACTCACGACATGCAGCACAACACACAGGACATAGTCATGTGATTATGATAACAGTGTTACAGGGTAGGCTACAGGAGAACCTTGAGTGACTGACTCAGTTGACCGGACCTCCCTGTTTTATATTTTTAGATGGAAAATGTAAAACCAAGAAAAATAGGATCTCATTACCCAGAGGAGTGAAGAAGATTCAAGAGGCCCTGGGTGAGTCATATGTTATAACTTTACTTGCTTGCCTTTGTCCTCTTCCTCTCTGTTTCTCTCCCCCCCCCCCCCCCGCCACTGTCTTTTCTGGGTGATTCCTTGCATGTGTAGTTGCATGTGACACTGTGTGGTGATTGTAAAAACTAGATCCAAAGACCATAATATTTGTTCCTGTACCCAAAACAGTGATCAACAGGATGAGTTCATATTGCCCTAACCAATCATTAAAGACTCATTAAAGACTCCACACATCTATTACACACTCATTCATATCTAGTCTGTAGTATTCCAGCTTCTAGTGCACTTCAATTCTAGGATTAAACAAACATTTTTTACTATTTCTTATTTAGCTAAAGTAACAGAGGATGCCATTGTAAATGAACATTTGAGATGTAAGTAAAAAATATTATTGCAAGCATATAAGGATTAATCTGCATTCGGAACACAATATTTATTCAGATATTTTGGGAAAAACTGATGGTATTTATTTTGTGTTTGTTCTAGTGATGACCCAAGGTGAGTTGTGATCATGGAAGTGATGATGGCATTGCTCAGGTGTTCACATGGTTAACTGTGAAGTTACTGTGTTGTCATTTTCTTCCTCTCAGTGATGAACTGGCTTCATAAAGTGGTTGATGTTGGTGAGAAATATCTGTCTACCTGTTTGTCTGTCTGTCCTTTCTGTCTGTCTGACTAGCTTCTAGCAGTGATTAACACAATCATTTCTGATTTGTAAATGTAGGAAAATATACGGTGTCTGCAAGACAGGCGAGCATGGTACAGTTAAGAATAACTGTATGAAAACAACAGAGTGTGTGCAAGGATTTCATCAAGGCAAATTCTCCTTTGAAGAATGTCAAATATAAAATATATTTCAATTTTGAACACTTTTTTGGTTACCACATGATTCCATATGTGCTATTTCACAATTTGGATGTCTTCACTATTATTCTACAATGTAGAAAATTGTACAAATAAAGAAAAACCCTGGAATTAGTAGGTGTATCTAAACATTTGACTGGTACTGCAAGTATTCAGACGCTTTTCTATGAGACTCGAAATTGAGTTCAGGTGCATCCTGTTTCCATTGATTATCCTTGAGATGTTTCTACAACTTGATTGGAGTCCACCTGTGGTAAATTCAATTGATTAGACATGATTTGTATATATAAGGGCCCACAGTTACCAGTGCATTTCAGAGCAAAAACCAAGCCATGCTGTTGAAGGAATTGTCCTTAGAGCTCCAAGACAGGATTGTGTCAAGGCACAGATCTGGGAAAGGGTACCAAAAATGTCTGCACCATTGAAGGTCCACTAGAACACAGTGGCCTCCATCATTCTTAAATGGAAGAAGTTTGGAAACACCATCCAAATATTTATTTATATATTCTTAATTCCATTCCTTTTCTTTAGATTGTGTGTATTGTTAGATATTACTTGTTAGATATTACTACACTGTTGGAGCTAGAAACACAAGCACTTCGCTATACCCGTAATAACATGGTAAACACGTGTATGTGACAAATACATTTTGATTTGATTTAGAGCTGGCCGCCTGGCCAAACTGAGAAATCGGGGGAGAAGGTCCTTGGTCAGGGAGGTGACCAAGAACCCGATGCTCTGAAACTCTGACGGAGTTTCAGTGTTCCTCTGTGAAGATGGGAGAACCTTCCAGAAGGAAAACCATCTCTGCAGCACTCCACCAATCAGGCCTATATGGTAGGGTGGCCAGACGGAAGCCACTCCTCAGTAAAAGGCACATGACAGCCTGCTTGGAGTTTGCCAAAAGGCATCTAAAGGACGCAGACCTTGAGAAACAAGATTCTCTGGTCTGATGAAACCAAGATTGAACACTTTGGCCTTAATGCTAAGAGTCACGTCTGGAGGAAACCTGGCACCATCCCTACAGTGAAACATGGTGGTGGCAGCATCATGCTGTGGGGATGTTTTTCAGCGGTAGGGACTGGGAGACTAACAGGATTGAAGGAAAGATGAACGGAGCAAAGTACAGAGATCCTTGATGAAAATCTGCTCCAGAGCGCTCAGAACCTCAAACTGGGAGCGAAGTTCGCCTTCCAACACAACAACGACCCTAAGCAAACAGCCAAGACAACGCAGGAGTGGCTTTGGGACAAGTCTCTGAATGACCTTGAGTGGCACTGCCAGAGCCCGGACTTGAATCCGATTGAACATCTCTGGAGAGACCTGAAAATAGCTGTGCAGCGACGATCCCCATCCAACTGTATCACCGCCGGGTACTGCAGGGCTCTACAGAGGGTTGTGCAGTCTGCCAAACGCATCACCGGGGCACACTGCCTGCCCTCCAGGACACCTACAGCACCCGTTGTCACAAGAAGGCCATCAACCACCCGAGCCTCGGCCTGTTCACCCCGCTATCATCCAGAAGGCGAGGTCAGTACAGGTGCATCAAAGCTGGGACCGAGAGACTGAAAAACAGCTTCTATCTCAAGGCCATCCGACTGTTAAATAGCCATCACTAGCCGGCTACCACCCGGTTACTCAACCCTGCACCTTAGAGGCTTCCGCCGTATATACATAGACATCGACTCACTAACCACTTTAATAATGGAACGCTAGTCACTTTAATAACGTTTACATAGTGCTTTACTCATCTCATATGGACAGTTGAATTCGGAAGTTTACATACACCTTAGCCAAATACATTTAAACTGTTTTTCACAATTCCTGACATTTAATCCTTGTAAAAATTCCCTCTCTTAGGTCTGTTAGGATCACCACTTTATTTTAAGAATGTGAAATGTCAATAATAGTAGAGAGAATGATTTATTTCAGCTTTTATTTCTTTCATCACATTCCCAGTGGGTCAGAAGTTTACATACACTCAATTAGTATTTGGTAGCATTGCCTTTAAATTGATTAACTTGGGTCAAACATTTCGGGTAGCCTTCCACAAGCTTCCCACAATAAGTTGGGTGAATTGTAGCACATTCCTCCTGACAGAGCTGGTGTAACTGAGTCAGGTTTGTAGGCCTCCTTGCTGGCACACGCTTTTTCAGTTCTCCCCACAAATTTTCTATGGGATTGAGGTCAGGGCTTTGTGATGACCACTCCAATACCTTGACTTTGTTGTCCTTAAGCCATTTTGCCACAACTTTGGAAGTATGCTTGGGGTCATTGTCCATTTGGAAGACTCATTTGCGACCAAGCTTTAACTTTCTGACTGATGTCTTGAGATGTTGCTTCAATATATCCACATAATTTTACTTCCTCATGATGCAATCTATTTTGTGAAGTGCACCAGTCCCTCCTGCAGCAAAGCACCCCCACAACATGATGCTGCCTCGCCCGTGCTTCACGATTAGGATGGTGTTCTTCGGCTTGCAAGCCTCCCCCTTTTTCCTTCAAACTTAACAACGGTCATTATGGCCAAACAGTTCTGTTTTTGATTCATCAGACCAGACCATTTCTCCAAAAAGTACAATCTTTGTCTTTTTTATGGCGGTTTTGGAGCAGTGTCTTCTTCCTTGCTGAGCGGCCTTTCAGGTTATATCGATATAGGACTCGTTTTACTGTGGATATAGATACTTTTGTGCCCGTTTCCTCCAGCATCTTCACAAGGTCCTTTGCTATTGTTCTGGGATTAATTTGCACTTTTCGCACCAAGTACGTTCTTCTCTAGGAGACAGAATGCATCTCCTTCCTGAGCGGTATGACGGCTGCGTGGTCCCATGGTGTTTATACTTGCGTACTATTGTTTGTACAGATGAACGTGGTACCGTCAGGTGTTTGGAAATTGCTCCCAAGGAGGTCTTGGCTGATTTCTTTTGATTTTCCCATGAAGTCAAGCAAAGAGGTACTGAGTTTGAAGGTAGGCCTTGAAATACATCCACAGGTACACCTCCAATAGGCTAATTGACATCGTTTGAGTCAATCAGAAGCTTCTAAAGCCATGACATCATTTTCTGGAATTTTCGAAGTTGTTTAAAGGCACAGTCAACTTAGTGTGTGTAAACTTCTGACCCACTGGAATTGTGATACAGTGAATTATAAGTGATATAATCTGTCTGTAAACAATTGTTGGAAAAAGTACTTGTGTCATGCACAAAGTAGATGCCCTAACCGACTTGCCAAAACTAGAGTTTGTTAACAAGAAATTTGTGGAGTGGTTGAAAAACAAGTTTTAATGACTCCAACCTAAGTGTATGTAAACTTCCGACTGTATATACTGTATTCTATTGAACTGTATTTTAGTCAATGCCACTCCGACATTTCTCGTCCTAATATTTATATATTTCTTAATTCCATTCTTTTACTTTTAGATTTGTGTATTGTGAATTGTTAGATACTACTGCGCTGTTGGAGCTAGGAACACAAGCATTTCGCAACACCCGCAATAACATCTGCTAGATATGTGTATGTGACCAATCAGATTTGATAATAGCCAGTTGATGTGATAACAATCTTGTGAGTTGACAGATATACTTTCCCCCAAACCTTCACAATTAAATGTTAACTGCAAAGTAGGCTTAGCCTACCTGGCAAAAGTATATCACGAGTAAGTACATTCCTATCGATTATTTGTTATTTGCAAACTTTGCCATGAAATGAGCAGCAGCAGTACAGAACCTTCCCTAGACCAGCACACTAGGCAGAACACTGCGCAATTAAAGGGCCAGATGCTCAATTAAATCAAAATGTTAGTTTTCTTCCAGACCTAAAAATAATTGTTTTCTAATGTGATTAAAGCACTGATATCGACTCAGAATATATGATTTTGTTGTTTCTCTATGAACAATGGTCATTTTGAGAGTGAAAACCCCCCAAAATCTAAAACCAGGAAAAATACAACCGATAAAACACAATTTGGGAAAATAGAAAACATAATCACAGATTTTATAGGGCCCCCTTGGAGTTTTTTTATTAACCATTATTTTACCAGGTATATTGACAGAAAACATTGTGCACGACTTTCTCTTGTACACTAAGGACCCGGGGAAGTTGCAGGGGAGAGGAGAATGTGCCTATTTGAAAGCTAGAAAAAAATGAGTAGCTTGCTTCCTTTTTACCTTTATTTAACTCGTCAGTTAAAAACAATTTCTTATTTTCAATGACAGCCCAGGAACAGTGTGGTTAACTGTCTTGTTCAGAAGCAGAACAACAGATTTTTACCATGTCAGCTCAGGGATTTGATCTTGCAACCTTTCGGTTACTAGTCCAACGCTCTAACCACTAGGCCAACTGCCACCCCAAATGTAGCTCTCATGCTAGAAAATGTTGGAGACCCCTGATCTATACCATAGAACATAGCACAGTAATAACAAAACTTGCATGCATGGTTGTTCAGTCAGTAGACTAAAATCCCTTGTGGTTTTATTTTTTGTAAATACATGTTAATTCAAATTCAAGTTGCAGCTTGAATTTGTAAAATGAAAACTTTTGTTCATAAAATAATGTTCTGATAAACTATTTAAGCCCCTCAATCATGGTTTGATTGTATTTATGCACCTGAAATAAGCACACAAATATTGTCATTAGATGCTGAGTTAGATTTTTCAATATTGGATTGAATAATGATATGTTTCAAGACCCCTGTACCAACTGGCAAGGTACAATATGTGAGCTGTAGGTGTGTCTGTTCCATCACAGTATGTCTACCGCCTCCAACAAGAGCAGAAAATTAACAACTGGCAAATAGATTTTTTAGAACTTATGTAAGGATTACTTGCCCGAAGCAGTATATTATTTAAAGAGATAGACCACTCAAAATATATGTGGAAAATCATGTTAAGTTGTATTTTGAATTGACTATACCTTTAAAATTGTGTTGACCTGAGATTATATGAAACTAACATTACATGTTGTCTTGCTCTTCACCCTCAAGCAAGGTTTTACACTGATAGTTAAATGTCACATTAAACCACACACACAAAGAGAGATACAGGGTTTGTGTGTTAGGGGGAGCTCTGTTTACCATCTAAAGTGCTGACAGTTAGATTTGATTCACTAGTTCCTGCCCACAGAAAGCACTGGAGGGGCAGATACTGCTTTGTTTATCACTGTCCGTCTATTTTGGCTGCTGGTATTTTATTTTCTAAATTGATGGGCTGTTGCATAAAACAGCTTTCAGCCCATTTCACATGCACTCACATGCACACACGCCTACACATATTACATGATGCTGCCCCTGTTTGAACCCGGTGATCTCACCACCTCCGGGATTCTATAGAGGATAGGAGTGGGAGGTCACAGCCACACCCCCAACAAGCCCCATCTCCACCCATGGGTATTGTGTGTGTGTGTGTCTAAGAGGCGGGGGATAGAGATGGTAGCAGGTAGCAGCTTGTGTGTGTACGGAGGGGGAGGGGAGGGGAGGGGAGGGGGGGGTAGGTATGCTCTACAGTAAGCCCATGCTCTACAGTATATATAGGAGTGAGAGGTAGCAAAGAAAAGCAGATCTCCTGTTTTGTCCTTTATAATTCTTGATACTGACCCTGCTCTGCTGTAGCCATGACGACCATGCTGCTGAGCGCACTTGGAGCACTGCTCTGCTCCTTGGTTGTCACCGCTGAGGTCATGCCCCAAGGAGACTTCAATCTACAGGGGGTAAGAGAGAGAATGAAGAGAGGGATCAGAAATCAGCATTACATTGAAAATCAAATAACGAGGAACAAACTAGGGATTGTTATGGAGAAAAAAGAAACATTAGGAGAAAGAATACAGAAAGAAACCTGTGATGAAAACAAGATTCAAATGGAAGGGATGAACGAAATGTGGGAATTCTAGTGACACATTGTCAGGTATTCATATTGAGACAAGAGTTATTGAGATGTTCATTCATGAATGATTCTGGGCTATTTCAGTATCAGCCCTCGCAGATTTAAAGAACCACTGAACACACTGATTGGCACGTGGGTTTTTCTGTTGCTCATTAGAAAAATGAAGTTTCAGTCTTGGAGGTGTGTTTCCTGGCCGATTCCACATTTGGTTATTGATGTTTGTCCCCCATGAGACACTGTAGCCTATTTCACTTCCTCAAAATCCCCAGAGTGAACTAAATAGAAATAGAAATCAGTAATTAATTTATTTTGACGTTTTTGCCAAGGATGTTTTAGTTGTGCGGCTTTACATCTAAGGTGTTTAGTGCAGTATTTCTCAAGCAAAGAAATGCATGAGTTGTCTTATGTGAACAGTCGGAGCTGCTGAGCAGGTCTGTTTCACTGTCTATGCTATTAGATAGAGAGCAATCACCGCAGCTGTTCACCCCATGTTAGTGGAAAAATTGACATCCTCAAATCAAAACCCAACCTTCATTTACCCGTTGTGACGCACGGATGTTCCAAACTCCGTTTTAGACGAGACTGACTTTATCTCCATAATTATCCTATTTACACTTTGAAGTCAATGTTGATACTAGAATAACTTTCAGACTCATATTGATGGCACAGAGGCCGTTTTCACAGGGATCTGTTGCTTTTCAAAGGCAGCCGTTCTTTAAGGTTGATACTTTCTGTGACCCCTGCAGACAGGAATGAGGAGGTGATGTAATCTAATCAAGGCTGGTTTTTGCAGGTGGCAGGAAAGTGGTACGTGATTGGATTTGCCACTAATGCCCAGTGGTTCGTCAAACACAGGGCCGACATGAAGATGGGCACCACCATGCTGACACCAACTGCTGATGGAGACCTGGATATTGCATACACTAGCCGGAAGTAAGTAAGAGAGAGAGAGTGAGAGAAAGAGAGAGACATTGTGCTGATTCTGTATGAACTGTATTGTCTCTGTAGCGCTGATGGCTCCTGCTGGAGAATGAACCACCTGGCCAAGAAGACAAACCTTGCGGGGAAATTCATCTACAATAGCGAGCGCAAGTCTACAACCTATAAACACATACACACACAGTGCACTAATGGGCCTGTGTGTGATATTGTCAATTCAACTCCCTCTCGTCCCCTCTAGGCTGGAGTAATGAAAATGACATGCGTGTCGTTGACGTTAAGTATGACGAGTATGCTCTTATTCACACCAAGACCAAGGGTGTTTCAGCTGTGCTCACCAACCTGTATGGTACGATCCTTTCCACTCCTCTGCAAAATCCTATGACTCAGTCTCATTGTTTCACTATTCCTTTCCCCATCATTTGTTAGAAATCTTATATTACAAAATATTGCATCCTTCACAGTATATTTAGTCTGCCATGCACTACATGTGTTGTGTCTACAGCCCGTGGAACAGACCTGAGCCCTGACCTGCTGCAGAAGTTTAGGCAGTTCTCCCTGGACAAGGGCATTCAGCCTGAAAACATCGCCATCTTCCCCAAAAACGGTACATCCCATCTCTGTTTGTGAAGTGTGGTTAAGTTGGACAATATTTCTGGATAGAAGTGTGGAACATCTCAGACTTATCAACCGTCTTTTTTTCTACAGATGAGTGTCCCGGTGCGTAATTTCATCCATCTTCTTTACTTCCAAGGCGTGCTCCCTTGATCCTTCTGCATGGCTTTGCTACCTGATGGGTAGACCCATGGCCACTGTGGCAACCATGAATCATCTTTAGCTGCAGTGATCCATCAGACTACATCTTAACTTGCATCTGCATTACATACTGAAGCCCAGCGTAGCTGGTTAGGCAATCTTGTAACCTTAGTTTTTCACTTCCCTGATTGGTTCCAATAAAATACTGTCTAGTGCTTTTTCCGTTTGTCAGTCATTCTACTCTTCAGATAACTAGAATATGTTGGGTATTTAATACCTCTGATCCTAAGATGTGATGTTAGCTGCTTTAGAAGTCTGTGTTGATCAAATGTCATGTAAACCCAGCTCTAAAAGTAACCTTGGTGTACCATCATTCTATTGAAAATGTTATCCTACTTCTTGCAGTAATTAGGTAGCTGACAATTACACACATTTGTCAATTATTAAAAAGACAAACATGCAGGTAAAATATTATGCTTTTATATTTTTGTAGCTTTTTCAACAAATACGTCAAGTACATCCATAACACAGCTCTGATTCCTCCTGTTATATGTTTACATCTACACACTTTCTTTAAAAATGTGTACAAAACAATAATTTACCTCCTATAGAATTCTAGTTACACTGAATATTACAACAAAGTTCATGATGAAATAAATACAAAAACAAAAATGATCACAGGGGAAGGAACTGTCAAAGCCAGAGTACAAATATACCACCAGTCTTTACAAGTTGTATTTCTCCTCAGGGGACTAATGCCTCTCCCTGGCCACTGGCATAAGTAGATGTGTGTTTGGGTAAAGGAAGTATGTTGTGGTCATGAGTCTGTGGTACCAGATCTAGTGCAATCTAACTCTGAAGGCCTTGCTGGCGCTGCATCATATTTCAGGTGTCTGATAATAAAGCTTATTAGGGGTTAAATAATCTGTATGAAGATGGGTTTATGGGTTGGTTCTAAATGATACTGCTTACCTGTTAGATCCCCCCACCCCCATGGGATAAACAACCACATCTAGTATCTCATTTTGTGTAAAGAAGTGAATCAACTAAAAGAAACCACAGCTTTTACAATGGACATGGCTATTTGCTATGATGCAGTCAACTCCTTCTCCAGGCATTGTCCATGACCAGACAGACAGTTCTCCTCAAAACAACAAAGACATGATGACATGGAGATGTGGGGTCAGAGCACCAGGAAGCACAACACGCTATGAAAGTCCCGCCTACTTCCTAGTTCAAGTCCTGTTTTTTGAATGGGCATCAAGCTTGCATAATCAAATAAATGAAAATGTGGTTATTTAAGATATGTCAAATTATATTTGTACTCGTGGATTAATTTACTTATACCTGATGCCTTTAATAGGGTTTCCAATTGCATTTTAATGTTCCGTAAACAAAAACGTTCATAAAATCCATTGGATAAAGGTGAATTAATCCACAGATACAAATATGTGACATCATTTTTTTTATTTAAATGAGTACATGTTCATGAATTTGATGATTTAAGCTTGACGCCCATTCAAAAACAGTACGGGACTTGAACCAGGAAGTAGGCAGGACTTTCATAGGGTATAGATACATTTCTGTAATGTCTTAACTGACACATCCCTCACAACTGGCACTCAACCCCATACAAAACACATTCTCTCAGTGTCTCAGCATTCAAAGCATCAGGTATAATTCATGAGTTCATGATTACTGCATTCATAGTTCATTAAATATATTGGCAAGTGCTATTCGAATAATAGTTCATCTCGACCACTCTGCTCAGTGGACCTGCTTTTTCGCAGCAGGTGAATGTCCATTTCATTGTGTGAATACAAACAGCTTGTAGATTACATTTTGTCTTAGTTGTGTGTCAACAAGTAAAAGTAGGATTAAAAGTTGCTACTTTAGTAACTGGACTGTTGGCTGTGGAGT
Organism: Salvelinus namaycush; assembly: GCF_016432855.1. Classification (NCBI taxonomy): domain Eukaryota; kingdom Metazoa; phylum Chordata; class Actinopteri; order Salmoniformes; family Salmonidae; genus Salvelinus; species Salvelinus namaycush. The sequence continues at coordinate 44,067,247 of NC_052318.1, read as the reverse complement.
AAAAACTAACGTATGAATCTACAAAGACCTCAGACTCTTGCACATCCTACAATGCACACTTTCACCAGCAGGGGGACATGCAGACAAAGTGCAAGTCTGTACAGGGCTTTGTCACATGATTCCATAGGCCTTACCCAGGTATATGTACACTTATATTAATTTTCAGTTGCAGAAAAGTTAGCTTGAGTCTCTGGGGTTTATAATAACAGAAGATGTTCCATGTTAATGCAGCTAACAGACAGACACACATACACACCCTGAACAAAAATATAAACAACATGAAAAGTGTTGGTCCCATGTTTCATGAGCTCAAATAAAAGATCAAAGAAATGTTCCATACGTACAAAAAGCTTATTTCTCTCAAATTTTGTGCACAAATTTGTCAACATCCTTGTTCGTGAGCATTTCTCATTTGCAAAGATAATCCATCCACCTGCCAGTTGTGGCATATCAAGAAGCTGATTAAACAGCATGATCATTACACAGGTGCCCCTTGTGCTGGGGACAATAAAAGGCCACTCTAAAATGTGAAGTTTTGTCACACAACAGATGTCTCAAGTTTCGAGGGAGCATGCAATTAGCATGCTGACTGCAGGAATGTCCACCAGAGCTGTTGCCAGAAAAGAATGTTCAATTCTCTACCATAAGCTGTCTCCAACGTTGTTTTAAAGAATTTGGCAGTATGTCCAACTGGCCTCACAACCGTAGACCATGTGAATGGCGTCGTGTGGGCGGGTGGTTTGCAGATGTCAACATTGTGAACAGTGCCCCATGGTAATGGTATGGTATGGGCAGACATAAGCTACAGACAACGAACACCAAATTGCATTTTATCGATTGCAATTTGAATGCACAGAGATACCATGACGAGATCCGAAGGTGATGTGTCGCGCTGCATGAGACAAAATGGTGGTCTCACACCAGATACTGACTGGTTACCTGATCCATGCCCCTACCCTTAAGGTATCTGTGACCAACAGATGCATATTTGTATTCCCAGTTATGTGAAATACATAGATTAGGGCCTAATGAATTTATTTCAATTGACTGATTTCCTTATATAAACTTTAACTCAGTAAAATGTTTGAAATTGTTGCATTTATATTTTTGTTCAGTATACATACATACAATTTATTACGGTGTGGTAGTGGTTCCATTTGTGTTTTTGTTGTGGTATGAGGGGTAGTTTGTGCCAGCGTCACTCTGCCTGCACTAAGTCCTTGTGGTGGCGTGCGATATGCTGGCTCTTCTCCGAGGGCCTGCGGAAGCCTTTAGAGCAGATCTCACAGCGGTGGGGGTAGTCTTTTGTGTGGATGGAGATCACATGGCGCTTGAAGCCCGAGGCATCCCCAGAGCTGTAGTCACAGTACTGACACTGGTACACCCTTCTCTCCCTGGGCCCCTTGGCCATGCCCGCAGCACTAGAACTAGCACCAGGTACCAAAACCTGCTTCCTTGCCATCGGTGCACTGGCAGGGGAAGGCCCCAATAAGGTCCTTTTGGCCCCGTTCTTTTCAGGAGAGGCCTGTTGCTCCTTGGTGTGAACTGACAGGATATGGCGACTGAGCACAAAGGGGTCCGCGATCTTGAAGTTGCAGTGTCGGCACTGGTGCAGTTTCTTGGCACGGTGCGACGCAGAGTGCTTCTTCAGTTCAGACGGCCGATGGAAGCCTTTATCGCAGACGGCACATTTGTGGGGGTAGTCCTTGGTGTGCACCGATATGATGTGGCGCTTCAGGTCACTGGAGTTGGAGCTCTTGTGTTCACAGTGGGCACACAGGTGGGTTTTGGCCTCCTCGTGCGTCAGCCCGTGCTGCAGCAACTCCTCCTCCTCAGCAAATGTCTGGAAGCAGCGCTCACACTTGAAGGGCATCTCTTTGCTGTGCTTGGTCTTGACATGAGTCTTCAGGTTGGAGGAATCAGCCGACTTGTAGTCGCAGTAGAGGCAAGAGTAAGGCTTCTCGCCGGTGTGTGTGCGCATGTGTTTCTTCAGCTCGGAGGGGTGCCGGAAGCCCTTGCCACATTCCACACAGATGTGAGGGAAGCTCTTACTATGGACAGCCAGCAAGTGGCGGTTGAGCAGACCTTGTTCAGCCGTCTCGTAGTCACAGAACTTACACTTGTGCATCTTGTTGGCCTGTGAAGGCACCGGACTCTTGGGCTCACGGTGGTGGTGCTGCAGTCGATGTGAGAAGAGCGCCGCCTGCTGGTGGAACTCCTTGCCACACACCTCACACTCAAACAGACCCTTGCTGCTCAGTGTGTGCCCCTCCATGTGGTTATGAAGGCTTGCCTTCTTGTTGGTGGTGAAGTCACAGTCCGTGCACTGGTACTTTTTCCTGGTCAGGACATCTTGGTGGTGGTTTTTGGTGTGGCGCTTCAGGAAGCCTCGCGACTTGAACTTCTTGCCACAGAGCATGCAGGGGTATACGGTCAGAGGCTGGCCATATGGACCAATAATGATGGCTGGAATGGGAAACAGATACAAAACTCATGACTCCCAGATATCACATGATCTATATTCAGAAATGAAACGTGTGAAAACCTGTGCAGAGTGAGTTTGGCAATCAGCTGACTTTATAAATGACCCGCAGTTGCCCAGCCCATAGAATCAAAATGCAAAATGATTGGCACCCTTGATAAAGATGAGCAAAGACGACTGTATAAAATAACAATACGAATACTGAGCTATATTGTATGCGTAAAAATTTGGAAAATTCTGTTATTTTATACTAATACAATTGCTTAGAGAAAGAATTTGTTTAACAAATAAATCTCAAAACTACAATGCAATACTCCAGCACCCTCCCATTGGAGAATCTGGAGAGATTCTGTATGGAGGAATTGTCTAAGACCCATCCCAATATGTTCACCTATTTCATAAAACATTTTAGAAAAAGGCTCAGTGTCATTATCCTCACAAGGGAAGGGTGCTGGTATATTGAATACAGGTGTGGCAATATTTTTGACCCCTATCTTTTAGATGCATTTTGTTTATTAAGCAAAATCTCTTTCTCTGAGCAATTTCAACAAAAATAATTAGCAAACAATATTCATTACATTGTGTCCACATACTTTTGTATCTGCACATACACTACACGACCAGAAGTATGTGGACACCTGCTCGTCGAACATCTCATTCCAAAAATCATAGGCATTAATATGGAGTTGGTCCCCCCTATGCTGCTATAACAGCCTCCACTCTTCTGGGAAGGCTTTTCACTAGATGTTGGAACATTGCTGCAGAGACTTGATTCCATTGAGCCACAAGAGCATTAGTGAGGTCGGGCACGGATCTTGGGCGATTAGGCCCGGCTCGCAGTCAGCTTTCCAATTCATCCCAAAGGTGTTCGATGGGGTTGAGGTCAGGGCTCTATGCAAGCCAGTCAAGTTCTTCCACACAAACCATTTCCGCTTTGTGCACGGGGGCATTGTCATGCTGACACAGGAAAGGGCCTTCCCCAAACTCTTGCCACAAAGTTGGAAGCACAGAATCGTCTAGAATGTCATTGTATGCTGTAGCGTTAAGATTTCCCTTCACTAGAACTAAGGGGCCTAGCCTGAACCATGAAAAACAGCCTCAGACCATTATTCCTTCTCCACCAACCTTTACAGTTGGCACTATGCGATTCGGGCATGGTGAAGCGTGATTCATCACTCCAGACAACGCGTTTCCACTCCTTCAGAGAGTCCAATGGTCGGCGAGCTTTACACCACTCCAGCTGACACTTGGCATTGCGCACGGTGATCTTGGGCTTGTGTGTGGCTGCTCGGCCATGGAAACCCATTTCATGAAGCTCCCGATGAACAGGTATTGTGCTGACATTCCTTCCAGAGGCAGTTTGGAACTAGGTAGTAAGTGTTGCAACCGAGGACAGAAGATTTTTACACACTTCAGCACTCGGTGGTCCCGTTCTTTGAAGTTGTGTGGCCTATCACTTCGCGGCTGAGCCGTTGTTGTTCCTAGACGTTCCCACTTCACAATAACAGAACTTACAGTTGACTGGGGCAGCTCTAGCAGGGCAGTAATTTGACACACAGACTTGTTGGAACGGTTGCATCCTATGACGGTGCCATGTTGAAAGTCACCATGGTCTTCAGTAAGGCCATTCTACTGCAAATGTTAAGACTATGGAGATTGCATGGCTGTGTGCTCGATTTTATATACCCATCAGCAACGGGTATGGCTGAAATAGCCGAATCCACTAATTTGAAGGGATGTTCACATACTTTTGTATTAATTATTTGACAGTGTTATTTGCTCATTTTTATCATGGGTGCCAATCAATTTGGGACCTGACTGTAGTTCAGTCCCATCTGACAGCTAAATACCTGTCTGGACCTGGCGAGGCTCAGCCCTTGTTCTCTTATTCTTGTTCCGTTGCCTGCTGACCTTGTCCACTCCGTCTGACTCGTCAATGTGCAGCAGAGCACTGGCGGCACCGTTCCTGTTCTCACAGCTTTCACTGTCCTCAGAACCTGGAATCACATCGTAAACGTCGAATGCAAATGCACACCTTCTCTCAACACTGCTAGAGCAGCGATACGGCGCAGACTTTTTTCACATTTTGTTACATTACAGCCTTATTCTAAAATGTATTAAATTTCCCCCCCACCCCATCAATCTACACACAATACCAAAGCAAAAACATGGTTAGAATTTTTTGCAAATGTTTTAAAAATAAAACACTGAAATATCACATTTACATACAGCGCTGTGAAAAAGTATTTGCCCCTTTCCTGATTTCTTATTTTTTTGCACGTCACACTTAAATGTTTCAGATCAAACAAATTTTAATATTACAAAGATAACCCAAGTAAACACCAAATGCAGTTTAAGTGATCATTTTATTTATTAAGGGAAAAAAGCTAACCGAACCTTCATGGCCCTATGTGACAAAGTAATTGCCCCCCCGCCCCCTTGTTAAATCATGAATTTACTGTGGTTAATCACATTTTTTGAAAGCTGAGTTCAATTTCACTAGCCACACCCAGGCTTGATTACTGCCAGACCTGTTGAATCAAGAAAATAGAACCTGTCTGACAAAGTGAAGTAGGCCAAAATATCTCAAAAAGCAAGACATCATGCCGCGATCCAAAGAAATTCAGGAACAGATGAGAAACAAAGTAATTGACATCTATCAGTCTGGAAAGGGTTACAAATCCATTTCTAAAGCTTTGTGACTCCAGCGAACCACGGTGAGAGCCATTATCCACAAATTGAGAAAATTTGGAACGGTGGTGAACCTTCCCAGGAGTGGCCGGCCTACCAAAATTACCCCAAGAGTGCAGCGACGACTCATCCAAGAGGTCACAAAAGAACCCACAACAACATCTAAAGAAATGCAGGCCTCACTTGCCTCAGTTAAGGTCAGTGTTCATGACTCAACCATAAGAAAGAGACTGGCCAAAAATGGCATCCATGGCAGAGTTCCAAGGCGAAAACCACTGCTGACCAAAAACAACAAAGGCTCGTCTCACATTTGGCAAAAACATCTTGATGATCCCCAAGACTTTTGGGAAAATATTCTGTGGACTGACGAGAGAAAAGTTGAACTTTTTGGAAGGTGTGCGTCCCGTTACATCTGGCGTAAAAGTAACACAGCATTTCAGAAAAAGATCATTATACCAACAGTCAAATATGGTGGTGGTAGTGTAATGGTCTGGGGCTGCTTTAGGACCTGGACGACTTGCTGTGATTGATGGAACCATGAATTCTGCTATCTACCAAAACATCCTGAAGGAGAATGTCCGGCCATCAGTTCGTAACCTCAAGCTGAAGCGCACTTGGGTTCTGCAGCAGGACAATGATCCAAAACACACCAGCAAGTCCACCTCTGAACGGCTTAAAAAAACAAAATGAAGGTTTTGGAGTGGCCTAGTCAAAGTCCAGACTTGAATCCGATTGAGATGTTGTGGCGGTTCATGCTCAAACCCTCCCATGTGGCTGAATTAAAATAATTCTGCAAAGAAGAGTGGGCCAAAATTCCTCCACAGCGATGTGAAAGACTCATTGCCAGTTATCGCAAACGCTTGATTGCAGTTGTTGCTGCTGAGGGTGGTACAACCAGTTATTAGGTTTAGGGGGAAATTACTTTTTCAAATATGGCCATGAAGGTTCGGATAGCTTTTTTCCCCTTAAATAAAATCATCACTTAAAAACTGCATTTTGTGTTAACTTGGGTTATCTTTGTGTAATATTTAAATTTGTTTGATCTGAAACATTTAAGTGTGACAAATGTGCAAAAAAATAAGAAATCAGGAAGGGGGCAAATACTTTCACAGCACTGTACATATTCAGACACTTTACTCAGTACTTTGTTGAAACACCTTTGGTAGCAATTACAGCCTCGAGTCTTCTTGGGTATGACGCTACAAGCTTGGCACATCTGTATGTGGGGAGTTTCTCCCATTCTTCTCTGCAGATCCTCAAGCTCTGTCAGGTTGGATGGGGAGCGTCGCTGCACAGCTATTTTCAGGTCTCTCCAGGGATGTTTCATTGGGTTCAAGTCTGGGCTCTGGCTGGGCCACTCAAGCACATTCAGAGACTTATCCTGGTGCCACTCCTCCATTGTCTTAGCTGTGTACTTAGGGTTGTTGTCCTGTTGGAAGGTGAAACTTCACCCCAGTCTGAGGTCCTGAGCACTCTGGAACAGGTTTTATCAAATATCTCTGTACTTCGCTCCGTTCATCTTTCCCTCGATCCTAACTAGTCTCCCAGTCCCCGCCTCTGAAAAACATCTCCCTAGCATGATGCTGCCACCACCATGCTTCACCGTAGGGATGGTGCCAGGTTTCCTCCAGATTTGACGCTTGGCATTCAGGTTAAATAGTTCAATCTTGGCTTCATCAGACCAGAGAATCATGTGTCTCATGGACATAGTCCTTTATGTGTCTTTTTGCAAATTCCAAGCTGGCTGTCATGTGCATTTTACTGAGGAGTGGTTTCCATCTGGCTACTCTACCATAAAGGCCTGATTGGTGGAGTGCAGCAGAGATGGTTGTCCTTCTGGAAGGTTCTCCCATCACCACAGAGGAACTCTGGAGCTCTGTCAGAGTGACCATCGGGTTATTGGTCACCTCCCTGACCAAGGCCAGTTTGGCTGGGCAACCAGCTCTAGAAATAGTCTTGGTGGTTCCAAACTTCTTCCATTTAAGAATGATGGAGGCCACTGTGTTCTTGGGGACCTTCAATGCTGCAGATATTTTTTGGTACCCTTCCCCAGATCTGTGCCTCAACACAATCCTGTCTTGGAGCTCTACGGACAATTCCTTTGATATCATGGCTTTCTTTTTGCTCTAACATGCACTGTCAACTGTGTGCATTTCCAAATCATGTCCAATCAAATGAATTTACCACAGGTGTACTCCAATCAAGTTGTAGAAACATCTCAAGGACGATCAATGGAAACAGGATACATGAGCTCAATTTCGAGTCTCATAGCAAAGGGCCTGAATACTTATGTAAATAAGGTATTTCATTTTTTTTTTTTACACATTTGTAAAATGTTCTAAAAACCTGTTTTTGCTTTGTCATTATCGGGTATTGTGTGTAGATTGAGAATTTACAAATAATATTTAATCAATTTTACAATAAGGCTGTAACGTAACAAAACGGGAAGTGGTCTGAATAATTTCCAAATGCACTGTACTTATTACTACAGAGTACAGAAGAGCAACAAGACATTCTCTGCCCTGTTAAACGATACATTCTTATATAATAGTGTGTGTCACTGACCATAAGCGGCTGCCCAAGCCACAGGCATGAAGTCCTTACTGAGAGCCGTGCCGTCGTAAGACCGCTCATGGGTCACTGGCTCCTCACCCCCCACCACCACCTCCATGTAAACCTCATCAGATATCTTTGATGCACCTGCAGGAAAACACACTAGTTTTAACACAATCGTAAAACACACACACTCTCACACACACACACACACAGAATTTATTTCTTACCATGGTCCCCTTGGGACATGTACACCATCTTCTCTCGGAGCGTTCGGCCTGTAGAGTCCGTCAGTGCCACGTCCTCTGTTTCTCCTACGCAGACAACCACACAATGACTTAATACTCCTTAGTGATCAACTACCGTGGGTTATAGAATACCTCTTTCTAAGTGCATTGAACATGATTCAAATGTCTCCTTACCCAGGTCATCCTCCCCAGAGTCTGCCTTGAAGATATACACCTTGATCACCTCCTGGCCATCCTCGTCCTTCTCCACCTGGTCCTCCACGGCTCCCTCCACAGTCACCTCTGTACCGTCGTCTGACACCATCTTGCCTGCCTCATCCACTGGAGGGAGATGAAAAGAGAGCGAGTTAAGAGAGCCATTCACTACTGATCAGGTGACTGAGTGAGTGCTATTGATGTAGAACTGGAGAAGTGAAGCAGGATGGTACTCACAGGAGATCATGAGGTAGTCCCCACAGCCGTCTGTATCTTGCTCTGGGTCCAGTTCATCCTGGGCATGCCCGTCTGCCACCATCTCATCCTCAGGCATGTCCCCCATGGCAACGCCTTCGTCCTCCCCCTCCAGCGACATCACACATGTCTCCACAGCAACCTCCTCGTCCTCATCGCAGTGCACATACTCAGACACCACATCCTCAACAGCATCCTGGATCACCAGCTCCTCTGGAGCGAATCCATGCACCGCCATTCCCTCCCCCTCCCCCTCCGACACCAGGACCGTCTCCTGCAGCTCCACCACAAACTCCTCCCCTCCAGCACCACCCTCATCTGGAACACATCAACACAGGAACAGGTGGATATCTTCAGTGTTGGCCTACATAAACATATTGCAGAAGACATACAGTGCCTTCAGAAAGTATTCACACCCATTGACTTGTTCCAACATTTTGTTGTGTTACAGCTCAAATTTAAAATGGATTCAATTTAGATTTTTTTGTCACTGGCCTACCCACCCCATAATGTCAAAGTGGAATTATGCCATGGCTTGTGCAAGCCGGAACAGCTCATAGGGCAGGTTGATGTAGCTTGATGTACCCCCTGGACTGGACGTGAGTCTATTGCAGGACCTTACCCCAATCTATCTCCTTAATGCTGAGTGCCAAGCAGAGACGCATCAGGTCGCATTTTTACAGTCTTTGGTCGAGCAGTGAATTTCAAACACAGATTCAACCACAAAGACCAGGGAGATTTTCCAATGCCTCACAAAGGGCACCTATTGGTAGATGGGTAAAAATAAAAGCAGACATTGAATATCCCTTTGAGCATGGTGAAGTTATTCATTACACTTTGGATGGTGTATCAACACCCAGTCACCACAAAAACACAGGCATCCTTCCTAAATCAGTTGCTGGAGAGGAAGGAAACCACTCAGGGATTTCACTGAGGCAACGGTGACTTTAAAATAGTTACTGCAAAAAAGTGGCAAAGCAATTTACTTTCTGTCCTGAATACAAAGTGTTGTGTTTGGGGGAAAAAACAATACAACACAGTACTGAGTACCACTCTTCATATAGTGGTGGCTGCATTATGTTATGGGTATGCTTGTAGTCGTTAAGGACTGGGGAGTTTTTCCAGGATAAAAAATAAACTGAATGGAGCTAAGCACAGGCAAAATCCTAGAGGAAAACTTGGTTCAGTCTGCTTTCCACCAGACACTGGGAGATGAATTCACCTTTCAGCAAGACAATAACCTAAAACACAAGGCCAAATCTACACTGGAGTTGCTTACTAAGAAGACAGTGAATGTTCCGGAGTGGCCGAACTACAGTTTTGACTTAAATCTGCTTGAAAATCTATGGCAAGACTTGAAAATGGTTGTCTAGCAATGATCATCCACCAATTTGACAGAGCTGGAAAATTTTTGAAGAGAATAATGGGCAAATATTGTACAATCCAGGTGTGCAAAGCTCTTTGAGACTTAACCAGATAGACCCACAGCTGTAATCACCGCCAAAGGTGGTTCTATCATGTTTTGACTCAGGGGTGTGAATACTTATGTAAATAAGATTATTTCTGTATTTCCTTTTCAAGAAATGTGCAGAAATTTATAAAAACATGTTTCACTGTGTCATTATGGGGTATTGTGTGTAGATGGGAGAAAAAATATATATATTTCATCCATTTTGAATTCAGGTTGTAACAACAAAATGTGGAATGAGTCAAGAGGTATGAATACTTTCATAAGGCACTGTATGCATGCACTCTTACAAAGAAAATAGCTTTAAAAAGCTTTTAAGAAAAGCTTTACTTTTGTGCAGAACAAAGAAAAGTACAGGGACATACTTGAATGCTCAGTGAAACGTAGCTATTACCTGATCCATGGAGAATGATTTTAGGATCCTGGGAATGGAGTGCAAGCCTTGTCTCATCCTCATCCATTGTCCTTACACCTCATTTGTCACTGCAGCACTGGAGGCAAGAATTGACCAGTCAAATCAGTCACATAGGCCTAATGGCCAACCCAAAATATTAGTCTACCATATTCAAATCCTAAATCTCACTCAAACAAGAAATACATCTCGTTACAATGTAACAGTTATCATTATGCCCATGTGTTTCCCCTCCTGTGAAATGTAGTCATGTCCTAATCTTTCTGGATATCAATTATATTGGTCTGCATTTTATTTGGTGGTAATCTTCTAAACTATTTTAGCTATATTACTTGGCCAACTGCCTAAACCAAAAATAGGAAGGGTATAGGCAGCTATGTGATTAGGTTTATTTAAGCTATGATAGTAATGATAAAATCATTATTTTGTTGTAATGTGCTTTGACGTCACGAGAGATGTTTTCAGCCATGCAAATACTATCTATCGATCTTCATCCTCATAGTCATGCAAAGTGAAAAAATATATGCGGTTACTCGCCGAAATGCACCGAGACATAAACAAAAGGTTTGAGCGACGCAGCACAGTTGTCATCCAATTCCCCCACGGTCAAATCTGACAGCAGTGGTCTGGCACACAACAGTGTGGGAGCGCGAGACAAGCAGTGATGCTTCATGATACTCACCGGAGGACACGCACAATTAGATCAACAGACTCAAACCTTTAACTATAGCCTAAATGGGAACAAATTCAGTACAAAAATGGCGCTTGCTGTAAATTACCTAGGTATTTACGCAAAAAGACAACATTTAAAGACAAAAGGTCTGCAAGCAAACAAAATTAGAATTTCACAAAAGTATCTGGCGGTCGTAGTAAAATGGTTACATAACATCAAAGATTAGACTCTAGCTAAATGTGGTCGTTTAAGTTCTTTAAAAAAAAAGTGAAAGGCAGCTTTGAGCTAGCTAACGTCAATGGAAACATGACAGCTGACCCAACCCACACATCCGTGCGATAGTAAACATAAGTGCATAGCTAGGTTAGCAAGTTCGCGAGCCACTTGAAAGGTTTATTGATAAGTATGGCGGCTAGCCTGCCTAGCTAAAGCATATTTCCTTCAGTGTTTTCAAAAACAGATGTGCGCCATTTTGTTGGAGATCCCTGGACAAACATTTTACCCACTGGCGTTATTAATGCAGAACAAAAATAATCTCTACAATATCATATTTGAACATGGTAACTATACTGTTAAACTTTGTGGGGGGTATCTGGCTAATAGCAGACTATAATGTTACCGATGTTATGAAAAATCCACTCGCGGATTTTCTAGGCCGTAATTATGGCCTATTGTGGCCGGGGCCCAAATAAGCAAAGGCCCAACCCCTCGTACGCTTCTCCACTTTTCAGATAGAAACATAGAATAATGCACATGCAATCACAAATGTAAAGCATTTCCTATGCTCCGTGCACATAAAAAAAAAAAAAGCGCAAGATAACTTGCTTACCAGATTGTGTAGTACAGGTTGGCCTCTCGATTTCCAGGCCGTCCGGTTTCCCCAGACTCGGGCAGGATTCAATCGGGAGTTTGTGCTAGCTGGGCGGGCCGCTGAGGCGCAGGGAGGGAGGGGCCGAGACTTTCGAAGCTCCACTGATAATCGCTACAGCCCCCAGCTCCGCCAGCACCAAGGCCGCCGTCAGCACTCACGTCACAGCCCGAAAGTCGTAGGAAAATGCGGAAGAAGTCTGGACACCCAACTGCTGGTAGTTATAGACAGGCCACGATCAGGGGCACAGCAATTGTGCTCCACTATGAAGATTTTACATCGCGACTGTTTTCTTTGCATACCCTTTGAAAGCCTGGTATAGTGAGCTTAGTTTATTCATGTATGTCGCTAAAAATCATGAACAAACTGCGATGATGTTCGACATTTACTCCTACTACCATTAGCCAGATGCAATTATCTAATCCTATTGGTTAATCATGTTACTACCCGCTTTACAGGTTAATTTGACAGCTACAGATTTGCCAGTGATTGACCACTTCTACTTCTTGATCAAAATCATTTGACACATGGTATTTTCTTTATTCTTAAAGTTGTTATCCATTGATGATCTTCTCTCATGCCTGCAATTTGAGTATACCTTCAAAGATGATCAATATCAGCACATCGTTTGAATGTAGCAGGAGAGAGACCAGCTGTCAGGGTGCTCGATCTTAGTGTCTTCAGCAGCAGAAGTAAATGCTCCACCACCGTTATTGCCCAGGCCTCAGCTGGAAGCAGTAGAACACTTACACAAACGGTAGCCTATTCCCCAATAAGTGTCCCCATCTATAACAGGTGTAAAATATACTTTATGTATTCGACTGAAAATCTCTCATATTTATTTTCATGTATTATTTTAAGGTTATTTTAATATGTATTACACTACTTTCAAGAGTGAACTATTTTATTGTATTTTCTAAATTGTGTTGATGTTGTGATGTCATCAGCGGGAGCCATGCTTTTACTTCTGTTTGCTCAAAGCGTGATGAGAGCTCTGTGCCCACATGTTCAAAACATGGCGAACCAGTTACCAACACCAGAAAGCACGAGGGGTTTGAGCTGATTGTATGGAGATTGTGACAGCTGGTTAAATGGTGTCCCTTGACAAGGCAAGAACAAGATGTATGTCAGGAGAAGGGCAGTATTATCATAAGGAGACACTTGGAATACGGAGGAGGAATGGAGGGGGAAAAGAGAGAGAGGGAGGAAGATGGTGAGCTTGAGTAGGTTAAAATGGTGGAAAAAAGGGAGATGGTTTGTTAAAGAAGAATGGTAGAAAGTGTAAGCAGAGTGAGTTGAAGACAGGAGGAGAAATGGAAGTGAATGAGGGCAAAGTGTGGTAGGTGTGGTGAAGTTCTCTGAGCCTGAGGCTTGCACCGAGGGTCAGGATAAAGATGAGCCTGTGACAGTAGGACTGAAGTGTTTTGGAAAAAGTTGACCCTTGCCTTTTGGCTGATCCATTTGTGGTTACAGAGTGGGTGAAAACAGAGTTGGGTGCTGTGAAATCTGTGAGGGTAACCAGAAGTGGTCTTGTGATAATTGCTTGTGTTTCTGCTGGTCAGAGGGAGCAGGCGCTCCGTGTTTAATGAACGGGGGCAAGAGATGTGAATTGTTTTGCTCTCAAGAAAAGGGCAAAGTGATTACTGGGGTAGCGGTAAATGTAAAAGCTGACCAACTGAAGGGGAAGATTCCCGGTGTGATGCTTGTCATTTGGTGTGACGCAGACAGGGTGGCGTGCAAAAAGGAAAAAGTACCCAATTGTCATACTTTAGTAAAAGTATAGATACCTTAATAGAAAGTTACTCAAGTAAAAGTCACCCAGTAAAATACTACTTGAGTAAAAGTGTAAAAGTATTTGGTTCTAAATATACTTAAGTATCAAAAGTATTGACCTAAACTGGGACATGCTTAACACCCCGGCCATCCTACAATCTAAGCTTGATGCCCTCAATCTCTCACAAATGATCAATGAACCCACCAGGTACAACCCCAAATCTGTAAACACCGGCACCCTCATAGATATCATCCTAACCAACTTGGCCTCCAAATATACCTCTGTTGTTTTCAACCAAGATCTCAGCGATCACTGCCTCATTGCCTGCATCCGTAATGGGTCTGCGGTCAAACGACCACCACTCATCACTATCAAACGCTCCCTAAAACACTTCAGCGAGCAGGCCTTCCTAATCGATCTGGCACGAGTATCCTGGAAGGATATTGACCTCATCCTGTCAGTAGAGGATGCCTGGTTAATCTTTAAAAGTGCCTTCCTCACCATCTTAAATAAGCATGCCCCATTTAAAAAATGTAGAACCAGGAACAGATATAGCCCTTGGTTCTCTCCAGACCTGATTGCCCTTGACCAGCACAAAAACATCCTGTGGCGTTCTGCATTAGCATCGAATAGCCCCTATGATATGCAACTTTTCAGGGAAGTTAGGAACAAATATACACAGGCAGTTAGGAAACCTAAGGCTAGCTTTTTAAGCAGAAATTTGCATCCTGTAGCACAAACTCAAAAAAGTTCTGGAACACTGTAAAGTCCATGGAGAATAAGAGCACCTCCTCCCAGCTGCCCACTGCACTGAGGCTAGGAAACACTGTCACCACCGATAAATCCACTATAATTGAGAATTTCAATAAGCATTTTTCTACGGCTGGCCATGCTTTCCACCTGGTTACCCCTACCACGGTCAACAGCCCTGCACTCCCCACAGCAACTCGCCCAAGCCTCCCCCATTTCTCCTTCACCCAAATCCAGATCGCTGATGTTCTTAAAGAACTGCAAAACCTGGTACCCTACAAATCAGCCGGACTAGACAATCTGGACCCTCTCTTTTTTTAATTATCTGCCGAAATTGTTGCAACCCCTATTACTAGCCTCTCTTTCGTATCGTCTGAGATTCCCAAAGATTGGAAAGCTGCCGCGGTCATCCTCCTCTTCAAAAGGGAAACACTCTAGACCCAAATTGCTACATATCTATCCTACCCTGCCTTTCTAAGGTCTTTGAAAGCCAAGTCAACAAACAGATTACCGACCATTTCGAATCCCACCGTACCTTCTCCGCTATGCAATCTGGTTTCAGAGCTGGTCATGGGTGCACCTCAGCCACGCTCAAGGTCCTAAACGATATCATAACCGCCATCGATAAGAGACATTACTGTGCAGCCGTATTCATCGACCTGGCCAAGACTTTCGACTCTGTCAATCACCACATTCTTATTGGCAGACTCAACAGCCTTGGTTTCTCAAATGATTGCCTCGCCTGGTTCACCAACTACTTCTCAGATAGAGTTCAGTGTGTCAAATCGGAGGGCCTGTTGTCCGGAACTCTTGCAGTCTCTATGGGGGTGCCACAGGGTTAAATTCTCGGGCCGACTCTCTTCTCTGTATACATCAATGATGTCGCTCTCGCTGCTGGTGATTCTTTGATCCACCTCTACGCAGACGACACCATTCTGTATACTTCTGGCCCTTCTTTGGACACTGTGTTAACTAACCTCCAGACGAGCTTCAATGCCATACAACTCTCCTTCCGTGGCCTCCAACTGCTCTTAAATGCAAGTAAAACTAAATGCATGCTCTTCGACCGATCACTGCCCGTCCGTCCAGCATCACTACTCTGGACGGTTCTGACTTAGAATATGTGGACAACTACAAATACCTAGGTGTCTGGCTAGACTTTAAACTCTCCTTCCAGACTCACATTAAGCATCTCCAATCCAAAATTAAATCTAGAATCGGCTTCCTATTTCGCAACAAAGCATCCTTCACTCATGCTGCCAAACATACTCTCGTAAAACTGACCATCCTACCGATCCTCGACTTCGGCGATGTCATCTATTTAATACCCTCCAACACTCTACTCAACAAATTGGATGCAGTCTATCACAGTGCCATCTGTTTTGTCACCGAAGCCCCATATATTACCCACCACTGCGAACTGTACGCTCTCGTTGGTTGGCCACCGCTTCATACTCGTCGTCAAACCCACTGGCTCCAGGTCATCTACAAGTCTCTGCTAGGTAAAGCCCCGCCTTATGTCAGCTCACTGGTCACCATAGCAGCAACCACCCGTAGCACGCACTCCAGCAGGTATATCTCACTGGTCACCCCCAAAGCCAATTCCTCCTTTGGCCGCCTCTCCTTACAGTTCTCTGCTGCCAATGACTGGAACGAACTGCAAAAATCACTAAAGCTGGAGACCCATATCTCACTCACTAGCTTTAAGCACCAGCTGCCAGAGCAGCTCACAGATCACTGCACCTGTACATAGCCCATCTGTAAACAGCCCATCCAACTACTTCATCCCCATACTGTATTTATTTATCTTGCTCCTTTGCACCTCAGTATCTCTACTTGCACATTAATCTTCTGCACATCTAACATTCCAGTGTCTAATTGCTATATTGTAATTACTTCGCCACCATGGCCTATTTATTGCCTTACCTCCCTTATCTTACCTCATTTGCACTCACTGTATATAGATTTTTATTTTTTTCTACTGTATTATTGACTGTTTGTTTATTCCATGTGTAACTCTGTGTTGTTGTATGTGTCGAAGTGCTGTGCTTTATCTTGGCCAGGTCGCAGTTGTAAATGAGAACTTGTTCTCAACCTAGCCTACCTGGTTAAATAAATAAAAAGTAAATGTAATTGCTAAAATATACTTACGTATCAAAAGTAGAAGTATAAATCATTTTAAATTCCTTATTTTAAGCAAAGCAGATGGCACTATTTTCTTGTTTTTAAAATTTATGGATAGCCAGGGGAACACTCCAACACTCAGACATCATTTACAAAAGATGCATTTGTGTTTAGTGAGTCCGCCAGATCAGAGGCAGTAGGGACCATGTGTTGTAAGTGCGTGAATTGGACCATTTTCCTGTCCTGCTAAGCATTCAACATGTAACAAGTACTTTTGGGTGTCAGGTAAAATGTATGGAGTAAAAAGTACATTATTTTCTTTAGGAATGTAGTGAAGTAAAAGTTGTCAAAAATATAAATAGTAAAGTAAAGTACAGATACTACAAAAAATTACTTAAGTAGTACTACTGTTGGTAGGAATATATGTTAGCTTGAATGGGAATAATTTTCGAGTTCAACTTTGATTTCAACTTTGCATGGCTAGCCCAGCTACCGTTAGCTTTGATGGTCTCTTTCAGGTAACGTTAGACAGTGAGTTTTCTGACGATTTTCTCACGGGCATTCTGCACTGTCTTTTGTCTTTTATCAGGCAAATATACTTGTGTATGAGAGTCCAGACGTTAGCATTAACGCTTGCCTTGCCTTAGTATCCATTCCATGCAGAAATGTTGTGAAATGTGACGTTTTTGTGTTTAATGTGCCTAATTAGCTGTTGTTCATTTTGTTACCTGTCTGGTCATGTCAGAAATGGCGTTGTTGGCCCGGGTATACAGTAATAGTAAAATAGTACACAAAATAAATATTTTGCACTTATTAGCAAATTATTAGTGTATTGGTGTACAACGTTAATAAAAATGAAATGTGAGTCTTTTGAAAATATTAACATGTACATTTTGTACAATGTATTTTTTGTTGATTCAAATTTGCTCAAAGTGTGATGAGGAGAAGCAAATATACTTGTGTATGAGAGTCCAGTAAGCTGGACACATGACATTTTTAACAATGCTTTTTCTGATAACTTGTTCATTGCATCTGCCCTGGAGCCCAGTTTCATAATATTACCATATATCCCAGCTGCTTCCAGTAGTTTTGAAGTAATCACAAAAAAATAGGCATTATTTTGGGGTATTTTTCACCCTGCCAGCTCCTATTAGCTCTATTGAGCACCAACTCACCTTCCGAACGTTCTATTTCCAGCCTATTGTTCTACGTTTTGTTGGCAATGAGAACTGCCCACGTTGCTGGTAGTAAACAACAAAAAATTACTCATGGAACTCTGAGGTCGTCGAATTGTTTCCTATTTGGAAATATAGGTACAGCGGATGTCGGAAGTTTACATTCACTTAGGTTGGAGTCATTAAAACACATTTCTTGTTAACAAACTATAGTTTTGGCAAGTCGGTTAGGACATCTACTTTGTGCATGACACAAGTACTTTTCCCAGCAATTGTTTACAGACAGATTATTTCACTTATAATTCACTGTATCACAATTCCAGTGGGTCAGAAGTTTACATACACTAAGTTGACTGTGCCTTTAAACAGCTTGGAAAATTTCAGAAAATTATGTCATGGCTTTAGAAGCTAATTGACATCATTTGAGTCAATTGGAGGTGTACCTGTGAATGTATTTCAAGGCCTACCTTCAAACTCAGTGCCTCTTTGCTTGACATCATGGGAAAATCTAAAGAAATCAGCCAAGACCTCAGAAAAAAATTGTAGACCTCCACAAGTCTGGTTCATCCTTGGGAGCAATTTCCAAATGTCTGAAGGTACCACGTTCATCATTACAAACAATAGTACACAAGTATAAACACCATGGGACCACGCAGCCGTCACACCGCTCAGGAAGGAGACGTGTTCTGTCTCCTAGAGATGAATGTACTTTGGTGCGAAAAGTGCAAATCAATCCTAGAACAACAGCAAAGGACCTTGTGAAGATGCTGGAGGAAACGGGCACAAAAGTATCTATATCCACAGTAAAACGAGTCCTATATCGACATAACCTGAAAGGCCGCTCAGCAAGGAAGTAGCTACTGCTCCAAAACTGCCATAAAAAAGCCAGACTACGGTTTGCAACTGCACATGGGGACAAAGATCGTACTTTTTGGAGAAATGTCCTCTGGTCTGATGAATCAAAAATAGAACTGTTTGGCCTCATTGACCATCGTTATGTTTGGAGGAAAAAGGGGATGCTTGCAAGGCGAAGAACACCATCCCAATCGGGAAGCACGGGGGTGGCAGCATCATGTTGTGGGGGTGATTTGCTGCAGGAGGGACTGGTGCACTTCACAAAATAGATGGCATCATGAGGGAGGAAAATTATGTGGATATATTGAAGCAACATCTCAAGACATCAGCCAGGAAATTAAAGCTTGGTCGCAAATGGGTCTTCCAAATGGACAATGACCCCAAGCATACTTCCAAAGTTGTGGTAAAATGGCTGAAGGACAACAAAGTCAAGGTATTGGAGTGGCCATCACAAAGCCCTGACCTCAATCCGGAAGAAAATTTGTGGGCAGAACTGAAAAAGCGTGTGCGAGCAAGGAGGCCTACAAACCTGACTCAGTTACACCAGCTCTGTCAGGAGGAATGGGCCAAAATTCACCCAGCTTATTGTGGGAAGCTTGTGAAAGGCTACCCGAAACATTTGACCCAAGTTAAAACAATTTAAAGCCAATGCTACCAAATGCTAATTGAGTGTATGTAAACTTCTGACCCACTGGGAATGTGATGAAATAAATAAATGCTGAAATAAATCATTCTCTCTACTATTATTCTGACATTTCACATTCTTAAAATAAAGTGGTGATCCTAACTGACCTAAGACAGGGAATTTTTACTAGGATTAAATGTCAGGAATTGTGAAAAACGGAGTTTAAATGTATTTGGCTAAGGTGTATGTAAACTTTCAACTGTATGTCTGTCTATTTTGCCAAATATCTCACAATGTGTATATTTAGATTTTTTTTCAAAGTGGACACCATTTTAATAATGAGAATCTCCTCTTTCTAATTATGTAAGGCTGGGCAGCATACTCCATTGTCATCAAACGCTAGCCCCAAAATACTTTTTGCCCTTAGAACGCAGAACTTTCCCTATTGTTTTCCTATGGAGAGGCATGCTGGTATATTTCGCCATATATCTCGCAATGTGTATATTACATTTTTTTCAAGTCGGACACCATTCTCATCAGAATAATCTTCTCGTTCTAATTACATAAGGTTGGGCAGCGTACTCTGGTGTCATCGATCGCTAGAACAGAAATTGTCAAATGTTGCAATTTTTTCGCAACTTCCTCGTTATGCAGACATAAGCACACTTGCAGGGATGCAAACTAGTCACCTTTCGGCAAAATTCAATGTTTTGAATCCAAAATAGGTGACCTACGTGATTCGTGTAGATCCAATGAGAAAAGTTTGGGTGGGGGGCTTTGGATCACTACTGGCTGTAAGCGAACGAGTAATGCGCGTTTGGATCAATACTGGCTGTATCCAAAACTCAGCCAATCGTTCACATAACAACAGAATGAAGCAAGTGACTGAGGAGATGAGACAACCAATTTGCTAGTTACAGCATCAGTGCGCGTGCTCTGGAGAGACAGTAGGTGAGAAGCCTGACCACGGAGACCTGGGTGAGGTGATGAAGCCTACTTTATGAGCTGTAACCGAAAAACAACTGTCATTTGGGAAGTTTGAGGTGAGGGATAAAGTGTGGTGGAACAAGTATTGTTAGCACTGTTAAATATCTTGCAAGCTGGATCGAATTCTCCGTTAGTGTCACATCTGCTCCTGCCACACCCCCTAGTGGACATCTGGTGTCTCATTGACCTGCAACCGTTCCCTCTCCTTTTCTCTGTGTGTGTGTGTGTGTGTGATTGTGTGGTTGGAGACAGGTGTGCTGGAGTTAGAGCAGTTCCCCACCAGCTGCAACCCGTTCCATAATCAAGACCTCTACAAATACTCAGTCCTGCCACTTCCACTCGGCCAGATCGTAATCTCTGCTTATTTTTCTGCTCTGGCTCTGGCTCCTGTTCCACATCTCGCTACCCTGTTCTGGATTCTCTGCACCACCACTCCATTGGATTCCTCTCCGGACGTGTTTACTCTGTTCCAACCCAGCTCACTCCAACCTCGGCCTCCACATCTAATATCCTACCACTCATCCAAGCTTCCCTGGATCTGCACTCCATATCTCCCTGTGTTACAATAAATACCATGATTCATTCATCCCTGAGGAAAAAGACACGAACCTGCTCTCAGAATATCTATCAGACTGAGGAGCAGGCAGACCAACTTCCCAAATAGGGGAGAAGCACTCAAAACCCACTAGTTGTTCTTTCAAAGAAAATAAGTCCTAAGATCTCTCGTATTGCCAACCTCACTACTATGGCAGCAAATATTATTATGAATTCAACAACACACAATGAAAGGAAACTTTATTTATATCACACATTTTCCTGAAGTGAATGGTTTCACACACTACTCTACCCGTGAACTGCGGCGTTTTTTGATATCTACATTGCGTGCGAAGTTGATGTAAAATCTAAATTTAAAAAATACTTTGACACGCACATGTAGCCTTGTGCACTTGCTCGATGTCTACTATAGTGGCCGCTATAATAGAGCAAAAATAGAATGCCTGTTTGTTTCATTCTATTTTTTACTTTTTTTTTTTAAATCCCAAGTGCAATATTTAGATGTGTGTGGTCACAAGCCTTCTATTATAAAGGCTGTCATGGCTAACTGCAATATTAGTGTGTTGTTTTATCTCAAGACTTGAGTGTCATTTGCAGTAAAGTCTAGGAAACAAATAACATCGGGTTGCTTTCTTTACATTTTTTAGCTGTGAGTTAGGTTCACATTAACCACTTTTTATATTACACAAGAGACTGATCATGTAGATCATATTCTTTGTTGTTTAATTAGTTAAAATCTGCATTTCCCCCTAACAGGGATTTGTTTTAGCATGTGTCACCTTTTTGGGCCCTCACCAGTTTGCATCCCTGACTTGGTACCATCGAGGTGCGGATGTTTACTTTCTACATGAGTTGTTATTTTTCAGTTTCGTCCTAAGAACAGATTGTAGTGGTAAAATAAAAAGGGATACATTTTTTGGTGCCATTTAGGCGAAATGGAATTCTAAGCGTCACTCCAGTCAGAGGCTCTGCGAACATTCGATTCCATTCATTTGCTACGGGCTTGCGCTACTGTTCCAGTTAGCCAATATTATTTTTCCATTTTTCAGCCTTGGGTGAATTTTGACTCGTTCTATTGTCCAGCCTAAGTCCAGACGGCAGCATAAACGTTTGCCTTGTATTTGTATCCATTCCATGCAGTCATTAAAAGAGAGACAACCGGCAGAATTATGTCCAGAGCTTTCTCTTCCCTTCCCTTCTTCCCTTCCCCCTACACCTCACCAGAACACAATGCAGAAAGGTACCGGTACAGAACCGGTTACACATGCACAAAGCCCCACCTGCTAGCAGGTGACACGTACTTCTCCAGCACCTGTGACGCCACCATAATAATCCCACCACTGCCACAAATGTAGCGGGAGAGAGAACAGCTGACAGGCTTGATCTTAGTTTTATGGCGCAGTCTTCCAGTCTTATGGAGACTACTGCTCTACCACCTGTAACACGAATGCCCAGGCCTTAGATTGAGGCAGTAGAATACCCAGTCACAGCTGTAGGCTAATACACTGTAATTTACACAAGCATTTTTATTATATTTGTGTGCAAAGCAAGAGAAGAGAAAATGAACAGCCATAGGAGTGGAAAAGGGTTTTTGCTATTCATTAGTCTTGCTCAAGTTGACGTTCTAGTTCAGGTGGATGGCACATTGTCCATATCATCCAGAGCAAGCTGCCTTGTCCACAAGCAGAGTTTCTCTGCTTCCTCTTCCCACTCAGAATCTGAGAGGGAATCCTCACTGGAGTCTTCCTCCAATCCCAATGGCAAAACTATCTGGGGTGCTTCAGGCTTTACAACACTTCCTTCCATGTCTTTCTCTTGCTCTCCTCTCTCTGGGTTGTGGTTTTTCTCTGTTATTTCATTATTCTCATCCTGTAGAACAATGTAGAAATAAACTGATCAGAAATTGAGGCTACCTCTGCTATGTCCTGTTATCTACTGCACAGCGCTGATTGACCCCCCCCCCCCCAAAAAAAACATCTGAGCAAGTAGAATTTATGGTGTGTATATAAACTGAACTAAAATATTAACGCAACATGTAAAGTGTTGGTCCTATGTTTCAAGAGCTTAAATAAAAGATCCCAGAAATGTTCCATACGTGAATTTTTTTTTTTTTTCTCTCATTTTGTGCACAAATTTGTTTACATCGCTGTTAGTGAGCACTTGTCCTTTGCCAAGAAAGTTCATCCACCTGACAGGTGTGGCATATCAAGAAGCTGATTAAACAGCATGATCATTACACAGGTACTCCTTGTGCTGGGAACAATAAAAGGCCACTCTAAAATATGCAGCTTTGTCACACAACACAGTGCCACAGATGTCTCAAGTTTTTAGGGGTGGCGTGCAATTGGCATGCTGACTGAAGGAATGTCCAACAGAGCTGTTGCCAGAGAACTGGATGTTCGGTTCTCTACCATAAACCGCCTCCAATGTCATTTTAGAGAATTTGGCAGTACGTCCAACAGGCCCCATAACCGCAGACCACGTGTATAGAGTCGTGTGGGTGAATGGTTTGCTGATGTCAACATTGTGAACAGAGTGCCCCATGGAGGCAGTAAGGTTATGGTATGGGCAGGCATAAGCTACGGACAACGAACACAATTGCATTTTATCGATTGGCAATTTGAATACTGTGACTTGATCCTGAGGCCCTTGTGAGGCCCATTTTCTTTAAAGCTATCTGTGACCAACAGATGCATATCTGTATTCCCAGTCATGTGAAATCTATAGATTAGGGCCTAATGAATTTATTTCAATTGACAGATTTTCTCATATGAACTGTAACTCAGTGAAATCTTTGGAATTGTTTAATGTGCATTAATATTTTTGTTCAGTATATGTTTCATATAAACTCACCTTCAGTGTACCCCCAAGGATATACAGATGTCTCATGCGGGCAGCTGTGGTGCGTGCACGGGCAGAGCGGCGAGTTGAGGGGAGGGGGGTGGAGCTAGTGGCAGGTTGTGAGGCATGGCGTGCTGTAGAAACCACAGAAGAGGGGGGAGCAGCAGGAGACCTAGGATCAAGTGAAGACTATTGCCATCATGATGCCATCTGTCATGAGTAGTAAACCCACAGTTACTCAAGTAATGTGTATATACACTGAGTGTAGAAAACATTATGAACACCTGCTCTTTCCATGACAGACTGACCAGGTGAAAGCTATGATCCCATATTGAGGCCGTCATTGTAAATAAGAATTTGTTCTTAACTGATTTGCCTAGTTAAATAAAAAAAATGTCACTTGTTAAATCCACTTCAATCAGTGTAGATGAAGGGGAGGAGACCGGTAAAACAAATATTTTTAAGTCTTGAGACCAGTTGAGACATGGATTGTGTATGTGTGTCATTCAGAGAGTGAATCGGCAAGTCAAAAGATTTAAGTGTTTTTGAAAGGGGTATGATAGTAGTTGCCAGGCGCACCGATTTGTGTCAAGAACTAGGTTTTTCACGCTCAACAGTTTCCCGTGTGTATCAAGAATGGTCCACCACCCAAAGGACAACCAGCCAACTTGACACTGTGGGAAGCATTGGAGTCGACATGGGCCAGCATCCATGTGGAGCGCTTTGACACCTTGTAGAGTCCATGCCCCGACAAATTGAGGCTGTTCTGAGGGCAAAAGGGGATGTAACTCAATATTAAGAAGGTGTTCTTAATGTTTTTTATACAGTGTATATAGTATATTGGCCTATTGTAAATGCAAGAAAACACATTAATGACTTAATACAGCAGGGAATCTTACTCATAGTGCCCCCCTGAACTTGTCTTTATGCTTACCTGAGCATCCGAGGTGGGATTGCTCCTCCAATCAGAGGGCAAGGAATTTGAGGCGCTAACAGCAGCATCTCTTGCCTTAGCCTGTCTGCCACAGTGCGCTTCCCGCCCACCTCCAAGCTATCCCACTGTAGGATGTGTCGTGACAGTCCTTGAAGAGAGAGAGACCTCCAAGTGTTCTCTCGCCCTCCAAGGTATGCAGGCAGCTCGTCAAGGTGACTTGAGAACTAAAATTATGGTACATACTAGTGCTGTCAGATTTGTCTGGAAATCATGTCCATTGCATATGGTACAATTGTTTCATGTATGATGTAAAAGTATTGCTCCAAAATGCTCTGAATGTGAAGACTACTCTTATCAAAAATGTTCTCAATCTCACCTGCATAAAGTCCCTCATACAGGTAATATAAGACATGTCAGAAATCATCCTCCCTTGCCTCTGGATCTCATCAGCAATAATGTGATTGATGAATATCCTATTTCCCATCATCCTGCAGGTGTCTGTTGTGGCCTACATGGAAGTACAAATAGGTTTAGATGATATGAGACATGTCGAACCAACTAAATCATCCACTTGCATTGACCACATCTTTGCTAATGCTGCAGAAATCTACTCAAAAGCAGTATCCATACCCATCAGATGTAGTGATCATATCTAGGAAAACCAGT
Organism: Salvelinus namaycush; assembly: GCF_016432855.1. Classification (NCBI taxonomy): domain Eukaryota; kingdom Metazoa; phylum Chordata; class Actinopteri; order Salmoniformes; family Salmonidae; genus Salvelinus; species Salvelinus namaycush. The sequence continues at coordinate 44,042,116 of NC_052318.1, read as the reverse complement.
TCCAAAGACTGGACCTAAAATGGTGCATAAGCGATCAGGATTTGCAATGATTCCTATGTTGAAGATATGAAAAATATTTGTTGGTCTGATGTGTGTAATGAGGAACATCCTGACGCTGCACTTGAAACATTTATGAAATTGCTTCTTCTGGTTACTGACAGGCATGCGCCCATAAAGAAACTGACTGATAAAACTGCCAAATCCCCATGGATAGATGATGATTGAAAAACTGTATGGCTGAGAGGGATGAGGCTAAGAGAATGGCAAATAAGTCTAGCAATACAGTAGATTGGCAAAAATACAATAAATTGAGTAATCACGTAACTAAACTAAACAAAAAGAAGAAGAAACTACCGTAAAACTTCAATTAATAGCCCAGATGTTTATTTTCTTAAATCACAGAACACAACAGGTGCTTATTAGAGGCTGGCTTCTATTTGAGCCAGGTGTCTATTTCCTTAATGCACACAGCTTTTGCTCATTTGCATAGTTCATTGTTTAATTCCAGTATTCACTTCCAGCAATTTAATGCATTTCTTAATTTGTTGCACTAACGTGTTATCATTTACACACTGTGTCAAGTTTCTTTTGTCTTGCTATGACAAAAAAATAAGAATAATGATTCTTGTTTTGACTGTGCATTTTCGTCAGTTCTTACTTTCGCCACTATGCTGATTTCTGAGGGTCTACTCCTGAAGTTGACTTTTTGTGCTTCACAGTTAGCTAGTAGTTCTCAGCTGTTAGCAGCCAACGGCTAGCAGTTTCTTATTGCCGATAAAAACGGATGATTGACATAATTTTTTGTTTGTTATTACTGAATTATTTAATACAACAAATCAAACATTTAACCTTGCAAACAATTCATGGTAATTCATGGTCACCTCGTAAACAATTCATTTAGACCCATCGCTTATTTGAAACAGGCGTTTATTTGCTGAATTGTGTGCCATTGCCCGGCTATCAAAAGGGACAGGCGGCTATTTGAGACTCAGTGTTTAATTGAAGTTTTACAGCATACTATAGAACAAAGATAAATTATATAAAGAATTATAGCAAAAAGCTCTTGAGTAAATTCAATTCTAAAAAGCTTTGGAGTACATTCAATTCTAGGCAGAAAAGCTAACTCAGCTCCAGGCTGATGGATCATTCCCTTTGATATTGTCAACCACTTTAATAACTTTTTTGTTGACAAGATTAGTAAGCTTAGGCATGACATGCAAACAACAAATGCTGAGCCTTAATATTCATGCATAACGGACCAAATAATGAAAGACGAGCCCTGTAGCTTTGAATTCCGCAAAGTTAGTTAGTGTGGAAGAGGTGAAAAAATAATTGCTATCTATAAATAAGGACAAACCACATGGAACCAACAACCAGGATGGTAAATTACTGAGGTTGGTAGCGGAATACATTACAACTCCTATTTGCCACATCTTCAATCTAAGCCTAGAAGGCGGAGTGTGCCCTCATGCCTGGAGGGAGGCAAAGGTCATTCCACTGCCCAAAAATAGCAAAGCACCCTTTAATGGTTCAATCAGCAGACCAATCAGCCCGTTAACGATGCGTAGCAATCTTTTGGAAAAAAATACAACGTTCTTTTACAGAAAACAAATTAACAACAGACTTTCAGCATGCTTATAGGGAAGGGCACTCAAAGAAATTGACAATAATAAGATTGTGGAAGCTGTTTTGTTAGACTTCAGTGCAGCCTTTGATGTCATTGATCATAACATATTTCTGAAAAAACGTTGGTGTTATGGATTAACTTCCTCTGCCTTTATCATGGATGGACAGTTACCTAACGAATAGAACACAGAGGGTTTTATTTAATGGAAGACTCTCTAATGCAAATTTGGTTGACTGTGGTGTACCGCAGGGCAGCCGGCTTGGACCATTATTGGTTTTTGTGTTTACTAATGACCTTCCACTGACCTTGAATAAAACCTGTGTGTACATGTACGCTGACAACTCAATAGTATACACGTCGGCTGCAACAGTGAAATAAATAACTAACGCTCTTAACATAGAGATCCAGTCAGTTTTAGAATCGGTAACAAGCAATAGGCTGGAGCTAAATATCTCAAAACGAACCTCATCTGGATCTATTATTGAATAATGTGGCTATTGAGTAAGTTGAAGAGACCTGACTGCTGGGTGGCACTGTAGCTAGGAATCTATCATGGTCAAAACATATAGACTCAATGGTTACTAAAATGGAAAGAGGTCTGTCCATGATAAGGCGTTGCTCTGCTTTCTTGATATGTCAGTCAACCAGACAGGTCCTACATGCCCTAGTTTTGTCGCACCTGGACCACTGTCCAGTTCTGTGGTCAGTTGCGGCAAAGAAGGCAAATTGCAGTTGGTCCAAAACAGAGCATCACGTATTGTACTTAGATGTACACGAAGGGAGAATGTCAATGACATGGATCTCTCCTGACTCAAAGTTGAGGAGAGATTGACTGCATCACTATTGGTCTTTGTTTGAGGCGGTGATGTGTTGAAGGTACCGAACTCTGTTCAAGCTGTTGGCACACAGTTCGGACACTCATCGGTATCACACAAGACATGCAACCAGAGGTCTCTTCACAGTCCCCGGGTCCAGAACAGAGGCTGGAAAACACATGGTATTAAATAGAGCCATGACTAAATGGAACACTTTGTCACTGCAGGTAACTCAAGCTAGCAATAAAACCAGAATAAAAAAACAGATAAAAGGACACCTTACGGCACGACGGGGACTGTGAAGAGACACACAAAACAAATTATACATTTGTATTGTATTTTGCATTGTAATATGTATTGTATTACAGTGCATTCGGGAAGGATTCAGACCCCTTGACTTTTTCCACATTTTGTTACGTTACAGTGTTATTCTAAAATGTATTAAATAAAAAGAAAATCCTCAATCTACACAAAATACTCCATAATGACAAAGTTTTTTTTTAATTGTCTAAAATATAAAAAATAAAAACATTTACGTACTGTAAGTATTCAGACCCTTTGCTCTGAGAATCGAAATTGAGCTCAGATGCATCCTGTTTCCATTGATCATCCTTGATGTTTCTAAAACTTGATTGGAGTCCACCTGTGGTTAATTTAATTTATTGGACATGATTTGGAAAGGCACACACCTGTCTATATAAGGTCCCACATTTGACAGTGCAAGTCAGAGCAAAAACCAAGCAATGAGGTTGAAGAAATTGTCCATAGAGCTCCTAGACAGGATTGTGTTGAGGCACAGATCTGGGGAAAGGTACCAACAAATTTCTGCAGCATTGAAGGTCCCCAAGAACACAGTGGCCTCCATCATTCTTAAATGGAAGAAGTTTGGAACTACCAAGACTCTCCCTAGAGCTGGCCGCCCGGCCAAACTGAGCAATTGGGGGAGAAGGACCTTGGAGGTGACCAAGAACACAATGGTTACTGTGACAGAGCTCCAGAGTTCCTCTGTGGAGATGGGTAAACCTTCCAGAAGGACAACCATCTCTGCAGCACACCACCAATCAGGCCTTTTGGTAGAGTGGTCACATGACAGCCCGCTTGGAGTTGCCAAAAGGCACCTAAAGGACACTCAGACCATGAGAAACAAGATTTTCTGGTCTGATGAAACCAAGATTGAACTATTTGGACTGAATTCCAACCATCACGTCTGGAGGAAACCTGGCACAATCCCTACGGTGAAGCATGATGCTGGCAGCATCATGCTATGGGGATATTTTTCAGCGGCACGGACTGGGAGACCGGTCAGGATCGAGGGAAAGATGAAAATAACAAAGTACAGAAAGATCCTTGATGAAAACCTGCTCCAGAGAGGTTCACCTTCCAACAGGACAACGACCCTAAGCACACAGCGAAGACAATGCAGGAGTGGTTTCGGGACAAGTCTCTGAATGTCCTTGAGTGGCCCAGCCAGAGCCCAGACTTGAACCCAATGAGACATCTCTGGAGAGACCTGAAAATAGCTGTGCAGCGACGCTCCCCATCCACCTGACAGAGGTTGAGAGGATCTGCAGAGAAGAATGGGAGAAACTCCCCAAATACAGGTGTGCCAAGCTTGTAGCGTCATACCCAAGAAGACTCGATGCTGTAATCACTGCCAAAGGTGCTTCAACAAAGTACCGAGTACAGGGTCTGAATACTTATGTAAATGTGATATTTCAGTTTTTTATTAGCAAAAATTAATAAAAACCTATTTTGCGTTGTCATTATGGGGTATTGTGTGTAGATTGATGAGGGTGAAAAAAACTATTTTATACATTTTAGAATAAGGCTGTAACGTAACAAAATGTGGAAAAAGTCAAGGGGTCTGAATAATTTCTGAATGCACTGTATGTAAGTGATACGTGGTTGGGATAAGACTGTGATATGTGGTTGTCTCGCCTGGCTATCTTAAGATGAATACACAAGCTGTGGGTCGCTCTGGATGGGAGCGTCTGCTGAATGGCTAAATTGTAATGTAAATGTAGTGATATGTATGTTTGTATATTTAAGTATATTATGTATTTTATTTGTTGTGTTGTTTCCTTGTTTGGACCCCAGGAAGAGTAGCCGCTGCCTCGGCAGAAGCTAATTGGGGATACTAATAAATAAAATTATACTATATACTATATACAGTTGAAGTCGGAAGTTTACATACACCTTAGCCAAATACATTTAAACTCAGTTTTTCACAATTCCTGAAATTTAATCCTAGTAAAAATTCACCGTCTTAGGTCAGTTAGGATCACCACTTTATTTTAAGAATATGAAATGTTAGAATAGTAGTTGAGAGAATGATTTATTTCAGTTTTTATTTCTATCATCACATTCCCAGTGGGTCAGAAGTTTACATACACTCAATTAGTATTTGGTAGCATTGCCTTTAAATTGTTTAACTTGGGTCAAACGTTTCAGGTAGCCTTCCACAAGCTCCCCTCAATAAATTGTGTGAAATTTGGCCCATTCCTCCTGACAGAACTGGTGTAACTGAGTCAGGTTTGTAGGCCTCCTTGCTCGCACACGCTTTTTCAGTTCTGCCCACAAATATTCTATAGGATTGAGGTCAGGGCTTTGTGATGACAAATCCAATACCTTGACTTTGTTGTCCTTAAGCCATTTTGCCACAACTTTGGAAGTATGCTTGGGGTCATTGTCCATTTGGAAGACCCATTTGCGACCAAGCTTTAACTTCCTGACTGATGTCTTGAGATGTTGCTTCAATATATCTACATAATTTTCCTCCCTCATGATGCAATCTATTTTGTGAAGTGCACCAGTCCCTCCTGCAGCAAAGCACCACCACAACATGATGCTGCCTCCCCCGTGCTTCACGGTTTGGATGGTGTTCTTCGGCTTGCAAGCCTCCCCCTTTTTCCTCCAAACATAACGATGGTCATTATGGCCAAACAGTTCTCTTTTTGTTTCATCAGACCAGAGGACATTTCTCCAAAAAGTACGATCTTTGTCCCCATGTGCAGTTGCAAACCTTAGTCTGGCTTTTTTATGGCGGTTTTGGAGCAGTGGCTTCTTCCTTGCTGAGCGGCCTTTCAGGTTATGTCAATATAGGACTTGTTTTACTGTGGATATATACTTTGTACCTGTTTCCTCCAGCATCTTCACAAGATCCTTCACTGTTGTTCTGGGATTGATTTGCACTTTTCGCACACCAAAGTACGTTCATCTCTTGGAGACAGAACGTATCTTCTTCCTGAGTGGTATGACGGCTGCGTGGTCCCATGGTGTTTATACTTGCGTACTATTGTTTGTACAGATGAACGTGGTACCTTCAGCCATTTGGAAATTGCTCCCAAGGATGAACCAGACTTGTGAAGGTCTACAATGTTTTTTTCTGAGGTCTTAGCTGATTTCTTTAGATTTTCCCATGATGTCAAGCAAAGAGGCACTGAGTTTGAAGGTAGGCCTTCAAATACATCCACAGGTACACCTCCAATTGACTCAAATTATGTCAATTAGCCTATCAGAAGCTTCTAAAGATATGACATCATTTTCTGGAATTTTTCAAGCTGTTTAAAGGCACAGGTAAACTTCTGACCCACTGGAATTGTGATACAGTGAATTATAAGTGAAATAATCTGTCTGTAAACAATTGTTGGAAAAAAATACTTGTGTCATGCACAAAGTAGATGTCCTAACCGACTTGCCAAAACTAGAGTTTGTTAACAAAAAATGTGTGGAGTGGTTGAAAAACTAGTTTTAATGACTCCAACCTATGTGTATGTAAAGTTCAGACTTCAACTGTATATAGTTTGTGACAGCACGGGCAGCGCCATTGAGGCCATCTTTAATCTAAAGTGTCATGCGCCATGTTCTACCAACTGAGCTACAGAGGACCACTATGTGGGTAGTGGACAAGTGCACACTTCAGGAAAAAGTATAAAGTATTGAGATTCATTGACAGCAGGGGGGCTTCAACCCCCCCAAGAGCACAAACACTGACATCTATTAGACAACACCATAGACGTCTATAATGTGCTATACTGTAGTGTACGCTAATGTACTTTGCTGTACATTGTGGACGACAGGAAAAGGAGGACCGAGCACGCCCCCATTCTCATCGACGGGGCTGTAGTGGAGCAGGTTGAGAGCTTCAAGTTCCTTGGCGTCCACATCACCAACAAACTAATATGGTCCAAGCACACCAAGACAGTCGTGAAGAGGGCACGACAAAACCTATTCCCCGCCAGGAGACTGAAACGATTTGGCATGGGTCCTCAGATCCTCAAAAGGTTTTACAGCTGCACCATCGAGAGCATCCTGACGGGTTGCATCACTGCCTGGTATGGCAACTGCTCGGCCACCGACCGCAAGGCACTACAGAATGATCACTACTGTGCATGATTCTCTCTTTACTGCAACTTTGTCACAGTTTCAGTAGTGACACATTTAGTGGGGTGGTAAGGAATTCAGGTCAAATGTCAAATATGCAATACAAATGTGTGTGTATTATATGGCATTTGTTGGAAGACTTGTTTGGGAGGAATAGGTTACAAATGTGCTTTTTTTTTTTCAACCCCCAATTTAAACCACTTCTGTAGAATAACCCATACAGTATATTATGAAAGGTGAGATGTCTCTCTCAGGCTTACCTGATTAGATGGTCGGAACACTCTTTTTCCAGAAATATATTGTCTTCCTCCTCCAAGGTGGAAGATTTTGAAGACAATCACTGGAGGGAACTGGGAACCTGAAAATCTATCAGCCAAAGAACAAAAACAGGCCCATTACTGTGTTAGTGAGGTTTAGCATGCAATTTGGTCTCTTTGAATATAATTACATCCACATGATTTTTACTGTCAGCATTTTAATTTGGATTTACCAGACAATCTTTACACTTGTTGAGACCATAGCAGCAAAATGGGTATTAGGTTTACAGATGGGGTACCTGAATCTGACCTTGCAGTGCATGCTTGGATCTCTGACCAGATCAGCTTCTCTAGGGCTGAGTTGGCGGAGAATAGCAGGTGCAAGACAGTGCTCCTGAACAGTGCCATGACAAAAACAAACAACTCACTTTTTGGCCCACTTACAGTGCCTTGCAAAAGTATTCATCCCCCTTAGTGTTTCACAAATTGGTGAAGTGAAATGAAAAAAATAACTTGTTTCAAAAAATGTAAAACGGAAAAGTGGTGCGTGCATATGTACTCACCCCCTTTGCTATGAAGCCCCTAAATAAGATCTGGTGCAACTAATTACCTTCAGAAGTCACATAAAGTCCACCTGTGTGCAATCTAAGTGTCACATGATCTGTCACATGACCGCAGTATATATACACCTGTTCTGAAAAGCCCCAGAGTCTGCAACACCACTAACATGCTGACCAGACCGGACACGTCGCGTGCGCGAGCGTCGCAAAATAAATTTAGAAATCCATGTTATTCAATTATTGCACCCACACTGCTCGCGCGCGCCAACGAGCGTCTGCGATGCCAAGGTCTAAAATAGAACTTGTTTCTATTTCTGACGCAGATCGCGCTGAAAGTCCTGCCTCTCCCATCTCCTCATTGGTTTATAGAAGCAGGTACCCACGTGCCATCTCCTTATTGGTTATACCCATGTGGGTGGATTGAAAGACGAACTGTTTGCCGGTCGTCGTGTTAATACTATGAAAGTTTAGATGCGATCACCATATAAATTCAAAAATGAAAAAGCCTGGAAGGAGGAGAGATGACTAGAAACAATTCGGTTGGCCGTTTTATGTGTGGATTAATTGTCGGAGTAGAGGACCTTGTGCATTTCAGGTAAAATAACAACTCAATGTTTATATCCCAGGATAAATTAGCTAGCAACAGCAAGCTAGCTAAATAGGACAAATTAGCTAGGAAGTGCAAGCTAACTAGCTAAATTGCCATGTATGTTTAATACTTTTCGACCTGTCCCCAAATTAATGTCATTGGTTCAGAGTTTGTTTTGATATTTTAACCTGCGTGTCGTGATCGCATTTGGTGTAGGGGGACAAAATTAATTTATGCACGATAGCGCACGATGGCGAACGAGCGCAGCCGGTTTGGGTTCCGTGTAAGCAAGGGGCACCACCAAGCAAGCGGCACCATGAAGACCAAGGAGCTCTCCAAACAGGTCAGGGACGAAGTTGTGGAGAAGTACAGATCTGGGTTGGGTTATAAAAAAATATCCGAAACTTTGAACATTCCACGGAGCACTGTTAAATCCATTATAAAAAGTGGAAAGAATATGACACCACAACAAACCTGCCAAGAGAGGGCCACCCACCAAAACTCACGGACCAGGTAAGGAGGGCATTAATCAGAGAGGCAACAGAGAGACCAAAGATAACCCTGAAGGAGCTGCAAAGCTCCACTGCGGAGATTGGAGTATCTGTCCATAGGACCACTTTAAGCCGTACACTCCATAGAGCTGGGCTTTACGGAAGAGTGGCCAGAAAAAAGCCATTGCTTAATTTAAATTAAAAAATAAGCAAACACGTTTGGTGTTCGCCAAAAGGCATGTGAGAGACTCCCCAAACATATGGGAGAAGGTACTCTGGTCAGATGAGATTAAAATTGAGCTTTTGGCCATCAAGGAAAACACTACGTCTGGCACAAAACCAAACCCTCTCATCACCCCGAGAACACCATCCCCACAGTGAAGCATGGTGGTGGCAGCATCATGCTGTGGGGATGTTTTTAATCGGCAGAGACTGGGAAACTGGTCTGAATTGAAGGAATAATGGATGGCGCTAAATACAGGGAAATTCTTGTTGGAAACCTGTTTCAGTCTTCCAGAGATTTGAGACTGGGACGGAGGTTCACCTTCCAGCAGGTCAATGACCCTAAGCATACTACTAAAGCAACACTCAAGTGGTTAAAGAGGAAACATTTAAATGTCTTGGAATGGCCTAGTCAAAGCCCAGACCTCAATCCAATTGAGAATCTGTGGTATAACGTAAAGATTGCTGTACACCAGTGGAACCCATCCAATTTGAGGAGCTGGAGCAGTTTTGCCATGAAGAATGGGCAAAAATCCCAGTGGCTAGATGTGCCAAGCTTATAGAGACATACCCCAAGAGACTTGCAGCTGTAATTACTGCAAAAGGTGGCTCTACAAAGTATTGACTTTGGGGGGGTGAATAGTTATGTGTAACAGTATAGCTTCCTTCCCTTTCCTCAACCCTACTCAAGTTTTCAGTTTTTTTGTCTTATTTCTTGTTTGTTTCACACACAAAAAATATTTGGATCTTCAAAGTGGTAGGCATGTTGTGTAAATAAAATTATACAACCCCCCCGAAAAATCTATTTTACTTCTAGGTTGTAAGGCAACAAAACAGGAAAAATCCCAAGGGGGTGAATAATTTCGCAAGCCACTGTACATAAGTGAACATCTGATATAATGATTATATCAGATTTTCACACAGCTTCCCACCAATAGGCCTATATAATTGAGTTCATATTAAGGCTATTTAGCCTATGATCAATTTAAATCTGAATTGCAATGTTGTGTTGATCAGTAAGGCTGCCAGGCTGCAACTCTAGCACTCACAGCAGCACGAACAGTGAGCGACATCAGCTGGAAAAGTATTTTGTCTTGGTGAGACCTCCAGTATGTCTGGATCTTCTTCGCGGCAAATACACGCTCCTCTTGATTGAATCTGCATGATGTAAATTCATAATCAGAGACTCAGAATATATCAAGTTCAGACATTTAACAACAGAAGCAGACTTTATCATGTGCGAGGCCTCGTCTTGTACAATTAATCTACGGACCGGACCCTTACCCATATTCCATTTTCCACTCCTGCAATGCTGTTGCCTCTGCCTGTGTTGTATCTTGTTAGAGACGAGTTGCTAAGGGACGATTAGAATACTAACTTCACGAGCCAAAGTAAAGACACATTTCCTGAGCTAATCAGAGCGTTGGTGCTATACGGAATCGTTGCGACGCCCATACCCTAACTCCTACCCGTAGCCTAATTTTAACCTTAATCCTTTCCTAACCCTAACCATTTTAAATCGGTTAGGGACCCTTCCCTACCTTCATCATTTTCAATGTCAACTTCAATGAGGATAGGGCCGTCCCAAGGATCCCAGATAGCATTGAAAAAATCCCGCAAAAACATGTACAAACGGATTGTCGACCTTTGCATTCTTATGTGTTAATAACGTGTTTATTAACAAATCGTTTATTATCAAGTAATTATCTGGTTAGTCATTGGCCTTATTATGAGAACACCGGCCTATGAGATGAACAAGAGCTGAGGGAAGTTAGCGAGTTTCGGATTGGAATGCGACCTGAGGAGCAGCATGTTCCCTTTCGGACACCGTAAGTACTCGAAGCTTGGCACGGTAAAAAAGGATCATGTACAAGGTGAGAATATAAACTTTATGTACTACGTAATAACTTAATATTTGGAAATTAATTTATTTCCGATTCAGTCCACACTGGTTTATTATGTGTTTTGTTAATTTACTGTTTTAGTTGAATAGCGATCTGTTTCAATAACATTAAGGGGACTCGATCCCCCGGTGAAGCACAGAGGGCGTAAGGACAGCGAGCAAGACACCATGATTATCAAGGGCATTGCATTAAATGCATAACACAGTATATATTTTCTTCATTATGTCGGAGTCATTCATACTGATACTTAGAGTTTCTGGCGCTCTGATGTAGCAGTCTCTTGTCACTCATGCATAGCCAACTAAAGTCGAAAGTAAAAAAACGCAGCTAGTTTTTCACACGCGTTCGGGCTGAGTTTACCACACTCTGTAGGTCCTTACTTGGTCTATCCACGGGGTACTCGAGGAGACTCATGGGAGCATATGAAGGGGTACTTCATGGGTACTCTGGGCAGAACAAAATGTAGTCTTTACTTTGTCTATCCACGGGGTACTTGAGGAGACTCATGAGAGCATATGAAGGGGTACTTTATGGGTACTCTGGGCAGAACAAAATTCAGTTGGTGGTACAGTAACCGAAAACGTTTGGGAACCACTGCTTTAGGCTAGAAGTTCATGAACTAGACAGACACTCGATATACCGGTATTGTCACATGCCTACTTAATGGGAAGAACAATATACTTCCTTTTTTTTTTTTTTTTTTTACACTAGATGGCGACATTGATCTTCTGTAACACTTTGAGGGCCACAATTCTCAATTCCATTACAACTTCTAGCTTCTACTCCTTTGGTGTTTCCAGGTCTGAATGTTCTGCTTGACAGGTGAAATTTGCAACATTGTGATGGCCTCACTAGGTAATAGCCTGGCTGACTCAATTCACGTTACTCACAGCGAGACCTACCATCTTTGTGTGAGAGGGTGTAGACCGAACTGCGAATTTACACCTGAGACTTACCCCGGTGTTTTACCAAAAAGGCTCAAACTTTTGTTTCCACCTCCACGGCCCGGCTCGTTTCTCACTGGGCCATGGCCTCAGTGGAACTGCTTTGACTGCTGGTACTTTTCAGCTTGCATTTAAATAACAATGGCTAACTGTGAACATGGGTTAACACGTTTTACCGTTAACACCTTCTCACAAAGCAACTGTCTTGATGATGCAGAGGTTGTTGATTCCACTCGCCCCAAGTCTTGTGTCAAACGCAGTTCCTGAAAAATAACACTTGAGCTTACGTTAACATAAACGCTGGCAACACACTGGTGTGGGGTGAGTCTCAGATGGAAATGCCCCATTGATGTCCCAGTCATTCTGTGTCTTCCCAGGTAGCAGGTGTGGCTGCTGTGCCTGGAACTCTATGCCTGCTTTCAGGGACTGTGTTTGCTGCCACCAAGGACAATCCAAATGTCACCTTAAATACAGATGAGGTACCGCATTGTGCGCACAATCACACTTTCTGAAGTCTTTCAGCATACATCCAATCTGAGGCAAGCCCACATTGGGATGCGGTAACTGACCCATATTGTTTGTTACAGCTCTCCCTCTACACTATACCACAGCAGAAGTTCCGCTATGTGGAGCCGGAGATAGGGCACTTGGAGCAAGGTGTTACCACTCTAAGGAAACTGGCAGAGCCCTACACTACCTGGTGTCAGGTACATTGATAACCCTACTCACCTGTGAGCTACTGGGTGATAGAAAAGACTGTTCCTAACAGAGGAAAGAATTACTATCTGAAAATAAGGACAGTTGTTGGGTGTTTGTGTAGATATGCAACCCCAGGCAAGATTCACAATGTCTGATACCCCCATCCTCACTCCAAAATAACTTCACATGGGCACTGAAATGTGAAATGTTTTTGCCCTGCTTTACATTATCATCCCAGTTGCTTTTGCGTATTTTACAATGCGCCCCTGCAAAGATGTACTGTGATTAGTTGTGACTGGTAAATATTAACTACAGTAGGTCTCACTAATATCAATTCATCTTTGATTTCTCTTTGAGTATGAACTGTACTTATTTTCCCAGAGACCAGTTAATATTTACTGGTATTCCTATGTGTCTAGAGCTATTATACATCCTGTTTCACCATGGCCAGTAAATCTGTACTGTGTTTCACCATGGCCAGTAAATCTATACTGTGTTTCATCATGGCCAGTAAACATTTATTGTTGATTCGATGCTGCAATCAATAATCATTGCACTTGTTGAAATGATTTTGTCCATCTCCAATGAAGTGTTAGTCATGATTGTGCTGCTCTGCTTCTGCCCCTGTGATCACACCAATGATCTGCTCCCCTTTCAGCAAACAAGCCATTCAGCAGTGGAAAATGTTCAGGTACTCCCCCATAGCCACTCACACATAATTCAAATCAAATCAAGCTTTATTTATACAGTGCATTTCAGACATGGAATGCAACATAATGTGCTTTGCAGGAAAAAACTACTAAAATACAATGAAAATAAAAGCTGAAATATTTACTACACTACAAATATAAGATTAAAAAAACAAATGAATGACAAACTGAACAATTAAAAAAGACCCTAAGGAAAAGCAACGCTAAAAATATGTTTTAATATCTCTTTTGGGCTCCTGAGTGGCACTTTGTTCAAAGGCGCTGCATCTCAGTGCTAGAGGCGTCACTACAGACCCTGGTTTGATTCAAGGCTGTATCACAACTGACCGTGATTGGGAGTCCCATAGGGCGGCGCACAATTGGCCCAGCGTCATCCGGGTTTGACTGGGGTAGGCAGTCATTGTAAATAAGAATTTGTTCTTAACTGACTTGCCTAGTTAAATAAAGGTTCAATAAAAATATGTCCACAGTTTTGCCCCCCCCCCCCCCCAAATGCTGGGCTTTGTGATAACGTTGCCAAGGGGTAACATATATAAACTGAACAGTACCGGACCCATAATCAAACCTTGTGGAACGCCACATGTGAAATGCATTTTCTCTGAGTTATGTTCACCAAGGGTGACAAAAAACGATTGACCCATCTCCAGTCTGTCCAGAAGGCTATCATGGTCAACAGTGTTGAATGCAGCACTTAAATCTAAGAGTACAAGGACAGAGCTGTTTGGTATCTGTGCTGGCTCTAAGCTCATTTACCACTTTAAATAAGGCTGTCTCTGTGCCGTGGTGGGCACGAAAATCAGATTGGAATTTTTCAGTTGGCACTTCAGATATGCATTTAAAAACTGTTTTGAAGAAGGTGGTGGGGATACGTTGAGAAGGCAGGTAGAAGGCTTAAGTTGTGATATCACTTTCCTGAGCATGTCTGTGTCAACCAGGGAAAATAAATCCATAGTGCCTTTGTGTGGTAGGCTAGGGCACATATCAAACTTCTCAGACAGCCTTAGGTCTTGCTTGACTGATACCCAGCCTAATATTGATTATCTTATCTTTGAAATATGCCGCAAACTCATCACATTTAGATGAGGAAAGTTCACATAGGTTTGCGGGGGTAGGATTTATCAGGCCATTAATGGTCAAGAAGAGCACTCTCAAATTATTGTGATTTAATAGTGATCAAGTTATAAAAATGAGCCTGTCTGTCATTTCTAATTGCCTTGTTATAAATGCCAAGTTGCTCTCTCAGAATATCATAATGGACGTGCAACTTTGACTTTCTCCACTTCCGCTCTGCCTGTCTGCCTGTACTCCTTAATTGATTAGTTTCCTCACTCATCCAAGGGAATCTCCGTTTGGATGTGGCCTTTTTCAACTTTACTGGAGCTATGGCATCAATGGTTGTCCTTAATTTGCTATTAAAGTTTTCAACTTAATCATCACAGTAGGAAGACAGAATAGGTGGTGGAGTATTGTTCATACACTCAATAAAATCTGGAGCAACTTCAGTGGTAAGATAGCATTTCTTAATAGTCCGTTCAGTATTACCCTGTGCTATGGGCAACAAGGTAGTAAAAAATCCACTGTGGTGATCAGATAAAGCAACATCAACAATAGAGGATATGTCAATAGAAAGCCCCTTGGTAATAACCAGGGCCAGAGTATGGACACGGTTATCGGTGGGCCCAGTAACATGTTGGATAAAGTCCATAGTCTCTTTGTCAACATGAATATTAAAATCGCCCAACACAATGATTTTGTCACAGTTCTCAAGGACAATAGACAATAGTTAAGATAAATCAGTAAAGAAAGTGGGGCAGTGCTTTGGTGGCCAATAGAGCGTTATGGCCAGCACTGGTGGCTGCCATTTAAACAGTATAGCACGATGCTCAAAAGACCCAAAGTCGCCAAACGAAATGTCCTTACAGCTGAAAGCATTAGTAAACCCCTTCGGTAGCAGGGAGGTGGCCAGAGATAATTATTATCTTCCCTGTGCTAGCGAGGGTGTTTAAAAAATGTTTGTAGTTCTCCCTCAGATCCTCAAATCGCCTACAACGAAGGTCATTAAAACCTACATGTGATGATGGTGTCAATATTGGAGTAGTTGGCCAGAACAATGGGCAGGAGGGAGTTGATGTCATGGACACGAACTCCTGGGTGAAAGTGGACCTTGGTCGGTCCACAGATCTAGGGCAGGCCAAAATCTCTAACCATTGAGCTGCCCACAATAATGGTGGTCGTGATGGAATCCGATAAGGAAGCGACCTGCTGAACTGCGGTGGCTGTGGGGGAGGGGGGGTCACTGGGCGGGCGCCGGCTGTTGCTATACACCCAGGATCCGTGCAGATTCCCGAGGCTGGTAGGTCCGTCTCAAGAGAGGCAAAGCTGTTTGATAGCTGGATCACATCTTCTCGAATAGATGAAGGGTGGCCAGACTGCTTCCCCGATCTCCTACGCCTTGCGAGTGTCGTCTCCCATGGGCCGCAGAGTTGAGCTTAACATCTGTCTGTTGGGGGAAGGAAGGCCCTAAAAATTGTCAAAGACTCCAGCCACCTTAGTCATACTATTATCTCTGCTACCGCATGGCAAGCGGTACCGGAGTGCCAAGTCTAGGTCCAAGAGGCTTCTAAACAGCTTCTACCCCCAAGCCATAAGACTCCTGAACATCTAATCAAATGGCTACCCAGACTATTTGCATTGCCCCCCTTTTACGCTGTTGCTACTCTCTGTTATTATATATGCATAGGCACTTTAATGACTCTACCTACATGTACATATTACCTCAATTACGTCGACTAACCGGTGCCTCCGCACATTGACTCTGTACCGGTGCCCCAGGTATATGGCCACGCTATTGTTATTTTACTGCTGCTCTTTGATTTGTGCCCAGGGTTGGATAAAAACACTGGTGGGCTAGCTCTGTTAGCGTTAGCCGTTAGCCTGCTCCGTTTTCATGATGGCTTGCATCTAACTGCTACTTAACAGGAATCCGGGACACAAATTTGCGGCTGACCGGGTCGCGGAATCTGTAGCAATACAAACTTTACCTCTGATTTAAAACTTTCATAAAAATAACAAATCGAGTACACCGTTCTGTTGTGCGCTTTGATGACACACATGATCATCATAAACTCACAGAGAGGGATTGAGATTCAGCTGATTAGTTGTTATGTCTAAAAGACTGGTAAAGTACTCTGTAAATAATTTTTAAAAACCCATTCAGCCTCTCCATTTCTGCTCGGCCAGGCTGTTCCATTTCTGCTCTAGAAGCTTCTGTTTGAGGCTGTGATCACTGCTTCTAAGTCACCCATCTGACCTCTGCCCTATTGGCTCCTTCAGTTAGGAGATAAGCAGCTCACTAACATACGGCACATGTTTGTCAGTAAAGTGCAGTGGTTGGAACTTTATTGGTAGTTGCTCTTTTACAGTGCAGAATGTCTTTACAACGTTTCAAGGGTACACAAAGTGCTGTTGGTTGATGTTTCAACTAGAGCTCCCTACTGGGTGACAGATTGACCTGTGCTTTAGGCTGTAAAACCCAATTTACAAATAGTGATTGTAAACAGTCAAATAAACCTTTGTATTGTAGGTAATTCTGACTCTATTGCTGGGTAAATAAAGACAGGTCTCTTCGTAGGCAAACAGAACTGTATGAGGGTTCTAAGGGCGTGGTAGTCCTACTGTAACCGGTTCTGTACCGGTACCTTTCTGCGTTGTGTTCTGGTGAGGTGTAGGGGGAAGGGAAGAGAAAGCTCTGGACATAATTCTGCCGGTTGTCTCTCTTTTAATGGCTGCATGGAATGGATACAAATGCAAGGCAAACTTTAATGCTGCCGTCTGGACTAACATGCACAAGTATATTTGCCTCTCATCACGCTTTGAGCAAACTGAGGAGTAAAAGCAAGGCTCCCGTTGATGACATCAACATCAACACAATTTAGAAAATAAATAAAATAATTAATCCTTGAAAGTAGTGTAATACATCTCAAAAGAACCTTCAAATAATAAATGAAAATAAATATGAGAGATTTTCAGTGAAATACATCAAGTATATTTTACACCTGTTACACTACCACTAGTTATTCTACCACTATAACAATCACAGTACAAACAATATAAAGCATCACAAGTACACAGTTAACTTGAATTGAAGATTACTGAGCAAGAGCATATTTGTGTGAAATAACGTATTATCGTTATTATCGTTATATGATATTAAATGTCAACTTGTTCTGTAACAATGAAAAATAAGCACTTATCCATTATTGAATGGCTCTGAAGGTGCAGAGATTGGGTGACATGAGTTGATGTAAGTTACGTGTTCACTGTACTGTCCTCTTCTCCTGTGGGATTCAGGGGGCCGTTGGAAAAGTGATGCCCAAGGTTGAAAGTGCCATCCAATTAGGAAATGGTAAGAGAACACACACCCCATGATACACATAAAGTGGACGCATTACTCATACACTGTAATGTACACCCATTTGTACAAATAGAATGTCAGTTTCAGGTTGGTAACAGAGTTACTTTCTGTTGTTTCAGAGACTTTCACTTTCCTGCAAAACCCTCCTGCTGAATTCTACCCCCGGGCTGGGGTCATTGGATTTGCTGGTATCCTTGGACTCTTTCTTGCAAGAGGTAAATAGTGGGTGTAAGTTTGGGGTTTGGATGAAGAGTACCCTGTTTTTGATCTCTATTGTTTTGGGGTTTTATCCACTTGTCCTTGTGCTAAGAAAGCACTCTGTGAGTCTCTGTGCCAGAGGCTGATCTAGAGGTAGAGCTGTAGCCTCCAGACCATACAAGGCCGGGGTACAAATCTCAAACCTACTGCTGCTTCCTGTTGCCCTCTCCGGCTTCCTTTTCTTGTTTCTAATCTCCTTTCTAATCTCCTTGAATAAAAAATAGTCTATGTGGCCCTCTCTCCTCTGTCTTCTAGGCTCCAGGGTGAAGAAGCTGATCTATCCTACAGGACTGATGGCTGTGGGCTACACTATGTACTACCCCCAGCAAGCCGCATCAATCGCCAAGGTGAGTTAGCGTGTCAATATTGTATGTCAGATGTTGTGTTTTTTTTTTACCTACTTGTGTGGGAGATAATGCATATTGTTCCATACCAAGACATAAGACAGTGTTGTAGGGTCATTCTAAAACCTGTGATGTTTGACTCTTAATGTATACTATTTTGCTTAAACCGATTTTTCGGTCCCCCTCCTTCCCACAGAACACAGGAGACTCGTTGTACGATTTTGCCCTGCAGGGCTACGTTAACGTAGAGAAGGTTTTCAAGTCAGTGGAGGGGAAGGTGAGCTCATCCTGTCAGGTCAAAAACTAGTTTGATCCTGAGGATAGAGATGGTACAGAATTACTGTGCAGATCATTACAGATTATTTGTAATGGGTTGACAAGTCTGAATTTTCACATCCTACCATGAATCTTTCCACAGCCAGTGAAAAAAGAGAAACCACAGGAAAATAAGCCAGAAGAAACGAGATGAGAAGAGCTGCAGAGGCCAAACCCTGATCGCAGCAGGTACAACAAACCTGAACATTTTCGCACAATAACAGCCTGCCAGCACCCAACACTTTAATCATTGCCCTAGTGGTCAACCTGCAGGCTTATGTAACACCCCAATAACTTGGCACAAAATGTTGCCAATTCATTATAAATCCTTTATAGTAACATTTATGCCAACTTTAAGATATTTTGGGGAGAAATCAGAGAACAAACCAGTGTACTTTACATATCAGGTGCTAATGCTAGTAAAGTCTTGTAGATAAAGGCTAACGATGAGTTCTCTCTTTTCAGATACGTTGTGACACTAGGATCGTGACAACAAAACAAGATTAGCAGTCTTCCCAGGTCCTCCCAATGTATGCTACCATAAGTCATGGTTAGGCTCGCTCCCATTTGCGACTCTAATGACCAGCTTTTGCACTAGCCTTCCTCTCTGGCATTTACCCAGGAGGGGGTAGGACCTATCACGAAGGTTTAAACTTTATGTATTGAAGGTTCAGCTTTGTGATTTGAATGTATTTATGTAGACCGGAATAAAATCTATATTATACGATCTATATTGACAGCGTGGATTTTAAAATAAAAGGCCACCGAAAACTGTAGAGGTATTGTACAAAGGCACCCTAAGAACAACTACGTGTGAGAACTACGTGAAGAAAAACATTGTTTGACAAGTTAAGAAGTCTGTCCTTCCATAAACAAGCACCCACTTCTCCTTCTGAGCCAGACGTTATCTATACATGCTGATTCATGTTGAAATCTGTTCCAGTACAAGGTCACATGACTAAGATAGTTCTCCTTTTTGCTTATGGAAGGTCAATCCAACCATTATCAGACATGAGTAAATGAAACGTACTGACTTCGAGTTTCAAAACCACCCAGATGTATAACAGGTCTTGCAGGAAGAAGTTGAACAAACTGTTTTTGTATTTATTCATTGAAATACATATTTCTTTTAAAAAACATTGACATCAACAAACGAAGGGGAAGGCATTGCCGTTAGTAATCAGTGGTCATTTGCTGAATTTATCGTTTCTTTGCAGAAATCTTCAGCAGGTCATCCTTATCAATCGCATAGAGTCGCCAGCCCTCCTCATCGGAGAGGTCTGAGGCTCCACGTCGCTTGTAGAACTCTATGGACGACTTGTTCCATTCTGCCACGATGAAGTGCATGCTACTGCAGCGAGTCTTAACTGCCGTCTGAGGAAGGGAGGACATTAAACAAAGTTAGACAGGGTCATCATATATCCTTGACTATAGGATGGTAGTTTTCCCATAGGCTGGGCTGATCTATGCGTTCAGTAAATTGATTGCAAAAAAGTCCTATAGACTTACCTCACTCAGAACCTTCAGGATATCGGACCCAATACCATAACCTGAGAAAACAGGATCAAAGATTGGCAGTTAAGCCCTGGATCCAAGGACCCTGATTCAGTTGCCAGCGTTGGGCCAGTAATTGCTAGTTCGAATCCCCAAGCCGACTAGGTGAAACACCAAACGATCTGCCCTTGAGCAAGGCACTTAATCTTAACCCAGTGTTTCCCAAACTCGGTCCTCGGGACCCAAGGGGTGCACGTTTTGGATTTTGACCTAACTACACAGCTGATTCAGCTAGGGCAAAAAAACGTGTGAAACAGGACAAATATAACCAATCCTATTTCTTTAATGTAACACACCATCATAGACTTACCTCTGAACTCCTTCATCACATAGAAGTCCTCTAAGTAGAGAAGCTTCCCAATCCACGGGTCATAGGTGAAGTAGTACATGGCAAACCCAACGACAGTGTATCCTAAAACACAGTGAAAACATCCACATCAAAACCGGCAGGTAAGTGTTTGTGTAAAACTACTAGGATCTGACAAAATCCAACTTGGCTTATTGAGTATGATATTTTTATGTTATGATGATGAAGGGGATTTTCATGGTCAGAAAAAACTTGAGCCTTAGTTATGATATCACTGAGGATTTAAAAGGAGTTTCTCCGAGAATTGAGAACATTAAATTCCAAACTCCAGATCATGATCATGATTCACCCAACAACACTAACCATACATTGTGTTGTCTACCAACACGTACTATTGTGTACCTTAGCAGCGCTTCCGTTCTTTTTTTTACTAGCCATAAATGTTTGAAATCTTGATTGTCAAACCTTTGCACTATTTCCTTACGAACTGACATTCTGTGAAACAGAATTACAACATGGCTTACCGTCTGAGCTCTGCTTATCCTCAGGAACTTCTGCAACGACGCAATGGTAGAACGGATGATCCCCAAAGCCGTCCTCTAGTAATTCTGAAAGTAAATTGTAAAGTCAGGGACTTCTGATTTGTTGGGGAAACATTTGATATGTTTACAATAATCATCCATCACACACATACAAGTAGACTTAACGTTACCTTTCTCGGTCAAGATGACCTGCTCTTCCATTTTTTCAAATTTCGCAAGTTCCTGAAATAATAGGGGAGAGAAAAAAATGTATTGTTGTTAGTCAAATGTCATAATATTGACAAATATGCTTAGGCTGTCTGTGATTATAACTTAAACTACAGAGATTTAAACATATACATACATCGTTGAATACATGCATCCTTTTACCTTTATGAGTCGCAATATGTCTGGCACGTCCTTGGGCTCGGCTTTCCGTAATATGAAATTTGACATTTTCTTTTTTTACTCTTCTTTCCTTTTCTAACAAGTCCTCTGAATGTGAAAATAAGCAAAACCTGTTTCTTCATCCGCTTCTTAGGAGTTGACCCCCCTGCAATACGTTTAGGATTCCAATACGAGCGGAATTACATTCGCTTTGGTCGCTGGCAGCTAGTGACTTTATTGAGCGCTTCACTCTCTTTAAACATATTCTGTAAACGCGTCACAATCACATCCCGGAAGAGTAAACGGGAAAATAGCTTAACAAATAACGGTTGACGTCATCGGGTCTCTACTTTCCCATGACTCATGAGCCGTGCTAATTATAAGCCAGCTGGCTGACGATACTACACTTTCTGAAAGACGCTAACCAAATTCACATATCGATCAATGTGATACAATCCTTTTCCAAAGCATCTGGTCTATATCTTAACATTAATAAATGTGAACTCATGGCTGTCAAAGATTGTGCGACACCTTCATATTATGATATTCCAGTGAAAGAAGAACTTACTTTTTTAGGCATAACCATTACTAAGGATCAGAAGTCTAGAGGCTTACTAAATTTTAACCCTCTTATTAAAAAAATCCCAAAGAAGCTAAATCAATAGCTACAGCGGGACTTATCTTTTAAAGGAAGAGTCCTAATAACCATGGCTGAGGCTATCTCTAGGCTAACATATGGCGCTCAATTTATTTTTTGACGGTTAAATAAGCAAGGAGTAAGACCTGATGCTTTTCAACTTTCTGTGGAGAAACCGTACCCATTACATTAGGAAAACTGTTGTAATGAACACATGAGTATGGTGGGATGAATTTTCTGGACTTTACTACCTTAAATAATACCTTTAGGATCAATTGGATAAAACAATTCCTAAGAAGACCAACTTCTATATGGAATTGTATTCCTCATCATGTCGGTCTTCTCTACTTTTGGTGGCCTTAACTTCATGTTGGTTTGCAATTATAATATTGACAAAGTTCCAGTGAAACTCTGCTTTTCATCGGCAGTTTTTCTTGTCATGGTCCTTAATTTATAAGCAAAAATTTTATCCACACAGATATTATATATAGAATAATCGGGATATATTGTATAAAAATACTCATTTGTTTTTAGAATATTGGTGCCGAAATAATATCCTATTGGTGAGCCAACTTTTTACTTAGTTATAAGAGATTCTTATCACTTAATAAGATTCCTGTAACGCTAAAAGATTTTGCGATTGTTTTAGACGCCATTCCCTCAGGTGTTGCTTTATTATTCAGGAACGTGTCAAGACCTGACATTCAGGACCTACCTTCTATTAACCCTGTTGACTCATCAGTAGGAAATATTTGTTTCTCTTTTGGTCCATTCAACAACAGAGCGATACGAACCTTGTTTCAGCAGGATGTTGTATCTATTATACCTTATGTCCTGCCTTATTGAAACGGTTTAATTGATAATATCTTTTGGAAAAAAGTTTGGATGTTGCCACATACCTACTTGTTAACAAAATGAAGGAAGTTTCCTTTAAAATTATTCATAAATATTAACCTGCCTACCACTATATGAAGAAGTTTAAGAAAAACATCAACTCAAATTGTACCTTTTGTAATGACCACCCAGAAACGGTGATGCATCTTTGGCATTGTATTCATGTAAGGCAACTGTGGCAAGACATCAGTAGATTTATAATTGTACACATTTATGAAGATCTGACACTATTGTGGAGAGATGTACTGCTTGGATTCTTTACCTACGATAGAAATAAGTTGAAACAATTTAATGGAATTAATTTCATTATACTTTTGGCCAAATTTCATATTCACAAATGTACATTTACAAACAAAACATCACATTTTCTTACCTTACAAAAATAAATTGAACTGTATTTTAAGACAATTAAATACTCTACTTACAAAAAAGCTGTTAGAATAATAAGTGTATGTCTGTCCCTTAAGGTCCTTGTGTAATGTGATATTGTACACCCTAGCCCAATTGTCCTTTGTATATTATTTATATATACTTGTGTTCCCCAATGTACTTTCTGTATAGACTTGAAAAACAAAAAATACAAAAACCAACAACAACAAAATATATATATATCTATAAATGATCCGTGCTGTCCGGCATCCTTAGGACATCCCTACCCTATTGACGTTGACATTTCAAATGGTTAGGGTAAGGGTTAAGGTTAGGGTTTATGGTACTTTCAGGACAACTGGGAACGCTGAAAGATCGGAAAAGTAAGCGCTCTAAAAATATGCCAGAGTTTCCAACTAAGAATTCCGAGTTTGATGACGATTCAAAACGATTTTACCCAATAGAAGTTCGTTTTTTTCCTGAGTTCCCAGTTGTCTTGAACACACTGAAGTTGAAAGTCAGAGATTTCCCAGTTCCCAGTTGTTCTGAATGCAGCATCGTTTCCTGTATGTCGGACTTTGACAAGGCTGCTCTTGATGACAATGAATGTAGGCCTACATGCATTCTAAAGAGTCTCTAAAATAGGTTTAAATAGGGCAGTGGTTCCCAACCTTTTTCGGTTATTGTACCACCAAGTATATTTTGCTCTGTACCCCCTCATGTAAATTTGACCAGTAAGCATATGGTCTCATGAGTCTCCTCAAGTACCCCCTGTAGATAGGCCAAGTACCCCTGGTTGGGAAACACTGAACTATAGTGTAACTTTAATGAAGTCCTGTTCGCCTAGCCCTAGATAAAATATTTGATTTTATATGATGGTTCCATTATTATTTTTTAAAGTTATTAAATCAGTACACAATGATTAAATTACCTCTGTCACTCACACACACACAAAGTAGGCTATGTGATGGCCATGTCATGCATTTATGTAACATGTCCTTGTCACATGGTGTAGGCTACTGTACTTGCGTGACACCTCCATTGTAAAACGGGGTGTATTCATTCGTTTTGCAACAGAAACAGTTTACTCCAAACAGAAAACATGAAGCAAGAAAACAAGTTTATATTGGACAAATTAAAAATGTCAAATGGGGGGTGCTTATATTTGTCCTTTTTCAGTGCATGTCAAGTGGGTAACCTGTACAAGTGAGGTGTTTGGTTCCTAGTGAATACACCCAAGGTCTTACAACCCAAGGTCTTACAATGTTATCCTATATGCATGCACATTTGTTTCACTGTACCATCAGAAACACATATGACGTGTTTAGGATGTGTCACAAGAGAAGGCTGAGAAGGGATGGTCAATCAAATGACCTAAAACTTATGTACAGTGCCTTCAGAAAGTATTCAGACCCCTTGACTTTTTTAACAAAGGAAAAGCAGGATTAACATTTTTTGTATGTTTTTTATTTATTCAAAATAAAAAACATATCTTATTTACATAAGTATTCAGACCCTTTGCTATGAGACTCGAAATTGAGCTAAGGTGCATCCTGTTTCCATTGATCATCCTTGGGATGTTTCTACAACTTGATTGGAGTCCTCCTGTGGTAAATTCAATTGATTGAACATGCTTTTGAAAGGCACACACCTGTCTATATACGGTCAATCAGTTGACAGTGCATATCAGAGCAAAAACCAAGCAATGAGGTCGAAGGAATTGTCCGTAGACCCCCGAGACAGGATTGTGTCGAGGCACAGATCTGGGGAAGGGTACCAAAACATTTCTGCAGCATTGTAGATCCCCAAGAACACAGTGGCCTCCATCATTCTTAAATGGAAGAAGAATGGAACCACCAAGACTCTTCCTAGAGCTGGCCGCCCGGCCAAACTGAGCAATCGGGGAAGAAGAGCCTTGGTCAGGGAGGTGACCAAGAACCCAATGGTCACTCTGACAGAGCTCCAGAGTTCCTCTGTGGAGATGGGAGAACCTTCCAGAAGGAAAACCATCTCTGCAGCACTCCGTCTACAGACGGAAGCCACTCCTCAGGAAAAGGCACATGACAGTCCGCTTGGAGTTTGCCAAAAGGTACCTAAAGACTCTCAAACCATGAGAAACAATTTTCTCTGTTCTGATGAAACCAAGATTGAAGTTTTTGGCCTGAATGCCAAGTGTCACGTCTGGAGGAAACCTGGCACCATACTTATGGTGAAGCATGGTGGTGGGAGCATCATGCTGTGGGGATATTTTTCAGCGGCAGGCACTGGGAGACTAGTCAGGATCGAGGGAAAGATGAAGGGAGGAAAGTACAGAGAGATCCTTGATGAAAACCTGCTCCAGAGTGCTCAAGACCTCAGACTGGGGCAAAGGTTCACCTTCCAACAAGACAACGACCCAAAGCACACAGCCAAGAAAACGCAGGAGTGGCTTCAGGACAAGTCTCTGAATGTCCTTGAGAGGCCCAGCCAGAGCCCGGACTTGAACATCTCTGGAGAGACCTGAAAATGGCTGTGCAGCGACGCTCCCCATCCAACCTGACAGAGCTTGAGAGGAACTGCAGAGAAGAATGGGAGAAAGTCCCCCAATACAGGTGTACCAAGCTTGTAGCGTCATACCCAAGAAGACTCAAGGCTGTAATCACTGCCAAAGATGCTTCAACAAAGTACTGAGTAAAAGGTCTGACTACTTATGTAAATGTAATATTTCTGTGTAACTTTTTTGTTGTTGCTAAAATTGAAAATAAAAAAAACTTTTGCTTTGTCATTATGGGGATTTATGTAGATTTATGAGAGGAAAAACTATTTAATCCATTTTAGAATACGGCTGTAACGTCACAAAATGTGGAAAAAGTCAAGGGGTCTGAATACTTAACGAATGCACTGTATATAACATATGTAGCCTATAGAGTAATTACAGTGTACACATTATGTCGTATAACTACTAGCCTACACCTGTTTTTGCATAGCACAATTTAAATGTAAAGATAATAAACTAACGATACAACCAGGTGATCTAAAACAGGGTGAGGAGAGGTTTAGCCACAATAATTTGTGTTTGTTACAAAATCTTATGCATGTAATGACAATGTAAATTTCACCAAATTGCACAAACCACAAATACATCACAGTTGTAAGTACCATAACTATACCTACAATGTAATTACACAGTACCTGCTGCCTATGTAACTACATTGTAAATACATAGGCTTTAGGCCACTTAGATGTAAATCACTGGGGTTGTGGGCCCTTCATCTTTTATTTTCCTCCATGTCAACAAAAACATCTCCAATATGCATATTCATTAAAAACATCACCTATTATTGTCGATTAGGCCTGCAGTCTTGTCCAAACCCATTGGTCCTTGACAGCAGTATTGCCGGTCTATGACTTATATTAAATCCCAGGATTTATTGGAAGTGTCAGTTATAAAAGACCTTAAGTGATTTCAACTTGATCAAATAGACAGTATTTATCTAATGACGACTCAGCCCGTAGCATTGCTCTGCAAAGCTTCACAGTAGTGACCCAGATGTACTATCCAATCTTCAGGGAGGCAGACACTAACTCCACTTAAACAGGGATGATCCATGAACCTGTGACCCCACAAACTGCCACTGAACTCTCTTCCTGTTTGGTTTCTCTTTCGGTTAGTGCTAGTGCTATAATGAAATATCAACAGAATACATGTGACCATGCAGACTTACCTACATGTTTTGTAAATGGGAAGGCTGTATTGTGTGTGCCAAGATGCACTGTAGATACATTTACATTGAAAAAGTTGCACAAATTATTGTAAGTGTGCATGTTGTGAAGTGTCATGGCACCCCCAAAGAGCTCCAAATGTTTTCAATTACCCTAGGACCTAGGCCATGCCCCTTCCCTCCACACCTGTTCCCACTCCCTTAATCACCTCTCTGCTGACTTTCTCACACCTGTTTCCCCATATAAGCTGCTTGCTCCTTCCTACCTACCAGTTAAAAAAAAAAAAACACCTTTAATTAACCAGGTAGGCCAGTTGAGAACAAGTTCTCATCTGCAGCTGCGACCTGGCCAAGATAAAGCAAAGCAGTTCAACACATACATGACATGGAATAAACAAACATACAATCAATAATAATAATACAGCAGAAAAATGTGCAGAAGATGAATGTGCAAGTTGAGATACTGGGGTGCAAAGGAGCAAGATAAATAAATATAGTATGGGGATGAGGTAGATTGGATGGGCTATTTACAGATGAGCTATGTACAGGTGCAGTGATCTGTGAGCTGCTCTGACAGCTGGTGCTTAAAGCTAGTAAGGGAGGTAAGAGTCTCCAGCTTCAGAGATTTTTGCAGTTCGTTCCAGTCATTGGCAGCAGAGAACTGGAAGGAGAGGCGGCCAAAGGAAGAATTGGCTTTGGGGGTGACCAGTGAGATATACCTGCTGGAGCGCGTGCTATGGGTGGGTGCTGCTATGGTGACCAGTGAGCTGAGATAAGGTGGGGCTTTACCTAGCAGAGACTTCTAGATGACCTGGAGCCAGTGGGTTTGGCGACGAGTATGAAGCGAGGGCCAGCCAACGAGATCATACAGGTCGCAGTGGTGGGTAGTATATGGGGCTTTGGTGACAAAACAGATGGCACTGTGATAGACTGCATCCAATTTGTTGAGTAGAGTGTTGGAGGCTATTTTGTAAATGACATCGCCGAAGTCGAGGATCGGTAGGATGGTCAGTTTTATGAGGGTATGTTTCGCAGCATGAGTGAAGGATGCTTTGTTGCGAAATAGGAAGCCGATTCTAGATTTAATTTTGGATTGGAGATGCTTAATGTGAGTCTGGAAGGAGAGTTTAAAGTCTAGCCAGACACCTAGGTATTTGTAGTTGTCCACATATTCTAAGTCAGAACCGTCCAGAGTAGTGATGCTGGACGGGCGGGCAGGTGCGGGCAGCGATCGGTTGAAGAGCATGCATTTAGTTTTACTTGCATTTAAGAGCAGTTGGAGGCCACAGAAGGGGAGTTGTATGGCATTGAAGCTCATCTGGAGGTTAGTTAACACAGTGTCCAACGAAGGGCCAGAGGTATACAGAATGGTGTCGTCTGCGTAGAGGTGGATCAAAGAATCACCAGCAGCGAGAGCGACCTCATTGATGTATACAGAGAAGAGAGTCGGCCCGAGAATTGAACCCTGTGGCACCCCCATAGAGACTGCCAGAGGTCCGGACAAAAGGCCCTCCGATTTGACACACTGAACTCTATCGGAGAAGTAGTTGGTGAACCAAGCAAGGCAATAATTTGAGAAACCAAGGCTGTTGAGTCTGCCAATAAGAATGTTGTGATTGACAGAGTCGAAAGCCTTAGCCAGGTCGATGAATATGGCTGCACAATAATGTCTCTTATCGATGGCGGTTCGGATATCGTTTAGGACCTTGAGCGTGGCTGAGGTGCACCCATGACCAGCTCTGAAACCAGATTGCATAGCGGAGAAGGTACGGTGAGATTCGAAATGGTCGGTAATCTGTTTGTTAACTTGGCTTTCAAAGACCTTAGAAAGGCAGAGTATAATAGATATAGGTCTGTAACAGTTTAGGTCTTGAGTGTCTCCCCCTTTGAAGAGGGGGATGACCGCGGCAGCTTTCCAATCTATGGAAATCTCAGACGATACGAAAGAGAGGTTGAACAGGCTAGTAACAGGGGTTGCAATAATTTCGGCAGATAATTTTAGAAAGAGAGGGTCCAGATTGTCTACCCCGGCTGATGTGTAGGGGTCCAGATTTTGAGGCTCTTTCAGAACATCAGCTATCTGGATTTGGGTGAAGGAGAAGTGGGGGAGGTTTGGGCGAGTTGCTGTGGGGAGCGCAGGGCTGTTGACCGGGGGTAGGGGTAGCCAGGTGGAAAGCATGGCCAGCCATAGAAAAATGCTTATTGAAATTCTCAATTATAGTGGATTTATCGGTATTCATGCTTGGTGATTCCACATGTGGCCCTAGCCTTCCTCCTACCACTGTGGGTGTGTTATGAAATAAGTACAAACAGTTATTTTGCTGTATAGAGAATGTCCTAAATATTATATCCTTGTTGCCCTACGTTATATCACTTTGTATATCCATGACCGTGCCCTCAGTTTGCTAATGATAATTCCCAATGCTATGGCTCCTTTGTTCTAGTTTTGTGTTGGCAGTCTCCTCAGTTTATTAGTGTTAAACCCATATTCCCAATAGTCACCTGGGACTAGAGCGCTTTCAGAAAGTATTCATACCCATGACTCATTCCACATATTGTTGTTACAGCCTGAATTCATAATGGATAACTAAAAAATGTTCTCTCACCTATCTAGAAAAAATACCCCATCATGACAAAGTGAAAACATTTTAGCAAATGTATTGAAAATTAAATAAAGAAATATCAAATTTATACTGAACAAAAACAAACGCAACATGCAACAATTTCAAAGATATACAGTTCATAAAAGGAAATCAGTCAATTGAAATAAATTCACTAGGACCTAATCTATGGATTTCACATGACTGGACAGGGGCGCAGCCATGGGTGGGCCTGCGAGGGCATAGGCCCACCAACTGGGGAGCTAGGCCCAGGCAATCAGAATGAGTTTTTCCCCACAAAAGGGTTTTATTACAGACAGAAATACCCCTCCGCAGGACAATCCCACAGGTGAAGAAGCCATGGAGGTCATGGGCTGGCGTGGTTACACGTGGTCTGCGGTTGTGCGGCCGGTTGGACGTACTGCCAAATTATCTAAAATGACGTTGGAGGCGGCTTATGAACATTCAATTCTCTGGCAACAGCTCTGGTGGACATTCCTGCAGTCAGCATGCCAATTGCACGCTCCCTCAATACTTGAGACATCTGTGGCATTGTGTTGTGTGACAAAACTGCACATTTTAGTGGCCTTTTATTGTCTCCAGCACAAGGTGCACCTGTGTAATGATCATGCTGTTTAATCAGCTTCTTGATATGCCACACTTGTCAGGTGGATGGATTATCTTGACAAAGGATAAAATGCTCACTAACAGGGACGTAAACAAATTTGTGCACAAATGCATTTGAGAGAAATATTTTATTTCAACTCATGAAATACGGTGCCGGCACTTTACATGTTGCATTAATATTTTTGTTCAGTGTACATACGTATTCACACCCGAGTCAATACTTTGTTGAAGCACCTTTGGCAGCGACTACAGAGGCTTTCTGGGTAAGTCTCTAAGAGCTTTACACACCTGGATTGTCCAACATTTGCCCATTATTATTTTAAAAAACGCTTCAAGCTCTGTCAAATTGGTTGTTGATCATTGCTAGAATCATTTTCAGATCTTGCCATAGATTTTCAAGTAGATTTAAGTCAAAACTGTAATTCGGCCATTCACTGTCTTCTTGGTAAGCAATTCCAGTGTATAGTTGGCCTTGTGTTTTAGGTTTTTGTCCTGCTGAAAGGTGAATTCATCCCCCAGTGTCTGGTGGAAAGCAGACTGAACCAGGTTTTCCTCTAGGATTTCGCCTGTGCTTAGCTCCATTCCGTTTCTTTTTTTTATCCTGAAAACTCCCCAGTTCTTAACAATTACAAGCATACCCATAACATGATTCAGACACCACTATTCTTGACAATATGGACAGTGGTACTCCGTAATGTGTTGTATTGGATTTGCCTTAAACATAACACTTTGAATTCAGGACTAAAAGTGAATTGCTTTGCCACATTTTTGCAGTATTACTTTTTTGCAAACAGCATGCTCATTTTGGAATATTTTGTGTTCTGTACAGGCTTCCTTCTTTCCACTCTGTCAACTAGGTTGTTATTGTAACTCCAATGTTGTTGATCCAGCCTCAGTTTTCTATCACAGCCTTTCAACTCCGTATCTGTTTTAAAGTCACCATTGGCCTCATGGTGAATACCAGAGCGGTTTTCTTCCTCTCCGGCAACAGAGTTAGGAAGAACACCTGTATCTTTGTAGTGACTGGGTGGATTGATACACCATCCAAAGTGTAATTAATAACTTCACCATGCTCAAAGGGATATTAAATGTCTGCTTTTATTGTTCCCCATCTTCCAATAGGTGCCCTTGGTGAGGCATTGGAAAACCTCCCTGGTCTTTGTGGTTGAATCTGTGTTAGAAATTCACTGCTCGACTGAGGGACCTTACAGATAATTGTATGTGCGGGGTACAGGGAAGAGGTAGTCATTAAGTCATGTTAAACACTTATTACACAGTAAGTCCATGCAACTTATGTGACTTTAGGCAAATTTACAAAAACGTTCCACTTCGACATTGTGGTATTGTGTGTAGGCAAGTGACAAAAAAAATCTATTTAATCCATTTTAAATTCAGGCTGTAACAACAATGTGGAAAAGGTCAAGGGGTGTGAACACTTTCTGAAAGCACTGTACTTTGTCATGCCTGCACCTTTTATGTTATGTGTTCCTAATGTTTCCCCTTTTGTATCTCCCTTCCAGACTGCCTCATCCTTGTTATCCACAGCCAATCCTATCTCCAAGGCCTTATAAGCCACATCCTTCCTATCCAACCTAGAGGCCTTACAAGCCCAAATCCTAACCTCCATATTCACCTCCATCCAAACCTACCCCTAAACCTGTATTCCCCATCTCCTCATTGCATTCTGACTGATGTGCCATGGTGGCAGCAACAGTCCTGAACCTAGCTTACGGTCCACCCTAGTCCTTTCCTTCAGTGCACGTCCATCATATTGGGGCGGCAGGGTAGCCTAGTGGTTAGAGCGTTGGGTGAGTAACCGAAAGGTTGCAAGTTCGAATCCCTGTGAGTTGACAAGGTACAAAATCTGTCGTTCTGCCCCCTGAACAAGGCAGTTAACCCACTGTTCCTAGGCCGTCATTGAAAATAAGAATTTGTTCTTAACTGACTTGCCTAGTTAAATAAAGGTAAAGTTTTAAAAAAATCCATAGGAATGTGCATAAACTCTCAATGAGCCAAGCGTATAGACTTCTCTGTTCTGGTGTGTCAGTCCACTGGAGTGGGGCAAATTTGGGATGCTCAAAGCACTTAAAGGTATTTCAATACAAGCACCATCTAGTGTCTCCCATTTAGGAGAGTGTGACTGCCATTTCTAAGAGGCATTGTACTTTGTCGTAGTTCCTGGCCTGTTTCTCATCTCAAAGGTCACCAGTTTTACTCAGATCGCTAGATGAGATTGAATTAGCCAAATATGGCTCGACATTGCTAAAAACAAAACAGACACCAGATTATCAAAACTGGTTTTATTCTGAGCTTTAAGCAAAGTGTTTATTAGAGGGGAGGTTCAGTTCAGCTTGTCAAAGTACTTGAGTTTGCCCGCTGGGTCTGGGATTATCTGTGAAGAGTAATACATTGAATTAGTGCACAAGCAATTGTCTAAGAAAATCCTATCAAATCAAATGTATTTTTAAAGCCCTTTTTACGTCAGCAGATGTCACAAAGTGCTTATACAGAAACCCGGCCTAAAACCCCAAACAGCAAGCAATGCAGAAGCACGGTGGCTAGGAAAAACTCCCTAGAGAGGCAGGAACCTAGGAAGAAACCTAGAGAGGAACCAGGCTCTGAGGGGTGGCCAGTCCTCTTCTGGCTGTGCCGGGCGGAGATTATAAATATAATCTCATGCATGCACTCACTTAAAGCGGCAGTCAGCAGTTGAAACAATAAAGCGTATTCCCCGACCCCGTTTCGGGAAAAAGATGAGGGTGGAGAAATGTAACCACTCAAATTCATAGACAGAGCTATGGGGATGCAAGGATTGACCATCCATGTTTATAGTTTTAACCATGTTGAAGCTATATAGTGTTTGTTTACAAACATTGGAATAAAACACGCTTATATTTTCAGGTTCTGATGAGGTATGGCAGTTTAACTAAGCTCATGAGGCATTTAGAAGTTATTCCTCAAGAATCAATGGGTACAAATTGATGTAGCAACTGCTGATTGCCCCTTCAACCACACACAGTATGAAACTCACTGTGTCACTGCCTGGCTTCCATCCTGCTGGGCACACTGCAAAAAAAAGAAATTCTTTAATTCACACAAACTGTAAAAAATGTAAAAAGACAACCACAGATAATGACATAGCAACCACAGATAATGACGTGTTTAGCGGTATTATCTGAGAATGTTATGTGGTGAGACTGAATTTGGAGGCTGAGGAGTGAACCGTACCTTCGCCGTGTTTGTCAGTATACTGGAAGGCTTGGACAAGCCGCAGAGTCTCGTCTACAGAGCGCCCCACGGGGAGGTCATTCATGGTGATCTGCCTCAGGACGCCCTTGTCATCGATGATGAACAGGCCCCTGAGGCAGACAATGAAAACAATGAGAAGTTCGGTTCAGTTTCAAACCGCATGACTTTAAACTTCATGAACTTTTTTTTAATGGTAGTAGTACTAGTAATCTTCTTTTGAAGTAGCTTCTACCCCCGTGAGCAAGTGTATACTGTACCTGAGTGCGTGTCCTGCGTCCTCCAGGAAGACTCCATAGTCTTTGGAAATCTGGTGTGTGAGGTCAGACAGCAGAGGGATTTTCATTGGTCCAAGTCCACCCTGCTTCCTGGGTGTGTTGATCCTGTTAACAAAGCCGGGGGGAGAAAAAAAAAACTCTGAAATTAAAGTCCAAGCACCTCTGAAGAGGGGTGTGATGCTTGTAATCTTACCATGCCAGATGCGTGAATTGTGAGTCGACAGAGCAGGCAACAACCTCAGCATTGATGGCACGGAACTCGTGCACACGATCACTGAACGCAATAATCTCAGTCGGGCAGACAAACGTGCTGCAGGTACACAGAGTTGGTGTCAGAATAACACATAGCCAACAACATTACTACTTTACCAAAGCATACTGGATTTTAATTAAGTCACTGGTTCTAAAATACAGCAAAAATCTGTATAACAGTTAATACAGTTTAGATTTTACACTACTAAGATTTGTTTTTCTCTCCCTGAATCTCCATATAAAAATCTGATGATTTGGATTGCTATTTTATATTTCTTCATCCTGGCACGTTACTAAAATCACTTTAATACCCAGACAAAATCATGCAATCTTTACCATACCGTCTTTATACTGCCTATTCTTTATATCTGAAAGGGGAAGCCAATAACAAACCCAGTACAATAAATTCAGAAGACAGACCTAAGCACGATTGCACTATTAAGCTCTGCCAATGGCTTGGAAAACCCAGCAGTAAAAAATTTCAGGCATTGGGACAATGCTTTTAATTCTTGTATTCTTTTCATTTAAATGCATGTAGTTCGGTCCTTAAGCTGTTCTTGTACATTAATGTTCTGTCTGTCATGTGTGTGAACCCAAGGAAGAGTAGCTGCTGCGTGAGCAACAGCTAATGGGGATTCTAATAAATAATTTACATTTTTGTTGCTTGATTAATTTCACCAGTCATTTCTCCTTGCACGTTTAGCTCCAATTATTAAGTTAACTTATTTTTTAAATAGTAGCACTAGGCAGTTAGAGAGTACATTTGCTAGCAAGCTATCAATGTGCATAATATGGAGAGGGTAGGAAAAAAAGATTAAATGTGGATCTGCAAGCTTTTTTAAGCAAAAAAGCCATTAAAAAAATGTATTTCAAATCACATTCATCCAGGTCAGACATTTGATTTCAATACACGACCGGAAAGAGCAAATTCTAAGGTTTCTAAAGCGCCTAAAAGCGACGAGGGCATGGGCTCGGTTTCAAAATATCACCTTTTTTTAATAGATTAACAGCGGGTCCACACGTTCCCGCAACACTCAAGTTGTTTGGGAAAAAATATTATTTATATTTTATTCTTACTATAAAATGTTGTGTTGACTGATCTGGGCAGGGGAATGTAATTGTGTCTTGTTTGTTTAATGAACTATTGATTTCATTTGCATGGTGCAGCCACAGCCTATAGCCTAGGCTGCACAGACGAGTAACATAAAACTCAAAATATGCTATTCTATTGAAATACATTTTCTTAGTATCATAATGTTTCTTAAGATCTGCCTAAACTTATTAATAATGGATTTCTTTGTGATGGTATATAGTCAATGGATTTATTCAAATAGACACATCCGCCGGCTGCGCAACGGGATGTAGCCTGTAAAATGTGTATACCGACAAGTGGTAAAAATGGGACTGTTTGAAAGGGGGGGTCATATAAAACATTTATTTTTTAAATGATGTCCGAAATACGTATAACAAAGTAAAATAAACAAACACATTTTATGACAGTAGCAAAGAACACTATAAAGAGGATTGTTTTAGGATGAAGGTGAGTAAGAGATAGTACTCACAAGTCCAGGGGGTAGAAGAAGAAGACTAGGTATTTCCCTTTGTAGTCCGACAGTTTGAGCTCCTTAAACGTACCATCGATGACAGCTGATCCCTCAAAGTAAGGTGCAGGCTTTGAAACTGCAAAAAGAAGAAATAACAAAAACACATTTGACAGTTCAAAGCACGAGCAAGCAAGTTATTTGCTGATCACATTTTAGGGAAGAACCAATCAGAACAGACTTCCTGCTGTGTGTCCCCAATGTTGTTCATACCAACACACCATTATTTAGTGTGCTTGGTCAACAATGAATAGTATTTGTTCATAGTTGGTGAGCAGTGTGCAGGTAGGCCTATGGCTCAGGGCCGGCTTGGGGCACACAGCTTTCGTTCACCAAAGAGGGCTCCCTCTACGTCAATAATCCTTGCTTGCAATAGGGTTTTGGAAACCTTTGGAAGTTTACTTCCATATCGGCTAATTGAGAAAGATTTTTCATAAAACAAAAAGGTAAAATTACTACAACCCCCCACACGGCCATATTTCCATGTTACGGACTGTTTACGGAAGAGAGGGGACCACTTGTTCTAATTAGCCTAGCTATCTAGCGTCCCCGGAAGCCAGAAAAGTGTTGTAACTGAGAAGTACTGTCGGCTGCAACTGTTAAAACAGTGAATGTATATTTGGCATTAGTAAAATAATTTTAATGTGATATTAAAGTAGAGGGCTTTTAATGTTTCTATGACCGTATCGTATTTGGCGGTTTTGGCTGCCAGAGTCAGTTTACCTCTGAACATATATGGTCCTTGGACGTTAAAGGAGTAGGCTTGCCCATGTAACCAATGTGAAATGGCTAGCTAGTTAGCGGTACGCGCTAGTAGTAGTGTTTATTTCGTGACGTCATACACTCTGAAACCTTGAAGTAGTTGTTTCCCTTGCACTGCAAGGACTGCGGCTTTTGTGGAGCGATAGGTAACGATGCTTTGTGGGTGACTGTTGTTGATGTGTTCAGAGGGTCTGGTTTGAGCCTAGGTTCCGGCAAAGGAGAGGGACAGAAGCAATACTGTTACACCTACACTCCTTAACAGTACTTCTTGGGATAGGGCACAACTGGCTACCTCATGGGGTGCATCCTGGAAGTGCCCTCCTTATACTCTCTCCACTGCTGATTGGAAAACGCAAAACATATGTGAAAGCGATAGGGAAGGTACCAGCTGGGAATTTAATTTCACCTGCCTTTTTAAATGAATGCAGATAAAGAAAGTGCAGACTCAATGAGAGGAAGCCACTTAACATAACACTGACTGAGCTGCATCCATTGGGATTGTATGGTGCAGCAGCTGTTATTGCTAGGGTCCTCCTGTCTGGGTCCTTGAGACAGTAGTTGGAGTAGCCAGGATATTCTGACCCTACCGTTACGCTTGTTTATACTGAGCTGCACTGGGGTCGGAACACAATCATGGTTAGATTAAGACACTGCAGCGCCAGATCAAACAACGTTTTCGGAATTTAGGCTTCGATATCAATACCAGCTTAGTATAATGATAATCAACACCATAGCAATACCACTGTGAAAAAAGAACTTAATAAAGTCAAATATACAGCACTGTTATTGTATGAAACACATAGTCAACTCGCCATCTGGACTGCTAGGCCAATGGGTGTGCAGGCTTTTGATCCAGCACTGCTCAAACACACCGGACTCAGCTTAACAAGGTCCTGTTAAGTAGTTGATTTGTCAAATCTGGTGTGTTAAGATTGGGGATCGAACAAAACAAAAAATAACAAAAAAAAAAGTGTACCCACCCTGCAGCTCTCCTGGACCTATGCTGTACCATTTGAACATTAGCCTAAAACCAAAAAAGGTATCAAATGGCTATACTTAAAAGCAAGGTAGCTAAGCGGTTGAGTAGGGCTCTAGACTTACAAGTAAGACATGAAAGAAGTAATGGAAAGCCTAAATAAATTCAGGAGTAAAAATATGCTTAACCAGTCACAAAATAAGTTGCATGGACACACTGTGTGCTATAGTGTTTAAAATGATTTTTGAATGACTACCTCATCTCTGTATCCCACATATACAGGTAATTAACTGACAAAGGGCACATATTGGTAGATAAAATAAAGCAGACATTGAATATCCCTTTGAGCATGGTGAAGTTATTCATTACACTTTGGATGTTGTATCAATACACCCAGTCACTACAAAGACAAGCATCCTTCCTAAATCAGTTGCCGGAGAAGAAGGAAACTGCTCAGGGATTTCACCATGAGGCCAATGGTGACTTTAGAACAGTTACAGAGTTTAATGGCTGTGATAGGAGAAAACTAAGGATGGATCAACAACATTGTAGTTACTCCACAATACTAACCTAATTGACAGAGTGAAAAGAAGGAAGTCTGTACAAAATATTCCAAAACATGCATGCTGTTTGCAACAAGGCACTAAAGTAATACTGCAAGAAAATGTGTCAAAGCAATTAAATTGTCCTGAATACAAAGTTTTATATTTGAGGCAAATCCAATACAACACATTACTGAGTACCAATCTTCATATTTTCAAGCATAGTGGTGGCTGCATCACGTTATTAGTATGCTTGTACTCGTTATGGACTGTGGAGTTTTTCAGGATTAAAAAAAACAGAATGGAGGCAAGCACAGGCAAAATCCTAGAGTAAAACTTGGTTCAGTCTGCTTTCCACCACTGGGAAATTAATTCACCTTTCGGCAGGGCAATAACCGAAAACACAAGACCAAATCTACTCTGGAGTTGCTTACCAAGAAGACAGAATGTTCCGGAGTGGCCGAGTTACAGTTTTGACTTAAATCTGCTTGAAAATCTATGGCAAGACTTGATCTAGCAATAATCAACTTGACAGAGCAGAGCATGAATACTTTCTGAAGGCACCGTAGGTTACCACTGCAAATGGCGCATTCTGCTCCGTTGACGCATCATCTCAACTACATACTGCGTTTGTAAAGTGATTTTATTTCCTCTATATTGAAAGTTCTGAAATAAATTGTTATACTCATAAAGCTGAGACCCGCAATTATATTCTGAAATGTTACTCAACTGTCAGTATGCTTGAGCTTCACTCCGTGTGCAAAGGGGGGACTGGAAGTAATTAGAGCCAGCAAAACAGGGACAGTGCAGATGTTTTTATTGCAGGAAGCAGGTTAATGCATATTAATGTTGACCAAATAATGGTTTAGAAACCAAAAAGAAATCAGCAGCAATGTTGTGTAGCCTAATCACTGAACTTACCGACATAAGCAAAATTATCAGTCAGAGGAGGGCAATGTCGGTCTCGGTAACTTTCAGTGTATCGTCCCAGCTCTAGTTAGTGTTGTTGTCTATCAAATTGTATAGGATTCCCTGCTCTCTCCTCTGGCAACGGCCGACTCACACTCACTTGACGTGCACACACAAAGGCACACATGTGGATAGCTCTAACATCTTAAGTGCACCTGAAGAATTATTTGATGTTCAATCTTTTTCCGTGGTGGAAACAATTAAGCAGCGGCACAATATAACGGAAACACTATAGTCATCTCCGTCACATTTTTTAAGACATTGAAAACCTAATTTAAAGACATTTTAATACCTAAGGCCTTTAAATCAGATAAATGAATGTAAGACTTTAAAGACATAGCAGACACCCTGATCTTAGTAAAATAACCAGCGGTGTATAGTCAAGGCCATATGCAAAGAAAATCAAATTTATTTATCATAATTTAAATTCACAAGATAGAATGAACTTGTCAGCAATCGAGAATTGAACCTTGAGCTTGGACGCTGCCATTGGACGTGACACAACACAAGCTCAACATTGGCAGAAGCAACTTTCATTGATTTCAAAGGAAGCATTTCTTCAACCACTGATGACAATGCCACACCAATGGCTATAGTGTAGCAGGGCCTTTAATCTAACCATGAAGGCGTTCTGACCCCAGTGCAGCTTAGTGTAAACAAGCGTAATCGTAGGGTCGGGAACACTGCAGGCTACAGTTGGAGCCAAGTTTTTTGGCATGACGTGTCCAAATGTACTACTAGCTACAACTTATGAATTTGGGTCGACAAGTAAAATCTGGCATATTACAATAACGCGAATACCGATTTGATGCAAACTTCAGTTGTGAAAATTTGCAGCATAACTGGAACGGTGGCTAGCTAACATTAATCAAGACTACAAAGTTAGCTATCTAATTTGCTGCAGGCAAACTAGTTAGCTAGCTATGTAGTTACAATTGTATTGTGGAGTAAAACATCCTCCCGTTATTAAAATAATTTAAGTCAATATGATTGCCAAGTACAACTACAGTACCGTGCAGGGGGACAATACCCACTTTTTGCCTTGCTGAGGTGCAAGGAATGATCAGAGACGGGCACACGGAAAGCCTCTCCAGGGTAGACGTGTCCTCCAGCGTAGTTGTAACACTCTTGGTCCTTTTTCCCATCAGAGCCGTCTTGGGCTGCAGTGGTAAACTTGGTGACAACACAAATTGTGCAAAACACACTTAAAATGTCCTTTATCATTTTCATATGAAGCATAACGTCCATTCCACTGTCTTGCTAAAACCACGTAGCTAGCTGCTAAGAAAGTACTGTACAGGAAGAACTACAAATCCACTTCTTCGTGTGAATTTTCGGCAGACTAGACGCTGTGTTGCGTATTGCTGCCTTTCGCAGGTCGGAATGCGGATTGCACATTTGTCACAAAAAAGAGGGGCATGTGGACATTTTAAATTGCACCACCTTCTAACCTTGCAACTTATCTATACATAGTAGCGGTGCGTCGGTAAAATCACTGGGGAAGCCAAGCCAGAAAAAAAGCCATATTACAACCTATGAGTTGTGATAATTGAATTGTTTGCTCTAGCCTGTTAGTTAATATGCCTTGAGACCGTGATATATAGGCCTAAGGCAGAGACAATAAGGCAGAATAAATTCAACCACACCTTCGTTTCATCACAAAACCGGAGAGCAACCTCTGTCCGATGAAGTCCACAAAGCATATTGCATGTAACAAACAGCATTGTCAAGCAAGTTAATGTTTGACTTTTTCAGACTACTAAACAACTATTTATTAAGAATCACTTGGAGAGTTACCGCAAGTTGCAAAGAAAACAGAAAATGCCTCCACTACCCTAGCACCATTTCAAAATCATCAAATCACATATGCTTAGTCTAATACAGTGACAACTAATAGATACCAAAAACTATTTAGTCCAATCAATGTAAGCTAAATATGATGTGGCTGTCCAGGGTTCTGATTTGTGTATGTGCGCGCGTTCGTGCAAGTAGAAAAAACATGTTGACTCACCCTACTTGTAGAGAGACACCAATGCCATCCTTCTCTCTTTCATATTGATGAAACGGTCCACGACTCTGTCATACAGTAAACACTTTAATTTGTTGTTGTCCTAGGCTACCTGGATAAAATGTTCTCACTAGCCTAACTTCCTTTTTATGGCCAACGTTAGCCTACATCTAGCTACATACCGAACTTCCATCCTCTCAGGCCAGGGGCACAATGTATGAATTTATGGTTGGATTAGAATCATGTTATAATTATTGTCCATTACGGAGAATTAAGTAAAACCACAAGTCCAAATCCCTGTCTCCATCCATGGCTAATTTAAGGAAAGGGTCAATTTTAGCTAGCTAGCCAGCCACTGGACAACAACACAACTAGATGCAACAGTTCAAGTTGTTTCTGTCAATGACGTATTGCTCTCCATGTGATGTGATCGGAGAGAAGCCAAATCAAAACTGACTTCCCTTGAAAAAAATGTTGGGGTGTGCCAGGACTATTCACAGTTGCACTCACTCAATTTAGCTCAACGCTGATTTGCTATTATTTTATACTTTTTTAATCAAGGGAAGCCAAATGCTCGCTAGCTTCCTTCCCTTGCATTCAATGCTATGGGCGGCAACAATGTCACTCTTTTTGACCTGACAGCATCAGGTAGATGGCCTAAATTATGAAAGAGATGAAATATTAGTTCTTTTATATGTTTTTCTCTTTGTAATTTTTTTGGGGGAAGCCTGGCTACCCTTGGCACCCCATCCCACCACTTTGACCCTAAACAATCCTACACCAGGCTGTGGCGGGAACCCCTTATCTCAAAACTCCCTTAGATCTTCTGCACTGAAATCTCTCAAACCCAAATATTTCTCAACTGCTGCAACTACCACATCTATCTTCTGTGATAACCGCTCCATCAGTGCAGTTGATCACGATGGCTATAAATTCAAGAAATCCAACCTTAAACTCAGTCGAAACCCTCATCCCGCAAACCGTCTTCCTGACTCAAACTTTGGCAAACTATACACAGTGGTTTCTCAACCTCCACTTCACACTCCCTCTGACTATGCCCTCCTGCACACTGGAGGATATCCCTTCTACATATTGCTATCACATGTCTGAATCCTTGGCGTCTGATGCACTGTAGCAGGTTCGGAACAATTGCCCTCAACGAATAGTTAATGTACCCTAGCCTGACCTTATCAGGTAGAAACTCCATGTCGAAGCTCAACAAGACAGGGTATCCTCCATCTAACCATTTCCACCGGGTCTGCATCTTACCAAACGGCAGGCGTCACAAACACCAGGAATATTCTCTCATCTTTCTCATCACTGATCACTCCTTTCAGCAGCGCCCTGCTCTGGAGGGCAAAGACCAACAGGCCAAACCCTGAGAAGTGTGCTGCACAGCGCCTGCTGCCTCTGGGGTGGAAGATACACAGAAATCTAAACAATTCCTCTTCTCAAAACATTGACAGATGTAACAGTTACCCGTTCGTCCTTTACTAAGCTTGAAACAACATATGGGTCAGCCAAAAAGCAGGGATCCCCTTTTTCCAAAAACATCTCTCAGGGCAAATGAGACCTACCTGCTGCCACAGGTAGGTCTTCATCCTGCCCTCACAATGATGCCACCTTTCTCTGATTTCTTATCTGTTTGTGCTGTGCAGTTTATGACCATTGTAATAAATGACACACCTTTTTCACATACAATATATCAGGATACCTCGGTTGCCGAGAAACTTCAGGTTACTTGAGTAACCCCGGTTTTCTGATATTATGGGTGAGACATTTCACTATACTAGTGGAATTCACCAGAATCTTCTAAGTAGCTCGAAGAACCAATCATACACGTCTCAGAGACAGACAGGTTGAGTGGCGAATGAGGGAGCCCCTCCCCCCATAATAAAAGAGCCACCCGCCTGCCCTCCGATCATTCTTGAGCGTGCCAAACTTCCTCACACTCTTGTGAGTAGGGGAACGTGGTGAGATGTCGCACTCATAATCTCAGAGAAGAGAGGTTACACAAGTAACCTTAAATTATCTTTCAATTATTTGTTGTTTCGACATCTCACTAGTGGGATATGACCACCTCAAGTATCCCACATGCTCTCCGAAGCCAGGCAGTTTCAATGTCAACCCACAGAGGCCCTGATACGGAGGACATTATGTGCCAATAACGGAGCAGTGGCGTTTAGTCGGAAGAACCTCATAAAAGTATGAGGGATGCCCAACAAGCTGCACTGCAAATTTCCTGCAAGGAGATTCCCTTGAACAGAGCCCAAGAGGTAGCTATACCTCTGCTGGAGTGAGCCCTTAGGCCCTCCGGAGGCTGTAACCCCTCGTTATTATAGGCCAATACAATTGCTTCCACAATCCAATGAGACAACCGTTAACAAGAGAGGGGGCTCCCCTTGCAGGGAGGCACCAAGGACACAAAGAGTTGGTCACTCTTCCTATCCAAGTATATGCGCAACACACGTACTGGACAAAACGGTGTAGCCGCTCCTCTTCAATTGAAAAGAAAGGCGGAGGGTGGAAAGCCACAAGCTCCAAGGCCAGACAATTGTAATTGCGCTTACCTCAGGCATAAAGGCGGGATTGGGCGTAACATACGGGACCCAGCGCTTCCACAGGAGCAGCCAATGTCATAGACAGAGGAAATTCCCCCCTTGGGTAGACACCTGTTTTGAAGTTCACAGGCAGGGCTACCTCATCACGTGACCATAACCACTACATTCACCCCCCTTTGACCTCCTCACTCATGAGACCATCCCACGTTGGGCAGCATTGTATGACATGGGGCATGAACCCAGAGCATCCAACGTCTTAAACCAAGAGGAAATTCACGCCTTAGGCTGCGGGCAGACACTGGGTTTGAAGTTCGCAAGGCTTCCTCATCATGTGACCATGACCGACTCATGGGCTAATTGGGTGTAACCGGTGTGAAATGGATCGCTAGTTAGCAGGGTGCGCGCTAATAGCATTTCAATCAGTGATGTCACTCGCTCTGAGACCTTGAAGTAGTTGTTGCTCTGCAATGGCCATGGCTTTTGTGGAGCGATAGGTCATGATACTTCGAGGGTGACTATTGTCAATGTGTGCAGAGGGTCCCTGGTTCGAGCCCAGGTAGGGGCGAAGAGAGGGAAGGAAGCAAACTTGTTACATGGGCAACAAGGTGAACTTGGAAAAGCCATGGGCAAACTGCAGGCACAAATGGTGACTGACCGTACATGCAGCTCATTCACTCCTTTTGCAGTAAAGCTGTCTTAAAGGAGAGATATTTCATCTCCATAGTTCCAGCGGCTCAAAAGGCTGCTGTGAAATAGCCTCA
Organism: Salvelinus namaycush; assembly: GCF_016432855.1. Lineage (NCBI taxonomy): Eukaryota > Metazoa > Chordata > Actinopteri > Salmoniformes > Salmonidae > Salvelinus > Salvelinus namaycush. Next base: position 43,998,031 of record NC_052318.1, on the reverse strand, counting down.
AGCACAATAGACTAATCCCATGATGGGGCTAAGGGCTTGGGAACTGGACGTACGCGACGAATGATGTATATAAACCCTGGATTGCTGGCGCTATGTATTGGCCATTGAGAGGCTTTGAAGCCACTAGTCGGCCATATTGGCACTCCCCAGTAGGAGCAGTCCTCCATAGGAATTAATGGAATTATTTCCATGTATTTAAGTATTTTTTTGTTGTAGTGGGGACAGTAACATTAGCACTCTAAAAAAATACTTTAAGGAAAATGTTTATATATTTTCACATTTATTATTTGTATATTTAATATAATTAAAAGTGTGCATTAAAGGTGTCTGTAATAGAATAAACGTGTCAAAAGCGAATATAGACATGAATAAACGCATTTCTATATCTTCCAAAATCTACCAAGATGGCTGCGTGGTGACTTCAATACAGCGCCCCCTGTCAGTCATCCTGGGTTCATACACATCATTGGACATGCCCCCTTCATGAAACAACATAACAGGGGGTGTTTTCCCACCTTGTTCTTGTGGAAGCCTATATAACATATCGAGATAGACCTTACCATCGGAGAAAACCTTCCCTCTGTCCAAAAGGTCCTGCAAGAAGCATAACACCTCAGATCCAGAGCATCTGTTTTCAGTAGCAACACTTCTCAAAATTACACCACTTGTTTCCATACAGTGAGCGTGTAGAAGGGCGGCGCGTATCCTAGTGGTTAAGAGCATTGGTCCAGTAACTGAAATGTCACATGGTTTGATGCCATAGATACACATGGCGAGGTGTGGCTAAACATGACCATGCTCCCGAGTAGGGTATTCCCTGGACTCACATGTTAAATTGCCAACTTTTTTTGCCTACTCATAACCCGACAATGGTTGTATTCTTTTTTGTATCATTCTATAAAACATTTTGAATATGCTTGGTTGGTTGTTTAACATACTTCCATGTCACCATCAGCCAAATTAACGGTTCCAATGGACTTTCTTCAGCTAGCTAACGTTAGATAACTAACTCTTTTAAAGCTAAGATGCTAAAAAGCTGTTGTGTACCGTTTTGTTTGAATAATAGTCAAAGAAAAGACCACTAAATCAAGTTTCATCAACTTCCCAAGGACCAGGTTAGACGAACCGCATGGTTTCAGGCTATACCCTGCAAAGATAATGGAAATCTGTTACTCAATACATTTGTGTGTTCGGAGCACTTCATTCACAGTAAATCGCTAACTAACACTTGTTTGTATCTAACTAGCTATATGTATTGCCTGTGTAAACCTGGAGATTACACGAAGTAGGTGTTGATATCACCATAGGCTACTTTGGCAGGATTGTCTACACAACTGGTTTCCGGCAAGTTGAAAGTATACAGGCAAGCCAACAAACTTTTCTAAATACTTAGACCGTTCAAGGGCAGGAAAAGACTAGAAGTAGTTATGCGGCATATTTAAGACTTGAGAATTAGATCGAGCCTCCAATAAATTCTACACAGAGTACAACAGTATGAGTCATAATACCCATAAACCTAGCGGTCAAACAGGGAAATGGTTGCAATCCTTTTTCCACCATACATTTATTTTTTTATTAATACATTTTACATTTTTATTTAACCAGGCAAGTCAGTTATGAACATATTCTTATTTACAATAACTGCCAACCAAAAGGTCTCCTGCGGGGACGGGGGATTAAAAATATAGAACAAACACCGACATCACGACAAGAGAACACTACATAAAGAGGGACCTAAGACAACACAGCAGGGTAGCAACACATGACATGGTAACAACACAAGATGGCAGCAGCACAGGTTACAAACATTGGGCACAGACAACAGCACAAAGGGCAAGAAGGTAGAGACAACAATACATTATGCAAAGCAGCCACAACTGTCAGTACGAGTGTCCGTGATTGAGTCTGAATGAAGAGATTGAGATAAAACTGTCCAGTTTGAGTGTTTGTTGCAGCTTGTTCCAGTCGCTAGCTGCAGCGAACTGAAAAGACAAGCAACCCAGGGATGTGTGTGCTTTGGGGACCTTTAACAGAATGTGACTGGCAGAGCAAGTGTTGTATGGATGAGGGCTGCGGTAGATCTCAGATAGGGGGGAGTGAGGCCTAAGAGGGTTTTAGAAATAAGCATCAACCAGTTGGTCTTGCGACGGGTATACAGAGATGACCAGTTTACAGAGGAGTATAGAGTGCAGTGATGTGTCCTATAAGGAGCATTGGTGGCAAATCTGATGGCCGAATGGTGAACATCTAGCCGCTCGAGAGCACCCTTACCTATAAATTACATCTCCGTAATCTAGCATGGGTAGGATGGTCATCTGAATCAGGGTTAGTTTGGCAGCTGGGGTGAAAGAGGAGCGATTACAATATAGAAAACCAAGTCTAGATTTAGATTTAACTTTAGCCTGCAGCTTTGATGTGCTGAGAAAAGGACAGTGCACCATCTAGCCATACTCCCAAGTACATGTATGAGGTGACTACCTCAAGCTCTAAATCCTCAGAGGTAGGGTTTAGAGCTATGGTCATGTTGTTATAATCTCCACCCGGCACAGCCAGAAGAGGACTGGCCACCCCTCATAGCCTGGTTCCTCTCTGGGTTTCGGCCTTTCTAGGGAGTTTTTCCTAGCCACTGTGCTTCTACACCTGCATTGCTTGCGGTTTTAGGCTGGGTTTCTGTACAGCACTTTGAGATATCAGCTGATGTACGAAGGGCTATATAAATAAATTTGATAGTAGTCACACCTGTGGGGAGAGTGGCATTCTTAACAAACCACATGACCTTTGTTTTGGAGGTGTTCAGAACAAGGTTAAGGGCAGAGAAAGATTGTTGGACACTAAGAAAGCTTTGTTGTAGAGCGTTTAACAGAAAATGTTCCATAGGGGAACATTATAGAAAAACTTAAAAGGGCTGTGCCATGGCGTTACATTTTAATAACTGTAAATCTCTCTAGGACAAGGTGACTAAGCAATATAATCGCCTGTATTTACCCCCAACAAATGAAATGCTAATTAGCTGCTATTGTGACTATTACTTTATAACTACAAATGCCATGATCTGGACGAGACTGCCGAATCAAGGCAAAGGTAAGCATCTCTGGATTAACTAGCTAATGTTAACTAAATGTAGTAATTAATAAAATTGACTTCATTTCTTTAAATGGACAATTCTGTGAACTTCCTTGTGCAAGTTTTAAATTGACACAATACCTGTTAGCAAAGGTGTCAGCTATCATGACACAGGAGGCAGATGGTTGGAGTTTAAGATGTTTAATACATCCAAAGGGAATAGGCAAGAGAATGGTAGTGGACAGGCTAAAGGTCATAACCAGATCAGAGTCCAGGAGGTACAGAGTGGTAGGCAGGCAGGTACAGAGTCCAGAACAGGCAAGGGTCAGAACCAGGAGGAACAGGAAAACCGCAGGTAGGCTTGGGCATACAAGATGAACAAGGAACAGAGAGACAGGAAACACAGGGATAAATACACTGGGGAAAACAAGCGACACCTGGAGGGGGTGGAGACAATAACGAGGACAGGTGAAATGGATCAGGGTGTGACAGTCAGCTAGAGATGACATATAGGAGCGTGCAGTGATTTGTAGTTTGTCATGATGTCTACTTTGAAGCTAATTAGCATTTCCGAATCTGATAGTAAATAGAGCCGAATATATTGATAAAACCTTGTCCGAGAGAGATATACATGGCTATCAAAAGGTCACGCCAGGATAAACCTACATGAAAGACACCTCCACTGTGGGGTTCTATTGCCATGGAGCAGAGAGAAAAATGTACAGTTTGATAGCTAATCTCATGCTATTCTACACATTTTTGCCATGAGACTGAGATAACATTTTGCAGCTTTACAGCTAATTTCCTGTAATTCAAAAATGTTTTGCCTTGGTTTATGACGTGTTCATATCCTATCTCGGGAGGGGGGGGGGGGGGGGGGGGCTGACGATCTCCAGGACGTATGCATTTTTGTCCTTGTTGTTCTTAACCCCACTGCCCGCAGCGCCCCACCACTTTGATTGGCCAGTGGTGGAAAAAGTACCCAATCGTCATACTTGAGAAAAAGTAGAGATAACTTAATAGAAAATGTCTCAAGTAAAAGTTCAAAGTCACCCAGTAAAGGTCTACTTGAGTAAAAGTCTTAAAGTATTTGATTTTAAATATACTTAAATATCAATAGTAAATGTAAAAATGGAAGCACACAGGCTAGATCTTGAGGGGGAGCTGGAATGCTGTGAAAAAGTACATAAACAATCCCCAGACAGCACCTCCTGGAGTCAACTTAAAGCAGCCAAAGCCAAACTGAATTTGGACAATACTCGGAGATTAAAAAAAAAAAAGTTGTCTTTACTAAACAGAAATACCATGAGTATAGCAATAGGCCGAGTAGATTGCTTGCTTACCAATTTAAAAAAAGAGCAGTCAGCCATGATTGTACGCTCTATCCGAACAGCAGAGGACGAGGTCACATATGACCCAAAAAAGATCAATTTAACTTTATGATTTTTACTGCAAACTATATACCTCAGAGAGAAAACATACGGAGGCAGAACACTCCTTCCTACAGGGAATCTCGCTAGCTAAACTATCAGAGACCGACCAAGAAGATCTCAACTCCCTCTTCACTCCTGAAGAGGCCCTGGAGGCAATTACCTCCATGCCACCTAATAAGTCCCCAGTCCCAGATGGATTCCCCAGAGAGTTCTACAAAGCTTTTTGGCCCCAGCTTAGCCCTATTTTCATGCCAATGCTGGAGGATTTTTGCAAAAACAGAGTTCTCCCAGACTCAATGCACACAGCTCGCATTACAGTGTTGCTAAAAAAAGACAAGGACCCTTTATCCTGCTCGTCCTTCCAGCCCATAAGCTTGTTGGATTTCGACTACAAAATAATTACCAAATTACTCGCCAAAAGACTAAACACTCTTCTTCCCAAAAAGCGGACCAAACTGGATTTATTAGAGACAGATACTCTTCTGATAACTTTCGCCGTCTTTTTGATATTATTGATCAAGTAAACGCACAGAAGACCCCTGTCCTGCTGACTTCACTGGATGCTGACAAGGCGTTCGACAGGATAGAGTGGAGCTTTCTGTTCTCAGTCTTAGAAAAGTTCAATATGGGCCCAAACTTTATTAAATGGATCAAATCACTATACTCTCATCCAAATGCCATGGTGACTTCTAACAGACTGAACTCTGACAGATTCCCTTTGGGACGGGGCACAAGACAAGGGTGCTCACTGTCCCCCCTGCTCTACTTGTTGGGGGCGGAGCCTCTGGCAGAGTTGATAAGGAGCAATTCAAGTATTATGGGTGTTTCTGCAGGCAGCCTGCAGCACAAGATTTCGCTTTACGCAGATGTCTTGCTCTACATATCCAACCCTGAGAAATCCCTCCCATTTTAGACACAATTGCTCAGTATGGCAAGTTCAGGTTATAAGATCAATTTTAACAAATCCACTGTCTGCCCTCTCAATATTACACTCACCAGCGCTAGGAAGACACTATGTCCATTCCAATGGAAGACAGGGATTTCAATACCTTGGGATCTTCATAACACCAGATCTGAATAGCCTTTTCAAGGAGAATTATCTTCCACTCCTGGATCGAATCAAGAACGATCTCCCTCCCAATTAGCTTAGTAGGAAGAATTAATGTCATCCGTATGAACATCCTCCCTAGACTGAACTATTTATTTCAGATGCTCCCATGCCATCTCCCACCTTCCTTTTTCAAAACAACTAACCAAAGCATCACCAAATTTATAAGGGGCATAAAAAAAAAAAAACTACGATCAAGTTCTCCACTCTATCGAAACCTGAATCTAAGGGTGGTCTTGCCCTTCCCTCCCTTCAATTGTACTACTGGTCTGCCCAAATCCGCAACATGCTAACATGGATCACAAACAGACAAGAGTCAACGTGGATTCAGATAGATCCCAATCCTGTGGTTCATTGCCACTAAGCTCAACTATATTCATTAATAACTTTAGTGAAGTGGGCAACATAGCCAAAACCTTTGATTTACAGCACCCTACTAGCATGGAGGGACTGTAAGAAATACCTGGGCATTTCCTCCCAAATATGTTCTCACTCACCTATAGTAGGCAACCCAGACTTGCCAAAAGCCCTGAGGGATGCCAACTTTAATCTTTGGCATACTCTAGGAATCAGGACCTTTTCAGACCTATGTCATCAGAAAACCACTACACTGAAATCATTTCAAGAGCTCTGCAGTGAATTCAATGTGCCAAGATCCCATTTATTTAAAAAAAATATCTTAAAATTAGACATGTCATTTCCTCATTTACTTCCAAGAGGTTTTGAATGAAGTTGAAACCCTTCTTGTCACAGCACAATCCATTAAAGGCGAAATATATTATATCTATAGACTCCTTTCTGAGAAAGGAGGCTCCTCCTTTACTCCTTTGAAAATAATCTGGGAAAAGGACCTGGGTCTGACTATCAGTGATGAGTTATGGGCGGAGGTTTGCAACAGGGTATACTGCTCCTCTACTAATGTAAAAATGAACAAATCTAATTACACTCCCATGAGACGCCATAGGAGAAATGTCTGTTTTCATTCTAACTAAAAGATGTACCTCTGAAAGTGGAACCTATATGCATGTATTTTGGAGCTGTAGAGAGATTGCCAAAATCTGGCAATCTATACATACTGCTGCACAGAAAATACTAGATGTACAGTTTGATATGACCCCGTGTATCTCTTCCTAATGGCCAGCAGGACTTTGTTCTTGATCCTGACAGAATTTGCTCATGACCATTACATATTTTAATAAGAAATGTATTCTATTGTGGGCCTCTAATACCTCTCCTACATTTAAAATGTGGATTGACCAGATTAACTTTCTTCCTCTTGAAAAGCTCACTTATGACCTTCGCAAGAGACAGCCGAAGTTTGATAGACTCTGGTCTCCACTACATTTCAAATTGGACAGAGTGAATGGGGCGATTAGGTAAATGAGCAGATACATGTTGTGTAAGGTGCTGTAAAATCTAAAAACTAATTATTTGCTTGTCTCAGCTAATGCTGGAAATAGCAAATAAGAACTTTGATAGTTATATAAAATTTGCAGCAGCACTATTTTTAAATAATTATTCTTTGTGCGTATATATATATATATAACTATTTTTTTATATATTATTTTTTTTATATATTATTTTTTTATTTAAAAAAAAAGGGTCACATCTGTGAATCTGGATTGTGTTTTGTTGATTGAAAAACAAGAAAACTTTAAATTGAAAACAAAAACTGACAGACACAAGCAAAAACTCTTAAAAGAAATGGTGCAACAGCCTACACCTAAACATTATTGATTTGCCATGATGTTTGGGATGAAAACTAGACGATTTTTCAGTGTGATCAAGTGTAGGCTACGGATTACAACAGCAGCTGCATTACAGCCAATGCTCCCCGTCACCCAGGGCAGCGTAAACGAAGTGGTAATGTTATGTATTTATAGCCCATTTATTTGTCTAAATAGGCTATAAATACACCCAATATTTTCTGTAAATGTGAATGTGATCACATTTTGTTTATATTTAAACTTGGCCTGGCTAGGCTACTTTGGCCTTTTCAATCACAAATTATTAGCCTACCTGAATGTAATCAAACACCACAGTGATGGACAGTTAAAATTTTAATTAAAGTTGCATAGGCCTAAAAGATACAAACCTGCATAAAGCAAAACCCTCACCACCACTATTAGTCATATTACAGTGCATTCAGGAAGTATTCAGAACATTTTGTTAAGTTACAGCCTTATTCTAACATTTATTAAATCGTTTTCCCCCCCTCGTCAATCTACACACAATACCCCATTATGACAAAGCAAAAACAGCTTAGAAATGTGTGCTGATTCATAAAAATATGAAATAGTACATTTACATAAGTATTCAGACCCTTTACTCAGTACTTTGTTGAAGCACCTTGGCAGCAATTACAGCCTCGAGTCTTCTTGGGTATGACGCTACATCATTCTTCTCTGCAGATCCTCTCAAGCTCTGTCAGGTTGGATGGGGAGTGTCACTGCACAGCTATTTTCAGGTCTCTCCAGAGATGTTCGATCGGGTTCAAGTCCGGGCTCTGACCAGGCCACTCAAGGACATCCAGAGACTTGTTCCGGCGTTGTCTTGGCTGTGTGGCCTGCCGCTGAAAAACATCCCTGCAGCATAATGCTGTCACCAACATTCTTCACCGTAGGGATGGTGCCAGGTTTCCTCAAGACGTGATGCTTGGCATTCAGGCCAAATCTTTTTTCTCATAGTCCGAGAGTCTTTACGTGCCTTTTGGCAAACTCCGAGCGGGCTGTCATGTGCATTTTAGTGAGGAGTGGCTTCTGTCTGGCCATTCTACCATAAACGCCTGATTGGTGGAGTGCTGCAGAGATGGTTGTCCTGTCAGAGACCATCGGGTTCTTGGTCACCTCCCCGACCAAGGCTCTTATCCCCCGATTGCTCAGCTTGGATGGGTGGCCAGCTCTAGGAAGTCTTTTGGTGGTTCCAAACTTCTTCCATTTAAGAATAATGGAGGCCAGTGTTCTTTGGGACCTTCAACGCTGCAGAAATGTTGTTTCGGTACCCTTCCCCAGATCTGTGCCTTAAATGTACTCTTTTGGTTCAATCATAATGCATAATAAGCATCATCAACAAAGGGAACATATTGGGTGTATGCTGATAAACGGTAGAAAGAATGTTAATTTAGTAGACTTGTTCAGTAGCAAAAACCCTTCAAAGGATGCATGACCCGGGGTCGGTCGAATGCTGCTTCCACGTGTTCGACACCCAGGCAGACGACACAGAGGGAGTTCGTGTCCTTGCCCGAAATGGTCTGCCTAGTTAAGCTAGCCAAGTCTACGCAGCTAGCCGTGTGACGCTAGCTACAAAAGGATACAAAGGAAAAAAAGTGGTGAAGCAAATTCTTACCCGAAGCGAAAACTTTCCCTTCACTCATGTTACCCAACACAAAAGACGAGCGATGATAACCCTGCGCGCTCTGCAGCATAACCTTGACCGCACACCTGTGAACAGGAAAACAGATCAAGTCGTGCTGAGAAGAGCTAAGTAGAACTCTTTTGTAAGGAACAGAGGCCAGAATGATCAGAGGGCAGGTGGGTGGGTGTCTCTTTAGTATGAGGGGAGGGACTCCCTCATTCGCCACTCGACCTGTCTGCTCCGACAGATGAGTATGATTGGAACAGGAGGTTGGTGGCACCTTAATTGGGGAAAACAGGCTTGTGGTAATGACTGGAGCAGAATTAGTGGAATGATATCAAATACATCAAACACGCGGGTTTCCAGGTGTTTGATGCCATTCCATTTGCTCCGCTCCGTCCATTTATTATGAGTCATTCTCCCCTCAGCAGGCTCCTGTGATGATTGGTATATAATCTGCATTCACTTCATGCGCCACCCCAGAGATAACCTCCTGGATAGGCGCCCTGATTCAAAAATCCATACATGAAATATTCCACCCCTGATGTGTTTTTGAGGTGCAAAGCATGCTTTTTCTGCTCCGCAGACACACAAAAAGTATAAGACCACTTCTTGTGACTCTCATCCACAACACATTATCCTCCAACGCATCCCAGATTTTCCTTGAGACTTCAAACGGATACCACAGGTAGCATTGATCCAAAACCCTAACTTTGACAAAAAACGAGTCTAGAGTAGGCTTGGATTTCCCCACAACTTTACTTATCTTGTTTCCTTTATTTTTTATCACTGTAACCCACTCATTCAGACTCTCTGTGCTCTCATCTTTACCCGATGCGCCGTTGGTTTCAAACAGAACATCCGTTTCCACCCTCTTTCTCTCCAAGAACTACAAATGCATGCAGGGGGTGCTCTTATTCCATGAGCACACGTGGTTTTGACCTCGATTGAACCCTTTCCAGGGGTACTTGCCCTTTCTCTAGTGTGTGATAAGGATTGATTTGGCTATATAAAACTATATAAAAACAATGTGATGAAAGCATTAAGCTATTTCCTATTTTGTTGTGGCTCAGTCGGCAGAGCATGGCGCTTACAAAGCCAAGGGATGTGGGTTCAATTCCCGCTGGGGCCACCCATATGTAAAAAAAAAAAAAAAAAAAAAAACATATGTATAAAGTTGCATTTGGAAAAAGGTGTCTGTTAAATGGCATATATTATTATAATTCTAAAGGGTCCCTACAATACAATGTATATTGTGTTACTAATGCTTAAGAGGGATGTGAAGGATGTATTGTAAGTACAGTATTTGAAATAAACTTACTTATCCAATTGAATCCTCTGAAGGTCCTTGTTTAAACAGTCTAAACCAGTTTATGTATCGTCCTTTTGACTATTTATAAGTACTTGCTTCGTATGCAGTAATTCATTTTGCAATCTAATGCTTGAAGAGGAAATCTGCTTTATTTTACCTAGCTATAGCTACCCCTATGCTCTTGCCCTATCTCTAAACTGTGCATTTAGAAGGGTTGGTGTTATCCTGAATCCGTGGAACGTCCCTGCCGCAAACCTAGCGTGTCCCCGGGAACCCAACTGGTGCACGTTTTGGGTTTCGCCCTAACACCACACAGCAGATTCAAATGATCAAAGTTTGAAGAATTTTTTTCCAGCAAAGTATAAGGGAGTTATACTCCAGTATACTAGGTGGCAGTAATGCAACATTTATTGGATGCCATCGCCGTTTAACCTCATCGAAGAAGACAGGCAGCGGAGGGGAGAAACGTTCTGGAACTGCAGGTCCGTGGCAGCACGATAGTATGCAAAAGATGCTGACAATAATCTCCAACGTGCTGAGGGGTAGTGCAAGCAGAAATGTAAGTATTGTTTCTGTATAGTACTTTAGTATAGGATACAAAGGACTGCATGCCCTTTTCTTAAACAAGACCGGCTGCTGTCCTGACCTTGCTAGACAGCAAGGTCCCAATTCGTACGCGTACCGGGGTAACGTTAGCTTGCCTGGCTTTAGATACACATAGGACTGTTGCCTAGCTGTAGTTAAGTTAACCTGCTAGCTAAGATCCCAGGGAATCACATTAAAGGCCTACGTTACCAGTACTTTATCTAGTTAGCTAACTAGCCAATCGTTTACCTAGCTGGAGCTCCTTGCCTCCAGCAGCATCATCATCAAAGACAGTCTAATAACGTTAGATGCGAGAGCGTCGTCTCATATCACATCATTGGTTGTTTTTGTTTCTGTGCCACAATGTCCGCTATTAATCAAGATACCCAATGGTAAGGTCTTAATGATGTGAAAAGGCTTCTGACGGAAGTGTCAGTATGATGAGAGAGGATCAGTGTTATGAAGGTAATCACAGGGAACTAAAAATGTGTGATTGGCTGGCCTGGCTACCATGGATAACACAACTCAAACATTTGATGTGGCACATGATTGTCTGAATTTTCTCTTTTCATGTCTGACAATATAACCATGTGATTCTCTAATTGATCTTTTTATCCATTGATGTTTTTCCCTTGTGTTCTCTCACTTTTCCCCTCTGGTTCTCTCTCCTATTGGCTGCCTTATAGGGAGCCCAGGTTGTGTCAGAGGTAAGATGTGGTTTTACTGACGTAAGGGTGATACAAAACCCTGTGACGCATGACTCTGTTTTGCACTCCGGCTTTATTTCAAATTATTTATTTCCCTTTCACATGGTATGTGCCATACTTTCACTCAATGATTTTAGTTTGTGACCACTGGTGAATACTTTTTTTTCTGTCCATTTCCAGCATCCTTCAACATTGTATTTACCCAACCCACCACTAGAAAAACAGTTTATTTAATTTTCTTTTTAAGCAATCATGCTTTACCATCTTCTTATCCCTCATCTTGTTGCTTTTTGAAAATTAAGAGCTATTCATGCTCACATGCACACAGACCTATCTCATATAGCTTCTAGCTAGACCTACTTATTTCACATTGGATAGTGGTGTCAGAGCCAACAGGCTAGCGCAGATGCTTTGGCTAAGCCAAATGTGGTCTGATTGGTAGCTACTGCTTATTTTATGTTGTGAGTGGAAAGTTGTTTGGTTAGTAAGTTTAGTGCAGAGAATGTGGTGTAGAACTAGCCAATTTTTCTTTAGGTCTGAGTCTTTTTTTTAAAGGGCTTTAATTGGTGCAGTAGTTATGTGGAATAACATATATTTTTTTATCGTATTCCTGATGAAACAAAGAACTCAGATGATGCACTTTTTAAGTGTTGAGAATAGCTTTTTTTAGTGTTGAACTGGATCAACACCTTCAGAACAACCAAAATACCTTTAGCTGTTTGAGCTGGAGTAGTTAACTCCTGCTGCTTTCAGACCTCTCAGTGGGTGTTGACTCTGCAGTGACTTATCTGCCTGGCTCTTCTCTCCCCAGTCCTCCATGCGCAGGGCTGTTTTGCAGCTGCTGGCAGTCCAGGGGCAGTATGCTGACATAACCTCTCCACCAGATCCAGCACTACGACCCTACAAGCCAGACACAGATTTATACTCCATCTCACACAGTCCTCCAGCAGACAATTTCAAAAGACCAAAGACTGATCTAACATTTACTGAAATAGACCCCAGTGCTGTACTGACCACAGAACGTACAATTGACAGCAGACTAATACCTGAAGAAGAACCCCTAGAAGTCACTCTAGTCGATCCGTCTCCTGTCTTTAACAGTAAACCTGAAGAGGAGTTATTTGACACTGACAAACCATTTGCAGATCTATCACTTCACCACGTGATAAATACGGAACCGCCAGTCTCCGAGTTATCCGTATCAGAGCAACCAAATCTAAACTCACCAGAACTCTTCGCAACTGGCCTGACTGTTTCAGAAGCAGAACCCTTGGCAGATACCGCCTTGACTGTTTCAGAATTAACTTTATCCAAACCATTTGTGAGTACAAACCCATTTATTCCAGAATCAAACTCATCTGAACGGTCAGCTGCGATGGCCTCTCAAGTATCAGAATCGACTTTACCAGAGCCTCCATTAACCTCTGATGCACCTATCATAGCCCACTCTTCAACACAAGCAGAAATGGACTTTGACCAACTAAGGCTAGAAATATCATCACCAGAACAACCTCTAAACACAGACCAAACGACTCAGGAATTAAACCCACCCGAACCTGACATCAGTACAAACAGCCACACTTCCATATCTGAGCCTCAGCTGGCAGAGAGGAGCCAGAATACAGACATAATGTTGCTTTCACGCCCTGAGATCACCCTCAGCCTGACTGAAGACGCTCCTTTACCAGAGCCACAGCTTGCTGTGAGTACTGGCAGCCCCCCTGTCTCTTACACTCCTCCCCTCACCACTACTCATGCTTTTACAGTACACTGCATGCCCTTATGCACAGGTGCAGTGATCCACCTGTTTTCTCACACGAAGGCTAAGCACATGGTGTGGTGATCACTGTTTCCCTAGAGTGCTTGAATTGACTGACTGTGCGAACCTGCTCACCCCAAAATGATCTCTATTCATATTTGTTCTACAACACTATGTTCTCTTTCTCCATTAAACATTCACATTTGAACACACATTAGATTTTCCCAAGGTGAATACAGTGTTCTGGATATGTCCGTTTTCAGCCCGGCGAGGCATTCTTGTTAGTTGATTGGTTCAGTGTTTGAGACAGTGACTTTTCACTGGCGATCTCGGTGACAAGGGAGTGTTTATTCACGCTAGTTGTGGTGTGTGGATCAACCTCGGGAAGTGTAGCTATGTTTTGTCTCAAGGTTGTTCACTCCACCGTTTTTCACTGTTTGGGTCTGTCCTCCTGGCTTGCAAAGTATATTTGTGATGTCTGGTAGAAGGTACGCGTGGAGTGCAACCTCTCAATGTCCTCTGTTTTTATTTTAGGCCGCCAGCATGGTGGCGTCGTCACGTTCATATGCTGATTTCACTCCTGAGGCCAGCTTTGACATAAAGGTAAGACAAATAAAAATTCTTTAAAATAGTTTTTTTTTTTTTTTTTAGCTGATTGATACTCACTTTTCGCCTTGATCTCATTGTGTGCTCCCTCCTATAGAAAGTTGACCTTTATCGTCTGGAGGAGGGCCCACCCCTGACGGCCACTCTGACCCGGGAGGAGGGGCTGAAGTACTACCGCACCATGCAGACAATAAGACGCATGGAGCTGAAGGCAGATCAGCTGTACAAGCAGAAGATCATCAGAGGCTTTTGTCACCTGTATGATGGCCAGGTTAGAGTGCACACAATCACTCATGTATTGTATAAGCAAACGTACAGTCTCGCATGAACACGCAGACGCACTTCATTCAAATATAAACGCTCGGAGATTCTGTTTGTCATTCTATGATAGGAAGCCTGTGCGGTTGGCATTGAGGGGGGTATCACCCTGTCAGATCACCTGATCACTGCATACCGCGCCCATGGCTACACCCTCACCAGGGGCGGGACCGTCAGGGAGATCATGGCTGAGCTCACTGGTGAGTGGACTTGACTCAATCCAATCGTTAACTCTAATAGTGCTGAACGATTACTGCTTTTTGAGGTCTGTTTGATTATTAGGGAATAACGGGTTTCGATTTAAAACCAAATATACAGTTTTTTACATTTACATTAAATGCATTATTAAACAATGATTAGAGATTTTTTGGGGAAATGCCAAAGCTAGAAATGGTGAACATTACATTGCCAAACATTCCATTGTCTTTGTCAGGTCCATATAGGGGGAGGAGGAAATTACTATTAAATAATAAAATATCAGTTGTGTGTATGACTTAGTTTTATGACTTCATAATTTCTCATTCCTAAGTCATCTCATCTGCTCAGACAGTAGCTGCCAGCCAGACAACCATTTAACATTCTGTGTTCTGCCCATACTGTGCTGTCTTTATTCATCCTATTTAGCTAGGCTAGCCTGCCTAAGTATGCTGCATAGTTGTCTGATTAAATAATTTTACTAGTTCTTCAAAGTAGATGAGGCATACTTTCAAACTTTCTATCCCTCTCTCGTTGTGTACATTACTCTCTCATGCAGCGGCGTATGCTATCTGTGTGTATCTAATCTAACATAGGAGGCGTAAAAGTGTATCCATCTGTGTCCAAGCCGGAAAAGAACAGGCTCAATGGATTATGGTCATTGTAGTTAATTACCACGGTTCTGTGCTGAACTAGGTTGAATATTTGGGTCATAAAAACAACTCCCTTCAGCCCAGCGTCCCATTTTAGTTCTTTACTTCATTTCTCTCGTCACTTATTTGAATTCTCTGTATAGAAACAGAGCATTGGGCTCAACCCCAATAACTAAATGGAATTAAAGTAATTGAAACTGTCAGGCAATTATTTGATTAATAACCCCCCAAAAAACAAACATTTGGGCTCCCGAGTGGCGCAGCGGTCTAATGCACTACATCTCAGTGCAAGAGGTGTCACTACAATTGGCCCAACGTCATCCGGGGTAGGCCGTCATTGTAAATAAGAATTTGTTCTTAACTGACTTGCCTAGTTAAATAAATAATCGCTTAGCACCAAGAGCTAATCATTGTACTTTGCACCTCTGATTTTGTCTTCCAAACCATTCAAACACCTTTTTCACTCATTGTTTTCTTCCCTCATTTCTTCCCTTGCTGTCTCACTAAGGTCGTAGAGGAGGCATTGCTAAGGGCAAAGGAGGCTCTATGCACATGTACACTAAAAACTTCTATGGAGGCAATGGCATTGTGGGAGCTCAGGTAATTCACAAAGGCCTAGCATTATTCATTTCTTAGATTTGAAAGAATCCCATTTGATTTCCTTTTTAAACCTCATAATTTGTCTAAGCTGTATATCCCATTCAAAGATGGTGAATTCTCCTTCTCAAATATAACACCTGCCTAATCCCCCTCAGGTACCGCTGGGAGCCGGTGTAGCCCTGGCCTGTAAGTACCTGGGCAATGACCAGCTGTGTGTCAGTCTCTATGGTGATGGAGCAGCCAACCAGGTTTGACATGCTTCTTGAAACCTGCATGCATTGAACATATGAAGGACAATCACTTAAACTTTAGATTTGAGCCCAACTGTTGACTGAATTTGTATTAATCCACAGGGTCAGATATTTGAGACCTATAACATGTCGTCTCTTTGGAAGTTGCCCATCATCTTCATCTGTGAGAACAACCAATATGGCATGGGCACATCAGTAGAGCGCTCTTCTGCCAGCACCGAATACTACAAGAGAGGAGACTACATTCCTGGCCTCAGGGTAGACCGCTAACTAATACATTCACGCTTCTGTACAACTTACATTTCTTGAGTTTAAGAATGACATTTTGTATCTGTATCCAGGTGGATGGGATGGATGTCCTGTGTGTTAGAGAGGCCACCAAGTTTGCAGCTGATCACTGCCGATCTGGAAAGGTGAGCATCAACCTTACAGTATGTAGGGTTGTTAATTTTGTGTCTGTGTGTACTGTGTACAGGTTTGTGTGTTAAGTCTGTTTCTCTGCTCCACCTGTGTTCAGGGCCCTATCCTCATGGAGCTTCAGACCTACCGTTACCATGGACACAGCATGAGCGATCCTGGCGTCAGGTAAAAGTCCACAGCTACACTGAGTATACCAATGACTCAAGTGCTTCCCACAGTGCCAAGTTGGCTGGATGTCCTTTGGGTGGAGGACCATTCTGTATACACACGGGAAACTGTTGAGTGTGAAAAACCCAGCAGCATTGCAGTTCTTGACACAACCTGGTGCGCCTGGCACATACTACCATACCCCATTCAAAGGCACTTATATTTAGACTTGCCCGTTCACCCTCTGAATGGCACACATACACAATCCATGTCTCAGTTGTCTTGAGGCTTGAAAATCCTTCTTTAACCGGTCTCCTCCCCTTCAGGTTTGACATGAAGTGGATTTAACAAGTGACATCAATAAGGGATCATTTCTTTCACCTGGTCAGTCTATGTAATGGGAACAGCAGGTGTTCTTAATGTTTTGTATACTCTATTGTTCTTGTTGGATTAGTAGATTACTATTGTAGATTATTACCTACCTATCTGTTATTTTCTCTGGAGAAGTTATTTGAACTCCCATCAGTAAACAGGTTTCCATCCAACCATTTAATGCGGATGATTTACCTGGCGCATAAAAACAGCCACGACAGGGCTAATGGAAACAGGAAATGTCGGTTCAAATTCATAAATGTCGACAATTTGTTTGTTCGACATGGTGGGATCTTTTTGTCGGTAAAATTAGTTACGTGAGAAATGGAGGAGGAAGTACCTTTATGCACAAATATTGATAATGGCCACAAGTAACGCAATGATATGTTATGTTATAGGCCTACCACCACCACGCGGAAAAGCATGACAGTTTATAGGTAGATGAAATAAATTAATATGAACTTCACATGGTGGTTAAGTGCAATGATCAAGCAAATCCAAATGGCTAAATATCAAGGGTAGACTATTTGATTGCTGGTGACATGATTATCGCTGCTTGCTGCCAATTTATCAAATAAATTGGTCTTGCTCTTATCCATATCTCATCATATAACCTGTCCACTTTATCAGCAAACTTGTCTAGGAAGCATGCGCCAAAACAAGATTGGGCAAGTTTTCTGTTTAACAGTTTTGGGGGTTGAGGCCCTTGGGAACGTAATCTGGCCATGATAACAAGATAGGTTAGTCTATCTAGCTAACATGGGCTAGTAGTTGATCAACTGAAGATTTCTGACAGTTTATTAATTATTCTCTCTGGTCTGTCGGTGAATGACAGTGGGGAAACTGCCCATATAAATGTAGAAATTGCACCGTGTTCATTCTACTAGTATAACTCCCAACATCAATAAATTGAAAGCCCTACTGAGTTCCTACATTTATTTATTTTAATTACCCCGTTTTGGGTCTGTGGTCCGTCAGTTTAGTATGGCTGGCATAGTATAACGTTACTGTAAGACAAAAACCACCTAATTTCTGAGATTTTAGGATGATTGTGCGAATGGTCGCATTTCTCATGCGGCCAACTCCAGTGTGCACCAGCAGGGCAAAATATGTGCTTTGATTGAAACAAAATACAGGCATGCTACAGTTTGTTAACGTGGTAACACCATCTGCTTTTTTAATGCACTGTACATAATTTGAAACAACACTGTACATAACTAAGACGATCTACACGCCTATTCCCATGTAGCTGACTGAGATCAAATGGTCGGCATGCATATGCTGCATGGACGCTTCACTGGTAAAACCTGACGAATTATCATTCACAAGTGACAGTGAGAAATGTGAAGGGAGGGTTACTACAAAAAATTTGGTTAAATTAGAGGTAAAGAAACGCAGAACGTGATACTGATCTTTCCATGGGATCCGTCAGAACTGGGCGATTACCTACAGTTCCGCAGCCATGGCCATAAAAAAAAAAGATGACTAATATTTGGCACATGGGAACTGAACCGCAAAGGTCTGGGTGGATATTGTCATTTTTTCGGCATAGTAACCAACCCCCACCTCGCGACCTCAACTGTTCAGACCCCTCTTGTTGGTGGGGAGAGATTTGCCATTTTAAAGATAACTTATTGCAATTCTACACATTTTGCCATGTCTTGTGTGTTCATATGATACCGGAGTGACTCAACAAACTCAATGGGGGGGTCAAGCCCACTGGCCACGTAATCCGGCCATGATAAGATTTAGATAAGTTAGACTAACCAGCTATCTAGCGAACATGGGAAAGTATTTGATCATCTGGACATTTGAGTGTCTGGCATAGTATGCTTTTATTTAACCTTTATGTAACCAGGTAGGCCAGTTGAGAACAAGTTCTCATTCACAACTGCGACCTGGCCAAGAAAACAAAGCAGTGTGACAAAAACAACAACAGAGTTACACATAAATAAATGTAGTCAATAACACAATAGAAAAATCTGTATACGGTGTGTGCAAATGTAATAAGATTAGGGAGGTAAGGCAAATAGGCCATAGTGGCGAAATAATTACAATTGAGTAATTAAACACTAGAGTGATGTGCAGAAGATGAATGTGCAAGTAAAGATACTGGGGTGCTAAGGAGCAAAAAAATAAATAACATGGGATGAGGTAGATGGGTGGGCTGTTTACAGGTGCAATGATCGGTAAGCTGCTCTGACAGCTGATGCTTAAAGTTAGTGAGGGAGATGAGGCTTCAGTGATATGTTACTGTAAGGGGGGAGGGGGGTAGAACTGGGGGGTTACATACAAATCCGCAGCCATGGCCTTTTTTGGGAACATAACCGCAAAAATGCTTTATGTGCACGTCATCACACACAGCCTTTTCTTCACAACAAATTAGTTTGATGGAAACACCTCTGGTGGGAAAATGTGCATATTGATTTTATGCAGAATTTAAAAAATTTAAATTCTCCAAATATTTGCATAGAAATCTGAAACCAATTGGATGGAAACCTAGTGCTGACCTACCAGGGATTCAACAGCTAGTCTTTCAGTGCTCTAATATATTGCTACCCCTGCACTCTGTCCCCCAGTAGCCTCCTCCCTGCATTATCATAGCTGCCATAGTGACACTGCATACCCCTACCCCGCTCTTTCCTTAGCTACCGCACACGTGAGGAGATCCAGGAGGTCCGTAGTAAGAGCGACCCCATCTCCATGCTGAAGGACCGTATGCTCAGCAACAACATGGCTAGCATAGAGGAGCTCAAGGTGATTCTCAAATATTCACTAATATACTGGCCATTCGACGTAGTATATACATAGTCAAAGATTCAGATCTTTGACTAAGTTTGAAAAATGCATGATTGACGCATTGTAAATAGTTACAGCTGACAAAAGCATGTCTTGGAGGATGTAATGACCAAACTTCACTTGTCCCGTATGTGTGCAGGAGATTGATATTGCGGTGAGGAAGGAGATTGAAGATGCTGCACAATTTGCCACCACAGACCCCGAGCCCCCTCTGGATGACCTGTGTAGCCACATCTTCGCCAATGATCAGCCCTTTGAAGTGCGTGGCGCCACCCCATGGACCAAGCTGACGTCGACCAGCTAAAGGCTCTTGTGCCCCACCCCTTTGTCTCCTAGGCCCTTCCCCTGTGCTCCATCAATGCACTTATCTTTTCACACATCACATTCCTCATCTCAGCCAACGGCCTTCATGGATTCTAATCTTCTTTGCCTACCTCCCCACACACACATCCTCATCCCGTGCCAAGAACAACTTATGCCACACATTTATTTTCCATTGACCCTCTGCCAGAGCCCTAATCCAAACACTCGACACCCAAAAAGAGTGCCTGACTGGTGTCATACCTCATTGACTAACTCTGATTCATTCCTACTTGCAGTGCTCATGCCACACTATTGGCTCTTGTCATTTCTGTTGAAAGGCCACTTAAAACACAGCAGAGAAGTAAGAAGAGCCTTTCATTATCCTACTCCAAATGTTGTTCTGAGACTGGTCACATGGACCAATTTTTCTTAACATTACTGGCATAATTATTCCTATTTGATTAGTTTTTTTTCCTTCCCTATCCAAATATAAGATTAAAGAGATTTATGTTGGGATGTTAACATTTTTATTTATTTTGCCAAATCAAACCTGTGCTTGTGGGATCTTGTCTGTTTGGAAGATGTCTTTAGGCTGCGTGTCACTCGTAGCCGAGCACAAACACTGCAGATCCACATGAACAGAGGCTGAGTCTGTACATTGTGGTGTGATGCTTCAGATAGATTATTGAATACTGCTGACTTCATGCCTTAACTGTGTTGTCAGTCATACACCATTTTTGTAGACGCTTTCCTTCTAAATCATAATGCTCTCTAGTTCCCTAAAATGTTTTGTTCTAATCAGCCTCATATTTATTGCCAAATGTGTTTTGTATCTAACGTACCAGTACTCAAACTAGAACTGCTTCAAGCAGGAATAGGAAATGCCTCTCTTCGGAGTCTTGGTGATCAACAATGGTCAGACTACAAAACAGTGGGGCACTACACAGGGATCTGTCCTGGTTTTCCCCCCAGAGGTGACGAGATCAGGAAATGTATGTGCTCTGTTATTGTCTTTGTATAGTCTATCAAAACAAATAAACTATGAAAGAAACTAATTAACTTGTTTTGGGCTTTGTGTGAATGTGTGGTCCCCTGGCTCAGTTGGTAGAGCACAGCGCTTACAACGGCGTGATTTGTGTGTTTGATTCCCACTGGGACCACCCATACAAAAATGCATGCATAAATGTTGCTTTTGATAAGTCTGCTAAATGGCATATGCCTTTTTCATTAAGAGCAAGGGATAAAGTATGTATGTGTATATAGTTAAAGGTTAAATGTAATAAATGTGTATATATATAGTACCAGTCAAAAGTTGACACCTACTCATTCAAGGGTTTCTTTATTTTTTACATTGTAGAATAATAGTGAAGAAGTCAACTGAAATGACACACATGGAATCATGTACTAATCAAAAGTGTTAAACAAATCCAAAATATATTTGAGTTTACTCAAAGTAGCCACCCTTTGCCTTGACAGCTTTACACACTCTTGGTATTCTCAATTTTTTTTATTTTACCTTTAACTAAAGTCAAGTCAGTTAAGAACAAATTCTTATTTTCAATGATGGCCTAGGAACAGTGGGTTAACTGCCTTGTTCAGGGGCAGAACGACAGATTTGTACCATGTCAGCTCGGCGATTCGATCTTGCAACATTTCGGTTACTAGTCCAACGCTCTAACCACTAGGCTACCTGCTGCCCCAGTCAGCTTCATGAGGTAGTCAACTGGAATGCATTTCAATTAACAGGTGTGCCTTAATATCATTTGTGGAATATCTTTCCTTAATGGGTTTGTGACAAGGTAGGGGTGGTATACAGAAGAGCCCTATTTGGTAAAATACAAAGTCCATATTTTTTTAAATTTCATTTCACCTTTATTTAACCAGGTAGGCCAGATGAGAACAAGTTGTCATTTACAAATACAACCTGGCCAATATAAAGCAAAGCAGTGCGACAAAAACACAATTACACACAAACAAATGTACAGTCAATAACACAATAGAAAAATCTATGTACAGTGTGTGCAAATGTAGAAGAGTAGGGAGGTGGGCAATAAATAGGCCATAGAGGTGAAATAATTCAAATTTAGCATTAATACTGGAGTGATAGATGTGCAAGTAGAGATACTGGGGTGCAAGAGGGTAAGTAATAATATGGGGATGAGGTAGTTGGGTGTGCTATTTACAAATTGGCTGTGTACAGTGATCGGTAAGGTGCTCTGACAGCTGATGCTTAAAGTTAGAGAGGAAGAAATAAGACTCCAGCTTTAGTGATTTTTGCAATCCGTTCCAGTCATTGGCAGCAGAGAACTGGAAGGAAAGGCGTCCAAAGGAAGTGTTGGCTTTGGGGATGACCAGTGAAATATACCTGCTGGAGCGCATGCTACGGGTGGGTGTTGCTATGGGGACCAGTGAGCTGAGATAAGGCATGGCTTTACCTAGCAAAGACTTCTAGATGACCTGGAGCCAGTGGGTTTGGCGACGAATATGTAGTGAGGGCCAGCCAACGAGAGCATACAGGTCACAGTGGTGGGTAGAATATGGGGCTTTGGTGTCAAAACAGATGGCACTGTGATAGACTACATCCAGTTTGCTGAGTAGAGTGTTGGAGGCTATTTTGTAAATGACATCGCCGAAGTCAAGGATCGATAGGATAGTCAGTTTTACGAGGGTATGTTTGGTGATTCTAGATATAATTTTGGATTGGAGATGCTGAATGTGAGTCTGGAAGGAGAGTTTACAGTCTAACCAGACACCTAGGTATTTGTAGTTGTCCACATATTCTAGGTCAGAACCGTCCAGAGTAGTGATGCTAGTCGGGCGGGAGGGTGCGGGCAGCAATCGGTTGAAGAGCATGCACTTAGTTTTACTAGCATTTAAAAGCAGTTGGAGGCCACGGAAGGAGTGTTGTATGGCGTTGAAGCTCGTTTGGAGGTTTGTTAGCACAGTGTCCAAAGAAGGGCCAGATGTATACAGAATGGTGTCATCTGCGTAGAGGTGGATCAGAGAATCACCAGCAGCAAGAGCGACATCATTGATATATACAGACAAGAGAGTCGGCCCGAGAATTTAACCCTGTGGCACCCCCATAGACTGCCAGAGGTTCAGACGACAGGCCCTCCGATTTGACACACTGAACTCTATCTGAGAAGTAGTTGGTGAACCAGGCGAGGCAGTCATTTGAGAAGCCAAGGCTATTGAGTCTGCCGATAAGAATGTGGTGATTGACTGAGTCGAAAGCCTTGGCCAGGTCGATGAAGATGGCTGCACAGTACTATCTTTTATCGATGGCGGTTATATCTTTTAGGACCTTGAGCGTGGCTGAGGTGCACCCATGACCAGCTCGGAAACCAGATTGCATAGCGGAGAAGGTACGGTGGGATTCCAAATGGTCGGTGATCTGTTAACTTGGCTTTCGAAGATTTTAGAAAGGCAGTGCAGGATGGATATAGGTCTATAACAGTTTGGGTCAGAGTTTCTCCCCCTTTGAAGAGGGGGATGACCGTGGCAGCTTTCCAATCTTTGGGGATCTCAGACGTTACGAAAGAGAGGTTGAATAGGCTAGTAATAGGGGTTGCAACAATGGCAGCGGATAATTTTAGAAAGAGAGGGTCCAGATTGTCTAGCCCAGCTGATTTGTAGGGATCCAGATTTTGCAGCTCTTTCAGAACATCAGCTGTCTGGATTTTGGTGACGGAGAGGGGGGGGGGGGCTTGGGCAAGTTGCTGCAGGGGGTGCTGAGATGTTGGCCGGGGTAGGGGTAGCCAGGTGGAAAGCATGGCTAGCCGTAGAAAAATGCTTATTGAAATGATCAATTATCGTAGATTTATCGGTGGTGACAGTGTTTCCTATCCTCTGTGCAGTGGGCAGCTGGGAGGAGGTGCTCTTATTCGCCATGACTTTACAGTGTCCCAAAACTTTTTGGAATTAGTGCTACAGGAAGCAATTATTTTGGCAAGAACAGATCAAATAAGCAAAGAGAAACGACAGTCCAGCATTACTTTAAGACATGAAGGTCAGTCAATTGGGAAAATTTGAAGAACTTTGAAAGTTTCTTCAAGTGGAGTCGCAAAAACCATCAAGCACTATGACGAAACTGGCTCTCATGAGGACTGCCACAGCAAAGGAAGACCCAGAGTTACCTCTGCTGCAGAGGATAAGTTCATTAGAGTGCCTCAGAAATTGCAGCCCAAATAAATGCTTCACAGAGTTCAAGTAACAGACACATCTCAACATCAACTGTTCAGAGGAGACTGTGTGAGTCAGGCCTTTATGGTCAAATTGTTGCAAAGAAACCACTGCTAAAGGACACCAATAAGAAGAAGAGACTTGCTTAGGCCAAGAAACACGAGCAATGGACATTAGAGCGGTGGTAATCTGTCCTTTGGTCTGATGAGTCCAAATTGGTCTGATGAGTCCAACTGCTGTGTCCTTGTGAGACGCATAGTAGGTGAACGGATGATCTCCACATGTGTGGTTCCCACCGTGAAGCATGGAGGAGGAGGTGTGGGGTTGCTTTGCTGGTGAGACTGTCAGTGATTTATTTAGAATTCAAGGCACACTTAACCAGCATTGCTACCACAGCATTCTGCAGCGATACGCCATCCCATCTGGTTTGCGCTTAGTGGGACTATCATTTGTTTTTCAACAGGACAATGACCCAACTTACCTCCAGGCTGTGTAAGGGCTATTTGACCCAGAAGGAGAGTGATGGAGTGCTGCATCAGATGACCTGGCCTCCACAATCACCTGACCTCAACCCAATTGAGATGGTTTGGTATGAGTTGGACCGCAGCGTGAAGGAAAAGCAGCCAACAAGTGCTCAGCATATGTGGGAACTCCTGCAAGACTGTTGGAAAAGCATTCCAGGTGAAGCTGGTTGAGAGAATGCCAAGAGTGTGCAAAGTTGTCATCAAGGCAAAGGGTGGCTACTTTGAATAATCTAAAATATAATATGTTTTTGTTTGTTTAACACTTTTTTGGTTACTACATGATTCCATATGTGTTATTTCATAGTTTTGATGTCTTCACTACTATTCTACAGAAAATAGAAAAACCCTTGAATGAGTAGGTGTGTCCAAACTTTAAATATATATATATATATATATACACACACACACTTTTTTTTATCCCTTGCTCTTAAAACGGCATGGATGGGAGGCTCAATGTTGCCCAATAATGTTTGTACTCTGTTTTGTGCTGCAGCCATGTTGTGTTGCTACCATGCTATGTTGTTGTCTTAGGTCTCTCTGTATGTAGTGTTATGTTATCTCTTGTCGTGATGTGTGTTTTGTCCTGTATTTTCAATCCCAGCCCCCTTCCCCGCAGGAGGCCTTTTGGTAGGCCGTCATAGTAAATAAGAATTTGTTCTTAACTGACTTGCCTAGTTAAATAAAGGTTAAATAAAGTAAAATGTTACACAATGACATGGCTTTTTGACTAATAGGACCCCACTGTAATATAAGTCCTAGGTGACATTTGTCATCTCATCTCAAGGCATATTTGATACATTTTAGTTTATTGCTTATCATTACCTGTCTCGAGGACGGTATCTTGTTCCTGCCAACCAATGGCATATGGGTGACGCATTCCTCAGCCTGTTCTGACAGACAGGTACACCGAGCCACGGCGCCATATTGAGAACGGAAGTGAGTGATTTTGTTGTGGAAAAAGTGTAAGCTATGTAGTTTCAAGAAAACCTTAGGAATAGTGATAAAAGTAGGTTATACTTACAGTTACGTTTACTTTGAAACCCTCTTACGATTTTGTTTTTCTCGTTGAACAGAGACCCCCCCCCCACCTCAAGAAATATTTTTACTTATCTCAACCTTGAAAGCTTCAAGTCACTGGAAGCTCGCGACTGAACTCTTGTCGAAGATGCCCTTGGCACAGTTTGGAGCAGACCCTTGGCAGAAAATGGCATTGGGCAATTCTGAAACCGAGGTAAATAGGCATGCAAATGAATGACCTATGGCCACCGTAGCTGTCATTTGTCGTCAATGATTGCCGCGGTCTCTTGTGAATTGACGTCCTCCCTAGAGTTTGTGGGACAGCAACTTCGTTTTAGTTTCGCACAAATGGATTTTAAAACTTAAACGATTAACAAAAGGACAGCATTGTGATCTTAAGTTATCTAATTTTCTCAAGTGCAGGTTGCTACATTGTAACAACCGACATTTGTAGCCGGAAGGAAGCTGTTGTGGGGAGAAAACTAATCGCAATATACACAGTGCACAAAACATTAGGAACACCTGCTCTTTCTATGAGACTGACAAGGTGAATGCTACGACCCCTTATTGATGTCACTTGTTAAATCGACTTCAACCAGAGTAGGAGAACAGGAGGCAACGGGTTAAAGAAGGATTTTTAAGCCTTGAGACAATTGATACATGAATGGTGTATGTGTGCCATTCAGAGGGTGAATGCAAGACAAAATACTTAAGTGCCTTTGAATGGGGTTATGGTAGTAGATGCCAGGCACACCGGTTTGAGTGTGTCAAGAACTGCAACGCTGCTGTTTTTTTCACACAACAGTTTCAGAATGGTCCACCACCCAAAGGACATCCAGCCAGCTTGACACAACTGTGGGAAGCATTAGAGTCAACATGGGCCAGCATCCCTGTGGAACACTTTCAACACCATGTGGTCCATGCCTGATGAATTGAGGCTGTTCTGAGGGGAAAGGGGGTGCAGCGCAATTAGTCAGGTGTTCTTGTTCCTAATGTTTTGTTTCACTCAGTGTATGAGCTACTCACTCACTCGCTGCTGGGCTGGATGACCTTTGGGTAATTCACTCACTACAGGGAACATGCAATGTTATTGGACAGGTTTTAACATGTAAACTAGGCTTATTAATAAATACAGTTTTATTTATACATGTTTTATAATCAACTGAACAATTGGCCCTGAAGCATATTTAGACAGTCAAAAAATACCACAATTGTGAGTTTTTAATTTAAAGAAATTATTAACAATAATAAATCAATACAAAGGTAGATGGGGACCACAAGTACACATAAATAGTATACAAATGACAGTAGGGCTAGGGGCGTGGCTAAGGGGTACAATAACACATTACACAAGGACCTTAAGGGATAGAGAGAGATGATATAATGTTTTATGTGTTGCACAGGTCATGGATGACTCCATGGGGGATGATGATGATACTGCATGCAGTGTAAGTTTAAAAATTATATAAATATAATCTCACCTTCTGTCTTCTCCCTGACTGTCTAATTTCCACAGTTGGTGTGTGCGTATGTGTTTATGTTTTGTTTTCTTCCCCTCTCTCTCTTACTCACTTGCTCAAACACCTACATTCAGGCACTCCACAATAATGCTGAGTACTATGTATTAAAGTGGCGTAGTGGTGGGGTCGTCTGAGTAAAAGGAGAGGAAAATGGTTAGCGAAGATGAGGGGGTAGCGAAAGAGCCTGAGAGTGACTGTGAAAAAGAGAGGGAGCATACTGTGTCTTTAGTCATCCTCCTCCACACCACCTCTGATGCAATGGGAGGGGGTGTTGGTGGCATGGCAACCAGTTGCAAGCTGTCAGTCCCGGCTGATCCGAGTGCAGCGCAGTCTCCCCCACCGCAGCCTCTCGGCAACACTGACACAGGGAGAGGGGCTCTGTTGGCCCAGCACCGGCATGGGGGATTTGGCCTCCGCTTGGGCAGAACACGGGCCAAAGAAGGACTTCACTGTAAGCTGGTGTGCTGTACGTGGGTCTGGATTGGTCTGGATTGGGATTGGTGTTGTGTTTTGGTGGGAAAGCATGGGAGTTTATTTCTCCATCCTCTCACAGTATGACTCTCTGCTTTAGTGCAGAGAAAAGGCGCTGAGTATGCAGTCTCTTTCTTAGTGGGGTTTTAAATCAAAGGTTGTGAATGTATTTGATTTGATTCATTCTATTGCCTTGTATATTTGCTTATTCTTTGCATGTCTCGTGTGTTTGTTTTCGTACCCACATCTGCGTTTGTTTATAGAATTGCTGTGTATTGTTGTCTTTTTCCATACTGCTGTGCTGTGTATTGTTGGACTTTTTCCACACTACTGTGCTGTGTATTTGGGTCGCGTCTGGCTTTGGTATGACTGCGTCTCTTTTCTTTCACAGGATGAGAGCTTTGTGAATGAGATCAGTATCACACACCATGTTAAAGAGGGCTCTGAAAAGGCTGATCCGCGGCAGTTTGAGCTGCGCAAGGTCCTGGGACAGGGATCCTTTGGGAAGGTACATTATTGTGTGAGGTTGACATTTGTAGACGTGGTTGTAATGTTTATTTGTTCTTAATGATAATATTATTCATATACAGTTGAAGTCGGAAGTGTACATACACTTAGGTTGGAAACATTAACTTGTTTTTCAACCACTCCACAAATTTCTTGTTAACAAACTATAGTTTGGTAAGTCGGTTAAGACATCTACTTTGTGCATGATACAAGTAATTTTTCCAACAATTGTTTACAGACAGATTATTTCAATTATAATTCACTGTATCACAATTCCAGTGGGTCAGAGGTTTACATACACTAAGTAGACAGTGCCTTTTTAAACAGCTTGGAAAATTCCAGAAAATTATGGCATGGCTTTAGAAGCTTCTGATAGGCTAATTGACATAATTTGAGTCAATTGGAGGTGTACCTGTGGATGTATTGCAAGGCCTACCTTCAAACTCAGTGCCTCGTTGCTTGACATCATGGGAAAATCAAAAGAAATCAGCCAAGACCTCAGAAAACGCCTGAAGGTACCACGTTCATCTGTACAAACAATATTACGCAAGAATAAACACCATGGGACCACGCAGCCGTCATACCGCTCAGGAAGGAGACGCGTTATGTCTCCTAGAGATTAATGTACTTTGGTGCGAAAAGTGCAAATCAATCCCAGAACAACAGCAAAGGACTTTGTGAAGATGCTGGAGGAAACAGGTACAAAAGTATCTATATCCACAGTAAAACGAGTCCTATATTGACATAACCTGAAAGGCCGCTCAGCAAGGAAGAAGCCACTGCTCCAAAACCACCATAAAAAAGCCAGACTACGGTTTGCAACTGCACATGGGGACAAAGATCGTACTTTTTGGAGAAATGTCTTCTAGAACTGTTTGGCCATATTGACCATCGTTATGTTTGGAGGAAAAAGGGGAGGCTTGCAAGCCGAAGAACACCATCCCAACCATGAAGTACAGGGGAGCAGCATCATGTTGTGGGGGTGCTTTGCTGCAGGAGGGACTGGTGCACTTCACAAAATAGATGGCATCATGAGGGAGGGAAATTATGTGGATATATTGAAGCAACATCTCAAGACATCAGTCAGGAAGTTGAAGCTTGGTTGCAAATGGGTCTTCCAAATGGACAATGACCCCAAGCATACTTCCAAAGTTATGGCAAAATAGCTTAAGGACAACAAAGTCAAGGTATTGGAGTGGCCATCACAAAGCCCTGACTTCAATCCTATAGGAAATTTGTGGGCAGAACTAAAAAAGCGTGTGCAAGCAAGGAGGCCTACAAACCTGAGTTACACCAGCTCTGTCAGGAGGAATGGGTTAAAATTTACTCAACTTATTGTGGGAATCTTGTGGAAGGCTACCTGAAACGCTTGACCCAAGTTAAACAATTTTTAAAGGCAATACTACCGAATACTAATTGAGTGTATGTAAACTTCTGACCCACTGGGAATGTGATGAAAGAAATATAAGCTGAAGTAAATAATTCTCTCTGCTATTATTCTGACATTTCACATTCTTCAAATAAAGTGGTGATCCTAACTGACCTAAGACAGGGACTTATTACTAGGATTAAATGTCAGGAATTGTAAAAAAACTGAGTTTAAATGTAGTTGGCTAAGGTGTATGTAAACTTCTGACTTCAACTGTATGAATTATGGTTGGAAGTATGATCATATCTCTGAACATTTGCGTAAATGAGACTGACAAATTGATGGAAGATGTTGTGATTAACAACTGAACTGATTTGTGTCTCTGTCTATTGATGTTCAGGTGTTCCTTGTGAAGAAAATAACAGGGCCTGATGCTGGACAGCTCTATGCTATGAAGGTGCTGAAAAAGGCCACATTGAAAGGTACACTAGTGCACAGAATAAACTTTTTTGTGAATTTGTTTATATTGAATATAAAGAACTACTTTACAACTACAGTGTCAATCTTTCTGGGTTTAGAACTACATTATCAATCTTTCTTGTTGAATTCTATACAGCCGGGTTTCACTTATTATTCTTATCACGTATCACCAGTGCGAGATAGGGTCCGGACCAAGATGGAACGGGATATTTTGGTGGAGGTGAACCATCCTTTTATCGTCCGACTACATTACGGTGAGTTATCAGACATCTCACTGACCTGCCATAATTTATTTTTATTTTTTACGTCTGATGTAAAGAGAGATTATCAAAATTTACAGATGAGTT
The DNA here is from genome assembly GCF_016432855.1 of Salvelinus namaycush. Taxonomy (NCBI): domain Eukaryota; kingdom Metazoa; phylum Chordata; class Actinopteri; order Salmoniformes; family Salmonidae; genus Salvelinus; species Salvelinus namaycush. The sequence continues at coordinate 43,967,626 of NC_052318.1, read as the reverse complement.
TTGAGTTGAACATGTACACATGATTCTTCACAGCATTCCAGACAGAAGGGAAGCTGTACCTGATTCTGGACTTCCTCAGGGGTGGAGATTTATTCACACGGCTGTCCAAAGAGGTAAACCAAATTCTAATCCTGAGGGGGGTTTTCTACGATTTATTTCTAAATATAATTGTTTTACACTAAACACAAATATAAACGCAACATGTAAAGTGTTGGTCCTATGTTTCATGAGCTGAAATATAAGATCCCAGATAATGTTCATAAGCACAAAAAGCTTATTTCTCAACAAAAAAAATGTCACAAAACACAATGCCAGAGATGTCTCAAGTTTTGAGGGAGCGTGCAACTGGCATGCTGACTGCAGGAATGTCCACCAGAGCTGTTGCCAGAGAATTTAATGTTAATTTCTCTACCATAAGCCGCCTCCAACGTCATTTTAGAGAATTTGGCAGTACGTCCAACCGGCCTCACAACCACAGACCACGTGTAACCATGCCAACCCAGGACCTCCACATTCGGCTGAGGAGTATTTCTGTCTGTAATAAGGCCCTTTTGTGGTAAAAATCTCATTCTGATTGACTGGGCCTGGCTCCCCAGAGAGTGGGCCTATGCCTTCCCAGGCCCACTAATGACTGTGCCCTTGCTCAGTCATGTGAAAACCATAGATTAGGGCCTAATGAATTTATTGAAATTGCCTGATTTTCTTATATGAAATGTAGCTCAGTAAAATCTTTTAAATGGTTATTTTTGTTCAGTATATTTAGAAAAAGGACACATTTTGAATAATTTCTGTGTGTTTTGTGTATCAGTAGGTATGTTATCAGTCTGTCTCCATACTCCCAGGTGATGTTCACAGAGGAGGATGTGAAGTTCTACCTGGCAGAGCTGGCTCTGGCCCTGGACCATCTGCATGGCCTGGGAATCATCTACAGAGACCTTAAACCTGAGAAGTACCTATCACACTAATGCTATAAACATTGCTTATGCACATTAGGTACTTGTTTCTCTTCCAATCAGCAACCTGGAAAATACATGTGTATTATTCATATTTAAGCCAAACGTTATTTTGAGTCAAATCAATTTTGAGCGTAGAAGGGACAATGTTATATACTGTCTATTTACTGTATGAGTTTCTGGTGGTGGATGTTGTTTTCCTCTCTGACTGAGATCACTCTGTCCTTTCAGCATCCTGTTAGATGAGCAGGGACATATCAAACTCACTGGTGAGTAATGCTCTGCTTCTATTAAATATTCATGCTTCATATTCACACTTAGCCTGACTCAGCCACCAAGCACAATAGGAAAGCACTGCTAGTCATATTAATACCTTTGCATGTCATTTTAGTAGCCCTCAGTTTGCCTATGTACAATTTTCTGCTTGATAATGAATAGAATTTCAGCACAAGCTCATTTTGCTGCCCTTTGTTTGTTCCAGACTTCGGCCTGAGTAAAGAGTCCATTGATCATGAGAACAAGGCCTACTCTTTCTGCGGAACAGTGGAGTACATGGCACCAGAGGTCGTGAACCGCCGAGGACACACCCTTAGCGCCGACTGGTGGTCCTACGGCGTGCTCATGGTGAATGCGTAGCTCTTTTACCTTTTATTACTCTGGGAGGTGTTCAAATATCTGACTGGTATCAAGTGTGCCTTCATATCTGCCTGTTTGGGCCAATGTGTCCAATGGCTGACAGGACCACTGTTTTCATCTTCCCCAGTTTGAGATGCTGACTGGAACACTGCCTTTCCAAGGGAAGGATCGGAAGGAAACCATGACCATGATACTGAAGTGCATCCTCTCTCAACATGTCCCATTCTCTAGTACCAGTTTTACCAGGCTGTTAAAATAGTTAGCCATAATTTGTTCTTCATCTACCATAGTACTTTTTTTGTTTGCACTGCAGGGCCAAGCTGGGAATGCCACAGTCCTTGAGTCAAGAGGCCCAGTCTCTCCTACGTAACCTGTTCAAACGCAACCCAGGCAACAGACTAGGTAATCAATTTCATCACTAAAATTGTATTTTCTTCTGTGTCTTGTAACTAATGGGTGGCTCAAATGAATCACACTCAAACTGAAAAACTCTAGTCCGACTTTACCGAAGCATCACCGAATGTTTTAACAACTGCAATCCTATTACCCCAGCTATCCTGATGTAATGTGTGGGGTTTTTGTTGTTCACAGGTGCTGGTCCAGACGGAGTGGAAGAGATCAAGAGACATTTCTTCTTTTCCACTATTGACTGGAATGTAAGTTTTTGGCTATTCATATGTGTACCATCTGCCTACTGCTCTGTCTTTATGTATTATACATGTATTTTTTTGTGTTTTTAACATACATGTTTAGGTTTATTCCATTTAGCATCCCTTTTTCTTGGTATGCCTGTAGAAATTATTCAGGAGAGAAATCCATCCCCCCTTTAAACCTGCGAGTGGCAGACCTGATGACACTGTCTACTTTGACTCTGAATTCACTGCAAAAACTCCACGAGGTAAATAAAATGTTCTTGTTTGGCGCTTTTACAATACACAGTTTCAAAATCTGAACAGTGTTATTGGTCGGCAGGTAGCCTAGCCGTTAGAGTGTTGGGCCAGTAACTGAAAGGTTGCTAGTTTGAATCCCAGAGCCGACAAGATGAAAAATCCGTCTGTGCCCATGCCGTTGATGGTGGCTGACCCTGCCTGTGACCCCACTCTCCCAGGGTGTCTCGGGGAATTGGGATATGCAAAAAACTCATTTCCAATTCACACGTGAAATAGGACAAATATAAGTGTAAGAACCATTTTGATGTGTGTTGTGGCTGTTTGGTCTTCTCACCACTAGAGAGCTTGTCTCACTTGGGTTATAGGTCAGGTGGTGGGTTTGGCGTATAGGGTCACAGGCAAACATAGTAGGGCTGCATGGGTGAATTGGGAGATTCACATGGTTTTTACCGCTAGTCAACCCGGATTACTTGACCACAAACCATCGGCATCAAGTTTAATCTGTCATCGTATTATTTTATTAATTAAATAGGAACATCGCCCAACAGTATATCACTGGTGCATCAAGTGGCGAATTGGAACTTAACAATAGCCAGAAAAATAAGCGCCCACTATTATTATTATTATTATGAATTGTGTGAATGAAAAGTAGCGAGCGGATTGACGTGAGGATTGTCCCTACAGACTCTCCTGGCTGTCCCCCGAGTGCCAACGCCCACCAGCTTTTCAGAGGCTTCAGCTTCGTGGCCATCTCGGAGGAGGAGAGTCAACCACCACAGACCACCAGCATGAACATGACCTCAGTACAGGTACCAACACATACACATACATTATGGGGTATGATCTGCTGTTATTATATGGTTGTGTGTGGAAATAACAGAACTAGTCTATGTATCTGAATCTTTGTCTTTTCAGCAACTCCACAGAAACGCAGCACCGTTCAATGATGTATACGATGTGAAGGAGGACATCGGCGTGGGCTCTTACTCCATATGCAAACGCTGCGTTCAGAAGAGCAACAGTATGGAGTATGCTGTAAAGGTGAGTTGAAACACTGTCCTTAAACACTGTCAATATCTCCCTCTGGGGCTGCCCATGTTAGAATGGTATGATTAACGGTCATTACTGATGTTATTATCTTAGATCATCAGTAAGGCCAAGAGGGACCCCACAGAAGAGGTGGAGATTATTCTGCGTTACGGACAGCACCCCAACATCATCACTCTCAAAGATGTGAGTCATTACGTCCGCAGTATGCTCATGAAGCAAGAGCCACTGTTTTGCTTTTGAGCCACAGTTGAAATTTACAGCAAGATGGTGCTATTATTCTAGATTCACATGTGTTTTGTTGTTTCATTGTTTGGCTAGTATGTCTATGTTCTGAGTGAGTTATGGGCATATTTTCTCTGACTAATTACGCCTCCTGTCTCCGTTTTGTTTTTGTGATTGCGCTGAATACTCTTCTATAATGACTCATGTTATTTGTGAGTATCTCTCTAGGTAACAGTGTGAGGTTGTGCTCTGTTGACTGTAGGTGTATGACGATGGGCGCTCCGTGTACCTGGTGACAGAGCTGATGAAAGGAGGGGAGCTGCTGGATAAGATCCTCCGACAGAAGTTCTTCTCTGAGAGGGAGGCCAGTGCGGTTCTCCACACCATCACCAAAACTGTGGAGTACCTGCATGTACAGGGGGTAAGCAATCACCATCACTATGATACATTACACTAATATACTATGCATTCCATGTATGTATTATATTTTTTTTTATCTAGAGCACTTCGGTACTTTCAAAGCAACATATGGACCTTTTCCTGTATGTGACGATCCACTTATGATCTTGTCACATAATTTTAAAGACATACCTTATATCAATAACGCTTTATGGGTTTATAAGAATGCACATATATTTATTGAATTGAATGTGTTTACCGTACCTATGTCCTTCGGTGCGGCCGACCGTTCGCCTGTAACGAGAGAAATGCATCTTAGAGTTTACGCCGACAGTCATTTTGGTTTAGGGGCGTGCCAACCATTTGTTTGTAGTGCTGGGCATGCTTTTTCTGAGCTAAATTAACATTCAAGTGCACGTGCTCTGGTAATGTAATGGCTAGATTGAAGGTAAAGAATTGTTCGCAAATGTACCTGTTTTTCTCGTTGTTGAGTTCTATTAATTTATGTTCAGAGAATTAATGGGGAAATGGGGGCGCGTCTGAGCGCATGGTTATTTAGGGTACGAGTAATGTGGTAGTAGCTTATTCTGGGGGACGTACATGTTTATATCCCAGGTTATTGACGCTTAAAGCAGGCTAGCACCTTTATTGAGAAGTGTGTTGGTATAGGTACATATATTTAGCTGAACATTTCTGTGTGGTATATCATGTGCTTTGAATGATAATTTACCAGATATAGTATGTGTAAGGGTTTCCCATGGGTATTGCTATAAGAAGCCTGTTCTCATTGTTTGAGGGACAGAACAGGGAACAGTTTGGCAAACCGCTCGGTTTTGTTTGAGGAGCTTTATTTGATCCAGTTTATTATTTTTCTAAATACTTGTACATTTTGCTGGTTATTATTATCTTCACTTGCAAGTAAAAAGCCTCACTCTGTGCAAGAAAAAATCCATTCATTTCATCGCTGTTAAAATCCTACCGCATGGTCAACCTCACACTATATAAGAAATATGAGTTGGCCATCTATGAAATTTGACTCACTGACTTAGGATGTCACTGATGAAATATCTGTCCCCCTGCTCAGGTTGTCCACAGAGACCTGAAGCCCAGTAACATCCTGTATGTGGATGAGTCTGGAAACCCAGAGTCCATCCGGATCTGTGACTTTGGCTTCGCCAAACAGCTGAGAGCTGAAAACGGGCTCCTGATGACGCCGTGCTACACGGCCAACTTTGTCGCCCCCGAGGTGTCTCTTCTTCTACATGTTTCTGTGACTAGTACCTGCATCCTCAGCTAATGTTTGTCTGCTGTATAACTAGTCTGTGTTTTCAGTTTTCAATATGTTTGTCTAGTATGTGACACAATGTTCTTTGCTTTCTGTATTCTAATGCAGTGTGCAATACTTAATGTTGTTGTTAGGTGCTGAAGAAACAGGGCTATGATGCAGCGTGTGATATCTGGAGTCTGGGAGTACTGCTCTACACAATGCTTACTGGGTATGTGTGCTCTATCAACTGTAATGCAGGCAATAGTCAATGATGTGCATACAAATATAATATTAACACAGAAATGCAATACAATTTAAGAGGACCAATAAAGTACTTTCATATGTTATAGGTCCTTTTGAAGTATGTGTTTTTCTTGATGTTTCAGGTTCACTCCTTTTGCCAATGGACCAGAAGATACTCCTGAAGAGGTCTTAGCTCGGATTGGCAGTGGAAAGTTTTCTCTGACGGGCGGCTACTGGAACTCTGTCTCAGCAGAGGCCAAGGTATGTCTGGAACATCGGTTGGATGACAGCACTGTGCATTCCATAGTATCCAATTACTCTATGATAGTAGTTTCCAAAGTAAATACTTTGTTCCTAGCACAATGTACTTGATGTTGTAGTAATGGCAGTTAATGCACAAACTGAACTTTGGAATTGCTTTCTTTAGGACCTAGTGTCGAAGATGCTGCATGTGGACCCCCACCAGAGGCTAACTGCTGCTCAGGTGCTGCGACACTCCTGGATAGTACACAAGGACCGGTTGCCCAAGTACCAGCTCAATAGACATGATACCCCTCATTTGGTCAAGGTAACAATAAAACTTTATTCAATGCACTAAAGTCTCTCTTTTCTGCCACTCTGAAAGAAAGTCTGCTGGGTATTGATACATTTAAGACTCCAAGACTGTTCACTCTTTCCTCCTACAGGGTGCGATGGCAGCCACTTACTCTGCTCTGAACATGCATGTTCCCCCTGTGCTGGACCCTGTAGGACACTCCTCATTAGCTCAACGAAGAGGAGTGAAGAAGTTGACTTCCACAGCCCTGTGATCCACCTGCCACTAGTATCAATCTCACCTGTTTAATGCTACTGCACCAGTGCATTAGTGAGCTTTGACTCCCGCTGTGTTAGAACAGTGTGTAAGACCAAAAAGGAACTTGACAATGTATTTGCGTGTACAATCTTCACTGCCCACAGATCAAGAGTTACAAGACTGTATATATTATTTTATGAAAATTAGATATATTTACTAGAAAAATATAATTAACTGTATGGGTTCCTATAGGTCTGTTTAAACAGAGATTGAGTTTAGCACTGCGGGATGAAGGGGTTTAGAGAGGATGACAAGGATGTTTCCTCCAATTGCATGGAGCACAAGATGGCAAAAGCCAGTCCCCCCCACTACCTATGCACTTGTGTAAATCTGAGAAGATAAGATAGGTACTCAATATGGGCTATTGCTTATACCCATCTATTGGGCAAACTCCTTAATTCTACAACAATCAGTTTACCAAGACCCTTTCAAACCTGGGGGGAGAAAATGTGCTCACCTCTGCTGCTGCACTTTCTCTCAGACCTTTGTGTTGGGGCAGGGGTCAAAAGTTTTTTTGCTTTACTCAGTCTTTACATTTTTTTGTCCTTCTCATGATTATAAAGGGAAACACGTGAACAAGGGATATACTTATAGCAATTAGGATTACTTTTACAGTCTAATTTTAAGAGCCTATTAAGAATGTATTTTTGTATGTGGATGAATGAAACATTTTCTACTTGGTGTGCATGATTGAGGCCACAGGACAGCTTTGTTTTAAAGGGAAGGGCTTTCCAAGAAGCTGCTGTGAAATGTAACACGCTAGATGGAGGTGAGAATAGACACTGTATTTCCCCTCTGCTTTGGCATCTGTCTATCCATGTTTAACAGATGAAAAAAACATTCTCAGGTGTGGTCCAGGCAAGTGTCTGCAGCTTATTTTGTAACTTACATTTTTTAAAATAATAATCATGATTAAATAAATATACAATCAAATAATGTATCCGTATTTTATTCTTTCCTCCACTGAAAAGCCACAATGTAGGAGACCAGAACCACTTTTTTAGAAACGAATGCTGCTTCACGCAAGCACAGTACGGTGTCACAAGAGGAAGAGGTTTCGCAAGAAAAAAGTATATCTGGCTGAACTTAGTTAAGGAGATGGGAAACTCAATTGGAACGGTTTTATTAACGCCCATTGTGTAGTTTGCTCATACGTCGTCAATAGGACGAACAATGCATTCTGGGCTACAGGGAGAGATCTCCTTCAAGGAGAGAATGGGAGTCAATTGGGCGCTTGCTCCAAAAAAAACAACAGCATGAATTTCGTGAAAAAGAAGTAGACCATTAAATATTTCCCGAGATAATTCACTTGTTTTCTGTAATATCATATAGATTTTGAATCGTGACATTACGTACTTTCGAGGAAAAAAGGCCGATTTCTTGATTTAACCTGATTTTTAGAAGGGATTAAGTGACGATGACTTTAGCAACCTCGTGACATAGCAGTACAACGTGAACACGATTGGTCGACAGTCTGCTGGGTGGGGCGTTATACGTTCCTCTATCCATTGCTCAATGAGATTCCCATCTCCTTTCTCTAATATCTCTAGCTTAGCTAGCTAACTTTGTAAAGAGTGTGTGACATCGTCGAGGATTGGTTTCCATTCCATTTTAATTAAACTAGCTGGTTCATTTGTTACGGAAAAAAACAGGACTCGTTTAAAAAAAAGTCTGTTCGTTTGGGAATATGCCGAAGAATAAAGGTACGCAGCAAATATGTTGTCTTTGGTTGTTATTCCATTTCAGGGGGGAAGTTTATGCTAGCTAGCTTCCCGGCCCATGCTTAGCAACGTAACCGGAGGAAGGCACGGTATGGCATTGAACAAGTATTGAAAGCGTGGAAACGTTAACCTTAGTTACAACCATCGTCGTTTATTTAAGCGTAATTTGACTATTAAAAAAATAAGGAATTCAAATGGCGATTATCCAGCTAAATGAACTGCCTTGCTTGCTTTTGTCACATTCTGTTGCACCGCAGAATGACTACCATCAACTAGTGGTAGGCCAACAATATCCCTGTCCAGCGGTTTCCATCATCTTGAGCCTCTGCCTTAATCGCTGTCACATTCACTAGCTAATTAGTTAGCTACCACATATAAAAGGGGTTAGTTAAAATCTTTGTAGCTAGGTTACAGGCATGTGGTTGGTTTATTTATCTGTGTTGATTGTGCTTTTTATGCCAATGAAAGGTGGAATTGGAATTACAGTTACCAGTGCCACATGTTTACTATCTCTCATCTTCTCATTACAGGTAAGGGAGGAAAGAATCGGCGACGTGGTAAGAACGAGAATGAATCAGAAAAGAGAGAGCTGGTATTTAAAGAGGATGGCCAAGGTGAGTGCATGGACCCCCTTCAACCTGATTTAACCTGTAAATTTAGCAAACAGGTTTTGACCTCGCTGTCAATCTGGCGTGCTCCATGAGGGGGCAAAAGGGGGCTTAATTAACCCACTCAATTGAAACGTGTGCCCCCACAGTTTTAGTTTTATGTCCCTATATAAAAATTAGAGGTCGACTGATTATGATTTTTCAACGCCGATACCGATTATTGGAGGACCAAAAAAGCCGATACCAATTAATCAGATTTTATTTTATTTTATTTGTATTTTTTTTGTAATTATGACAATTACAACAATACTCAATGAACACTTATTTTAACTTAATATAATACATCAAAATCAATTTAGCCTCAAATAATGAAACATGTTCAATTTGGTTTAAATAATGCAAAAACAAAGTGTTGGAGAAGAAGAAAAAAATACAGATTGTCATAAACTGGAAATCGGCCATTCCGATTAATCGGTCGACCTCGAATAAAAAATACCGAAGTTCAAATGATTGAGTGACAGGTTGGCACGAAATCTGTATCCGCACCATGGACAGAACGTGCCGCAGAGTGGGTTGTGTGTAGGGCCGCTATGGAAAGTTAATGCAAAGTTAAGTATGACTCCTTTTGAGTTTGGAAAAAATGCTGCTCATCTGTGGTAGGCTAAGTGAATAACGAGATATGCCTCCACCTGTAATATTTTTATTCATAAGGACGGGGTCAAGTTTACAGTTAAAGCTGCTTCCCTCAACTCTGCCCCACCAATACAGAGTTAGCTCTAACTAGCTAATCTGCCACTGCCACGATGGATATCAGAAATGAAACCACCAAGGTCGTTGTCAAGCCCAGCAGAAATTATGCTGCCAAGCTCCCACTAGTTTACCCCCCCCCACAAATTTTTGTTGTACTTTTTTAATATGCCAGGTAGGCTACACTGGTTGTAAAGCGGATTAATGTGCTTACTTTTACGAATTTAGCCATAAATATAGCAGCACGAAAGCCGGGATCCTCTTTTAAATGGTGGCCTGTCAGATCTCTGTTTTCACACGTGATTGCTCAATGACTGGGCTTTATAAGAACACGTTTCACTGGGCTCTGTAGGCTATGGGCTCTCCAACCATGTTCCAGGGGTCCTACACCTATAGGTTATTTGGCTACTTTAGTTGTGATGTAAACCTTATCAAAACATATAGGCCTATAGGCTAGGTTACATGGTGCATGCAACTATGATGTGAAAAAGGCACACACAAAATGCATGCTCTGTTTCTTGCCTTATACCGCACACGGTGGGCATCATTCACAAATGATAATATTCTCAACCATCAGACTATTCTCAATTTAATCTTCTCTTTACATATACTAAATAATACAGTACCAGTCAAAAGTTTTGACACACCTACTCATTCAAGGGGTTTTCTTTATTTTTACTATTTTCTACATTGTAGAATAATAGTGACGACATCAAAACTATGAAATAACACACATGGAATCATGTGAACTCGGCAAAAAAAGAAACGTCTTCTCACTTGTCAACTGCGTTTATTTTCAGCAAACTTGTGTAAATATTTGTATGACATAACAAGATAAAACAACTGAGACATAAACTGAACAAGTTCCACAGACATGTGACTAACAGAAATTGAATAATGTGTCCCTGAACAAAGGGGGGGTCAAAATCAAAAGTAACAGTCGGTATCTGGTGTGGCCACCAGCTGCATTATGTACTGCAGTGCATCTCCTCCTCATGGACTGCACCAGATTTGCCAATTCTTGCTGTGAGATGTTACCCCACTCTTCCACCAAGGCACCTGCAAGTTCCCTGACATTTCTGGGGGGAATGGCCCTAGCCCTTACCCTCCGATCCAACAGATCGTGCTCAATGGGATTGAGATCCGGGCTCTTCGCTGGCCATGGCAGAACACTGACATTCCTGTCTTGTAGGAAAGAGTACCACATGAGGGAGGAGGATGTCTTCCCTGTAACGCACAGAGTTGAGATTGCCTGCAATGACAACAAGCTCAGTTCAATGATGCTGACCATGACGGACCCTCCACCTCCAAATCGATCCCGCTCCAGAGTACAGGCCTCGGTGTAACGCTCATTCCTTTGATGATAAACGCGAGTCTGACCATCACCCCTGGTGAGACAAAACCGCGACTCGTCAGTGAAGAGCACTTTTTGCCAGTCCTGTCTGGTCCAGCGACGGTGGGTTTGTGCCCATAGGCGACGTTGTTGCCGGTGATGTCTGGTGAGGACCTGCCTTACAACAGGCCTACAAGCCGTCAGTCCAGCCTATTGCGGACAGTCTGAGCACTGATGGAGGGATTGTGCGTTCCTGGTGTAACTCGGGCAGTTGTTGCCATCCTGTACCGCAGGTGTGATGTTCGGATCCTGTGCAGGTGTTGTTACACGTGGTCTGCCACTGCGAGGACAATCAGCTGTCTGTCCTGTCTCGCTGTCTTAGGTGTCTCACAATACGGACATTGCAATTTATTGCCCTGGCCACATCTGCAGTCCTCATGCCTCCTTGCAGCATGCCTAAGGCACGTTCACGCAGATGGGCAGGGACACTGGGCATCTTTCTTTTGGTGTTTTTCAGAGTCAGTAGAAAGGCCTCTTTAGTGTCCTAAGTTTTCATAACTGTGACCTTAATTGCCTACCGTCTGTAAGCTGTTTTGTCTTAACGACCGTTCCACAGGTGCATGTTCATTAATTGTTTATGGTTCATTGAACAAGCATGGGAAACAGTGTTTAAACCCTTTACAATGAAGATCTGTGAAGTTATTTTGATTTTTACGAATTATCTTTGAAAGACGGGGTCCAGAAAACGTCCCTTTCTTTTTTTGCTGAGTTTAGTAACCTAAAAGGCAAAGTAGCCACCCTGATGGGATGGCGTATCGCTGAAGAATGCTCTGGTAGCCATGCTGATTAAGTGTGCTTTGAATTCTAAATAAATCAGACGATGTCACCAGCAATGCACCATCACACCACCTCCTCCATGCTTCGCGGTGGGAACCAAGCATGTGGCGATCATCCGTTCACCTACTTTGCGTCTCGGACACTGCGGTTGGAACCAAACATCTCAAATTTGAACTCAGACTAAAGGACAGATTTCCACTGGTCTAATGTCCAATGCTCGTGTTTCTTGGCCCAAGCAAGTCTCTTCTTATTATTGGTGTCCTTTAGTAGTGGTTTCTTTGCAGCAAATCGACCATGAAGGCCCTACTCCTCTGAACAGTTGATGTTGAGATGTGTCTGTTACTTGAACTCTGAAGGATTTATTTGGGCTGCATTCTGAGGTGTAGTTAATTCTAATTAACTTATCCTCTGCAGCAGAGGTAACTCTGCGTCTTCCTTTCCTGTGGCGGTACTCATGAGCCAGTTTCGTCATAGCACTTGATGGTTTTTGCGACTGCACTTAAACTTTCAAAGTTCTTGAAATGTTTGACCTTCGTCTTAAAGTAATGATGGACTGTCATCTCTCTTTGCTTATTTGAACTGTTCTTGCCATAATATGGACTTGGTCTTTTTACAAATAGGGCTATCTTCTCTATACCACCCCTATCTTGTCATAACTGATTGGCTCAAACCCATAAAGGGAAGAAATTCCACAAATTAACTTTTAACAAGGCACACCTTTTAATTGAAATGCATTCCAGGTGACAACCTCGTGAAGCTGGTTAAGAGAACGCCAAGAGTGTGCAAAGCTGTGAAGGCAAAGGGTGGCTACTTTGAAGAATCTCATATCAAATATATTTTGATTTGAACACTTCTGCTTACGTTGCTATTATTCTATGAGCAGGTGTGTCCAAACTTTTAACTAGTATTGTATGTGCGATTTTAGTTTTGATTTAGCATACGTGGCTGTCATGCACATATTGGAACAGGGGGGGAAAAGACGTCATCTGTATGCACTTGAATAGCGAATGGAGGACGCTTTTCCTGCGGTTAATTTTTATGCCAGCCAGGTATGCTACTCCGGTTGGAAAGAGAAGCAATGTGCTTAATATTAGGAAAGTTGAGAAATAAATATAGTAGGCCTAGTCTATAGAAAGCTGATGGGATCGTGTTTTTAATAGAGGCCATCAAAACTCTGTTTTCTCACACAATTGCATAGCCTACAGAAATGTTGTTTAACATGGGCTCATTATAAGAACCCTTATTTAACTCCATGCATCAACCAGCTATGAGAAGCTGGCTCTCCCTGCACAACAGGTGATCCTATTCTGCTCAGACTCTGAATGAATGCCAGGGCTCTCATGAAGTGTTTGATTAGATGTTAGATTGCATTGATGTCAGAATGATTAGAGGGTCAATAGTGCGCTGAGTACCAGGAAGTTAGGACCTGATGGAGGGACAATGGAGCGCTGAGTACCGAGCCATTAGCAAGTTTGGTAGGCCCTCAATCTCACACAAATGATCAAGGAACCTACCAGGTACAAGCCCAAATCCGTAAACATGGGCACCCTCATAGATATCATCCTGACCAACTTGCCCTCTAAATACACCTCTGCTGTTTTCAACCAGGATCTCAAACAACCACCCCTCATCACTGTCAAACGCTCCCTAAAACACTTCTGCGAGCAGGCCTTCTTAATCGACCTTGCCCGGGTATCCTGGAAGGATATTGACCTCACCCTGTCAGAGGATGCCTGGTTGTTCTTAAAGTGCCTTCCTCACCATCTTAAATAAGCATGCCCCTTAAAAAATGTAGAACTAAGAACAGATATAGTCCAGACTTGACTGCCCCTGACCAGCACAACAACATCCTCTGGCGCACTGCACTAGCTTCGAAAAGTCCCCGCGATATGCAACTTTTTGGGGAAGTCAGGAATCAATATACACAGTCAGTCAGGAAAGCAAAGGCTAGCTTTTTCAAACACAAATTTGCATCCTGCAGCACTAATTCCAAAAAGTTTTAGGACACTAAAGTCCATGGAGAATAAGAGCAGCACCTCTCAGCTGCCCACTGCACTGAGGCTAGGAAACATGGTCACCACCGATAAATCCACGATAATCGAGAATTTCAATAAGCATTTCTCTACGGCTGGCCACACTTTCCACCTGGCTACCCCAACTCCGGCCAACAGCTCTGCACCCCCCGCAGCAACTGGCCCAAGCCCCCCCCCCCCTCCTTCACCCAAATCCAGACAGCCGATGTCCTGAAAGAACTGCAGAATCTGGATCCCTACCAATCAGCTGGGCTAGACAATCTGGACCCTCTCTTCCTAAAATTATCTGCCGCCATTGTCGCAACTCCTATTACTAGTCTGTTCAACCTCTTTCGTATAGTCTGAGATTCCTAAAGATTGGAAAGCGGCCGCGGTCATGCCCCTCTTCAAAGGGGGAAACTCTAACCCAAACTGTTACAGACCTATATCCATCCTGCCCTGCCTTTCTAAAGTCTTCGAAAGCCAAGTGAACAAACAGATCACCGACCATCTCGAATCCCACCGTACCTTCTCCGCTATGCAATCCGGTTTCCGAGATGGTCACGGGTGCACCTCAGCCACGCTCAAGGTCCTAAACGATATCATAACCGCCATCGATAAGAGACATTACTGTGCAGCCGTATTCATCGACCTGGCCACTGCTTTCGACTGTCAATCACCGTATTCTTAACGGCAGACTCAACAGGCTTGGTTTCTCAAATGACTGCCTCGCCTGGTTCACCAACTACTTCTCAGATAGAGTTCAGTGTGTCAAATTGGAGGGCCTGTTGTCCGAACCTCTGGGAGTCTCTATGGGTGTGCCACAGGGTTCAATTCTCGGGCCGACTCTTTTCTCAGTATATATCAATGATGTCGCTCTTGCTGCGGGTGATTCTCTGATCCACCACTACGCAGACAACACCGTTCTCTATACCTCTGGTCCTTCTTTGGACACTGTGTTAACTAAACTTCAAACAAGCTTTAATGTTATACAACTCTCCTTCCGTGGCCTCCAACTGCTCTTAAACGCTAGTAAAACTAAATGCATGCTCTTCAACCGATAGGTGCCCGCACCCGCTCGCCTAGCATCACTACTCTGGATGGTTCTGACTTAGAATATGTGGACAACTATAAATACCTAGATGTCTGGCTAGACTGTGAGCTATCTTTCCAGACTCATTAAGCATCTCCAATTCAAAATTTAATCTAGATTCGGCTTCCTATTTCGCAACAAAACCTCCTTCACTCATGCTGCTAAACATACCCTCGTAAAACTGACTATCCTACCGACCCTTGACTTCAGCGATGTCATTTACAAAATGGCCTCCAACACTACTCAGCAAATTGGATGCAGTCTACCCACCATTGCGACATGTATGCTCTCGTTGGCTGGTCCTCGCTACATATTCGCCGCCAAACCCACTGGCTCCAGGTCATCTAGAAGTCTTTGCTAGGTAAAGCTCTGCCTTCTCAGCTCACTGGTCACCATAGCAACACCCACCCGTAGCACGTGGTCCAGCAGGTATATCTCACTGGTCATCCCCAAAGCCAACACCTCCTTTGGCCGCCTTTCCTTCCAGTTCTCTGCTGCCAATGACTGGAACGAATTGCAAAAATCACTGAAGTTGGCGACTTATCTCCCTCACTAACTTCAAGCATCGGCTGTCAGAGCAGCTTACCGATCGTTGCAGCTGTACACAGCCCATCTGTAAATACCCCATCCAACCTACTACCTACCTCATCCCCATATTAGTTTGTTTTTCTGCTCTTTTGCACACCAGTATTTCTACTTGCACATCCTCATCTGCACATCTATCACTCCAGTGTTAATTGCTAAATTTTAATTACTTCCACTACGGCCTATTTATTGCCTTACCTCCTTACTTAATTTGCACACACCGTATACAGATGTTCTATTGTGTTATTGACTGTATGTTTGTTTATCTCATGTGTAACTCTTGTGTTGTTTTTGTCGCACTGCTGTGCTTTATCTTGGCCAGGTCGCAGTTGTAAATGAGAACTTGTTCTCAACTGGCCTACCTAGCTTAATAAAGGTGAAATAAATACAGGCTACTAATGACTATCAGCGGCATCAGAGCGCAGTTTGAGTAGCCTAGTTACCGTGACTCAGCGGTCATGTGGAATTTGACTTCGGTCATGACTGGTAACTGCCTGTGTGGCGGTAATACGGTCACCGTAACCAGGGAGTAGGGCTGTTAACAGTTCAGCTCTTACATTTGAGCCACCTCGTGACCCCCTCTATATGAATTGACTAACTGGCTGAACTTCTGTTCTAATCTAGAATATGCACAGGTGATTAAGATGTTGGGTAATGGACGACTGGAAGCTATGTGTTTTGATGGAGTCAAGCGACTATGCCACATCCGAGGAAAGCTACGGAAAAAGGTAATGGTGCACACAGTAGCCTATATAGTAGTGCCATTAGCCACAATATCCACCATGTGTTTTGGCAAATAGCTGTAGACTGAAGATAATTGAGATCTTACGTGTACTGTATAAATGCAATCCAATGCCATTATCCTTTACACTCCACTTCCACAATGCTTTGGGTTTGACATGAGGGTTGACAGACTCTTCTACCTGATTAGTTTGTCTCTATGCTGGAAATATTACAGTTTCCATACTCCAAGCTGTCCTTGCTGACATCTTGTTCTTCGCTCCTGGGCAGGTTTGGATCAATACTTCCGACATCATCCTTGTGGGACTTCGAGATTACCAGGTAATATTAATAAAACATGTGCAGTGTATTTTTTTATTTATGATAAAACAACCCAAGGCACTAGGAGGCCCAAAGTTCGAAGAATATGTCCTAATGGTTACATTCTTCCCTGAAGGACCAAAAAGCCGATGTTATCCTTAAGTACAATGCAGACGAGGCCAGGAGTTTGAAGGCCTATGGGGAGCTTCCTGAACATGGTAAGTATCTTGGGCCACTAAAAAAGAGAGGGAATAAGGGAGGTTAATAGCCTCTAACCTAAGACTAAAATGAAATAAAGCCAGGAATGGAGAATTATCTTGCTTCAAATTATAGGCACATGTTCACTCTTTTACTTAAAAAAAAAAAGTAGGCTAGTTTATTAATTGTGACTATCTTCTAACACCCTAGCTAAAATCAATGAGACTGACACATTTGGACCTGGCGACGATGAGGATATTCAGTTTGATGACATTGGAGATGACGACGAGGACATTGATGATGTAAGTAGAGGATTCCTCTTGCTAGTTACAAGGAAAGCTATCCATAGGTAATAATTGGTGTGATGCAGTCAATCACTAAAATCACATACAATTGAGTGAAATGCTTTTTGCTCTGTCCATTTTGCTTGAATTCTTTGTCTGCTTTTGGGTCAGGTAACTTGGTAACATATGTCTCTCCCCTTCCACTCAGATCTGAATCAGAACTATTGTGTGCCAAGTCGTTTATGCAGAGGAAAGTGGACATTTCTATACTGGCAGAGGCAGTGCAACCTTGCCAACAACTCCCTGCTTCCTCAAGTCTGAGGCAGCTCATTTCCCTTCTCTTGAGACTGCTTTAAGCCTGGAATCTGTCACTGAGAACATCAGCACACCTACTTTAGTTCACACACTTCATATTTTTGTTAGTTGTAATGCATTTTTATTCCATAATGTGGAATATACCCTCAAACTACAGAACACCAGAGTTTACAATAAAAACTTGAATCATTTTATGTTTGGTCTGGAGATTTTTTTGTCAAACAAAGGATCCCTCCCCCTTTCTTAATTTTATTTTTACCAATGTTTGTTTTCTTGATTTTGATTATCAATAAAAATAAATATCTTATTTGTGATAATTTCTATGCTTTTTTTTTTTTTTTTATCAAAGAACATTGGGTCTGGCAACAGAAGTCTCCCTTTGTAAAAATGGTGAAAGCAGGTATAACTCATGTTCCTGACATGTTGGTAAACCTTTTAGCCTAGTCAGGATTTGCGCAACGCTGGAGAAATATTGGGCTTCTTTGACATTTCAGCCGACAGTAAAGGCAACTGCCAACTGATTGATCTACAAAGAACCTTGCATCATAAATAACTACATGATTATTTGTGGATCAGTCAATTTACCCATGATACATTACGGTTTAGATCCTGTCGAACATTGCCATTCTCTAAGCTTTTGATTTCTTTGCGGAACGCCCAGAACTTGGCTGGCTTTGCTATTTAGTCAGACTGACAGTAGGTAAGCCTACCTACCACAAAGCGACCTCCGCAGAATACCCAGTCTTGCTCGGATGCTGTCACCACGTTATCGACGCTTACATTTCATTTCTGGGCAGAGGGGTTGAAAGGCGCATCTACTATAAAGTTTGATGCTGTGTTCTCTTCTAGTTAATAGTCTTAATTGTGTTAAACCTCTTAAGGATTGGACCCTTTTTTTCAATATTAGTCTAAAATGACATACTCAAATCTAACTGCCTGTAGCTCAGGACCTGAATCAAGGATATGTATATTCTTGATATCATTTGAAAGGAAACACTTTGTAAATTTGAAATGAATGTAGGAGAATATAACACATAAGATCTGGTAAAAGATAATACAAAGAAACTCCCCCCATCTTTGAAATGCAAGAGAACGGTCAGTGTATTATTCCAGGTTAGGTGCAATTTAGATTTTGGCTGCTAGATGGCAGCAGTGCATGTGCAAAGTTTTAGACTGATCCAATGAACCATTGCATTTCTGTTCAAAATGTATCAAGTCTGCCCAAATGTGCCTAATTGATTTTTTTATTTTACCTTTAACTAGGCAAGTCAGTTAAGAACAAATTCTTATTTTCAATGACGACCTAGGAACAGTGGGTTAACTGCCTTGTTCAGGAGCAAAACGACAGATTTTTATTTTACCTTGTCAGCTCAGGGATTGGAACTTGCAACCTTTCGGTTACTAGTCCAATGCTCTAACCACTAGGTTACCTGCCGCCCAATTGATAAACTTAAGTTAATAACTGTGCACTCTCAAACAATAGCATGGTATTATTTCACTGTAATAGCTACTGTAAATTGGACAGTGCAGTTAGATTGTCCAAATGGAACACACTATGGTACACGTTGATCCAGAGCATCCCAAACATGTGTAACAGTATTGCTTCCGTCCCTCTCCTCGCCCCTACCTGGGCTCGAACCAGGAACCCTCTGCACACATCAACAGCCACCCTTGAAGCATCGTTACCCATCGCACCACAAAAGCCACGGCAAAGGGAACAACTACAAGGTCTCAGAGCAAGTGAAATCACCAATTGAATGCTATTAGTGCGCACCACTGCTAACTAGCTAGCCATTTCACATCGGATACACATGCTCAATGGGTGACATGTCTGGTGAGTATGCCTGCATACTGGGACATTTTCAGCTTCCAGGAATTGTGTACAGATCCTTGCAACACTGGGCCGTGGATTATCATGCTGAAACATGAGGTGATGGTGGCGGATGAATGGCACAACAATGAGCTTCAGGTCTCGTCATGGTATCTCTGTGCATTCAAATTGCCATAGATAAAATGCAATAGTGTTTGTTGTCCGAAACTTATGCCTGCCAATAGCATAACCCCACCACTACCATGGGGCACTCTGTTCACAACGTTGACATCAGCAGACTGCTCACCCACACATGTACGTGCCATGCATGTACTTGGTCTGCAGTTGTGAGGCCTGTTGGACGTACTGCCAAATTCTGTAAAACAACATTGGAGGCAGCTTATGGTAGAGAAATTAACATTCAATTCTCTGGCAACTGCTCGTGTGGACATTCCTGCAGTCAGCATGCCAACTGTACACTCCCTCAAAACTTGAGACATCTGTGGGATTGTGTTGCACATTTTAGAGTGGCCTTTTATTGTCCCCAGCACAAGGTGCACCTGTAGTATGATCATTATGTTTAATCAGTTTCTTGATATGCCACACCTGTCAGGTGGATGGATTATCTTGGCAAAGGAGAAATGTTCACTAACAGGGTTGTAAACTAATTTGCACACAACATTCTAGAGAAATAAGCTTTTTGTGCATATGGAACATTTCTGGGATATTTCATTTCAGCTCATGAAACATGGGACCAACACTTTACATGTTTATTTTTGTTCAGTATAGTTATTTAATGGCAACGTTTAAAGCTATTGAACGCAATTAAATACTTAGTTTTGACTTCATGCCTTTAATTGGGCTACAGTTGGTCCTTCCATCAATGATGTAATGGGGATCCGGTGTTGTGCCGAAAATCTCCCCCCCCCCTTCGCGTTCTTCATTGCTGCGACTTGCTTGCTAGTTGAGATTTCTACTCTGCACTCCGTCAGTTTAGCCTACATTTCACTGATCTTAGTAGCAGAAAACATTTTTGTCTGCAGTTTTCGGTTTGGCTAACCCCCCCCCCCTCAGCGCCCGCCCGCAAGATGCTGCACATGTCGCCCGTACCTAAATCCGCTACTGATTTCTATTAGTCTATAGATAAATATCTTTGCCAAAATTCGTCATCTCTCCCATGTCTTATTCTATTAGTATTTTTGAAAGTGTAAGGATAATAATTCAGCCATAGTTGTTCTGAAATGTTTATTGCTTGCCAACATTTTATTCCCTCTGTTTAACATAACACACATACATTCTTTGTTAATTTCGGTTGGCTATCCTGACGTGAAGTTTGTTCTATAGAAGGTACTTGAATCTGATGTTTGCCACAAAATTAAGGAAATTAGAAGGGGGGGGGGGAATTCTGGCAGGGAAGAGATTTTCGGCACAACACCGGCGGGCGAAGCACTGCTGCGCTGTCGAATATTCTTAATTTCCATCCAGTACGCCCTGAACTGGAGCGCATCATTTTCTCTCCGTCTGCCAACAGTTAGCCAAGGATACCAGCTACGATCACACGTTACCTTCAAAATAGCTAACTTAATAGTAGCCTATGGTCTCATTCAGTAACAGCATTCATCCGAATACCCTCCTGCTCTCCTGACCGCCTGTGCACCGTTAGCATTCCGGGCGAGCATACATATTGATTGCTGAGGCAGTGGAAAACGGATAGGCCTACATCCCCTGATAGATTAGCCTATGTTCTCCTCCTGCGCCTGAAGGTAGAAGCTGGCGATGCTGTTTCCCTAGACTTGATTTGGAGCCTTTCGCTGCGGGGTGTTTACGACATTTCATACATACGTTTGGTGGCATCCGCCGGTGACTACGAAGATGGCAGAGACGGCAGTCAATGCAGTATCCAGTGGTGCCTTAACAGGTAAACTGGGTAAAAGACGAACGGTCTATTGTTGACAATATCCAATGTTTCTCTTGATATTTTTTTGCTATGACATTTCTGCATCCTCAAATTGTGCATTTCACTTCATCCTCTAGCATAGGCTATAACCAAGCCTAGCCGAGGCAATTTGTATCGTTTGCTTTTATGGCCAGCTGTCTAAATAAAAGCTGAATAGCCTAGTTGTTAAATCATCAAGATGCAAAAGGACAACACGCACCTTTTTAATTGCCAAATTGATTGGCTCTGTCACAGGCTACATTACGCGTATTTATATGTTTTGATCTATATTAACCCGCATAACCTAGATGTCGGTGTCCAAGGATGTTTTTCTGTCGCTGGTACCAAAGTTATTATAGTAAACTAAAATGGAAACTAAAACGAAAACCAATCATGAAAAAACGATTTAGTAAACTGAAATAAAATAATTAATAAACCCGTTTGAAAAACTAAAACTATACTAAAACGTATCTTTAACTCCAAAACGAACTAAAATAAAAACCATAATGAAAATGTTTTGGTTTTATTTTTTTAGCTGTTGTTTTTCTATTTTGGGGGAGGGGGGTTCAAGCTACTGAATCTGGTGGGTAAATGCGGCCAGGAGATGGCGATGTTTCAAATAGATCTGGCTTGTGCGTCACTATCACTACACTGTAACAACTGTAATTCATATTGTATTTTGGAGTATTATCAACAGTAAAATACTGTGAAAAGTTTTATCGCAGCATACTGTAAATTATGGTACATTTTTGGAAGTAATGGTGAACGGGGAAGTAATTGCTGTATTTTGAATGGTACCGTTATTCCATCCCACAGAATACAGTAGAATACCTGATTCTTGGCGTGCCGAAAACCTTAAACTTTTTAAACCATACCAATTTAACTGGTATGTGGTAGGGTGGCGCACAATTGGCCCAGCGTCATCGGGGTTTGGCTGGAGTAGGCCGTCATTGTAAATAAGAATTTGTTCTTAACTGACTTGCCTAGTTAAATGAAGATAAAATAAAGTTATTATTTTGCCCTTCCGGTGCTGCCAGTTTGGAAGCCTTTGTTAAGACTCTGGAAGTGTATGTGATATAAAACACAATATTCATTGATATTCTGTAACATGTAAACACATTACCTATAGTAGCCAACCTACTTGCACCAATCCCATGTCATTGCAGTAATATACTGTGAAATACAAATCCCATCTCCCCTCAATGAATTTTATGCATCCATTCATTTATGCATTCATTACGATTACAGTAAAAACATTTTTTTTTAACAGTAAATTGTCTAGGTAAATCGTTTAGATCTTATTTGATTCTTCTTACATGTACTACTAAGGTTAAAAAGCAGTAGATCGATGTTAACATGGGTGAGAGAGTTTCCACCCTATTTCTTTTGGCGCCAGTCTCGACGCTATTCCCTTTAAATCCAAGTCACATTGAGATTTACTTTATCATTTAAACCTGACCTATGACCTGACCATCACCTTATTAATCGCTTAAGTATTACTGCTCCACAGTTGCAAGAAGTGACATCCCAAAAAACTAAAACTAAATAACAAACTAGCATATCAGGTCTGAAACTAAACTGAATTTAAAATAAGAAATGGAACAAACGAATAGAAATAAGAACACAACTGTAATTAACTTGGTTGGTACCAATGTGAGCAAAAAAGTGTGATTTGTACTCAAAAAGCCCAGAATGCAGCCTTGAATTTAGGGATGATCAAAAGCATATAGCTGCATCTGCATAAAGAGGGGCATTAAACATGGATTCTCACCAGCACACAACATCACAGACCTTTCATCAATGGTTAAAGACATGTGACAGTTGTTAGTAGCCTACCTGTACGGCCGGTCCTGGCCGTATAAGTCTATAGCCTACTCTAAAAGCACGATATGGAGAGTCCCAATCAAAAGTGCTTTTTAATTAATAGGCTTACTCTGGGTCTGGGAAAGGACCCCTCACTTCCTAGGCTAGTTCCTAGTTTCCAAGAATAAATTATATTAACATATGCAGTGTGCAACCCAATGTTGTGATTTGATGGGTCGCTCCTTGACTGGGAGCTGTATTAGATTTTGGTGAGTGATGCAGAAGTAACAGGGCCAGATTATGGCTGCTGTGTTTAATCTAGTCCAGAGTAAATCAATGGCCTGGCTGCCATCTATCCAAGACTTATTTACCTGTCTTCTATTTTTTTCTTCTTCATGTGTTTGCTTCTTTCTCCCGCCGAAGGATTGACTCAACCATCAGTTGCAGAGAAGAGATCCCAAAGCAACGGCCATGGGTCCCCAGCCTGTGTGGCACTTTATCCAGGGAGCCTAGCTGCGAAACACAGTAAGATACCGATGGCTCACCCACACTCTTAACATTTTAAAAGGATTTTCTTTGGCGCTTATCTGAATTGGAAAGGTACTTCATAGAATTACTTTCCATAATTACAACAATCACAATTTATCATGGCAGAATTGGGTGGAGTGGAATTCTTTGATACTTGAGTGTCAAGGGGAGTCATTGTTGAGTCATTTTATAATTTTAAGGATTACTATAAGACACTTTTTTTCCCAAGAAGATGTTTTTCAAGATTCCTACAGTGACCACAACACATTAGATTAGACAATTAGATGTTTATAATATGAACTGGCCTAAAATCATATTTTAGAGTGCCATTTCTGGCAAAGGCAAGATCTTTTTGCTTTAGTAATTATCATACAACTGATTAACAACTGATTGCATTTTAAATAGATTTTTTGCTGGGACACCGTAAAACATAGCACATACACAGTCCATCCTTGGATTGCTTGGCAATCCAACCTTTTACATTATCTACTGCCCTGGCTGATCATTTTACCCTCTGAACATTACTTTCACTGAACAAAAAGCATGTCACTGTCTCCCTCTGCAGTCTCAAAGTAGTACTGCAGTTCAGTGCTATGTACAGCACTGCCTTCCTCTGCTGATAAACTGTGGGGACTGTTGTCTCTCCTATATCAGATGAGGTGCTGAGCCCACCCTCGGTCACAGAGAAGAGGCCCCAGCTCAATGGGCTCCCCTCCACTTTACTTCTGCCAGGCAACACCACTAACAATCATGCAGGTAAACAGTGTAAGTCCCACCCCCACTGTGGTTGTTAGCTCCCCTACACATCCCTCCCTCACTGGGTCCTCTCTATAAACACCTCTCTCCCTCACTTGGTCCTCTCTATAAACATATCTCCCCCTCTCTGGGTCCTGGGCTCACTGCGTCCTGGGCTCTCTATAAACACATCTCTCCCTCACTGGGTCCTCTCTATACACACATCTCCCTCACTGGGTCCTCTCTATAAACACATCTCTCCCTCACTATCTCTTTGGAATGTCTCTCCTTGCTCTGTTTCTGTCTAGCTTGTCTGTTTCTCTATCTGTGTTGATCTTTATATCCCATTCTCTCAGACGTAGAAGGGTATCTGAGGACAGATGACAGGATGCGTTTAGCCAAAGAGAGACGTGAGGAGAGAGATAAAGGTCTAGGTAAGTGATGTTCCTGACATTTTCTTTCAAGTATTGAGACTGATGGAAATCACTTCTTATTGAAACCAATATTTGTATTGTAGCAGGTTAGCAAAAATGCTCTATAATTTTGCCCTACAGAACGGGCAGCCAGTAAATGTGCAGTTTAAGGAAGCTAAGCTCTGGAATTGTTGTGGGTTGTTATAATGGTGTTTTAGAGGGTCGTAATCTGAATGTGTTGGTTGGTGTTTCCAGCGGTGCGAGAGCAGGCGATCAGGGAGAAAGAGCGGCGGGCTCAGCTGCAGTATGAGCGTACGGTGGAGGAGCGCTGGAGGAAGCTGGAGGAGCAGAGACAGAGAGAGGAGCTCCGCAGAGCTGCTGTGGAGGAAAAGAGGAGGCAGAGGCTGGAGGAGGAGAAGGTCAGACTCACCACTTAGCCACTACATTAGGGATCATCAACTAGAGTCAGATGCAGAAGAAAATATATCTTAAGTGGACAGTCAGGGGGCTGGAACATTATTAGAAATAATTTGTAGACTGAAAATTGACCGCAAGATGCCCAAACCGATATAATATTAGAATAATTTCAAAACTTGCATGCATTTGTATACGATCAGGTCTCTGGGAACAGATTTACTATATATATATATATATAAATATTATTATATATTTTTTCCTCAGTAAACTTGGGGGGCCAAATAAGATCACCCATGGGCCAAATTCATCCCGCGGGCCGCCAGTTGGGGAACCTGCACTACATCTATATTCAGATTCCTTTGTCTCCAGTGCATGATGTAGTCACCCTCTGTCCTCACACTCAGACAGCTTTTTCACCTCCAGTTCAGTTTCAGTAAAAAGTTTGTATGTTTATTGTACCGTTTGGATGTACTGTTTTTGATTGTGTGTGGGCAAGTACAGCAACAGCCTATTCTAAAAGATAAGCAGGGACATATGCTCTTTAATTTACAAAAATCCTGTGGTTCATTAATTACAATATGCTCTGTACTTAACGTTGCCTCCCAATCAGATATTAGATAGGATTTGCAACCTGACCCTCCCCTTCTAGATTAGTCTTTCCCACCCTGCACACCAGTCAACACTGGCTTCTGGGAATGCTGGTGTTGGTCTATATGTAAATCTTAGGAACCTCAGACTCTTTAATGAATATCTATGTCATTCCATTTGCTTAATCGGATCCTAATCCTGCTTTGTCATTGCCCTCAATTCCTCGATGGGTCCCAAGCTATCTGCTGAGCACAAAGTTATCCACAGAGCTGTCTTTTTAAACCATGTCACACACTGCCACTTTCTAAGGCCATTTATTGTTAGGATTTGTAGCCTACATTGATCTCACCGTTTACCCTTTCAAGAAAGACTTAATAATGATTTGTCATTTTTGTCTGCTCTCGTAAATGTATGCACGATGAGGATTTTTGTGACATGTTTTGGATGACACAGCATTTGTCTTGGCCATCAATCTCACACAGATTGATTATCTATGTGTGTGTTCTCGTTAAGTGGATTATATACTCTGGACGATGTCATTTTAGACCAATAGAAATGCAGGAGGAGCCTGTGGGGTGTGGCTAATGTCATATTTTATTTTCTGTGGTACTCATTTAAGATTTATTTGTAAAAAACTTTTTCACCCGTGCTTGGTCATTCGGATTAATACATTTTGTTATTGTGCTGGCTCCATCTGTGTGTGTAGTTCCATTTGCCGATACATGTCCACATCTTTTATGTGTTTGATAGGAATAAATAAAAAGGAAGAGCAGGGATGTAGATAGGAGGAAAAGATGGAGCACATTTAAATGGAGAGATGTTGGCAATGGTTGATCACCCACCAGATGGCTTTGTGTCCTGCTCTGTTGGGCTGTGTACCATGGCAACACTGTGGGTGGGGAAGGGTTAACTAGCTTGGAAGGAAGATATTTTACTCAGGGAAGTCTGAGTAGAACAGGCAACCAGAAAAATAAAGGGGGGGGGTATCAGATAAAGGAAAGGGGAGCTATTTTCCAACCTGTCAATACTGTTGCTGCCGCGAGAATGAATGTGTCAGAGTGTCTCTTTGTGTCTGCTTGGGTGTATGATCGGAGGGGTGGAGTCCCAAGCAGCTGCGGTCTGTATCTGCCTGCTCTGTTAAGACTGTACTGTGCTGTGTCAGAGGAGAGGTTGTGGTTATGGAGCGACTAGCCTGGTCCTTGTGTGGCCAGGGGAGCAGCTCAGTGACAGAGTCCCTTGTCTTCCCGGTCCTGGAACGGCACAAGCAGGAGCGGCTGGAGGCTCTGATGAAACGCTCCCTGGAACGCAGCCTGCAACTGGAGCAGAGGCCCAAACGCTGGACATGGGGCGGACCTGGAGGAGCACAGGGTGAGTCCACAACGGGGAGCTGGAGATGAGGGTGCAATGAGGTGTGAATGATGAAGCTGTGACTGGAAGGAGGAATGGTGCAAGGCATGGAGGGAGGGACTTTTGGAAGGGACCGCAATACATGTTCTAGGCCAATTCAATTTGGCATGGGATACAAATTAACCCATGGGATACAAATTTGGTGTTGCTCTCTGTCAGATACAAATCACACAAGTAGTCCATCAGATATACTAACACATGATAGGTATTTTGGGGGGAAGCTGCTGCTAGCTGATGGCTCCTCTACCCTTCTAATCGAGACTCAAGGTCAGACAGTGGTGTCTCTGTCAGCCTGTCCCAGACTTGTCGTAAACCATGGAAATAGTCATCAGTCCAGTCAACCCTGAGGGGAGCAAACCAGACAGTTTTAAAATTGACAACATACTGGTTACTGCTTCATGGCATTATTGATGGCTTCTATCCTGGGGCACTGGGAGTTTGTTGCATTTTCAGGATTATGATGGATGTGGGGGATGGAGGACTGAGATACAAAAACATGTTCAAAACCTAGACGCTGATTTTCATACAGTTTTCTGAATATGTTTATGACTTATGTACTTTATGTGTGATTTGGATTGGGTCATAGAGGGATATATGGAGGACAAAGGTGTGTATGTGAGAGAGAGAGCCTTTCTCCCTGGCCTGCTCATTGCCTCCAGCCTTGCTGCATGGGTTTACCTCCCCAGTTGTCTACAGGAGCGCCCTGCTGGGTGCAGAGGTGTATCAGGGGGTCATCAGGTAAAGACACAAGTGGCTGCTCTGATCATAACGCTATGCTCTCTCTGCTCTGCTCCGCCTGCTGCCTATAGGTGACTGTGAGAATGCCCCTCTCCTTGCCTCCACCTTTCCCCATGAACTCGCCGCCCCCCTTCCTGCTGCCAGCGAATCCGGTAATGTTATGAACCCCTCTCGTTCGGTCCACCAATCCCCTGCCCCCTCCTTCTCTCCACCCCACAATGACCACTGCTCTCATGGCAGTTTGGCTTGAGGGGAGATGTCATGCCAACTCAAAGGTTTTATGTATATTTCCCAGAATGCATGTGCAACAGCTGAATCAGAAAGCATGAGGATGTGTGAAAAGTCAATTATGTACCTTGTACAAGTACTATTGTACAAAGTGCACATTGACATTGTGTAATTGCGGCTTTTTATACATTTTTGACGTGTGTGTGTGTGTGTGTGTGTGTGTGTGTGTGTGTGTGTGTGTGTGTGTGTGTGTGTGTGTGTGTGTGTGTGTGTGTGTGTGTGTGTGCGCGCGCGTGCGCTCAGCTTGGGTATCTTGATGTCTTAGTTCTATTTTGGTACTTCCAAGTCGATCCCGGTTCGAGAAAAAGAGCAAGCATTGGGATGACAATAGAGATGTAGGGTTTTGGGATACAGAGGGAAGAAGATATCCATTAGGAAATGACAGGCACTGGGGAATTGACAGTACACAAAGAACCAAGGAACAGGGGACATGTACACCACTTCACTTCCTCCTTTTCATTGTTTGAAACCTCCTCTCCCTCCTTGTTGAAGGCATATGTCACTCAGTCAAAACACTCTGGTTGAGGTTGGACATTCTCAGTGCTTTCATACATCTTACCAACCTCTATATCACCCATCCAAATACTTAGTGTTATTTTTTTTATTTCAGAGAGCCCATCCCATCCCCATGAGTGAAAACAACCCAATAATAATGAAGTGATGAGCAGTATTTGCATTCAATATGCACAGGAACAGGTAGCCCTCCAATTTGATAAAGTACTACTACTCCTTCCACTAGTATCACCACTAGTATCACCAATAGTACTACTACTACTACTACTCCTCGTATTATCACCACTAGTACTACTACTCCCCGTTAGTATCACCACTAGTACTACTACTACTACTCCTCGTTAGTATCACCACTACTACTACTACTACTACTACTCCTCGTTAGTATCACCACTAGTACTACTACTGCTCCTCGTTAGTATCACCACTAGTACTACTACTCCTCGCTAGTACTACTACTACTACTCCTCGTAGTATCACCACTAGTACTACTACTACTACTCCTCGTACTATCACCACTAGTACTACTACTACTACTCGTTAGTATCACCACTAGTACTACTACTCCTCCTCATAGTATCACCACTAGTACTACCTCTACTACTCCTCGCTAGTACTACTACTACTACTACTCCTCGTTAGTGTCACCACTACTGCTACTACTCCTCTGTTGTATCACCACTAGTACTACTACTACTCCTCTCTAGTATCACCACTAGTACTACTACTACTACTACTCCTCCTCGTTAGTATCACCACTAGTACTACTACTACTACTCCTCGTTAGTATCACCACTAGTACTACTATTACTCCTCGTTAGTATCACCGCTAGTACTACTACTACCCGTTAGTATCACCACTAGTACTACTACTACTCCTCTGTAGTATCACCACTAGTACTACTACTACTCCTCGTAGTATCACCACTAGTACTACTACTACTCCTCGTAGTATCACCACTAGTACTACTACTACTCCTCGTAGTATCACCACTAGTACTACTACTACTCCTCGTAGTATCACCACTAGTACTACTACTACTCCTCGTAGTATCACCACTAGTACTACTCCTCGTAGTATCACCACTAGTACTACTACTACTCCTCGTAGTATCACCACTAGTACTACTACTACTCCTCGTAGTATCACCACTAGTACTACTACTCCTCGTTAGTATCACCACTAGTACTACTACTACTACTACTACTACTCGTTAGTATCACTGCTAGAACTACTACTACTCCTTGTAGTATCACCACTAGTACTACTACTACTCCTCGTTAGTATCACTGCTAGAACTACTACTACTCCTCGTAGTATCACCACTAGTACTACTTCTACTACTCCTCGTTAGTATCACCGCTAGAACTACTACTACTCCTCGTAGTATCACCACTAGTACTACTACTACTCCTCGCTAGTATCACCACTAGTACTACTACTACTCCTTGTTAGTATCACCACTAGTACTACTACTACTACTCCTCGTTAGTATCACAACTAGAACCGCTACTACTACTACTACTCCTCGGTAGTATCACCATTAGTACTACTACTACTACTCGTTAGTATCACCGCTACTACTATTACTACTACTACTATTCTGTAGTATCACCACTAGTACTACTACTACTAATAATCCTCCTCGTTAGTATCACCACTAGTACTACTACTACTCCTCGTTAGTATCACCGCTACTACTACTACTACTACTCGTTAGTATTACCACTAGTACTACTACTACTCCTCGTATTATCACCACTAGTACTACTACTCCTCTGTAGTATCACCACTAGTACTACTACTGCTAATACTACTCCTCGTATTATCACCACTAGTACTACTACTCCTCGTAGTATCACCACTAGTACTACTACTACTCCTCGTAGTATCACCACTAGTACTAGTTATTCTCCTCGTAGTATCACCACTAGTACTACTTCTACTCCTCATAGTATCACCACTAGTACTACTACTACTCCTCGTAGTATCACCACTAGTACTACTACTACTACTACTCCTCGTTAGTATCACCACTAGTACTACTACTACTACTCCTCGTTAGTATCACTGCTAGAACTACTACTACTCCTCGTAGTATCACCACTAGTACTACTACTACTACTACTCCTCGTTAGTATCACCACTAGAACTACTACTACTACTACTACTCGTTAGTATCAGCGCTACTACTATTACTACTACTACTACTCTGTAGTATCACCACTAGTACTACTACTGCTACTACTCCTCTGTAGTATTACCACTAGTACTACTACTACTCCTCTCTAGTATCACCACTAGTACTACTACTACTTCTACTCCTCCTCGTTAGTATCACCACTAGTACTACTACTACTCCTCGTTAGTATCACCGCTAGTACTACTACTACTACTTCTCGTTAGTATCACCACTAGTACTACTACTACTCCTCGTATAATCACCACTAGTACAACTACTCCTCTGTAGTATCACCACTAGTACTACTACTACTACTCCTCCTCGTATTATCACCACTAGTACTACTACTACTCCTCGTAGTATCACCACTAGTACTACTACTACTCCTCGTAGTATCACCACTAGTACTACTACTACTCCTCGTAGTATCACCACTAGTACTACTACTACTCCTCGTAGTATCACCACTAGTACTACTACTACTCCTCGTAGTATCACCACTAGTACTACTACTCCTCGTTAGTATCACCACTACTACTACTACTACTGCTCCTCGCTAGTACCACCATTAGTACTACTACTACTACTCCTCGTTAGTATCACTGCTAGAACTACTATTACTCCTCGTTAGTACTACTACTATTACTCCTCGTTAGTATCACTGCTAGAACTACTACTACTCCTCGTAGTATCACCACTAGTACTACTACTCCTCGTTAGTATCACCACTACTACTACTACTACTACTACTCCTCGCTAGTATCACCACTAGTACTACTACTACTACTACTCCTCGTTAGTATCACCACTAGTACTACTACTACTACTCCTCGTTAGTATCACTGCTAGAACTACTACTACTCCTCGTAGTATCACCACTAGTACTACTACTACTCCTCGTAGTATCACCACTAGTACTACTACTACTC
The DNA here is from genome assembly GCF_016432855.1 of Salvelinus namaycush. Taxonomy (NCBI): domain Eukaryota; kingdom Metazoa; phylum Chordata; class Actinopteri; order Salmoniformes; family Salmonidae; genus Salvelinus; species Salvelinus namaycush. The sequence goes on along the minus strand of NC_052318.1, from coordinate 43,936,051 downwards.
CTCGTTAGTATCACTGCTAGAACTACTACTACTCCTCGTTAGTATCACCGCTAGAACTACTACTACTCCTCGTCGTAGTATCACCACTAGTACTACTACTCCTCCTCGTTAGTATCACCACTAGTACTACTACTACTACTCCTCGTTAGTATCACCACTAGTACTACTACTACTCCTCGTTAGTATCACCACTAGTACTACTACTCCTCGTTAGTATCACCACTAGTACTACTACCACTCCTCGGTAGTATCACCACTACTACTACTACTACTACTCCTCCTCGGTAGTATCACCACTACTACTACTACTACTGCTCCTCCTCACTAGTATCACCACTACTACTACTCTTACTCCTCCTCGGTAGTATCACCACTAGTACTACTACTACTCCTCGGTAGTATCACCACTACTACTACTACTACTCCTCCTCGGTAGTATCACCACTACTACTACTACTACTACTTCTACCCTATACACTACGACTTCTGCATCTGCTACTCACCACCACCACTGCTAATAGCTATCATTGTCAGTGTCAAAATATTTTTGAGGCAGACATCCTTTCCATTCTCCGGTTGTACTCACTAATCTAGAACTAGTATTCTTAGCCCGCTCCTCCTCCCCGTGTGATTCTTGCACCTTCATTTATCTGTCTCATGTCCCTCATGGTCATACGTTGTTTTGTTTGTCATCCTCATCTCCGTCCCCTCCTCCCAACATCTCCATTGACCCCTGACCCCTCCATCAGCCCAGCGCTGTCACCTGAACTCTGTGGAGAACCTGATGGTCCACCGTCTCCTTACCCACACTCACTCCTCTATGGCCAGGTGCCACAGTGCAGCAGACCTCCATCTGCCCTGCCACCGATACACAGGTAACACCTAGAGAATACATCTGGACTGATCATTTTTTTGCACATTGGCAGTAAATATTTCCAGACAGGTAATACCCCCTAGAAACTTTGCATCATTGGTGATGCAGAGACTAGGGAATGCATGACAGCGTTTGCAGTTCTGCAGATAGACACTTGTTTATCCACTTTATTTATGTCAAGGTCTGGCTTTTGTGAACGTGTGTCTGAGGGTGTAGATATGCGTGTTTCCTGGTGGGACTGCTGTCTACAATGTTTTGGTGTGACAAGGAGAAGAAATACCTACCTGCTAAGATACTTGCAAAAGTGTTGCTTAGTTGGGCATGCCTTATATGTAGTGGTAAAAAAAAATAGGTGGTTAAACACAGATCGCCGTCCGCAAGGAGTAAAGTAACGCTCCCTATACTTTCAATCCGTTTTTCCGGTGGGTAAATGCCTGAGAAAAATAAAAAAGGTAAATAAACAAAGTTTACGTGCGAGTACCCGCTACTACACCTCTGATAATATGGCAGAGAAAATGTTGCGTTAGCATAAACGTTTTGGGCATCAACAGCGTGTGTGGATGTTTTTCTTTTCCACATGCAATTTTATTTAATATTTGTGATTTATTTTAGGCTCCCGAGTGGCGCAGCGGTCTAATGCACTGCGTCTCAGTGCTAGAGGCGTCACTACATACCCTGGTTCGATCCCGGGCTGTATCACAACCGGCTGTGAACGGGAGTCCCATAGGGCGGTGCACAATGCCCAGCATGGTCTGGGTTAGGGGAGGTTTTGGCCGGGGTAGGCCGTCATTGTAAAATAAGAATTTGTTATTCACTGGCTTGCCTAGTTAAATAAAATGTGTGTCCATGCCACACATCACTCCAACTTGCCACAGATAAACATGTGAAAGACAAAATAGTTTGTATGATTTGATTTAAACCATTTATAGTATTGTTAATGTCCTCCATACCTATACTGTGGGTATTGATCCAAAAACATAGAATTACTACTTTGTATCTCCTTTGACTACAATACTTCTTCACTTGATTATTATTATTTTGACCTCTGACCTCTGATGCCTGTCGTTGTGCAGCTCCCTGCAGCCCCCACAGGTCACCCTACCGGGGCTCGCCAAGCCGGGTTGATCGACGGAGGCTCCAGGGCTCTCCAGAGGAGTCACCAGGAGGATCTCGCTCAACCCCTCAAACCCCCAAGGTCAGACTGGTCTTACCTACCCACTTGGTTATAGAATAGAGAGAAACCAGTGCAGAACCCTGCTAGCAGTTGGTAGGGCCATGTTGGCATGATTACATCCGGAAACACACACATTATCTTGTGTGTGCTTTCAGAAAGAAAGGTTACGCAGAGAGAGAAGGACTGGCTCCCCAGCGACAGGCTCCTCCGTGAGAAGAGCAGAATCCCCAGCCATGTTCACCAGACGCGCAGCCTCCCCCGCCACCCCCAAGTAAGACTCACTGTCCTGCTGCTGTATCCGTGTGGTATGTCCTAGTTACTATGACAGAGGATAATAATGTCCTTCTGGTTGTAGGTTGCTGCCTAAGAGCCGTACTCAGTCTCCCTGCACTGTGCGCCAGTACCACCCCTCTCCCATCAGGCACAGACCCACCACCCCGGTTACCAACGGCAACAAGGAGGATGGACATGTTGAAGAAGCCAAAAGTCACAACAACATCAATGACAGAAATGTCTCCAAGCCAGAAACCCCTGTGAAAAGTATGTCTGATATCCAGAGCCCTAAGAAGTCTTCTCAAGCAGACACCCCTGAAAAAAAACTGGCCAAAACTGAGACCCCAGAAAAGAGATTTCCCAAAACTGAGACCCCAGAAAAGAGATTTCCCAAAACTGAGACCCCCGGTAAGAACTTAAAAGGTGAGATTTCTGAAAGAAAGGACTCTATGACTGACACTTCTGATAAGAAAGCCTCCAAAATAGACACCCCAGATAAGAAGATGCCAAAGTCCACCAGCAGTGAACTGAATGCAGATAAGAGCACAGGTGAAACTCTACTGTTTACCAATCTTTTTGTGTATGTCAATATTTAAGTACACCTATCAGTGCATTGTCAAAAGGGCACCTGTTTCAATGCACACTGATGTCTGCCGTTGTCTTTGTGACAGAGCCATCGCCAGTGACAACAACAGGGAAAGGAGTTGCCGGGACGACAAACGCAGAGGAAGCATCCAGACTGCTAGCGGAGCGTAGGCGTCTGGCCAGGGTGCAGAAGGAGTTGGAGGAGAAACAACGTTGTGAGCAGAAGGAGGAGGAACGGTAAGGAGACTGTGTGCCACCATGTCACCGTGTCTCTCTGTGTGCCTGTACATAATGCATAGATGGTGTCTGCTTGTCCGTGTCTGTGACTGGGAGGGTATAATGTAAGTCACCATGTCTGTCTGTGTCACTCAGTCTGAAGGCGGAGCAGCTGAGGAGGAGAAAGGCAGAGGAGCGGGCACGGCAGGAGGAGGAGAAGAGCAGACAGGAGGACCTCCGCAGGAGGAGAGTGGAAGAGGAGAAACGGCAGAGGGAGGTCCGGGAGAAGGAGCTACAGGTCCAGATGGACAGAGAGGTCAGGGGTCACAGTGGGGGGGTCACTTTATGTATGGTGATATGTTTCTCTGGTGTATGTGCATGTTTGTGTGTAACGTTGTGTATATGCACAGTACATGTCTTACATTATTCCAAGCATAAATCCTGCGTCTTTATCAATACAGAAGGAAGAGGGCGAGTTTCAGGCTCAGAAGGATGCAGAGCGTCAGCATCAGGAGAGAGAGATACTGAAGCTGCAAGAGGAGGAGGAGAGACAGCTGAGGAAGAAGGTTTTTATGACTCCAAATTCAATTATTATTGAATTAATCAGTATATCTGATACCCAGTCTGCAGCACTCAGTACATATCAAAGTCTGTATGTTGCTACATCTCCACAGAGAATTGAGGAGATAATGAAGAGAACCAGGAAGAATGATGAGAACCAGGAAGAGATGAAGGTACTGTAGAGATGCCTGCCGTTCTCATAGCTCTGCACGCCTCAAGCAAAGAGACCTGCTGACTCCTATAATACCCACGTGATGTTTTGTGATCTTGTCAGGTATTGCATACCAATACAGGATACGCTTTGCGGCTTGTACCCCCCCACCCAAGAGCTTTTGTTTTTATATCTATGTTGTGATCATTATCATGATTAAATTGTATCATTGTTGATACATTGGTTTATGCGTCCTGATTACCACAGGTCTTAATCACACAATACTATACATAATTGTCCTCTTATTTGCTGTGGAATAATAGATGTTGCCTCCATCTGTGTTCCATATTGACGCAGGAGGAGGGGCAGGTGGAGACTCAACCTGTCTCACCACCAGGTAGGTGACCCACTCCATTCATCCACTGATACTCTGCCTGCCTGCTCACCCCAGCAGGAAAGACACTATGAATGTATAAATGTAGGAGTCCCACCCAGTGGCAGCAGTGGGTAGCCTGGTGGGTGAGAGAGCCCAGTACTTTTCCATCAATATAGGAGACTCCTGCATGGCTGTGATGTAGCAGTGTTTTTCCAATACCTGTCCTCAGGAGAGGATCAGATTCACTCTGCATCCTAGATTGTATTCAAGGCCATCCATTCAAGGTCTTTGGCTATTTATAACTCCTCTGTCCCTGCCACAATGCAGCCCTCAGCATGTAACTTTATATATTTAGAAAATGTAATGCAATTAAAGAGAAGGACCAATATGCATTTCTTTATTTTGTTAGCTGATGTAGAACAGAGGACATTTGCAAATCTGCCTGTCTACAAGATATTGGAAGCCCCTCTGGCTCGCAAAGGTAGCTCATGAAATGTTCCCAAAGTGGTGCATATAGGTTAGGGTTAGGGCCATGGACTTAACTAATGTGACAATGCTTTTGTCGCAGTAAGATACAGTAGGTCGCTTAAATAGGCTGACATGATTTTAGAGGAGGCATGGGATTTGTGTATAATTAGCATCTCTTTAATTTAAGCCATCCTTGGCCAGGTCATGTGGTGCTCTTTCTCAGGGAATAGTCCTGTGCAATGTGATATTTCTGTTCTCTACAGGGGAAATGCAGATGAACTCAAAGATGAACATTGGAGCTAATGCTCAGGTGAATGTGCACGAAAACCCAAAAGTTGAGTCTCAGGTTAATGGGCAGGTCGCTGCCTGTGTCAACAAGCAGGACACTGCCCTGGTGAAGGGGCAAGCCACTGATCAGGTGACCCCACTGAAGAATGTTTTGGAAAAGGGACAGGACGCTCAACAAGTAAATGTACAGGGTGCAGCCCAGGCTCTCAAGCAAGAGAGTGTCTTAGTGAAGGGGAAGGTCACTTCCCACGTGATCAAGCAGGAGAATGTCTTAGTGAAGGGAAAGGTCACTTCCCACGTGATCAAGCAGGAGAATGTCTTAGTGAAGGGAAAGGTCACTTCCCACGTGATCAAGCAGGAGAATGCACAAGTGAATGTACAGGTGAAGAAACAGGAGGGTACCAAGGTGAGCAGCCAAGCCACTGCTCAGCTCAAAACCGAGGAGAGTACTCAAGTAAACGTGACGTTGACCACACAGACTATCGGACAAGGGGTGCAGCCCAACAAACTGTCCCTGGCACTCCTACCAGTGGGCCAACCCCCACCTCCACTCATCAACCTGGAGCTTCTGGATGTGAAGAGCAGTGGGGCGTATGATGAGGTGCAGTCCATGGAGGTCAGGTAAGCCATCAGAGCAAGGCCATTTCTATCTACAGGAATGCATGATGTGGAACCAATAAATTCTAGAGATACTGGTTAGTATGAACATTTGCATACACTTGCCCACCATGCCAGAAACCTAGCTATACATGCGAGAAAGAGGTCAATGGAAAGCAGACCGTGGGTGATAGAAGAAGGATGACGGATTGGCACACGGTCAACAAAACTGATCTAACAAAGTGGATATTTGTAAAATCCGTCATGATTGATGTATTGTAACAGGCCCACAATGGGGTTACTAAAGTCAGATTTGGATACACGTTTGTTTTTGCTGCAAAGCATTTGTAAGTTGTCCCTTTTCAGGTTTAGAAGAAGTGATTGATAAATGCAAACACATGTTCGTATAAGCTGCTAGGAGTGCTAGCATACAGAAATCAGTGGTGGTAGTAGGTTGTTTTTTAAGCATAACGGAGTTGATTGGTGATGATGACATGAATATGTATTGGGGTTGACATCCATACAAGAATTATACTCAGATTTTTACCTCAACTTAGTGTGAAATACACATAAACAATAGCTGGGGGGCAATGAGGACGTTCGGGATCTTTCCCCCACGCGTTTCCATGGCATTTCCATTGCTTTGGTCGAGTTCCAATGACCTCTTTACCGCATCTATGTTTGTTATTCTTAGAGTATTAGTGATATTGTCTCATCAGAATCCTATTTGGACCCTTAGCTTTACCACATCTTTTTCCTCATACCCTGAGGAATATTGATAGTAAAAATGGCTTCGTGTTTAACAATTTGCATAATAAATTATTCCCCTCATATCCGCCCTTGATTACCCAAGGACAGCATGCCCCATAGATGTACAGACATGGTCATAGTAGTATTCGATCGATGGAATAACCATTATGATATTCACAAATGTTGCTCCCTCTTCCCCTCTCAGCCCAGTTTCCAAGGAGGAACTTATCTCCATCCCAGAGTTCTCCCCAGTCAATGAGGTCCAGGAAAACGCCATGAGTAATGCCCGAGCCCTGGAAGATCTGCTGGACCTGACGGGCCATGTGGCCTACCCCAAACTCTCCCACATGGACAGCCTAGGAGACTGCAACAAGAACCTGATCGACGGGCTCTGCAGTCCCGGCGCCGATTCCAAGCTCATCCTCCACCCTCACACAAGCACAACAAGTCGCCAGGTACATAAACGTCGCCAGGTACATAAAAATGCATATGAGAATGAGAATAATATCTTACGCTCACATGTTAAAATACACACCGCTCAAGTTGCCACAATACCTCTCTCAAGCTAGCATCTCAAGTGCTCGCACTACACGCTGGGCACATCACGTCATTTCAAAGTGGATAATTGGGTAATATTTGGTTGAGACGTTGATCAATGAGATTACAACCTATATTCACCCAGTCAAAAAGACAGCCAAAAGTTAGTTGAATTTCCAATGTGTCACCACTAAGCTTTCAACCATTTAAAAGCACAGCAAAGTTCTACTGGGAATACAATGTCAGATATTTTGTTTATTTATGCAACAGATTGTGTTATCACTGTGCTTCATCTAATAGCAGAACCAAATGACCTGGATTGCAGTTGAGATTACATTAAAAGTACATCGTGCAAGTGATCAATGGCGTTTGAGATTCTGCGCAGATTGTTACAGCAATTATGAACATATCCACAGACCTGCTATGACCTATACATGCTGTATTGAACTAGCACACTTTATATGATTACATACGAATACATCTATAGTTACAGTAAACTCAATGTGGCCATGGATCTGTTACTTGTTTAATGGTTGAATTTTACATTAGTTTGTAGAAGAGCATTTACTCTAGACTATTTACTGTATTATAAAAGTAATAGTGGATTATGTTTGCTTGACAATGCAACCAAATATCAACATTTTAAAGGAGATAGAACTATCCATAGGTACATCTGAGCCGCTGGCTTAATCCCATTCTATAACTTTATTTTTGGTTGAGTTAGAGGTGTGAATCCAACATATCATTTGCTACCTTGTAGGCAAGCTAATAGGCTATTTATTGTATTTCAAAAGTTATAATGTGTTTGGTTGTCAATGCAACCAAATATCAACATTTGAAGGAGATTTATCTTCTGCTTGGATACTTCCATCTGCCACTCACTTAGTCTTGCTTTAATTCCAATTTGTCTACAAATTATAGAAAAAAAACGTATTCTTTAACTTTTAGTTTTGGTTGTGATGGAGACAAAATTGAATTGAAGCCAGACTAAGTCAGTGGCAGATGGAACTATCCAAGCAGAAGATAATGTACCTCTCCTTAAAAGTTGATATTTGGTTGTGTTGTCAACCAAACAATTCAATATCATTACATTTGAAATCAACCAGAGCTTGAAACCCTGGGCCTATTATATTGTCTATTTTTAGTTGAATTCTGGGTTGAATTGAGACCATAGCTTTTGATGACTTTGCAAACGCTATATAGGCCCTGGGTGGGAGAACAAAGGGTAGCTGTAGGTAGATCAATTCTCCAGTAGGAGGTGCTGCCCAGCCTATAGTTTATATTCGGATAGTGGATATAACGTTGGAGATCTGATATTGTTTTAACGGTACAAATGCATCATATTTTATACATGGTTTGTCTACATTGAAATTTGGTTACCATGATGATATCCTGTGGTTGAAATTTCACCCTCAAAACAACAGTTGAGGACTTTTTTCCAATCCAATGTATTTTCCACGTGGAATCCGAGTCACAATACGTTGACAAATTTTGTTCAAACAACGTTTATTCAACCAGTTGGTGCCCAGTGGGTAGCTTCTCTCAAACACATGAGAATCTTATGATGACTTTTTTCATTTCAGAACCCTGGACTGGCAAGCCATGATGGAAGGAGCAGAGGGAAATGATCTGCGTTGTCTGATGTTATTGAGGATGGAAGTCTCTGCACCTCTTGAGATGAGAGAGAGAAGGCACTCTGAATGTAGTTTTGACCCTCCTTTGTTGGTCTCCAACCTTTTAATGTCCATTAACCTTCAACCTCCTACATCTGTCCTCATAGCCTTGGACAATGGAACTTAAGTGACAGTAATATTAATAGATTTACTATACTTGTCAAATAATATCGTAATGATAGTCATAGATATCTGTGTCATGCCATGTATCGCTTAGAGCAGTTGTTAGTGTGGTGTCTGAAACGTGGGTGTATGTGTGTACGTCTCAATGAAAGGAAGTGCCCATTAAGTAATTGGACTCTTGACTGCCTGTTATGATCTAAAGCAGTTAGCTAAGCTAGTTAAATCTCATTTGAAAACAAAAGCTTTTATTCTGTAGTTGGGTAGAAGCACAGACTGGTGATATCCTCTCCTTAAAGATTTGTTTTATAGTGAAAGACCCCACATATACAGATGTAGAATATCATATCAGTAAGTTGCCTTTGCTATGCAGTATTGTTCCTCTAATGATTGAAAGTTTCATATTGCTCTGAATCCACCTAATGTAGTTTAGTATGCACTGATCATTCAATTAGATTGTTCCACTGAAAAGTCTACAGTTTTCAGTTCTGGCTGTGGATGCCTCAGGCTAGCTCGTATCTCCCTGGACATGATTAACTCCCAAGAGACTCAAGCTTGTTGTCACAGTGTATGTTTCCAACATGCTGTGTGATTGGGTTTGTAGCATGTGTGCCATAATACTTGAACACAGGTCAAATAGTACTGCAACTCAAAAGTCAACATAAAGAATATGTACAATAACGTTCCTCATTATAATCCAGATTGCCATCAACCCATGCATTGCAAGTTTTTTGTGGTATCTTTTCTTCCTTGATCTACAAAGTAATGAGCTATGCATGATCCCTCAAAAGTCTGAAACCTCTGAGCTGGTAACATTTGTATCTTAGATTGGTGACTTTGATTGCTACAAGTCAAGGACAAAACCTATCATGACTTGCAGGATGCTGTGTTGACCAAATTAAGTTTATTTCGGTGTGTGTATATGCACAGATGTGAGTGGTCAGTCACTGGTTCCACTTGAACTGTATTGTGTTTTGATAAATAATGCACCAAAAGAAGGCAAGATTTTTACTTGGAAGACTAAGCAACCAGGGATTTAGAAAATCAGGTTTATAGAGAACACATTTTAACAGTTCAAACCTACTGTAGTGTGTCTGTCTTATTTCTAACTAAAGCAGCATAGCAGTTAATAAAAAAAATTGAACTATTGTAAACATTGTGCATGGGTCATTAGCATAAGATGATAGATGTACCATTTAATAAACCTTCAAACAATAATGTATGGTGTGATTTCTATATTGTTGCATCTGAAGGCCACTATGCCACTTAAATATCTAAGTGTCTAAGACTGTGGGGAACTGGGGGGGACACCAACTCATTCAAGGGTTTTTCTTTATTTGTACTATTTTCTACATTGTAGAACAATAGTGAAGACGTCAACACTGTGAAATAACACATATAGAATCATGTAGTAACCAAACAAGTGTTAAACAAATCAAAATATATTTTATATTTGAGCATCTTCAAAGTAGCCACCCTTTTCCTTGATGACAGCTTTGCACACTCTTGGCATTCTCTCAACCAGCTTCATGAGGTAGTACCTGGAATGAATTTCAATTAACAGGTGTGCCTTGTTAATTTGTTGAATTTCTTAATGAGTTTGAGCCAATCAGTTGTGTTGTGACAAGGTAGGGGGTGGTATACAGATACCCCTATTTGGTAAAAGACCAAGTCCATATTATGGCAAGAACAGGTCAAATAAGCAAAGAGAAACGACAGTCCATTGTTACGTTAAGACATGAAGGTCAGTGAATCCGGAAAATGTCAAGAACTTTTAAAGTTTCTCCAAGTGCTGTAACAAAAACCATCAAGAGCTATGATGAAACTGGCTCTCATGAGGACCACCACAGGAAAGGAAGACCCAGAGTTACCTTTGCTGCAGAGGATAAGTTCATTAGAGTTACCAACCTCAGATTGCAGCCCAAAAATATGCTTCACAGAGTTCAAGTAACAGACACATCTCAACATCAACTGTTCAGAGGAGACTGTGTGAATCAGGCCTTCATGGTCCAATTTCTGCAACGAAACCACTACTAAAGGACACCAATAAGAAGAAGAGACTTGCTTGGGCCAAGAAATACAGCAAATGGACATTAGACAGGGGGAAATGTGTCCTTTGGTATGATGAGTCCCAATGTTCGATTTTTGGTTCCAACTGCCGTGTCTTTGTGAGACGCAGAGTAGGTGAATGGATGATCTCTGCATGTGGTTCCCACCATGAAGCATGGAGGAGGATGTGTGATGGTGTGGGGTTGCCTTTCTGGTGACACTGTCTGTGATTAATTTAGAATTCAAGGCACACTTAATCAGCATGTCTACCACAACATTCTGCAAACCATCTGGTTTGCGCTTAGTGGGACTATCATTTGTTTTTCAACAGGACAATGACCCAACACACTTCCAGGCTGTGTAAAGGCTATTTGACCAAGATGGAGAGTGATGGAGTGCTACATCAGATGAGCTGGCCTCCACAATCACCCGATCTCAACCCAATTGAGATGGTTTGGGATGAGTTGGACTGCAGAGTGAAGGAAAAGCAGGCAACAAGTGCTCAGCATATGTGGGAAGTCCTTCAAGACCGTTGGAAAAGCATTCCAGGTAAAGCTGGTTGAGAGAATGCCAAGAGTGTGCAAAGCTGTCATCACGGCAAAGGGGGGCTACTTTGAAGAATCTCATCTATTTTGATTTGTTTAACACTTTTTTGGGTTACTACATGATTCAATATGTGTTATTTCATAGTTTTGATGTCTTCAATATTATTCTACAATGTAGAAAATAGTAAAAACACAGACAGTGTGTCCAAGCTTTTGACTGGTACTGTACATATATTATTTGTGTGCGTGTGTATATGTGTAAATGTGTATATGTGTATATATATATATATATATATACAGTTGAAGTCGGAAGTTTACATACACTTAGGTTGGAGTCATTAGAACTCATTTTTCAACCACTCCACAAATGTCTTGTTAACAAACTATAGTTTTGGCAAGTCGGTTAGGACATCTACTTTGTGCATGACATAAGTAATTTTTCCAACAATTGTTTAGACAGATTATTTCACTGTATCACAATTCCAGTGGGTCAGAAGTTTATATACACTAAGTTGACTGTGCTTTTAAACAGCTTTGAAAATTCCAGAAAATGATGTCATGGCTTTAGAAGCTTCTGATAGGCTAATTGACATAATTTGAGTCAATTGGATTTGTACCTGTGGATGTATTTCAAGGCCTACCTTCATACTCATTGCCTCTTTGCTTGACATCATGGGAAAATCAAAAGAAATAAGCCAAGACTCAGAAAAAAAATTGTAGAACTCCACAAGTCTGGTTCATCCTTGGGAGCAATTTCCAAACGCCTGAAGGTACCACGTTCATCTGTACAAACAATAGTACGGAAATATAAACACCATCGGAACACGCAGCCATCATACCGCTCAGGAAGGAGACACATTCTGTCTCCTAGAAAGGAATGTACTTTGGTGCGAAAAGTTCAAATCAATCCCAGAACAACAGCAAAGGACCTTGTGAAGATGCTGGAGGAAACAGGTACGAAAGTATCTATAGCCACAGTAAAACGAGTCCTATATCAACATAACCTGAAAGGCCGCTCAGCAAAGAAGAAGCCACGGTTCCAAAACCTGCATAAAAAAGCCAGACTACGGTTTGCAACTGCACATGGGGACAAAGATCGTACTTTTTGGAGAAATGTCCTCTGGTCTGATGAAACAAAAATAGAACTGTTTGGCCATAATGACCATCGTTATGCTTGGAGGAAAAAGGGGGAAGCTTGCAAGCCGAAGAACACCATCCCAACCGTGAAGCACGGGGGTGGCAGCATCATGTTGTTGGGGTGCTTTGCTGCAGGAGGGACTGGTGCACTTCACAAAATAGATGGCATCATGAGGGAGAAAATTATGTGGATATATTGAAGCAACTTGTCAAGACATCAGTCAGGAAGCTTGGTCGCAAATGGGTCTTCCAAATGGACAATGACCCCAAGCATACTTCCAAAGTTGTGGCAAAATGGCTTAAGGACAACAAAGGCAAGGTATTGGAGTGGCCATCACAAAGCCCTGACCTCAATCCTATATAATATTTGTGGGCAGAACTGAAAAAGTGTGTGTGAGCAAGGAGGCCTACAAACATGACTCAGTTACACCAGCTCTGTCAGGAGGAATGGGCCAAAATTCACCCAACTTATTGTGGGAAGCTTGTAGAAGGCTACCCGAAACGTTTGATCCAAGTTAAACAATTTAAAGGCAATGCTACCAAATACTAATTGAGTGTATGTAAAGTTCTGACCCACTGGGAATGTGATGAAAGAAATAAAAGCTGAAATAAATCATTCTCTCTACTATTATTCTGACATTTCATATTCTTCAAATAAAGTGGTGATCCTAACTGACCTAAAACAGGGTATTTTTACTAGGATTAAATGTCAGGAATTGTGAAAAACTGAGTTTAAATGCATTTGGCTAAGGTGTATGTAAACTTCCGACTTCAACTGTGTGTATATATATATATATATATATGTATGTAACAGTGTAGCTTCCATCCCTCTCCTCACCCCTACCTGGACTCAAACCAGGGACCCTCTGTACACAACGACAACAGTCACCCTCAAAGCATCGTTACCCATCGCGCCACGAAAGCCGCGGCCCTTGCAGAGCAAGGGGAACAACTACTTCAAGGTCTCAGAACGAGTGATGTCACCGATTGAAACGCTATTAGCGCGCACCCTGCTAACTAGCTAGCCATTTCACATCGGTTACATATATACATATATATATGTGTGTGTGTGTGTGTTTTTTTATTTTATTTTTGTAACAAATATTTGACCCCTTTTTTTGGGGTTGGCACAAAACTACCTTCATACTGCCATTCACTTTTTAAACCAGTGCTGGTTACCTTCAGACGAGTCCCATGAGCAAAACAGAGAACACCATCATGTTCGTGAGAATTTCCCCGTTCCCATTCATTTGTAGCCAAAACAGTTCAGAGGAGCATGGGCTCAAATATCTGGTTCTTATTTGCTGTGTGTGCCACTCTCTGCAGCTTGCTGTAAGTCATGCTTCCAATGACACCATCCCCCGTAGTGTGGAGTACTTGGTATGAGAGACTTATAACTGGTTTTCAGTGTCTCCAAATCACAGGGAGGCCTACAAGGCCATATATGAGACAATCAACTGTGGGGAGAAACCTTTACAGATAACCAAGGTGTGTGCCACACGTTGGCTCTCCATTGAACCCGCGGTTTCACACATTTTGGACCAGTGGGAGGAGCTATGGCTGCATTTCGCAGTCACCAAGTCCATTGAACACTGCTACATGGCTGAGGTTTTATACTCCATGTACAGTGATCCTCAAAACATATTGTATCTGACTTTTGTGAAGTCAGTGCTGGGTGAGGTACAGTTGGCCATCAAGGCTTTTGAGGGAGAGCAGGTAGATCCTCTTAAGCTACTTGACAGCTTGGTTAGCCTGATCAAGTCTGTGAGCAGCAGGGTGCTGAATCCACTGGCAAATGTTGATGTACTCAAAGGGCCAATAGATGGATACATCAGTCCCAAACCGTACCTTGGTTACCTTTTTGGGTCAAAGGCAGCTGAGCTCCACCATGTGCCTGAGGATGAAAACAATGTCCGAAAGCGATGTGTAGCCTTCACCATCTCCCTCACTAATGAGATGAGGGTGAGACTGCCGGACAACATTTAAACACTTTAAACATCAACTATCTGAGCAGCTAACCGATCGCTGCAGCTGTACATAGTCCATCTGTAAATAGCCCACCCAATCTACCTACCTCATCCCCATACTGTTTTTATTTTATTTACTTTTCTGCTCTTTTGCACACCAGTATCTACTTGCACATCATCATCTGCTCATTTATCACTCCAGTGTTAATCTGCTAAATTGTAATTATTCGCTCCTATGGCCTATTTATAGCCTATCTCCTCATGCCTTTTGCACACACTGTATATAGACTTTCTTTTTCTACTGTGTCATTGACTTGTTTATTGTTTTATTGGCTTGTTTGTTTACTCAATGTGTAACTCTGTGTTGTTGTCTATGTCTCACTCCTTTGCTTTATCTTGGCCAGGTCGCAGTTGCAAATGAGAACGTGTTCCCAACTAGCCTACCTGGTTAAATAAAGGTGAAAGAAAAAATCACAATAAGAGCCCTGGAGAAATATAAAAATAGCCAAGCTCCTTGGCTACACCCCTGCAGAGATAGACAAGATTGTCCAGAAATGGCATGCCATCCATCTTAGTAAATGGAATGAGACAAAAAACACACTGGGCTTCTGGAGTGAGATTTGGAAGTTCAGGGATGCAGCTGATATCAACCCGTTTCAAGAACTTGCCATTGCTGCTGTGTCTGGGTTGCCCTTACCACCCTCGAATGCTGAAGTCGAGAGAGTATTCAGCCAGATGACTGTGGTAAAAAGCAAACTTAGAAATCGGACGTCCTCGTAGACCCTTAACTCCATCCTGTACATTCGATATGGACTGAACACCAGATGCCAGATGCCTGATAATGTTTTGCAACTTTTTGGCACATCAGCTGCTTACTCATTTAAGTCAGCTCCCTCAGTTGCTGAACCTGCCATAGAGAGCCTTGACCAAAATGATGATGACCCACTCTTTCTGTGAGCCAGCACAGCCTGTGTGTGTGTGTGGAGGGGGGTCTGGAAAAGAAAACAATTCACCTGAATTAGGGCCAGACTAGTTACCATCATTTTCTCACATTGCCATTGACAGTTTTTTGTATTGTCTCTTTTTGGTCCATTTAGATTGTTAATGTAGATTGTATACAAAAAAATGTAAAAACTGTTATGGTTAAAAATGTTCATGTTTTACTGTGACTTGTTGTAGGCTCCTAAGTGGACCATAAGGTTAAAAACCAAACCAAATTAAGAAAACTAAACAAAAAAACAAAAACAATTCAAATAAAAAATAAGTAACTCCGCCAGAGTTTCTCTTTTGGGTCACTTTTGCCGGTCCCAAGCCCGGATAAAGGAGGAGAGTTGGAATTGTGACATAAAAAAAAAAAAGAATCGACAGAAGAAAGTTAATTTGTAGTTCTAAACATATTCAGGGTGTTTTTTACTCACTTTTGGTCTCTCCCACGACGTTATTCCTCTCTCCTACAGCGTCCATCACAATTACATGCACATGGCCAATTATGCAAATTAGGTGATGACGTCATTTAGCGACTTCTAGAAACTTTTAGGACAGCCAATAGCTACTTTCCTTACTGAGGAGTTTGCAACACTGGCCCTTTCCATAGAGTGGTAATAGTTTCTAGGTCAAACTGTTCAGACGTTTTTGTGGGAGGACAGATTTTCGGGATGTCGCAGATGCGGAAGTGTTGATTGAGAAGCACCCAATGCAAAAAATCTGAAAATTTGAGTTTTTTGATGCAGATGTTGTGTTATGTAACTTGTGTGTAACTGGTGTAACTGGTGCGTCCAGCGAGGTTTAAAAACTGATAGAAATCTGAAGATGAAATGTCCAAAATAATACTAAATGCCAATGTCTTAAAGACACAGTCCTGGATCATAAACATCCACACCAGTAAAAATACACTTTTTCGAGCTGAAAGACGATGGCCAAAGCTTACCCATAATGTTGCATAACGATTTAAGTCAATAAGTCATTGTCTTAGTCAAAGTATGATATATTTAGGCCACTTCGTGCAAATCCATGTGAATGTGGTGTCTTTTCCTATGATATGACATACAAATTATTTTCAGCCTACGTTTCGTTTAAGGGTTGGGATTTATTTGAATGTTACCACTCTCCAGCATGGCATTGCAGCTATTTCTGACTAATAAACAAAGTTATTCCTCTTCATGATGATGAGCCAAACCCAAATTAATTTTATTTATTTATTTTAACCCCTTTTTCTACCCAATTGGTAGTTCCAATCTTGTCCCATCGCCGCAACAGACTCAGGAGAGACGCAAGTCGAGAGCCATGCATCCTTCGAAACAGACCCTACCAAGCTGCCCTGCTTCTTGACACACTGCTCACTTAATCCAGAAGCCAGCCACACAAACGTCTCAAAGGAAATTCCGTCCAGCTGGCAACCGAAGTCAGCTTGCAGGCACCCGGCCCACCACAAGGAGTCGCTAGAGTGAGATGGGACAAGGAAATCTCGGCCGGTCAAACCCTCCCCTAACCCGGACGACGCTGAGCCAATTGTGCGCCACCTTATGGGTCAGCTGTGACACAGCCTGGGATTGAACCCAGGTCTGTAGTGATGCTTCAAGCACTGTAATGCGGTGCCTTAGACTGCTGCGCCACTCGGGAAGCCACATCCACTTTTCTTACCAGAAATGTATCATAATCTATTGGATAATTTGTCAATTTTCACAATTTTTTAAAACTAGTCTGTAAAAAAATATATAATAATTACAATTTAAATAAATAATTGTATCAATTTTAGAATAAGGCTGTAACGTAACAAAGTGGAAAAAGTCAAGGGGCCTGAATACTTTCCGAATGCACTGTATATTGGATCCTTGTACCTGAATGAGTATTGGCAGGCTCCTTAAGAGTACATCTTGGGCTACAGCCGAGGCATTGCAAGAAATCATGTCAAAGAATGTTCTGCCCTCACAGGCTCCTGAGCCTTGTAGGGATGTGACTTGAATTGGAATGTGACTGAAGGAATGGGATGTTATTTTTGTGTGTGTGCGTGTATTTTTCTCTTTTGTATGATGTCGGTTTTTCCCAGTTTCCTACAATGAGGAAGATGAGTACAAGGTGAGGGATCCTTGTAACCAGCAAGAGAGTGATGGGAAGAATATGTGCTTCAGTAAGGTGGGCTTTTTAGCGTTTATAGCCATGGTTGTTAATTGTACTGCAGAAATTAATCGAAAGTCACAGAAAATAGAGGCTGTAGTGGCAGCGCCAGAGAAGTACTTGGGGTTGAGAGGATTTACTGCAGAACAGCTGCAGGGGGTGTTGAGTGGTAGTGGAATGGGTGGTGGGTTTTTAGAGAGGGCTAATAGGTGGTAGGGTAATTTTCCTTAATTCCAATTTTGTATTGTTGTATCTAATAATATAATATAATGTGAATGGCCTTACACACCAGTACAGTAGGTGGTGGTGTATGGACCTAAAAGTTGGACGGATCCCCCAACCAAATCCCCAAAAGAAGAAGGTGGTGGCATGGGACCGCCATAATACCACAGAAGAAGACGGCTCTGAGCGACAGCTCAAGTGTTTGCAGCAGCACACCCTCCCCATAGATAGAACAATGAGACAGATATTTCACTGGATGTTTAAATGTGAAGCATCCGCTAGGCGTTTCCACTCACTACCAAATATGGTAGTGAGAGGAAGCCCCACAGTACGAGAAGATGGAACGAGATTCTGCAAATGCTCTCATTGCTGAAACATTTAATCTCAATACAGTTTTCTGTTCCCAAAACTAGTATATTATGAACAGAGTGGACTAAGGTTTGTAGATTTTACCCTTTGCAAAAGTTGTTTACAAATCGCGTTGTTTGTAGTTATTGCACACGCGCACGTCACAGCGTAGGCGTTCCTTAACGGAAATATGCCGATGACGCTAGAACGCGCCAATAGGATCTCGCTAGATGCTTGTTCTGCCCACTTTGGGTCATTTGTTCCCTTTGAAACGAAAGGCTGTGGTCTATATTTGGTTTAGTTGGTCTATCTTTGGTTTAGAAAATCTTTGCCCTCCCTGTACCGGACAGATTCGACGGACCAGACTGCAGAACGAAGGCGATTGAAAGTAACGTCATTTCAACACAAACTGAAAGGTAAGTTATTGCTATTATTCATTTGGTTTTTATTGTAAGGTCCCATTTAAAAACAACTCGTCGTATGTGGATGTATCCAAGAATAGGTCACCTTTCTAAGCGGCATAGCTAACATCAGCACAGATTTTGGGAGTTTAACGCGTTAGCTAGCCAACAATAGCTACACCATTACGTTAGACTAGCCAGTTTAGTGTACAAATAACCAAATAATTTCAACTGCACCATGTTGGTTATTTAGCTAGATGCTAACTAACGTTTGCTAACAAGCGCGATCGACTTGCGTTTGGCGAGACTTGTCTAGCTATATCGTTTAAAAGATTGCTAGGTAACCCGTTAGTGATATCTGGCCAATGCTAACAAGCGAACTACTTTTTAGCTAGCTAGTCGAGGTTGTTTGGCACGCTGCGTTTAGTCAACGTTATCCCACATTTCCCCCATAGTTAGGCTGCACTGCTAGCAACTAGCTACTTTTTATAGTAACTGTTACTACAACTAAGTTAGTCGCATTGTTCTGACACCCATGTACCTAGCAAGCAACTACTTCCTAACATGTTTGCCTTTTTAAAATGGCTGCATATGTCGATGTGCTTTAGCTTGTTAATTTAGCGAGCTACTTATTTCTTCGATGGTGTAGTTCGTAGCAAAGACAGTAGAGTATGAAGATAGGCAGAAACTGCTAATCCAATAAAAGTCTCCGATCACGCTTGTAGGTGTCATGGCGACGTTGGCTGGCTAAACGCAGAAATACGTAATTTGGTCTAAAGGTCGTCTCACGCCGAACTCAAACCCTGGTCTTCTTCGCAAGGGTTCCTGGAAGTCTTGCCATGTTACGTCTCTGGGGTTAAGAACTTTGTGTTGGTAGTAACTAAATCTGTAAATTGGTTAACGTTAGCTACCTGTAGTTTCGCCAAGTCCGCTAGCTAGGCTTTATTGTTTAAAACTCGCTGTAACTTCTGTCAATGCAAGTACGTTTCTTTTCTACAGATTATTCCGTGTATGCCAAAGATGGTCAGACATCACTCCGGACCTCCTCGGTTCAAGCCCAGGTATTTGCAGAATATTAGTTATATTGCAACAAACAAGGTTTAGTCTAATAGTAAACTAACTTATTTGGTTTTAACCTTTTCACACATAACAAAAAACGGGTGTGATCATTCTACAGTGGTCCCTGCTGCTTACACTCAACCCATTATGATTAGAACACTTGTTTAGAACGTCCAGTTTCGATTGACGCAACAATCAGCATTTGAGCTGGCCACAATTTTTTCATAGACATTTTTCACAAACACAGTCCTTACAAAGTTATGTCAAGAATGTGACCAGTTTATTTTTGGATGCAATGTTCAGACATTCACAGAAGTAGCTGCAGCATAACACAATCATCCAAACCGGAAAATGTAGGCTGCATTTGTCCTAGTGCTAACTGAGGAAAGATTGACAACATAAGCGGTCAAATTTTTATAACTCTCGCCCGACAAACTACTATTTTTTTTAAATTGTACCTTTATTTAACTAGGCAACATACAAGTGTTATACATGGGTTTAAAGATGAACTTCTTGTTAATCCAACCACTGTGTCAGATTTCAAAAAGGCTATACGGCGAAAGCATACCATGCGATTATTTGAGAACAGCGCCCAGCAGACAAATCATTGCAAACAGTAACCAGCCAAGTAGAGGAGTTACAAGTCAGAAATAGTGATCAAATGAATCACTTACCTTTGATGATCTTCATATGGTTGCACTCACAAGACTCCCATTTACTCAATAAATGTTAATTTTGTTCGATAAAGTCCATGTTTATATCCAAAAACCTTGTTTTGTTCAGCAATCCACAGGCTCAAATGCAGTCACAACAGGCAGACGAAAAATCCAAATAGTATCTGTAAAGTTCGTAGAAACATGTCAAATGATGTTTATAATCAATCTTCAGGTTGTTTTTAGTCAAAATAATCAATATTTCAACCGGACAATAACGTCGTCAATATAAAAGGTAAACAAGAAAGGCGCGCTCTTGGTCGGGCGCATGAAAAAGCTCTGGGACACTGTAGTGTCCACTCATTCAGAGGCCATACTCCCTCAGTTTTCAGAATACAAGCCTGAAACAAATTCTAAAGACTGTTGACATCTAGTGGAAGGCATAGGAAGTGCAATTTGAGTCCTAAGTCAATGGATACTGTAATGGCATTCAATAGAAAACTACAAACATAAAAAAAATCCCACTTCCTGGATGGATTTTTCTCAGGTTTTCGCCTGCCAAATCAGTTCTGTTATACTGACAGACATTATTTTAACAGTTTTGGAAACTTTTGTGTTTTCTATCCAAATCTACCAATTATATGCATAGCCTAGCTTCTGGGCCTGAGTAGCAGGCAGTTTACTTTGGGCAAACTTTTCATCCGAAAGGGAAAATAGTGCCCCCTAGTGAAGTTAAGAACAAATTCTTATTTTCAATGACAGCCTAGGAACAGTGCCTTGCTTAGGGGCAGAACGACATTTTTTTACCTTGTCAGCTCGGGGATTCGATCTTGCAACCTTTCGGTTACAATTCCAACGCTCTAACCACTAGGTTGCCTGCCTTCCCAATACAATATGAATTAGCTAATAGCAATTACTATTTAAAATTAATCACATCACAGGTGAGCTCACCACTGAAAGAAATAATTGAGTAAAACACTTTCTAGAAATCGAAAGTAATCCGACGTAGTTTGTGCGTGCCACCATAGTTTTTTTTTCACATCAACCAAAAATAATTGGAGGAGTTAGGTCTGTTTATAGTATGCATGTTGAAGGGGGTGTGTCACCAACAATCATTCACTTCTGGAGGTTTACCCGAAAGATGTGTGAATCATTCCTTCACCGCATTATAACGTCTTTGGTCTGACACCCAGACTGCATTGTATAATGTCAACAAACATTGCGCCACACATAGCTGGCTAATAGCTTAGCATTAGCTCATTATAATCAGTACAACCTTTTAAAAAGTATTTTTCACACCTCCGTAGTTGTCCTTTACAATCTATGCAAAAATCTGAATGTATTTTTCACCAGTACTTGGAAACGTGAATAAAACTGTAAATACACTATGCATGTTTGGTGCATAATTTATGCGCCTACAGTAGAAACGACACCACGATATACAGAAAATAAGGAACTTGCTGATGTCCAAAGTTATTCTTTGTATGGAAAACAAGGCAATGCGAGCGTCAGCCAGAAAGTTGCACAAATTTGAACATTATCTCCATACTTGATCTGCGCAAACATATTGAAGTGCGTGGGCTCTCCTCGAAGAGAGAAGTTTGTCCATCTCGATAAATTGTCCGCAGCGCTGAAATAGGCTACTTCTATGTGAATCAATGAGGCGGGAACACGCCTCAATTCAAACTTAAAAAATACAAAAATACATACAGTGAGTGCATTCTGACATCACGTGCATAAAACATCTCACACTGGGGCGACCGTTAGATGTTTGGAAGTCATGTATGAGAAGGTTAAGTAACACTATTTTAAGTGTAGACATGGCTAATGATAAAAGAACATGAATTGTGTGGATGGATTCTTAAGACTGTTTTGTTATTCAACAGGTCCTACTCGGATGGCTACAACAACATGCCACACGAAGAGCATTACAGCCCTCATCTCAGGAGTCAGAGAGGATTCCGGGGCCACCCAGGAAAGGCCCCTCCAAGCTGGAGAGATTCCAGAGGCAGAGGACACGCTCACTTTGCCAAAAGTCCCACACTGATAGGAGAACGGCGGGAGCGACAATTCAATCAGTGGAGGTCCCAAAACCAGGATTCCTTCAACACATGTCCCTCTCAATCGGAGCCCCATCATGGCCACAGGAGGGCACCCCCATCCAGGCCAAACTGTCCTCCCCAAGCCCAGCATAGGTCCTCCCCACACAGTCCTGCACAATGGCACCAGGGCCAGAGGGGAGCACCTATCCATGGACAACACCCAGGTCACAGATCACCCTCACCACACCATTACCAACCCCCTGACAGGAGGCCACCACCCTCACCATCCCCCCACAGTTCCTTCATGGGCACCCACAAGCACCCAGGTCCTTCCCATGAAGAGGATAGGAGCTGGGGTGCCCGGCCGCACCATAGCCCCGGGAAGAGGTTGTTTGAGGGCCCAGGTCGTGGGGGGAAGCGCTGGAATGGGCCAGGGCCCTTTCCCCACCCACACAATAGTGAACGTGGACCTTCTGGCACCGCCCAGAAAAATCCACGGGAGTTTCATGGCAGAGGCCCATATCCAGAGAGGTACAGGAGTGAAGAGGCAGTATGGGCTGGGTAAAATAAATGGAGAGAAAGTGTAACCTCACGTAGTCCTCTACACCACCGAGGTCAAAATTATCGTTCAGTGTTACAATGCTAATAAGCTGTAAAATTCGGTGATCTGGTGTTAATGCGCCTGCCACTGGAAAGAGTTTGTATATGCTCACTGAAGGTTTTACGCTTACCTGTATCATGGCATTAAAGTGAAGGGGCACCATAAAGAACCGCTAAACCTCCGTTTCCTGCTTCACCCGATAATGGATCTTCCAATGTAATCATTTGTTGTATTGTTTGTGATGGATGTGCAGGTGGTCTGCTGAGCGAGATCCCAGGCAACAGCATGGAGTGGTGGGAAGGGAGAGGGAGGGCAGCGGACGCCGCAGCGCTGAGTGGGCACAGGAAGGCAGCTCTCACCACCCTCCCCACAGATCCCCCGCATGGAAAGGCGTTTCATCTTCTTTCTACCAGAACAGCCCGCAGGGAAGACCAAGTGGACAACCTCACAAGCGGAATTTCCAGGAGTGCGGACCAGGCCTTGGTCTGGAGCATGGTCATCCAAAGTGCCCTCGGATAGAGATCCCACAATACTTCTCTAGGGGATTTGGCGGCCGTCCCTTGTCTCTCATGGACAAGAGTCGCTTGATGAAGGGGCGTAAAATTAGAGCGGAGTCGGTGATGCGGCTCAAAGCACCTCCACTTCGACCCAGAGGAGCAGATATCAAGAACCATGAAGAGCAATTTCCGCATGCGTCCAGAGAAAATGCACAATCCAAGTTCGCTCTTCGGCAGGAGCGTTTCCAAGCAAAGGCTGAGCCGCTGAGGAAGAGAGCCATACCTCATCAGTCACCTGCCAAGTCTTCCAGGAATTCTGAGTCACACAAGGAACATGTGGACTCTCAGCGCGCCTTGAGCACACACAGGTACGGTATCTTCCTTCTCACTCTGGGAGCTGGGGCGTGATGATGTTTGGAGGAAATGGAGTTACGGCGATGTCCTGAATCCGTTACGTTTTGAAATCAAATGTCCAAAGTTCTCTGGGGTTGCACTTTCAAGTGTGCTGGCAGTGAACAGAATAATTCACAAGTGTTTTTTCTTTCTTCTGGGTGCCAGTCATTCAAAGTTGAATTAATATCAGCCTGTTCATTAATGTCAGATGTGATTGAAAGATGCTAGAAAAGCCATATCCATATTTGTTGATGGGAGGCCTGTTCCTCTGTGATGCTATTGGGGTCTGAAGCTAGAGTGGTGCTGTCCCTCTCTGACCAAGTGGAAGAGTTGAAGAAACTTACTCACGCAGCAAGCCCCCCCCCAGACAGAACAGAAGTTCAGAAGAGTCCATCCGTGAAGAGGACTGCGGACAATACCATACCCTTAAATCCGCTGAAATGCCACAGTCGTTGCACACCAACATGACTCGTAGGAAAGGAGATGCTTTTCTTATCCTGGATGAGCAGTGACCTATATTGGAGGAGACTCTGAAACGGACAGCTGTCATACTAATTCGGGTTACACGATCTGCCAGTTGACAAAGGGATATTTGGCCCGCAGGAAGTCAGTTTGAGCAATAACATTCAAATGGCATTGTAATATGCAGCAGCTTCCTTGAAGATGCCATCCAGAGGACTTTTGGGGATAGTACACTGCCACTGACAACAGGCGGCAGAAGCTCTGAGGATGTACAGCATCAAGAGGAGAGGACACTACCACTGAGGAATCTCCATATCAATATTTACTCAATGGTCCAAAGATGAGGTCAACGTGTGCTGCTGTTCCTGAACTGTTGGCCCCTTTTATGCTCTGGTAATACATAGATGCATACAATACTACTTGTATTTCTTAGACAGAATGCAGCCATGCAGTTGACTCACTATTTAAAAAGTGATTTAGAATCATTACTCATTAAATGCACAATAGACCTACAAGAAACAAACGAAGCGATAATGGACCACACCTCTGTACATTAACATCATACGGAACCTGGCTAAGCCAGTGAACAGTGGACTTTTCCTGCATGAAAGAATACATCAAATCTGCATCTATGCAGAACATATGCAGTGGGAAACTGTACAGTACACTGAATCTCATCGCAGCAATTTTTCAGAGGATGGTGGCATTACAAGTACAATTGGATGTCTACACGTACACAATGGGATCCATTCCTACAAAGTGCAAGCTCCTTCACACCGTGCTCTGTAGATTGCTCGTTTATTGAGGCGTACTGCTGAGTTCTGACCGAAGACGGACGATCTCGAGTTGAATTGATCACACTGCTTGTACCAGACAGGAGAGCAAGATCACAACACCATACCCTTTTGAAATTGAATGTCCAATGATTGCAGGAGAGTTGCGATTTGGAAAGTGAGACTGAACTTAACGAAGAGAAGTAAGGATCAACTGAAGATCACTGATCATAGACGAATGGCTCGTTTCGCTGAACTAATTAGATACTTTAATCTCCTGTTCCCCCTCATTATTTTAATAGTAATGAGCTGGAGAGGATTGACAGCCTTTGAACTTAACTTCAAGTAAAAATGTGGACCCCAAGAGACCAGGTCATCAAAGCGATCAGCATCACTTGTCCACTTCATACACGTCAGTTTTCACTCGGTGAAGGGTTCATTGAAAAACAGCGTTAGGAAACCATGGACATTACATGCTCTTTGTAAGTACCCGAGTGACGATCAGCTTTTATTATGACCATTATTCCACTCTCAGTGATTATAGATGAATCTTTAGCCGCATGCCCTTTAACTCCCTTCATCCGCCATGTAACTTCCTGTCATTCCATGTCCCCCAATATCTGTTCTAGTCTGTTTTTACATATTACATTTTTTGTTCTACAGAATGACACCATTTCAACTTTTCAGGGCATTACTTAGACTGACGGAATTGTCCCTTACGGGGCAACATCTGGTGATGAGGCTACTAGTAATATTGTTCTGCTTGACTGCCTACCAAACCTGGCCTCTCAGGCTGTACTGAATAGGATGCTCATCTCTTGTCATCCTCTACCTCGGCTGGTCTCTCTCCAGCTCTTCCTCTATAGACCGACGGTTGGCTTGTGACCTAGTCGTCGTGTCCCAGTGGCAAGCGCCTGGGACAAACTCCAGCTCAAAGGACAGCCCCCCAAGGGATAGAAGTAGACCACCACAGAACAAAACAGGTAAGTGAACTGTGACATTTTGTTTAGTCATGTCCGTTGGCTAACAGCTTGTTTGATGCCCCTCGACAGGAATGTGACGTCTCTTGGTGAATAAAGATAATTCATGAATCATTGTGAGAATGCGACTTCTCTTACTCTCACCTGACTTTTCAGAGCCCTATTACAATTCTGATGAACAACTTACGCTGAATGAACGCTTCTCTAAAATTCATGACTCCAGTCCTTCCCCTTCTCCAAGAGACTGGAGATATGCAGAAAGGTAATCCGCCAATTTCAATATAAGAAACTGGATGAGGATTATTGTAAAAGAGTTGATGTAAAGTGAATATATTGTTATGAATGGAATATAACTGGAACCATTTTGTTGGTGTAAAATCTTTGTGGTTATGGGTTACATGGTATGATGCATAACAATGGATGTGGCTTCACACAGCAATAACTGTAGTTTTAGTCAGGATTATTTAGCCAGATAATTCACTTTGTCTTGTTTCACATTTTAGGCAAACGGACAAGCCACAGGAGAACCACACGCCTGAAAGACCCTTCAGGAATCCAAGACCACCTCAGGTGAGGAGCACTTCCTGGTTTTGACTGACCTATTAGAAAACTGAATGTTCATAGCTTTAGTGTTGGGAGTGCTAACATGCTTACTGTAATGAGCGTAAACTGTCAAGGGATGCCAATACCTTGAATGTTGCCTCCCATAATTTTGGAAACCTCAGTGTGCAATTCCATTTCTTGATCAACTCCATTCCACCATATCTGCACATGCTTTACTCTTATGTCCCACAGAGACCCAGCTTCTGTCCCAGCAGCCCAAATCATAAACCAGGTCCTCCTCCCCAGAGAAAGCCAGGCCCTGATCTGCCTGGTCCCTTTAGGAAGCCACTCATGGTATGAAGCTGCTTTTTTTCTTCTTCTTTTTTCCAGCTCTTATAACTTATGGTCAGTATGACTTATCTTAGCCCACGGACCGTGTTGTGGGCCTCCTTGGCCTTTTGAAAATATAGGTGGTGGTGTCAGGTGGATTAAGCTGTATGTCACTGAAAGACTGCATTTCTGACTAGTCTGGCTGAAATAATTTCTTCCTCCTTTTTATAGGGAGGCGTTGTGCCACGTCCCTTCTCTCAGAGGCCAGTGTTCAGAAAGAGCCAGAGCATCCTATCAAAATACCGCAACATGCCGACGATGCGTCAACGTGTACCACCCAACAGAGGGTCGAATTACCGCCGCTGGTGATCAAACTAGAGGGACTGACTGCACAGATCGGGGTTACACACCCTGGCTTTGGGCTGCCTCTTTGTCTTGGAGGTGGTCCCCAGATGGAACTGTCCCTGTGCCCATCAGAAAAACCAGACATAAAATGTTGATTTTTATTACATAAGATGTGTTTTAAATATAGAGAATAGGCCATCTGTTTCTATTCTTCCTGACTAGTTATTATGGACATGGTTTTGTGATTTCACAACTGTGTTACAGCTCTCATAATATGTAAATTAGGTAATGGTGACTTTTCTTTTTATATTTTCCAGCACCACTTTTTCCCCGATGCTTAGATTTTTTTGTATGTTTTTGCAGTAAAGGGACAGTGTTGATCAAGCCTCTGTATTTCACATGAACCTCAATACTATGAATTGAGTCACTTCAGTTAAAAAGGAATTTTAGTCAATGTGAAATGATAACTAGATCTCCCCAGTCCCATGGACGGTACATCCCAAAAAGGTACTACGGAGCCTCCTTCGGCACAAGAGAAAACACCACATAAGGCATGTCCAGCCAATTATTTGAAATAGCTTAAAACAAATGTTCAAATGAGCAGGACATGCAAGGGGCATCAGTAGTTTTTACAGGTTGAGAATTATAAAAACTTGACCACACACATTTGACAGAGCATCATATTCAACAGCCCCTGTGGAATAGTCTTTACGGCCACTTTACAGCAAAAGGAGAAACATGAATAAGCGGTGAACAGTCTATAGCTGGGAAATTCTAGACTGATTCTGATTTATGGATTCAATAGTGTAGCTGGTTTGTATGTAAATTGAGTCTTGCTGAAAATGATATGGGGCTTGTATGATTTCGTTTTGTATGAGATAATACTTTGGCTTGTGTGTTATGGCTGAGTAGATAATTTAATCTGCCAAATTAGCTTCCCCCTACTCCTGTAACACTGTAGATGAGAAAATAGGGGTACAATCTGAAGAAAATAAAGAACCATTTAAAACATTGATGTGAAAGACACAAACTCCACAAGGAAAGAAGGGGAAAGTTTGCACTCGTTTGAGAGGTGGAGAAAACTGTTCTGTTGGGTGTGCCATTTGCATTCCTTGGAGATCACCTGTCAGACGAGCTGTTGCCACTTCAGTGTAGGCTAGCCATGTCCTTTCCTGTGATTGGTTACAGCCGTCACCTTAAAAGGAGGGGATTGCAGGGGTCCAGCTGCATTCCAGAACTGTCACAAAGGCTTGACAGCTAAAGGAAGCCCTGGGGGAATAACCGGTGTAGAAAGGTAAGAATAAGTCAGTGAGAAAGAACCATATATAAAGGAGACGAAAGTACACGACAAGTTTATACAGTCAGGTCCATAATTATTGGCATCCTTGATAAAGGAGCAAAAAAAGACCATGAAATAAATAATACAGATACTGACCTATATTGTATACCCCCCCCACCCCAAAAAATGTATTTTATACTAATACAACTTCTCATAGAAAGAGACTTCAAGTTTTAATTTTTTTTTAAAGATCAGGGTCAAAAGCACTACACAGCTGATTCAAACTCACCAAGCTTTGATTATTTGAATCAACGTTTCACACATTTTGGCAGACAGGAATTCCGCTTATATTTTCTAGTCTCTGAATAATATAATCAAATTGTAAAAATGTAATGATAAACTGGCAGCGCTTCCTATTCCTGATTCAAAATACAATGAAGATTCCTCTTGACTTGTTCCATTCAAACTCAAATTGTATTGATCTTTGCACCCTGCTCTCCACTCTGAAGATACTGGATAATTGCGTGAGTGTCAAATGGCCTGTAGTCTGTCCCTTTAAGTGCTCCCAAATCTTTAGCCCTGCAATCAGTAGTTCTGTCGTCCTCAGGGACGGCCCCTGTGAACAGTCCCAATGATACTGGTGGTGAGCCTGTCTGAGTGCTCCACTATCCTGTGCTAAACTTAGCCCTGACAATACCTCCTCTCATCACACTAACACACTCCCATGCTTTTGGGTTACAATGGAACAGGTGAATGGTGTAGAGTTACCACCAATGGAGCTGTATTGCGATAGGAACACTGGCCAAACAAGGTGAGCATGTATAATATAAATCCTAACTTGAACACCTACTAAGATAGCTATCGTTTCAATGGATTGGTCTCTTTCCTGTAGCAAACGGTTACTGCTAATGTTTTGCACTGATTCTTCATTTAGATTTTTCAGTGTGCACAGTATCTACAATTATGTTATATTTGGCAGCCTTGTTTATTTTCTTGGGCAAGAATGATTCATGCATTTACTTATCCTCTTGGTATCTGATAAGTGTAAAATTGTGATGCTTTCCAAAATAGGCTTGAACACGTGCAAGTGTATTTTCTGATTGACAAATGTGCTTGGAGAAATACCAGACTCCACTGACTTTATTCACTCCACTCTGTCATCATTTTAGATAGTATTTCTTAGCTTTGGAGCTCTTTTCTCTCTTTCATTCTGTTACTCTACATATCACCTTGGCGTTCTTCTGTGTCACCATGGGCAACTATAGCTCTGCCCTCACCGCGGGTAAGCCAATCAACCGTTCTCCAATCTTCTCTTACGTTCCTTTTTAACTCGTTTTAATGATTTTAGTGGCTCAAGAATTGAAGAATGCCTGACAACGTGTTTTTATGATACTGTTATTTTATTTCAATGACCCCACCTTCAATTGAGCCTTTAAATCAAATAAACTGTGTCTAATGCCGTCTTGTTTTTTTTTTCTCCTTAAGACATTGAAGATTTTGATGCTATCGTTTCGGTCACAGAGACGCTGAATCAATTGGCAGCACATGTGGAAGACGAAAGATTTCGGTCACAGATTCTGTCATCGGTGAGTATATTTCTGAACACCGACATCTGATATGGTTATTATTGTAGAGTAGTGCAGCATGTGATATGGTTGTTGAGTCTCTGAGGAACTTGTCAACTACTCACAGATCTGTTTGTGTCCCATTTGTCCTTGAGTTAAATTTAACATTTAAGCTGGCAGACAACCCGAACACCCATGCACAAGCAAGCATGCATGCACACGTGTAAATTTGACATGTGCTACTAAGTATTCATAAAGGGACTGAAGTGTTCAATATTCTGTAGGGACACAATTACAATAACCACCTGTACGCATAACAGGATATCTGTCATTTTAAAAATTATGAAGTCCTTCTCGTCTCCTTTCAATAGTCATGTTTCTTTCTCTGTTTGCTGTTGTCCTCTCAGGCTGCTCAGTCTAACCCTGACTTACAGGAAGATGTGCAGGTAGCCCCTACACAGGAGGGAGAGACACAAGAGAAAGAGGAGCTGGACCTCTCCTCTGTCATATCACTCATCAGCACCCAGACAGCACCTACAAACACCCCTGTTTTGCCTGTAAGTCCATTTTCACCTTACTGTGCTTGCTGCCCAATGTCGATGTGGTATATAGAATTGCTTATTCGGCCTCTGTTGCGTTGGTTTAAAGACTATCAATTGTTTGTGCTGTTGTGATGCGTTGGTGGACAGGTGATTGAAAAGAAGCTTCACCGCCCTCCAAGGCCCACAAAGCTCTCCTCCTCTTCATCATCCACTGTTGCCAGTGTTCCCCACCCCTTCTCCACCCTCCTCCCTGGGGCTCTCTCTGCTATCCTGCGTGTGACCCTGCCCCCTCACCTCACCTCTAACCCCAAGCCCAGGAGGGAGCCAAGTGCCCAGGGCCCACTGACCCTAGAACAGGTGCAGACAGAGCTCCGGGACTTGAGGGAAGAGGTAGAAATGATGAAGAGCCAGCACAAGTAAGTCTTTATCTTTGCGTGTAACTACAGTATGTCTTGTATTGTGTTTTCCAAGTGTGCCTCTGATTTAGGATTTATCTTCTCTGTTAGCAAAGAGATTCAACTGCTGATGAATGAGCTGGATGAGGAGAAAAGGATTCGTTTGTCAGTACAGGTACTGTGTGTCTGTCAGCAGACATCTACATTTGATCCAAGTACTGAATATATCACTATCGGAGATATACCTAACAGAGATGAGATGTTTACCTAAACTATTAGGGGGGGAAAGGGTTCTTCGTCTGTGCCCATAACTCTTTTTGGGTTCCGTGTAGAAATCTGTGGAAAGAGTTCTATATGGAACCCAAAAGGGTTCTACCTGGAACCAAAAGTAGTTTTTCAAAGGGTTCTCCTATAGGGACAGCCGAAGAACTGTTTTAGGTTCTAGATGGCACCTAATACAATGTGTAGGCTTCTAGATACATTTGATGACCACAACTTTTCCTGACTTAAGACGAGCTCTGTTTATTACAGTCCAGATTGATGTAAATGGTTGTAATGATTTCTTATCATTGTGCAGTGCTTGCTTGCTGTGGTCCAATTGATGTTACCTCTGGGTCTCATGTCTGTGTGTTTTCTTGTGTGTCAGATGGAGGTGGCACAGATGAAGAAGCACAAGTCCAAATGAGCTGTCAGGCTCAAACAGCATGACATCCCCAACAAAGTTTGAACAAGCAGTGATCTGTCTCAGCCTCTGCTGTGTTGGTTTAAAGACTATCAATTGTTTGACCAGTTTGTTGTGATGCGTTCGTGGACAGATGATTGAAAAGAAGCCTCACTGTCCTCAAGGCCCACAATGAATTATCAATAATTTATGAAACAGAAAAACTATAGTGAATAATAATGAACAATCTTTGTTTATTTGAGAAGTTGATAACGCATGAGCATCTTGTACAGAGACATTTTATATTTGCTTATTTTACTTTTTTAAATAAAATTAAAACAATCATGTTCTTTAAAGGAAACAGTGGTTTAAATTACATTTTAATTTCTATTGACGTGGCTCTCTTTCCATTTTTTTTTGTTGTTGAATTTATTGACATTCCTAAAATATTGTGTTTTATAGTATGGTTCCTCTACAGATATCATTCCACACAGTGATACAGACACAATCATAGTACTTTTCAATATTCTTGTAATAAATACAAATCATCACCCTCGCACTTATTTAAAATGCTCTGGACTCTTACTAGACTTAAGCCACTGAATACAAGGAGTTGACAGTGAGTAGCTATCCGGGTCAACCGCCTCACTATTTACCCAAAGAGCCATCATATGGCCGCTGCTCATTCTGTACATCATAGATCTGCTATTGTCTCAGAAGTTGGACTCCTCACAGGGGATGGGTCTGAAGGTCAACTCTTTGTTCTCCTCCAGGATGACGTCATAGCGGCAGAGAGGCCTGTGTGTGTGAGAGAGGGTGACAGTAAAAGTGTAAGAGAAGTTTGATAAAAGGTAAGACTTTCAAGGAAACAGTGACTTGACACAAAGGGCAAAGTATAAGTGAAGATGGCATATGTACAGTGCCTTCAAAGTAAACACCCCATGACTGTTCCCACGTGTGTTACAGCCTGAATTTAAAATGGATTACATTGAGATTTGTTGTAACTGGCCTACACACAGTACCCCATAATGTCAAAGTAGAATTGTTTTTTTGAATCTTTTATAAAAAAGTTAAAGCTGAAATGTCTTGAGTCAAGTATTCAAGCCTAACGTTTAGGAAAAAGTTTGGACTCTGTGTGCAATAATAGTGTTTAACATGATTTTTGAATGACTACTTCATCTCTATACCCCACACATACAATTATCTGTAAGGTCCCTCAGTCGAGCAGTGAATATAAAAACAGATTCAACCACAAAAGACTAGGGAGGTTTTCCAATGCCTCAAAGAATGGGAACCTATTGCTAGATGGGTAAAAATAAAGCAGATATTGAATATCCATTTGAGAATGGTGAAGTTATTAATTACACCCAGTCACTACAAAGATACAGGCAGCCAGAGAGGAAAGAAATCGCTCCGGGCCAATGGTGACTTTAAAGTTTAATGGCTGTGATAGCAGCCATTAAGCAGGAGGAAAGTGAGGATGGATCAACAACATTGTAGTTACTCCACAACACTAACCTAAACGACAGAGTGAAAAGAAGGAAGCCTGTACAGAATAAAAATATTCAAAAACATGCATCCTGTTTGCAACAAGGCACTTAAGTAATGCTGCAAAAAATGTGGCAAAGCAATTAACTTTTTTGTCCTTAATACAAAGTGTTATGTTTGGGGAAAATCCAATACAACATATTACTGAGTACCACTCTCCATATATAAGTATAGTGCTGGCTGCATTATATATATATATATATATATTTATCCTTTATTTAACTAGGCAAGTCAGTTAAGAACAAATTCTTATTTACAATGACGACCTACCCTAGCCAAAACCGGATGACACTGGGCTAATTGTGCGCCGCCCAATGGGACTCCCAATCATGGCCGGATGTGATACAGCCTGGATTCAAACCAGGGACTGTAGTGACGCCTCTTGCACTGTGACGCCTTAGACCGCTGCGCCACTCGGAAGCCCAATGGGCATGCTTGTAATCATTAAGAATGTGGGAGTTTTTCAGGATAAAAAAGCAACAGAATGGATGCTTCTACAAAGTATTGACTCAGAGGTGTTAAATCGTTATGTACATAAATGAGATTCCTTAATTTTCATTAAATTTGCAAACATTTCTAAAAACATGTTTTCACAGAGAGAAAAATACCTATTTAATCCAGTTTGAATTCAGGCTGTAACACAAAATGTGGAATAAATCAAGGGGTATAAATATTTTCTGAAGGTATAGTACTTACAGTAAATAAGTGACACGTGAGAGAAGCTCTAGATGAAAGAGGGTGCAAACGAACACTGACCTGTCTTTACGCTCCAGGTGTGTGAGACGGATGCGGAGCACTCGTAGTTTGAGTTTAGGCTGTAATGCATTCCCTGTAGAGAATTTGATTGAGATCTTGTAGACCTTCTGTATGTCCTTATCAAACTGGGCCAATAATCTGGTCTCTGAGTACTTCTCAAACTTGGATGCTTTACTGAAGATGGAGAGAGAATGAAATGTTAATTACTTCCCCCAGAGTGTGTAAATGTGTAGTTTTGAAAATGATACGGTGAGAAAATTGTAACTTACTGGTTTATTGTTGCCTCTGTCACCTCATTACCATTGTGTAGTTTGATGGTGATGTAGCCCCAGCGAGTATCATGGTTCCATGTTACAACGTCCACCCTGTAGTTCGTCCCTTAGAGAGGGAGAGAGAAGAGTAATTTCCTCCAACCAATGGCCTATTTAGAGATCTCATTATGTTTCCATTCTAGTTAATCTTGTACATTTCGCCTGATCATTGACAATAAGTGGTTAGAAGATAAAAAGGACGGGCCAAAGCAATATTCCCAGCAAGTCTCTCCTTATAGAGGTCAAATGTGTATGTAAGCCGATGATTGTCCACTTACTGCAGAATGGAGTCTGTTTATTGGTGGTGAAGAAAGCCATGGTTTGATTCAGAGGCACAAGAGTGTCCTTCCACTCAATGCTATCATACCCTGGAACAACAGATAAAACAGCCATGTTATGTCAATGTGAAGGGACACTGTCTTCCAAAGATGGATTGGCTTTCACCTGAAAGAACTGTGTGTGATTCAGGAATGTACATTAGCTCAATTAAGACACTGATTTTGGCGAGTTGGCAAACTTTTTGTTTGTGTGATTAAAAAAGCTTGAATCTAATGGAGAAACTCATGAATCTCATGGAGAAACTCATGAATCTAATGGGAGTTAGAGAGTAACAACCAAAGACTGGGCATCCGGCAGGTTTGAATTGATCACAGTCCATGCAGCGTCCGTCCAGGAATTCGGTGTAGGAAGAGCATGGGAAGGCCCTGATGTTACAGGTGGTCCGGTTAATGGAGCCCAGATAGAGGAACACTGATCTCTGGTGGTCACACTTAAAATAGCTGGACCCTTGGAGAGTAGGAAGGGGAGAGGACATAGTTTATTCCTGTGACGGTAAACATATTAATTATGTGATACACATGTCCTATGTCTCATTTGAAGGACGACATCTTGTGCAAATGGGATTTTTGAATGATCTCTCTGGCTAACCAGTTTGATTGTTATGTCTGTCTTACCAAGAGACTTACCTGAGAAGATGGTCTTTGGACAGCCAGGCTGGTCGGCTCCACCATTAGGATAGAAATCAATGTGGCCCAAAGGCTTCCTGAACCCAAATGCTGGTAATACAAAATGAACACATGAGGATACACAACAGAAAACACAATAATACACAATTCCCTTGGTATTCAGTGAAAGCCAAACATGCAAGCAGAGACCCATACATACCGTCCATGTCTGTGTGCACCACGTCCACAAACTGTGCATCTGTGGGGTCCAGACGGTCCTCTGGGGGGTTCCCAGTGAACATAGGCCCCGCTGGATCTAGAGCTGATCAGGTCAACATCAGATCAGTACATTTGTAGGATAAATGTGTTAGCTTGCAGTATTTATAATAAAAGCAGGGAAGAATGAGCAGAAAATCTATTCCACTGATTCTAACCTGTGATCCTCCCAATTTTTCCATTGAATTTGGCTCCAACAAAGCCTGAGATGTGAGCTCCAAGACTGATTCCAATCATATGGATGGAACTAAGAGAGGCACCATTCTCCTGAAACAGACAAAAATAGGCAAAATAAATATTAAGCTTTTATTACATAGTAATACATGTGGCCCTAAGTATGGCCCTAATTAAGTATGTGAGATACACTATTCAGACTAAGCACCCACTCTTACCTGCATATTTTTGATGAAGGCAGTGAGGTTGTCTGCTGTATCGTGTGTGTAGGTCACAACTTTCATGTAGTTGACATTGGTAGCTCCGCGGTTCCAGTCCACCAACAGGACGTTCATGTCTCCGCGGGCCAGCAGCTGCTGTGTGATGTTATGGATCCAGACGGGTGGAGAGCCCGTAGGACGGTAGCCATGAACGATAAAGGTGGTGGGTTTGGTGACGTTGAACAGGGGCTGGGCTGACAGGTTGTGGTGGGACAGCTCCTGACCACAGATAATATTAGCTCTGGTGTACAGCAACAGCTTCACATACAGGCTGGTCCCGATGATAGAGTGATGGAGGTCCAGATCAGTGAACACATCACATTCATGGGCTGAAGACGGAGTAAGTCAAAGGGAAAGAGAGAGAGAAAAAGAGTCAGAAAGGAAAATCACAGTCATTGTTGAATGGGAAGTTCCAGAAGTAGTATTTCCTGTCAGTGACTGCTTTCACTGTGTGTATGATCACCACCAAAAACCACTCTGGCTAAACAACCTATTTTTGTGATGTCTTAAAGTTTCCCGAAAGATCTTCCAACAGCTGGGGGAGTATTATTTGATGTCCCCACCCTATGTTTGACGCAGTTAAAGTGTGTGTGTAAGGTCACCATACCGCTGTATATTGCAACAGATCCCAGCAGCAGTGCCAGGCACCACCAAAAGGACATCCTTCAGACCTGCAACGAGCCAGTTATAAGACTATTGTTACAATGGTTAGTGGTTACAAAATGTTACAAAAACAGGGTGAATCTCTTTCTCCAACTATTTTAAAGCAACACTACTTGATTGTACATTGACATGAGGGTTATGCTCTGAGACCAGTTGACTGAGCTGAATATCTCTGTCCCTCTCTGTGTCCCCATTGGGTGACTATGGTGTGTTTGTGTACTACTGGACACGATATGGTGCATTCCTTTCACTGCGTCAATGCAGTACTAGGTGCATAAGGGCATGTCTGAACTCATAGAGTAAACGCTTAGAAAATATGGTTACAAAATGTTTTTTCAGCTGTCCCCATAAGTGAATCCTTGTTGGTTCCAAATCAAATCAAATGTTATACTCCAGGGAGAAGGGTTATTCAAAGGGTTCTCCTATGGAGACAGCGGAATAACCTTTTTAGGTTCTAGATAGCTTTTTTTCTAATAGTGTATGCAAAGGAGATGCATACAAGATGGGGGAGTTCTCTAATGCAAGTGAGCTGTTTTTCAGTGGAACTGGAGAAATGAGAAGTATCCTCTATTTGGAAAGTCACCCTGTCATCAGAAAAGGTCATGGATATTAGCAAATCAGTACTCTGGTCATGTAAATTGACTACAGATTAGCACTAGGTAATTTACTAGGTTGTCTTCTGTAGTGTGTGATCACCATCAGTGTGTGGCTTTCCTCGTTGTTACAATAAAGTGACTGAAGAGAAGGAAGGCATTCTTTCAGACTCATCCAGCATTCAACCCTTTTTATAAATAGTGATAGGTGTTAGGGATGGGCAATGATAAGGAAAATCTATATATCAGTTGAATTTTCTTGATCATATCGGTTTGAATGAATAACATTACAACTGTATAGACTTCACATCCACAGCTTGTGAAGTTCAGACAACTGTTTGCTAATTGCCCTTTGGGCCAGGTATCAAATGTTTGGAGGCCTAACCTTCCTAATCAGTTTGAATACAATGGGAAGCCTGTTGATAGCTCATCAGCAGGCAGTTAAAAATACTAAATTAAGAGCCTTTGAGAGGATTTGTGCCTGCTGGAACAGTCATGTATGCTCTTTTACATAAAAGTGTAGGTTAACTGTAATGGAGGACTGAGAATGTACTTACTATGACTGAGATTTGTGGTTGTTACCATCTAGCTATTTTAAGACGAATGCACTAACTGTAAGTTGCTCTGGATAAGAGTTTCTGCTAAATTACTCAAATGTAAATGTAAATTGACTTGGTGGACTGTATATTCGTAGGTTTGGGATTGCTTAATGTGTTTGCTCCCAGGTGCTGATCAGGGCACAGATGAAAGACAGGTGGATTACCGTTGAGTTGGGTTTAATTAAGACAAGGATTCACACAGCATAGGGCAGAGCACAGCACAGCGCAGTGTAGGATGTATCATGGGTCTAGTAGGCACTTAAGGGTTAATGGCTTGATTGACAGCTTTGAGTGTCAATCAACTTCTATGTGGCTGTGGTTTGGGTGTTTGCCTATGGAGTTGGTCAGAACGCAATGATGGCAAGACACAAAACAGTAGCCTATCAGCTGAAAAATCTGAAACAATCGTGCATTTTGTGATAAAAACCCTACATTTGGCACAGAGGTAGATGTATGCTCCCTGAAAAGATTTAGATATGGAGCCACCCGAGATTTGGCCCCTGGGGGCATGGCAGACATTTTTCAAAAAGACCGCAGGCAATAACATTATTTTACAATTCAGGAGGACTGTTTTGAGAAGGCACCAAATTTGTCACAGAGCTAGACCTCTCTTAATTCCCGTAGAGCACCCAATCTCTTCCTTTTTTGTTTTGAAAGCTCTTTTGCACAAGCTTCCAACATATCTCACTTCCCTGTTAAAGTATAAAAATACGGGGCACCAAACCCACTCACAGGGGCGGCAGGTAGCCTAGTGGTTAGAGTGTTGGGCCAGTAACCGAAAGGTTGCTGGATCAAATCCCTGAGCTGTCAAGGTAAAAATCTGTCATTCTGCCCCTGAACAAGACAGTGTTCCCCGGCAGGCCATCATTGTAAACAATAATTTGTTCTTAAATGACTTGCCTAGGTAAATAAATGTTAAATAAAAAAAACTCTTGAGGTCTCTACCAACCTAGGTACCCTTTAGTTTTAACGCCCACATGTTTGGAATAGTTTAGAAATCTCATTAAATCTTGAATCCCTGGTGCCAATAGAGCAGTTTAGAATGCTGATGAGGGATGAATTTACTGAGACCTGCAAGTGTGTTTTGGTTGATTGTGGTGGTTTATTAGTGTTGTTGAGATGTGGTGTGTCTGTGTCTGTGGTATCTTATAGTTACTTTTTTGCTGCTTTATTGATTCATCATGTTGTGAGTTGTTTGTTCTCAGGGCACCATTGTGAATGAGACCCTGGTTTCAATTGGGCTCCACTGAATAAATCAAATATATTTAGATATGGACCAACCACAGATTTGGCCCGGGGGGCCGTGGCAGCCATCTTACAAAATGGCCACAGTTCAGTTCAGGCCTATTTTCAGATAAACAACACCAAATTTAGCACAGAAAGATACACTGAGTGTACAAAACATCAAGAATGCCCCCCCCCCCCTTTTTCCCCTCAGAATAGCCTCAACTCGCCAGGGCATGTACTCTACAAGGCATCAAAAGTGTTCCACAGGGATGCTGGCTCATGTTGACTCAAATGCTTCCTACAATTGTGTCAAGTTGGCTGGATGTCCTTTGAATGGTGGACAATTTTTGATACACACAGGAAACTGTTGAGCGTGAAAACCCAGCAGCGTTGCAGTTCTTGACACAAACCGGTACGCCAGGCTAGGGGTGTGGCGGTCACGAAATTTCGTCAGCCGGTGATTGTCAAGCAAATAACTGTCAGTCTCACGGTAATTGACCATTAATTAACATAAACACATTTAGCATCCCCTGGCTTCCACACAGGGCCTACAAGCCACTGATGACGACCTTTGCAACATTTGCATGTTAAAAAGTCTAATAAATCCATGTAATATAGCCTACACCTTCACAATAAATCCATTATTTATTTTAGACAGGTCTAAAGAAGCATGATATTAAGAAAATGTAGTCTATTTCAGAAGAACAGAATAGCATACTCTGAGTTGTCCTTATGTTAGGTCCTGATGTGGCTATGCCAAATGGCTGTGGGGTACACTTAATAGTTTAGCAGACAATATTTCCTTATAATTCCGTGGCATTATTTTATATTATTTTATAGTATGAAGAATACAATTGAACGAAGCTGAATAAAATATAAATATGTGTGCACATGTGGCTATTCTGTGTTGAGCAGTTAACAAATAAATAGATACTCCTATATACTTAATTTAGAGTTATTAATGTAACTTTAGTTGTTCTACAAAGGTTGGGCTATATGTTTTGATTTTTCATACATTGTAAGGCTGCATGATGAGACTCTAAAGTCGCTTGAAAGGCATGAACTCTGCTTTGTTTTTTTGTGCAGGATGTAAATACTCCGATAGTCTCTCATTCACAATTTGACAAGCACTTGATAATGCCTTGAGTTTCACGGCGGCATCCCCTTTGTGGCCATAATGCACCCTAAAAAATCCATGCCTTTCTCCATCCACAGTGCTGCACAATTCGAAGCGCCTCTCACGCACATGGTTCTGTCACTGATCGGGTCTTTCTCACAGGCTACAAGTGAAGACAGACACATCGGGGACGCAACTGCACACGTCCTTATCCAATTCTGAGGTGCATATTGAAGATTTCCTCAGCCAACAAGATGAGTAGGCCTAACGAACAGCAAAAGCACAAGTCTATGTCAATCTACTATCCCCCATAGTACAAAAGTTGACCTATTCTATTCTGTGCAATAAATAAATATTCCAAACATAGTCTGAGACAGTTGTGGGGTGCAATAAATCCCAAATTAATACAACCACTAGCATAAAAAAAAATTTTTTTACGCAAGGTGGCCGACGCAACAGATCCGAACATTTAGCTTCAAATGTTGATAAACCATTAGGCTATTTCTTGACATTATAAGCGCAACAATGCGAACATGGCAGTAGGCTATAAGCGCCAATGTTCCATTATCCCAAAACACCATCATCAAAAGTGACTGCAAATGCGATTATGCATGTAATGCTTTTATTATAAAGGTTAATTTTTAGGGTGAAAAATATATTTCCCAATCCTGAAACTCACGTGCTGCTTATGTATGCCAGTTAGGCTCTAAATCCCTTGTAAGCGGATTAATGTGTTTCATTTTAAGAAGTTATTTGGCCACTTTGGGCTAGGCTACATGAGGTGTGCGACTATGATTAGAAAAAGTTGCTTTTCCTGTGGTTAATTTTCATGCCAGCCAGGTAGGCTATACTCCTGTTGTAAAGATAAACAATGTGCTTAATATTAGGAAAGTTGAGAAATAAATATAGTAAGCCTAGTCTATAGAAAGCTGATGGGATCCTCCTATTTTTAGTAGAGGCCATCACTTTGTTTTCTCACACAATTGCATAGCCTATAGAAATGCTGCACAACATGAGCTCATCGAATACATTTGCATTGATGTCAGAGTGATTAGAGGGACAATAGAGTGCTGAGTACCAGGCAGTTAGCAAGTTTGGTATGCTACTAATGACCATCAGCAGCATCAGAGCTTGGAAAAGCGCAATTACAGTGACTAAATGGTCACGTGGAATTTGACTGCCTTCAGGACTCATGTTCACCAGTGTGGCGGTAATACGGTCACCGCAACAGCCCTACGCTGGCACCTAGTACTACACCACAATCAAAGGCACTTAAATATATTGTCTTGCCCATTCACCCTCTGTTATGGCACACATACACAATCCATGTCTCAATTGTCACAAGGCTTAAAAATCCTTCTTTATTCTGTTTCCTCCCCTTCATCTTGTCACGACTTCTACCGAAGTCGATGCCTCTCCTTGTTCGGGCGGTGTTAGGCGGTCGACGTCAACGGTCTTCTAGCCATCGCTGATCCATTTTTCATTTTCCATTTGTGTTGTCTTGTTTTCCCACACACCTGGTTTCATTTCCCTCATTATGTGTTGTGTATTTAGCCCTCTGTTTCCCCCATGTCTTTGTGCGTGATTATTTATTGTTAGGTCAGTACGTTTCCGGCTGGTTTATTCCCGGGTGCTGTTTTACCCGTGTTTAGTGGCAACCGTTATTTTGTTTGCACATTGGGTTTGTTACTTTGTGCATATGCCTTTATTAAAGTGCGTTGTTCACTTATCTCTGCTCTCCTGCGCCTGACTTCATGCACCAGCTACACCCACCGCCTGACAGAACACGCACCCAATCGTCATGGAGTCAGCAGGAGCAGGTACCCTTGTTATTGGGGTCAAGGAGCGCATCCAGGAGCAAGCGGCGATGCTCCATCGTCTCGGCACCACCATGGATCGCGTCCTAAAGACTATGGATCGCTGGGAGAGAAAGGGAGGTCCTCCAGCGCCTCCGCCAGAGCAAACAAGGCCTCCACTACTCACCCCTCTTTCACCCGGTCCCAGTGGGATTCGTCTGGCCCTCCCTAGGGAGTATGATGGGACGGTTGCACAATGTCAGGGCTTCCTATTACAACTGGAGCTCTACCTAGCAACCGTCCACCCTGTGCCTTCGGACCGAGAGAGCGTGTCCACCCTCGTCTCATGCCTCTCAGGGAGAGCCCTGGAGTGGGCCAACGCCGTGTGGGAGGAAGGAGATGCGGCACTGGGCCACTTCGAAGATTTCACCCACCGCTTCCGGGCAGTCTTCGACCACCCGCCTGAGGGTAGAGCGGCGGGTGAACGTCTTATACATCTAAGGCAGGGGACGAGGAGCGCCCAGGAGTTCGCTCTGGACTTCCGGACCCTGGCCGCTGGCGTGGGATGGAACGACAGGGCCCTGATCGACCACTATCGTTGCAGTTTGCGTGAGGACGTCCGTCGGGAGTTGGCCTGCAGGGACACCACCCTCACTTTCGATCAGCTGGTGGACCTGTCCATTCGGTTGGATAACCTGCTGGCTACCCGCGAACGTCCAGATCAGGGTCTGTCGGTTCCATCCCCCAGTACCACCGCTCCGACGCCCATGGAGCTGGGAGGGGCTGCGCTTAGGGAGACCGGAGGAGGTTCCGTTTCAGGCACCATCTGTGGCCGCAGAGGGCACACTGCCAGTCGGTGCTGGGGAGGTTCCTCTGGGAGTTGAGGCAGCAGGCAGGGCACTCTCGCATCACCCCAGGTGAGCCGGCACCATGCTCACCCAGAGCTCTCTGTTAACCACATGTTTTTGAATGTTACTTTTCCTGAGTTTTCCCCGCATTCCCAGCATGAGGCGCTCGTCGATTCAGGCGCAGCTGGGAATTTCATTGACAGATCATTTGCCCATAGATTAGGGATCCCCATTGTTCCAGTGGATATGCCCTTCCCAGTTCACACCCTAGACAGTCGACCATTAGGGTCCGGGTTGATTAGGGAGGTCACCGCGCCCCTGGGCATGGTGACACAGGAGGGTCATAAGGAGAGAATCAGTCTCTTCCTTATTGATTCTCCTGCGTTTCCCGTGGTGCTAGGCCTACCCTGGTTAGTCTGTCATGATCCCACTGTTTCGTGGCAACGGAGGGCTCTCACGGGGTGGTCACGAGAGTGCTCGGGGAGGTGTTTCCGTTGGTGCTACTACGGTGGAAAGTCCAGACAAGGTCTCCACCATGCACATTCCCCCAGAATATGCCGATTTGGCTCTAAGGCGACTCAATTACCACCCCATTGACAGGGGGATTGTGCGATAAATCTCCTGGTAGACGCAGCACTTCCCAGGAGTCACGTATATCCCGTCACAGGCGGAGAGGGTGGTTATGGAAACATATGTCTCCGAATCCCTGCATCAGGGGTACATTCGGTCCTCCACTTCACCCGCCTCCTCAAGTTTATTTTTTGTAAAGAAGACGGAGGGAGGTCTGCGCCCGTGTATTGACTATCGAGGTCTAAATCAAATCTTGGTGAGGTACAGTTACCCGCTACCTCTCATCGCCACGGAGATTGAGTCAATGCACGGGGCGCGCTTCTTCACGAAACTAGATCTCAGGAGTGCGTACAACCTGGTGCGTATCCAGGAGGGAGACGAGTGGAAGATGGCATTCAGTACCACCTCAGGGCATTATGAGTACCTCGTCATGCCGTACGGGTTGATGAATGCTCTATCAGTTTTCCAAGCCTTTGTAGACGAGATTTTCAGGGATCTGCACGGGCAGGGTGTAGTGGTGTATATTGATGACATTCTGATGTACTCCGCTACACGCGCTGAGCATGTGTCCCTGGTGCGCAGGGTGCTTGGACGATTGTTGGAGCATGACCTGTACGTCAAGGCTGAGAAATGCCTGTTCTTTCAGCAGGTCGTCTCCTTCCTAGGGTACCGCATTTCCA
Organism: Salvelinus namaycush; assembly: GCF_016432855.1. Taxonomy (NCBI): domain Eukaryota; kingdom Metazoa; phylum Chordata; class Actinopteri; order Salmoniformes; family Salmonidae; genus Salvelinus; species Salvelinus namaycush. Next base: position 43,892,143 of record NC_052318.1, on the reverse strand, counting down.
CATCAGGGGTGGAGATGGAGAGTGACCGCATTTCAGCCGTGCGTAATTGGCCGACTCCCACCACGGTAAAGGAGGTGCATCGGTTTTTAGGGTTTGCCAACTACTACCGGAGGATTATCCGGGGTTTTGGCCAGGTGGCAGCTCCCATTACCTCACTGCTGAAGGGGGGTCCTGTACGTTTGTAGTGGTCGGCTGAGGTGGACAGGGCATTTGGTCACCTAAGGGCTCTGTTTACCTCGGCTCCCGTGCTGGCCTGTCCGGATCCTTCTTTGGCGTTCATAATGGAGGTGGACGCGTCCGAGGCTGGGATAGGAGCCGTGCTCTCTCAGCACTCGGGCACGCCACCGAAGCTCCGCTCCTGTGCTTTCTTCTCGAAGAAGCTCAGCCCGGCGGAGCGGAACTATGATGTGGGGGACCGGGAGTTGCTGGCTGTGGTCAAAGCCTTGAAGGCGTGGAGACACTGGCTTGAGGGGGCTAAACACCCTTTTCTCATCTAAACTGACCACCGCAACCTGGAGTACATCCGGACAGCAAGGAGACTGAATCCTCGTCAGGCAAGGTGGGCCATGTTATTTACCCGTTTTGTGTTTACCCTGTCCTACAGACCAGGTTCCCAAAATGTGAAGGCAGACGCACTGTCCCGGCTGTATGACACAGAGGAGCGGCTCATGGATCATACTCCCATACTCCTGGCCTCCTGCCTGTTAGTGCCGGTCGTATGGGAGCTGGACGTGGACATTGAGCAGGCGTTACGTACAGAGCCCGAACCCCTCCAGTGTCCTATCGGTCAGACGGTGCCCTATCTTAGTGGGAAGTACTGGTGACCCACTTCGGCTAAGGACGTGAGGGTTTATGTTTCCTCCTGCACGGTGTGCACCCAGTGCAAGGCTCCTAGGCACCTGCCCAGAGGTAAGTTACAACCCTTACGGCCGTGGTCGCACCTGTCGGTAGATTTCCTGACCGATCTACCTCCCTCACAGGGTAACACCACGATCCTGGTCGTTTATTAAAGTGCGTTGTTCACTTATCTCTGCTCTCCTGCGCCTGACTTCATGCACCAGCTACACCCACCGCCTGACACATATGTAGATGTGATTGATTGAAGTGGATTTAACAAGTGACATCAACAAGGGATCATAGCTTTCACCTGGATTCAGCTGGTCAGTCTGTCATGGAAAGAGCAGGTGTCCTTAATGTTGTTTTTTTTAGACATGGAGCCACCATAGCTTTGGCCCCTGGGGACCATGGCAGCCATCTTACAAAATGCCATTGACACCCAATTAGGCTAGATGTTATCATGTATGTTATAGTTTAGAGACCCTTGTGTACATATCCTAACATTTTTATAACATGCCTGCCATTGGTTGATGTACAGCATTGGTTTATGTACATGAATACAGGATGTCAGATCCGATCCAAGGCCATGAGTTACCTTTGCTTTATAGCCACTAGTAAATTAGCTGGTTAATTCCAGGGATTTTGATGTTGTACTCATCTCTTCTGAAAGGGTGTATAGTACACCTTTACCCGATGCTGCCTCAGATCAACAGTCACCACCAAAAGTCCCTGACATACTAAACTGTGCCTTTAATTTGTTCCAATTGCAGAACTTTCAAGCTACATAAATACACCAAAGTTGGCACAGAGGTAGATTTATCTAAAAAAAAAGCCCTTAAGAAATGTAACATTGCATTACAGAGTTGGCATTTTGTAAAATGGCCACCACTGGCCCCCAGGGGCCAAATCTGGGTTTCTCGATACCTACATCTTCTAAATTTCCATAAATCTACCTCTGTTCCAAATGTGGTGCCATCATCTCAAAACAGTCCTTCTGAATTGTAAAATAATGGTACTATTTTGAAAGATAGTTGCCACGCCCGCCGGGGCCAAATCTGGGGTGGCTCCATATCTAAATATTTTCAGGGTATATAAATCTACATTTGTGCCAAATGTGGTGCTTTTATCACAAAGTGCATGAGTGATTTGCTAAGCTGCCCCACTGATAAAGGTACAGTATATACAGGGATATGGCTTGATCGCTAGGAAGCCTACAAATTGTACCACTGATCTATAACTATGGATGTCGGAAGGTACTTGCGTGTGTGCTGTGCATGAAGTGACGTCACATCTAGAGTGAGAACAGCTCGAGAGAGGCAGTCTTCTAAAGCAAGGATAAACCGATATCATGATATGCCATGCTCAAACGATATCATATCCAATTATTGATATTGGTGCCCACCACTAATTGGCATACACATCAGCACAGACACCTTCCCAATTAGCAGCATGGATGCATGCACATTATCATTGCATTCTTTGGAACTCAGTTTCTTCCAAGTTGCCTCACCCTTCCTTTACAGTTTCACTTTGTGTGTGCATGAGAATGCCATATAATCTTTGTTTTTGTACAGAGAGAGAGAGAGCGAGAGAGGAAAAACAGGTTTCCGACAATGACATCGTTAACCCTGTGACAATGATTGCTTGGTTATCAGTGTGAATCCTTGTGGGTGTGTTCAAAACTCGCATGGAAATGCGCATGGAGGCTGCTGAGGGGAGGACGGCTCATAGTAATGGCTAGAATTGATTCAATGGAATGGTATCAAATCAAATGTATTTGTCATATGCGGCAAACATGGAAACCACGTTCGATACCATTCCATTGACTCCCATTCTAGCCATTATTATGAGCCGTCTCCCCCAGCAGCCTCCACTGGCACTGAACTATATTATCACCAAAACAAAAAGTTAATAATTCACACAAGCAGAAGACGAATCCCTGTCACATGTTGCTCACTGACACATCTTTATTTCTATTATTAGACTGCAAGTCTTTACAAAGGAATAAAAACACTGAGAAAATGCCATTCTCCATACTGTACAGGCTGTAGCCTGCCAACAATCTTCTCTATTACACAAGAATACTTCAGAAGAAGCTATAAAGGGAGACATATAGAGAGTGGGGGAGAGACAAGCAGAGAAGAACTGACATTGCGGAAGTCTTACCTTGTTACCTTGAGAGCACTAGTTCCCCGGACTCAGTGTGTCAAGAGGTCCAGACTCTTCATGTTTGCATAGCTGTGTGCCGGTGCTCATTCCAGGAAGTGGACAAGGTGAGACATCAGAGTAAACTCCCACTGTTCCCCGCCTCTCTCTACTCCCACAGGCCTGACCACACCCCCCTGCCCCAGGACATCTTGAATATAAATGACAAATTCCTACTCTGGCTGGGCTGATAGTCAGTTATTCTCCAAGCAGGTAGTAGAACAATCAGAACTGTTCTTGACATTTTGACTTACCTTTCTACTGCTGTTGTTGAGTTCTATTTTCCACATCCTAAAACTCTTGTCAAAAGTTGAACATTGAGCATAAGGAACACAGAGTTATTCTAGAGTAATTCTGTGGTTTTTCTGTTATAATTTTTGTTTGCAATCAACTTTCACTTTTGATCAATAAAGTATAATCTAATGTTTAGCACAGGATAAACCTTTTGCGCTCTGAAAACTTTCGCTACTAATGGTCAGCATGTCACCTGGACCTTCGGATAAGCAACAGCGTCCCCTAGTGTTACAAATTGTGTACCTCAGATGTCGCAATGTACTATTATTGGCATCCTTTTTACGGCAAACGCCGATCAATGTAATTTTGATCTAGCAGCAGGTTAGTGGTCTTCAGAGCTGGTGAAATATAACTCAACAAGTTCCGAGGACCATTATGCAGATCCATAAAGAGGCAGACAAAACTGTCTTTGTGGCTAATTTAGGCAGTTCAGCTAATGAGGAAATTCTTTTCGAGCTATTTTTGCAGGTAGGCTCCTATTTTCCACAGGCTCTAAAACTTGACGAAATACATGGCAATGGATGTGTGTGTGAAATAAAACCACTGGCGTTTACTCCAGCTGAGCTGTCTGACTGTCTGTGTAATCATTAGTCCAAGCAGTTGCAACTAAAACGAGAGTTTCTATTCGACAAATTGAGGTATGTCATTCAACGTTTCGTTTCTTCCGTTTAAGAAACGATTGCAACAGAATTGGCATAATGAATACACCCCTGGTGACGGTGGTTGCAGCCCAACTAAGCAGGTCTTGCAGTTGGCTCTCTCTGTGGGTGGAAATTAATTTGTGTTTTCAATTTAAAATACATGTTGGCCAAATTCCTTTGTCATCTGTTTCATGCGGTAGTGTCATTGGTTTGATTTCTATCAAGCCAAAGCACTTTTTACACTAAATGTGAAAAACATGCAGAGATGATAAGATTGAGAATCAGGATAAGGCCACATCCAGTGATGTTGGCGGCCACAGGTGAAATGCAACAAAAAGGAAGTTGCACAGCAATATAATGTCTTATCTGTAAAAAAATAAATCATTATCTGCATCTGGTGTTTCACGTTTACATCGTGCCTTGTTTCATACCACCAGGCTGGGCCACTGAAGAAGGTCACCATCGCTCGAGACCGCGAGGGTCGCCAAAGGTCATATGGGTTTGTGTATTACAAGCATGCTGAAGCTGTACCCTATGCCATTGCCTTGCTGAATGGCACTTGGCTCTTTGGCCGTCAAATCAGGCTGCAGTACGGCACCGGTAGGCCAGTGTTTTGTATCATCATTAGGAATTGCAGCTTTCAACTCACCCATTTGGACTTATGAAGTTTGCAGAGCAGCAATTTAGCATCAGGACATTTCCAAAACCTATTAATTCATAATTTGCTCTGTACATGAAGCAGGTTGTGTTCTTAAAGTAACTGTTGTTTCAGCTACTTAGGGATATCAGTGCATTGTAGATAGGTAGGGTGGAGGTTTTTAGGCCCTCCCCCTTGCCCCCCTGTAGGTAGCTCCCACCAGGATGGGGGATCTGGACCTCAAGGCACAGAGGATGACCGTGATGACCCTTCACATGACACACCCAGGTGAATCGGGCCAGACCATGTCATTTCAGAGCATCTTCGTTTTGGCTAATGTTATGAACAGATTGTATCTAATGCTTGACCGTCTGTTTATTCTTCTTAGTATGAACGTAGGCCTCCCAGAGTCATCTGTGTTCCACTTCACAGGGCGTGCTGATGGCAGCGTCTCCTGCCAGGACAAGTTACACTGGAGCAACATGGTGAGGACTCACTGGGAATTAGAGGGAGATATTTTCAACATTCAGTACTTTGAATGCATTCAGTTGTGCAACTGACTAGATATCCCCCTTTCCTTGTAAAACAAATTAGGTGCTTGACTAGCAGTTTTTCTTTTGTGTGTTGTAGGTGCGTGGCTACCCTTCTGAGCAGTACCCTCTGAGTATCATCCCTCCCCAGCCTCACTACTATGCCCCCCCGTCACCCTTGTGTCCCCCTATTGCCCCCCTGCTTCCCTGGCCAATGCCAGGATATCCCCAATGGGCCCTTACACGACCCCCCTGTCCCAGCCAGGGTCAGGCCCTCCTGCTCCCCCTGCCTCCCAGCTCTACCCAGCCCAACAAGCAGACAGCTCACCAAAGTGAAGGGCCTAAGAGGCAGACAGCTCAGCAAGGAGAAGTGGAGCCTGCGAAGCTACGCAAACACAGAAGAAGCAGGGAGAGCAGACTGCAGAGGCACAGGAACAGATGCAAAAAGTGAGCACATACACTCAAATAAACAATTAGCATTGATCATCCACATACAAGTTTAAACGTGTAGCATACGTTCAAGAGTCAAGACCCGAATATACTAAGATGCCCACAAGCTGTGTGGTTGTGAGGATGGTCATTTTCTCAGCTTTACAAATGCACAAACACTGTACAACCGTTAAAGACTGGCTGCTCTTAAATATAGCCCACAGTATTCCTTTGAATATTCCTGTACAAATATATGTATTTATCTATTTACGCAGTTTTGTTTCATGTGCTCTGACTGTTTTTCTGTTTGATCGTCTGGTGTTTACACCAAATAAATTGCACATTTCCTGAAGGAAAAGGAACTTAAATGTTTGGCAATTTGATTTATGAGTTCAAGTGATTTTTGCACACAGATTATTGGAACGCAAGCAGCACTTCTAACTGTGTGACAGAATTAGGCATAACTGTCATCATTCTCATTGTCCCCACCATGAAATCGGGGAGGGGACTGTGGATGTGTCTCCGTCCGTTAGTACGTTAGTTACACGCAATATCACAGACAGCACTTGCCTGATTTGGACCAAACTTGGTTGAATGATGTGTCTTGCCATAGAGATCTGGCGTTTACAAAATTACACTGATTGGCCCAAGGCGGGAGCTATAGTAATTAACTGAAATGTGATAGTCACATGCGATCTCAACTGTGCCAAGGGGGGCTGCATTATTCGTGGGGGACGATGTTTACTGTTGCTTTGTTTTAAGTTGGATGTGTAGGTAGATTCAAGGATGATGGTCACTTCTAGTAGCAGAAACGATTCCTTTGTCTGACCTCGCATCATGTAGCTCATTTAGAATAGGGCTTAAACAAATCTGGTGTTGATACTTGCACATGATTATACTTAGATTCTATCTAAATATTCTATTTAGCTAGAATCACCTTTGATCTATTTAGATGGAATTACCTTAGCTCTGATGTAATGTTTATGACGGAGGACTTCCGGTATGGTTCTCCTTCATTTTATTGCTTTGGTAATAAACAATGCTGTATGAACTCTGATTGACAGCTTTAGTGAAAGCTGAATTTAGCGCATAGATTAAATAAGTAGCGAACTCTGACTTAGGCAATATCTGAGCCGTAGTCATTTACTATGAGGATGCATGTTGTCTGATGTTCTAGAAGGAATTCCATGTCAGAGAGGGCGACAAGAGTGATGTCACTATCAGAGGGTACCTTCTGTGATAAGGTGGCATTAATAGCTCACTCACATATCAGTGTTCAAAGTCTACTTAAAGACAGGAGTGGATTTATGTTTCTGCGATGGATATTATGTAGAATATACCTTTCTTGTAGTGTGTATGTGTTTGATAGTTTGTGCGTGGACGTTGAGTGTACAAAATATTAAGAAAATCTGCTCTCTCCACGACAGACTGTCCAGGTGAATCCATGTGAAATCTACAGTATGATCCCTTATTGATGTCACTTGTTAAATCCACTTCAGTCAGTGTAGACGAGGGAGAGGAGACCGGTTAAAGAAGGACTTTTAAGCCTTGAGACAATTGAGACATGGATAGTGTATGTGTGCCATTCAGAGGGTGAACGGGTAAAACAAAATATTTAAGTGCCTTTGAACGGGGTATGGTACTGTAGTAGGTGCCAGGCGCACCGGTTTGTGTCAAGAACTGCAATGCTGCTGGGTGTTTCACGCTCAACAGTTTCCTGTATATATCAAGAATGGTCCACCACCCAAAGGACATCCAGCCAACTTGACACAACTGTGGGAAGCATTGGATTCAACATGGGCCAGCATCCCTGTGGAATGCTTTTGACACCATGTAGAATCCATGCCCTGACGAATTGAGGCTGTTCTGAGGGCAAAAGGGGGTGGGTGTAACTCAATATTAGGAAAGTGTTCATAATGTTTGGTATATGCAGTGCACCCTACATGTGTGTGGAGTATCGTCTGTTTGGAAGTTGTATTCTTTTATTTCATCGTATCACATGCTGTCAGATTAATATGGGTTCGGGGGTGAAGGGACTGTCCCAACCCCCGTCCTTTAGACCAACTTACTTCTTTTGTCGTTCTCAGTGCTCTTGTTATTAAGGACACTCATTAGTGAGATCACCAGTGATGCAGCATAGATTGGCTATCACTTTGTTGTTCCAGTGACTGCACAATAAAAGGTTTACTGCTGCCCCTCACAGAGATAAAGGGCCAAGCTCTCATGAATAAGTAGCCCTGCTCATGGGAGAGCAGAGAAATTCTCCTCGGCGGAGAGTCAAAGAAGCAGGCTGTAGATACAACAGAAAACGTAGGACGTAGTTGGAGACTCACTCCACAGTGCAGAATCCTGTGATAGTTCATGACAGTGAAAGTGATTGAATCACAGGGAATTCTGTGTGAGGTGTCAGCTGAAGGACAAGAAGACCGTGTGAGCGTGTGAGGACGTCAGGGAGCCATGTGGCGTGGGAAGCGACGTTGGTCGTCCACGGAGGTGCTGCTGAGTGTCCTGTGTCTGACCCTGCTGGCGGTGTGTGTCAGCCTCATCATCATCACCTGGCTCGCCATGCAGACTGACTGTGAGAAAAAACACTCCAGACTTTTGTTTTCTTTCCTCCCATTTCTGTCACTAAAACGGTCAGTATGTTTGTATAGAAATCAAATGTAATACTCTATGCTGCATATAACTTCTGGGTAAAACATATCCATTTGCCATAGTTTTGTTTTTGATCTGTTGGTCTTGTATGGAGTGACAAGTGTCAGTCACTTACAGTATGTGTGTTTGTCACAGTGGACCAGTGTGGACTAGGTGGGACTGAGTCTGTGTTCAGTGGGAGGCTGGTCATTACGAGGGGGGCTGTGTTTACTGAGAAGCTGAGAAACAGGAGCAGTCTGCAGTTCAAGTCCCTGGCCTTCGACACAGAGCATCTGGTATGTCGGGATACCATACACACACGTATCATTCTCCTGTCCACTCTCCTACACACTTTAGCCTTGTATTATAAATACTGTATTTTCTCACAGATATCTGACGCTTACAGCCGTGGCTCCCTCAATAATGACTTCAAGGCCTGTGAAGTTTTAGAATTCAGGTGAGACAGTATGTGTATAATGATGTTTACAAATGACAACCTCATAGCATAGTTACATATACTGAAAGTGACAATGTCGTTATACCATTTCTGACCATGAATCCCCCCATGTGACAGCAATGGCAGTGTGGTGGTGAACTTTGACCTGCAGTTTCGTCAGAGTGTGGAGGTGAAGGAGGCAGAGCAGCAGCTGGTGGCTGGGCTTCAGAGCACTGGGGGCCTGGTGGTTAACCAAAATAGCATCCAGGTCACAGGTATACAGTAAATCTGGAAAGTATTTAGACCCCTTTATTTTTTCCCACATTTTGTTACGTTACAGCCTTATTCTAAAATGGATGAAATCGTTTTTTTTCTCAACAATACCCCATAATGACAAAGCTAAAATAGGTTTTTAGATTTTTTTGCAAATGTTATAAATTACTGGGAGTTTATATATGAAGTGTGTGACTCTCTTTATTTTTTATAGTTTATTGCAAATGTACAAATGTACAACTGAAATATCACATTTACATAAGTATTCACACACTTTACTCAGTACTTTGCTGAAGCACCTTGGGCAGTGATTACAGCCTCGAGTCATCGTGGGTATGACGCTACAAGCTTGGCACACTTGTATTTGGGGAGTTTCTTCCATTGTCTGCAGATCCTCTCATGCTTTGTCAGGTTGGATGGGGAGTTTCGCTGCACAGCTATTTTCAGGTCTCTCCAGAGATTTTCGATCGGTTTCAAGTCCGGGCTCTGACTGGGTCACTCAAGGACATTCAGAGACTTGTCCCGAAGCCACTCCTGCATTGTCTTGGTTGTGTGCTTAGGGTTGTTGTACTGTTGGAAGGTGAACTTTCACCCCAGTCTGAGTTCCACAGCGTTCTGGAGCAGTTCTTCATGAAGGATCTCTCTGTACTTTGCACCGTTGATCTTTCCCTTGATCCTGACTAGTCTTCCAGTGCCTGCTACTGAAAAACATCTCTACAGCATGATTCTTCCACCACACTTCACCATAGGGATGGTGCCAGATTTCCTCCAGACGTGACGCTTGGCATTCTGGCCAAAGAGTTCAATCTTGGTTTCATCAGACCAGAGAATATTGTTTCTAATGGTCTGAGAGTCTTTCGGTGCCTTTTGGCAAACACCAAGTGGGCTGTCATATGCCTTTTACTGAGGAGTGTCTTCCGTATGGCCACACTACCATAAAGGCCTGATTGGTGTGAGTGCTGCGGAGATGGTTGTCCTTCTGGAAGGTTCTCCCATCTCCACAGAGGAACTCTGGAGCTCTGTCAAAGTGACCATCGGGTTCTTGGTCACCTCCCTGACCAAGGCCCTTCTCCCCCTCTATTGCTCAGTTTGGCCGGGAGGCCAGCTCTGGGAAGAGTCTTGGTGGTTCCAAACTTCTTCCATTTAAGAATTATGGAGGCCACTGTGTTCTTGGGGACCTTCAATGCTGCAGAATTTATTTGGTCCCCTTCCCCAGATCTGTGCCTCGACACAATCCTGTCTCGGAGCTCTACGGACAAGTCCTTCGACCTCATGGCTTGGTTTTTTCTCTGACATGCACTGTCAACAGTGGGACCTTATATAGACTTTCTAAATCATGCCCAATCAATTTAATTAACCACAGGTGGACTCAAATGAAGTCGTAGAAACATCTCAAAGATGATCAATGGAAACAGGATGCATTTGAGCTAAATTTTTCAAGTCTCATAGCAAAGGGTCTGAATACTTATGTAAATAAGGTATTTCTGTCTTCTAGGTTTAATACATTTGCGAACATTTCTAAAAACCTGTTTTCACTTTGTCATTATGGGGTATTTTGTGTAGAATGATGAGGAAAATGTTTTATTTGATCCATTTTAGAATACGGCTGTAACGTAACAAAATGTGGAAAAAGGTCGAGTCAGAATACTTTCCGTATGCACTGTAGGTGTAAAACACACCTTACATACCGATTCATGATCATAGTATTGGGAAGAAAATGGGATCTAGATCTATTACCACGTTATTCATCCAGAAGACTTGTGTGAAATGCAGCATTGAGAATTTGAACCTATATGATGTTTCTGTTTAGTGAAAGAGGACCTAACTACATACCAGCCGACCTCTTCAACCAAACTGACCACCACACCTCATCTTTCCACTACATCTTCTTCAGGTGAGAACGGAATCGATAGGAAACACTTACAATAGATTAGTCGTACTGTAGTACTGTACCAGTACCATTTAAAAAAAAAACATTTCATTGATGGCGAATGATGATTAATGTTCACAGGGAAATGCCCACCTTATCATATGGCCTGTGGGAATGGCACTACATGTGTGGCCACCATGCAGTTTTGTGACGGAGTAGACAATTGTCCTGATGGCTCAGATGAAAACCATACTCTCTGTGGTGAGTGTTTGAGACTCAGTGTTTGCTGATTATGTAACCTCGTCCCTACACTCTTAGAAAAAATAATTCCAAAATTGTTCTTCGGCTGTCCCCATAGGATAACCCTTTTTGGTTCCAGGTAGAACCCTTTTTGGTTCCAGGTAGAATCCTTTTTGGGGTTCCATTTAGAACCCTCTAGGTGAGATCCGGCTGGTGGATGATTAATAATGAAGTGGATAAACATTGTTCTTGAATATATAGATGGTACAGAGTAACAAGAATGCCATGTCAACGCATAATGTGGGGTCTGGTAATGTGGTCATGAGTGCATTGGTAGTATAATAGACTTGAACTGTGTGGATATCTCTCATATTTTCATAGCAACAAAGTGCGATGGCCAATTCCTTCTTCTTGGTCCTACGGGCTTCTTCCATTCTGAAAACTTCCCTCTCCTCTACAACAATGGCATGATTTGCCGCTGGGTCATACGGTAGTCCTGCTTCTCACACTAACTACACACTACTCACTTTCATATACTTTTACCTGACATACCAGTGCTACCTCTCTACTTTTTGTGCTACCTTAATTTTAAAAAAAAATGTATATATACAGTACCAGTCAAAAGTTTGGAGAAACCTACTCATTCTATGGTTTTTCTTTATTTTTACTATTTTCTACATTGTAGAATAATAGTGAAGACATCAAAACTATGAAATAACACATATGGAATCATGTCGTAACCCAAAAAGTGTTACAAATATATTTAATATTTGAGATTCTTCAAAGTAGCCACCCTTTGCTTTGCACGCTCTTGGCATACTCTCATGAGGTAGTCACCTGGAATGCATTTCAATTAACAGATGTGCCTTGTAAAAAGTTAATTTATGTAATTTCTTTCCTTCTTAATGCGTTTGAGCCAATCAGTTGTGTTGTGACAAGGTAGGGGTGGTATACAGAAGATAGCCCTATTTGGTAAAAGACCAAGTCCATATTATGGCAAGAACAGCTCAAATAAGCAAAGAAAAACCACAGTCCATCATTACTTTAAGACATGAAGATCAGTCAATACGGAAAATTTCAAGAACTTTGCAGGGAGACGACAGTCCATCAATACTTCAAGACATGAAGGTCAGTCAACGTTTCTTGAAGTGCAGTCGCAAAAACCATCAAGCGCTATGATGAAACTGGCTCTCATGAGGACCGCCACAGGAATGGAAGACCCAGAGTTACCTCTGCTGCAGAGGATAAGTTCATTAGAGCTACCAGCCTCAGAAATTGCAGCCCAAATAAATACTTCACAGAGTTTAAGTAACAGACACATCTCAACATCAACTGTTCAGAGGAGACTGCGTGAATCAGGCCTTCATGGTCAAATTGACGCAAAGAAACGACTACTAAAGGACACCAATGAGAAGAAGAGACTTGCTTGGGCCAAGAAACACGAGCAATGGACATTAGACCGGTGGAAATCTGTCCTTTGGTCTGATGAGTCCAAATTTGCGATTTTTGGTTCCAACCGCCGTGTCTTTGTGAGACGCAGAGTAGCTGAACGGATGATCTCTGCATGTGTGGTTCTCACCGTGAAGCATGGAGGAGGAGGTGTAATGGTGTGGGGTTACTACATGTTATTTCATAGTTTTGATGTCTTCACTATTATTCTACAATGTAGAAAATAGTAAAAATAAAGAAAAACCCCTTGAATGAGTAGATATGTCCAAACTTTTGACTGGTACTGTATATTTTTTATTTTTAGAGTTCAGAAAGGACTGGCCATAAAGATGAATTTCCACTCATTCGACACAGAAGAAGAGATTGATACTCTCAGTCTGTATGAGGGCACAGGACAGGGGAAAAATCTAACATGTAAGTATATAACACTCCTGAGCAAATATGTACTAATTTCTATACAGCAAAATATCTATATAAACTACAGTAATAGCACACCTACCACCCACTATGGCTGTGTTTCAGACCTGCTGTCAGGCCGTTCCCCAGGCACTGTGTGGCTGCTGTCTGACAAGGCCACTGTTGAGTTCTCTTCTGACGATTACAACAATTTCCAAGGATTTAATGCCACCTACTCAGCAGAAGACATCAGCAACCTCTCTAGTAAACTTAAAGCAGCGTATCCCAAACTCGGTCCCCGGGACCCTAAGGGGTGCACGTTTTGGTTCTTGCACTAACACTACACAGCTGATTCAAATGATCAAAGCTTGATGATTAGTTTATTATTTGAATCAGCTGTGTAGTCCTAGGGCAATAACCAAAACGTGCACCCCTTGGGGTCCCGAGGACTGAGTTTGGGAAACCCTGACTAAAAGATTTCCTTTGAAGTTATCAAAACAAACTAGAAGGAAGATTGCAATAGGATTTGGTTTTGGGTCTCTGTGAAATGACCGTGACAGTGTTCCTCTCTGTCCTCTCAGATGAGGAGAGGCTGAGCTGCTCCTTTGAGGAGGGCCTGTGTTTCTGGAGGCAGGAGCCTGAGGATGAAGGGGACTGGATACGCACCAATATCCCCACATTCCCCCCTTTCACAGGCCCAAACTTTGACCATACATTTGGTAACCAATCAGGTGTGTCATTGTGTGACAAGACATTACTTTACTTAGCTGAGACTTTACGATTTTATTTCGAAGCCGCATTGCTGCAGTTTGTTTCTGTTCTTTGACTGTTATTGTGTTCTGACGAAACAGGCTACTACATTGTCACACCGGGAAGCCCTGGCCAGTGGGAGAAGAACTTCAAGATCCGCAGCCTCCGATTAGCTCACTCAAAGGAACCGATGTGTCTGAAGTTCTGGTAAGTCAAATCAAATTACATCAGCTGATATCTCAAAGTGCTGTACGGAAACCCAGCCTAAAACCACAAACAGTAAGCAATGCAGGTGTAGAAGCACGGTGGCTAGGAAAAACTCCCTAGAAAGGCCAAAACCTAGAGAGGAACCAGGCTATGAGGGGTGGCCAGTCCTCTTCTGGCTGTGCCGGGTGGAGATTATAACAGAACATGGCCAAGATGTTCAAATGTTCATAAATGACCAGCATGGTCAAATAATAATAATCACAGTAGTTGTCGAGGGTGCAACAAGTCAGCACCCAGTGACCCTCTCTCCCTCTATTCATGTACTGTCTGTGGATATCCATCTCTAAACACATAGCCTCTCACCAGATGTGCATTTATGCTACTTGTTGCTCCAGGTACCACATGTATGGAGAGAATGTGCATCGGCTGAGGGTGTTGGTAGAGAGACGGTCAACTTCTGTGGTCAGAGAAGCTTCAGTCATTGTGGTCTTCCAGAAGGAGGGGAACTATGGAGATAACTGGCACTTCGGCCAGGTCACCCTGAACAGCACAGCTGATGCAACGGTCAGAGCGCTCTGAATCCCACATGGTGTAATTGCCACGCTGTTATACTTGGCTGTGCATGTTACGTCTGTCTATAAGGATCTGTCTCTTCGCTGTGATGTTCTTCTCCAGGTGGTTTTTGAGGCTCAGAAGAAGGGGGGTATGAAGAATGACATCGCCCTGGATGATATTAGTCTGACAAATGGTCCCTGTGGGGCGGACCCACCAGACCCAACAGTGGTTCCCACCCCTACAACACCACCTCCAATACCTCGTATGTTACTCTTAACCACATAGTCTTCACATGGAACACTTTGACACAGGCCGTCCATTCCGAACAGAACCCCCCCCTTCATCGTTAACCAGCACACTCATCCATTACTACTGAGTCACCAACTCGCCCTTCTCTCACCTGACAATCACTGTTCTTTGTCCGTTAATGTCATGTGTCCTTGTTTTCCATGGTTGCATCTAAAGCGTGTATTCCTTCCTCTTTCTCAGCTGACTGTGGAGGACCTTTTGACCTCTGGGAACACAACTCTACATTCAGCTCCCCCAACTACCCACACTCCTATGGAAACAAGGCTTCTTGTATGAACTTAGTTTTTTGTTCAATTTTTCCCTAATTGGTTGAAATGTGGTGTTCATACATCTGTCTATCCTGGGCAAGGTTTGTGGACTCTTCATGCCAGGGAAGGATGGAACATCCTGCTTCACTTCCTGGATTTTGACGTTGAGTCGACCTATGACATGGTGGAGGTGCGGGATGGGGCGGGGCCACAGTCTGAACTGCTTGGTGAGTCTCTGACCCTCCGCCTACTGTGACGTCCTTCCTACACGAGCCTCTGTCATGTTACCATGACACTGTTAGTTGTTATTGAAAATGCAGGTGAGGTTTACTGTGGTGAATTGATGCGTGTTTCTTTGTCAGGTGTCTTCACTGGTACTGATGCTACCTTTCCAGATGTGATCTCCACAGCCAATCAGATCACAGTGATGTTCTTTACGGACAGTACAGGGTATGGCAGAGGGTTCCGTGCCAACTTCACATCTGGATTAGCACTGGGCATGCCAAGTAAGATTTTATATTAAGTAACCAATTCAACATTCTAAAGTCCAAAATTAGTAGTTCTGAATGAACCTTACCTGATGTACTCTTTGTTCTTCAATAGCCAAGTAACCAAACTGCCTTTGTCATTTCAAATTCCAGAGCCTTGTGTCACTGGGCTATATCGGTGTCAGTCTGGAGAATGTATCTCCAATGTCAGTGTGTGTAACGGCCAACCAGACTGCGCTGACTCCTCAGACGAAGCTGACTGTGGTGAGTAAAACAAATGAAGCTGTGACCCTGTTCACACCCATACAGCAATTCATGCCAGTTAAAGGCACGTGGGCCAAAAGACTGGTAAAGTGGTTCTCCATGATTCTATGCGTTTTAGTGCATCAGGTATCAGTGGACAGTACGAGTGTCAGACATCTGCAGCTCCAGGTCCAGACCACCCGGTACACAACCTGTGGTCAACACTGGAACTCTCAGCTCTCCCACTTCATGTGTCGTTACCTGGGCTACAGGTGAGACCTCTGGTGTGTGTGTGTGTGTGTGTGTGTGTGTGTGTGTGTGTGTGTGTGTGTGTGTGTGTGTGTGTGTGTGTGTGTGTGTGTGTGTGTGTGTGTGTGTGTGTGTGTGTGTGTGTGTGTGTGTGTGTGTGTGTGTGAGAAACAGTCATTCTTTGTATGTTTGACAGAGTGAAGGACAGGAAGTCAGTCACTGTGTTAACATGTACTCTAGATCAGGAAGTGCCCTGCTCATACCCTCCACAGAGAAAGACTCTCCCTTCACCACCGTGAGTGTGGCAGTCAACGGTACCCTGGACCTGACCCCCAGGTACACTACATTCAACAAACAGCTTTCATTTACGTAAAAAAAAGAAGGAAGTAATTTAGCAGACGCTCTTATCCAGAGCTACTTACAGGAGCAATTAAGTGCCTTGCTCAAGGGCACATCGACAGATTTTTCACCTAGTCGGCTCGGGAATTGAGGAAATCCAACCTTTCGGTTACTGGCCCAACCCTCTTAACCGCTAGGCTACCTGCTTCTAATAATTCAACTTTGATTTCACAGTCATACCAACATCCAACCTGTTTGTTTCTATTTCCCATAGTGAAAAATGTATGGGTGAAAAGGTTATATCTTTGGAATGTGACAACCAACGTGAGTATGAAAAGCATAAAGCATCAACATAGTAACATGATACATACTGTAAGTACTCATTCACATATAGACATTGACACGTTTTGACAAATGAACAAAATACACTCAAAAAACACTATGCTGTGCATTGTAGCGTGTGGCGTTCGTATGGTCTCCCAGAAGATGGATCAAAGTGGGTCCACTGAACGAAGGATGGAGGAGAAAGGAGAGGAGGAGTCAGAGGAGAGTGGAACTGTCAGAGTGGTGGGAGGGACAGACTCTCGTAAGGGGGCGTGGCCATGGATGGTGTCGCTGTACTTTAGGGGCCGCCATGTGTGTGGAGCTACTCTGATTGACAACGAGTGGCTGGTTACCGCTGCACACTGCGTTTATGGGTGAGGAATCCTTCTCTGCATTTATACTGTTTGTTTATGCTCCTGTATTCACCTTTACTTTGTCTACACTGTAAATATACACTGTGTATACACCTGAGCCTCACCTTTCTCTGCACACAACATGTCACATGTTTCTGTGCATTTACCCTCAACTGAGTTTGACCTATTTGAGTACAGAGTAACTCTACCATTGTTTATCTGGTCCGTACATTTGGAGTTTTACAGCCCATGTCTACATTGACGGTTGTCTTTTTATCCCACAGGAAAAATATTCACCTTTCCAACTGGGAGGCAGTTTTGGGCCTTCACTCCCAGGGCAGTGTAGATGTCCTCCCATCACAGACCCGAAAGGTTGACCACATCATCATGAACAAACACTACAACAGACGGACCAAGGATGCTGACATCGCAATGATGCACCTTCAAACAAACGTCAACTTCACAGGTGTGCAATCAAACACCCCTCTGCTCTACATAGCCCAGTGCTTCTCAATTATTTTCTGTTACGCCCCCCCTAGGAAGAAGTAAACATTTCGCGCCCCCCAACTCTCCGCCGCGACTGTAAATAGTATAATTTGTCTATAAAATTGTTATAAGTACACCTCTGCATAACATTTTATCCTTATTAACATTAAAGAAAACAAAAAAAGAAAAAAGAAAGAAATATAGATCAACTTACAACAAAGAATAACTTTATTAACATTGTTTTTTAGTCTGTAACAGAAAAGACTTAAAGTGCATCAATTTGCCTGAAATTTAAAAAGAAATTCAAGCCTTATTTAAACTGTAAGTTTTTTTGACCATTTGATACTGAAAAATAAAATTAAATATAATCAATAAATAATAATACATTCAAATTGATCAGCAACATTAACTCAGGAGCACAATATATGAAACACTGACCTATAAAACAAAAATGAATAAAACAATTTGTGCTGATTTAAAAAAAATCAAAATGAGGAAGTCATATTTTTTTTTATTTTTTATTTATTTATTTTTTAAATTTTATTCGGCACGTTTTCGCTGAAAAAACTCAAGCGGCTTATCAGCGTGATTGGGGTGTAATGTCTTTAAGTGACGCCTTAATTTATTTGGCTTCATGCTGTCCGCTGCCAACATTTTTAGACACAGTAAACATACCGGTCTTTCGTCGTCTCCCACCGTAGTCACAGTGAAGCCAAGTGCTACATACGCGTCGTCATATTTCCTCGTCTTAGCTTTCAGGAGACTTACGTTTGTCTCATTATCTCCGTCTCTCTCCGCCTTTCTTTTCATCCCTGTTAAATATTTTTCCATGGTGTCTCTTAAGGGTTTGTTATCTGCACTTCACATATCCTGCTCTGTGCTGTGTGCTCTTGTTCGGTGCAAAAAAAAACTACTCCCTGCGGCAAAAAAAAGCATGTTCCCCGGGGTCACACGCGCCCCCCCTGGCATCGCTCCGAGCCTCCCCAGGGGGGCGCGCCCCACTATTTG
This sequence comes from Salvelinus namaycush, assembly GCF_016432855.1. Taxonomy (NCBI): domain Eukaryota; kingdom Metazoa; phylum Chordata; class Actinopteri; order Salmoniformes; family Salmonidae; genus Salvelinus; species Salvelinus namaycush. The sequence continues at coordinate 43,873,713 of NC_052318.1, read as the reverse complement.
AGAAGGACTGACATAGCCTGAGAGTTTGACCTTATGTCAGATTGACACTGAGCACAAGCGGTCATGTTGTGTTCATATAAAGTGGATTATTAAGTAGATGTACCTCACATATTCACACAGGTCCGTACACACAGGATATAATATTCACACAGGTCCACACACACAGGATATAATATTCACACAGGTCCACACACACAGGATATAATCTTCGCACAGGTCCGTACACACAGGATATAATATTCACACAGATCCACACACACACAGGACATAATATTCACACAGATCCACACACACAGGACATAATATTCACACAGATCCACACACACAGGATATAATATTCACACAGATCCACACACACAGGATATAATCTTCACACAGATCCACACACACAGGATATAATCTTCACACAGATCCACACACACAGGATATAATATTCACACAGATCCACACACACAGGATATAATATTCACACAGATCCACACACACAGGATATAATCTTCACACAGATCCACACACACAGGACATAATATTCACACAGATCCACACACACAGGATATAATCTTCACACAGATCCACACACACAGGATATAATCTTCACACAGATCCACACACACAGGATATAATATTCACACAGATCCACACACACAGGATATAATATTCACACAGATCCACACACACAGGATATAATATTCACACAGATCCACACACACAGGATATAATCTTCACACAGATCCACACACACAGGATATAATCTTCACACAGATCCACACACACAGGATATAATCTTCACACAGATCCACACACACAGGATATAATCTTCACACAGATCCACACACACAGGATATAATCTTCACACAGATCCACACACACAGGATATAATCTTCACACAGATCCACACACACAGGATATAATCTTCACACAGATCCACACACACAGGATATAATCTTCACACAGATCCACACACACAGGATATAATCTTCACACAGATCCACACACACAGGATATAATCTTCACACAGATCCACACACACAGGATATAATCTTCACACAGATCCACACACACACAGGATATAATATTCACACAGATCCACACACACACAGGATATAATATTCACACAGATCCACACACACAGGATATAATCTTCACACAGATCCACACACACAGGATATAATCTTCACACAGATCCACACACACAGGATATAATCTTCACACAGATCCACACACACAGGATATAATATTCACACAGATCCACACACACAGGATATAATATTCACACAGATCCACACACACAGGATATAATCTTCACACAGATCCACACACACAGGATATAATCTTCACACAGATCCACACACACAGGATATAATCTTCACACAGATCCACACACACAGGACATAATATTCACACAGATCCACACACACAGGATATAATATTCACACAGATCCACACACACAGGATATAATCTTCACACAGATCCACACACACAGGATATAAGCTTCACACAGATCCACACACACACAGGATATAATCTTCACACAGATCCACACACACACAGGATATAATCTTCACACAGATCCACACACACAGGATATAATCTTCACACAGATCCACACACACAGGATATAGTCTTCACACAGATCCACACACACAGGATATAATATTCACACAGATCCACACACACAGGATATAATCTTCACACAGATCATTCTTTTACAGATTACATTCAACCCATCTGTCTGCCAGCAAGTGACCAGCAGTTTGAGGCTGGGAGGAAGTGTTTCATTGCAGGCTGGGGAGCAGAAGTAGAGCAAGGTTAGGACTCTGGTGTCACTCAATCAAATCAAATGAAATGTTATTTGTCACATACACGTGTTTAGCAGATGTTATTGCGGGTGTAGCGAAATGCTTGTGTTTCTAGCGCCAACAGTGCAGTAATATCTAACAAGTAATGTCTAACAATACACCCAATCTAATGTAAAGGAATGGAATTAAGAATATATAAATATTTGGACGAGCAATGTCAGAGCGGCATAGAGTAAGATACAGTAGAACAGGACAGAATACAGTATATACATATGAGATGTAATGGAAAATATATAAACATTATTATTAAAGTGACTAGTGTTCCAATTATTAAAGTTGCCAGTGAGTTCAAGTCAATGTATAGGACAGCAGCCTCTAATGTGCTAGTGATGGCTATTTAACAGTCTGATGATCTTGAGATAGAAGCTGTTTTTCAGTCTCTTGGTCCCAGCTTTGATGCACCTGTACTGACCTCGCCTTCTGGATATTAGCGGGGTGAACAGGCAGTGGCTTGGGTGGTTGTTGTCCTTGATGATCTTTTTGGCCTTCCTGTGAAATCGGGTGCTGTAGGTGTCCTGGAGGGCAGGTAGTTTGCCCTCGATGATGCGCTGGGCAGACCGCACCACCCTCTGGAGAGCCCTGCGGTTGCGGGCGATACAGCCCGACAGGATGCTCTCAATTGTAAAAGCTTGTGAGGGTTTTAGGTGCCAAGCCAAATTTCTTCAGCCTCCTGAGTTAGTTGTCATTAACAGGTTAATCTGAGGATGTGGTTGATGAAAGCGCCATACAATTGAAATTGATCATTATAATTGATGTATGTGTCTGAAAATGTTATTCCCTCCAGGCACAGCAGCTAATGTGCTGCAGCAGGCAGTGCTGCCCCTGGTGAGCCGCTCTGAGTGTCAGAAGCTGCTGCCTGAGTACAACATTACAGCCAGGATGGTGTGTGCCGGCTACTCTGAGGGGGGAGTGGACTCCTGCCAGGTACATGGATTTCAATGGTCGTAACCCTCTGTGGACAGAACACGCTACATGTCTGTGAAAGAACTGCACCAGGAACACTTTCAGATAGTATACTGTCCCAGGGCAGCAAAAGATGGTATACTGCCCCCAAGGCAGCACTGGATAGTAAAGTTTGGGTATTTGTGTATTGTACAGTACAATGCTAGCTGTACACAATGCCATCCACAGTTAGTAATATCCATGTACAGTGTGTGAGAATTCTGTCCACTGACTGTGTCTTCCTGTTGTTTTAGGGGGACTCTGGAGGTCCTCTCATGTGTGAAGAGGATGGCCACTGGGTGCAGGTGGGCGTGATTTCTTTTGGTGTGGGGTGTGGCCGCCCCCAGCGCCCTGGTGTGTACGCCCTGGTCTCCCAGTTCGCTGACTGGGTCGTCCAGACCAGACGGCTCTCCTGACACTGGGGACACTGGGATTACAGGCTCCAGGGAAGCAGAATATTCAGTCCTGAATTAGGATCATATGCAGTCATGGTTATTAAATCAATCAATGCGTTTGAATAAGTACAATGGTGTAACACAGCTTTACAGGGATATTCAAAATATGTAAAAAATAATTGTTTGCAAATCTATGCTATCTTATACTTCCCATGGCTGGGCCTGAAGAAAAAAATCAGTGGCTGTGCCTACAACACAAATGAGACTTCCCATGGCTGGCCCTGAAGCATAAATTAAATGTTGTAAAATTATGACACAAGATGGCAGTATCTTGCGTATTATGTTTTGGAGATTATATGTTTTTTTCACACCACAATGCCTTGTGAATTACAGTGATGTTGTATGCATTTGATCTTAACACCAGAGACAAACCTTCTTACTGTCAATAAATGTTTACATATTTCCTATTCCTTTTCAAGTCATTGAATGGTAAAAGTTGGGGCTGAATAATTAGAATGCTCACGTACTGTATACACTGAGTGTATCAAACATTATGAACACCTAATATTGAGTTGCACTCCCACTTTTGCCCTCAGAACAGCCTCAATTCGTCGGGGCATGGACTCTACAAGGTGTCGAAAGCGATCCACAGGAATGCTGGCCCATGTTGACTCCAATGCTTCCAACAGTTGTGTCAAGTTGGCTGGATGTCCTTTGGTTGGTGGACCATTATTGATACACAATCTGTTGAATGTGAAACACCCAGCAGCATTGCAGTTCTTGACACAAATCTGCCTGGCACCTACTATCATACCACGTTCAAAGCCACTTAAATATTTTGTCTTTCCCATTCACCCTCTGAATGGCACACATACACAATCTATGTCTCAAGGCTTAAAAATTCTTCTTTAACCTGTCTCATCCCCTTCATCTACACTGACTGAAGTGGATTTAACAAGAGACATCAATAAGGGATCATAGCTTTAGGCCGAATTCACCTGGTCAGTCTATGTCATGGAAAGAGCAGTTTTGTATTCTCGGTGTATGTTGTCACTGTTCTGAGAGAGGAGTGCGTTGCACGCCAGGTGCAAAATACAGGGATTATGTGTCCTATGCTTTTCACCACGGCTAGACGACACGCCCAAGGATCTGGCAGATTGTAGATAACATCAGCAAACTGCCCGGGAGACAAATAGAGTGCTGGCAGTGAGAGGGTGTAACCTGCTCTGTTCTCAGCTGACCAGCGACGTGGATCCACCTGCATAGAGTTATGTTTGTTCTTCTAGCATGAAGGGAGGGACAGACTAAAACACGGAGTACTCTGCAAGGGGAAGACGCAGACTGTAGAACATCAGTGGCTTGGTTATCTAAATGTCTGATTTTCAGTTTCCTTTCAACTTACGTTCTATTTCCTTTATCACCTCACCTGTAGTGGAATCAGTTAGTGATTCCTGCCAAGTTAGGAACTATGACAGTGTATAATTTGAACTTGGATCTCGGTTTCCTAAGCAATGAAGAGGCACATGCTGTTGTTGAAGTTCTAGAGAGAGACAAGCGTCTAAAGGAGATTGAAAAGGAGAGGATTGGGTAAGTGAGAGATCGTATACTTTAGCGTAAAATAACTGCATTTGATTTTTTAAAGTTGGATTTGAGATGAAAAGGCAAGCTGGTTGAATCGTGGGTTTCTGTCTGTTTTTCTCTCTGTGTGTGTGTGTAGCTACATACTTTATGTCCGACTAATCATTTATACTTGTGTGCTCACCAGACGTCTGCTTGAGCAGCGGGGGGACAGAAAGTCTGTGTTAGGATGGCCGGAGAACCTGAGAAACCAGCAGACTAACAAGATCAGTGTCCACCCATCCCAGGCACCACAGAGCACTAACATAGGTGAGGGCAGACCACCAGATACACTGTCTACACCAGTGGAGGCTGCTGAGGGGAGAACGGTTCATAATAATACCGGAACGGTGCAAATTCAATGGAAACTATGTGTTTGATTATTTGATATATGGATATATCCCCCCACATTCTGAAATTGCATTTTTGCCCCCCCTCCCCTAATTTTATCATTGGAATGTGATTCAAAACGGTGCAACAGTGTGCTTTAGGACCATGCAGACGCCTCCAAGTGGTCGGGTAGGCTGTTTGTAGTGTTTATCCAACTGGATAAAAACATTTTTTGTGTGATAATTACGTCCCCCCCTACTTCTAAAACCAAAGTTGCACCCCTGTGTATGCACATGGGTGGCAGGACACAGTGCTATAGAGTTTCAGCTTTGCCTGTGGGAAGGGACACAGAGCTTTTCCTCACACCCCACAGTAAATGAGAAAGCTTGTATTCCTACCTGAGATGGAGAAAACTTCCATTCCCAGAGGCACAGAAACCTGTACAGTATCACGATTATTTGGAATAGTCAGATTAGTATAATAGTTTGATTTCAACGTTTACATGCTTTGCAAGAAGAACAAATCCTTAACAATCCTGTTTACATGGACACGTCTGAAATCAGGCTACTTGATGGGACTTTGATAAATGCAGAAAATCACAAATAAAAAAAAACGTTGTTTACATGACTAATGCTATAACTGGCCTACTGCCATAATCAGTTTCATATCAAATGATTTGTGTGTATGTAAATGTGCTCACTGTGTTTCATATGTTGCATTATCAACGATGAAGCTCCTGGCCCTTATGCCAGGAACTGCTCTGGCTCTACAGGGTTAAAAGTGTCCTCATAACTTAACAGATGTCTCATAACATGACTTTCCATATACTGTAATTATCTGTAAATATGTACTTATGGTTAATTGTTAACTTTCTCTGTCTATGACTGGCTAGACGTATGTTAGGGAGAATAATCACTATTATGTACACTACGGGTCAAACGTTTTAGAACACCTATTCATTCAAGGGTTTTTCTTTATTTTTACTATTTTCTACATTGTAGAATAATAGTGAAGACATCAAAACTATGAAATAACACATATTGAATCATGTAGTAACCCAAAAAGTATTAAACAAATCAAAATATATTTTATATTGAGATTCTTCAAATAACCACCCTTTGCCTTGATGACAGCTCTGCACACTCTTGGCATTCTCTCAACCAGCTTCATGAATTAGTCACCTGGAATGCATTTCAATTAACAGGTGTGCCTTCTTAAAACTTAATTTGTGGAATTTCTTTCCTTCTTGATGGGTTTGAGCCAATCAGTTGTGTTGTGACAAGGTAGGGGTGGTATTCAGAAGATAGCCCTGTTTGGTAAAAGACCAAGTCCATACATCAACTGTTCAGAGGAGACTGTGTGAATCAGGCCTTCTTGGTCAAATTGCTGCAAAGAAACCACTACTAAAGGACACCAATAATAAGAAGAGACTTGCTTAGGCCAAGAAACATGAGCAATGGACATTAGACCGGTGGAAATTTGTAATTTAGTCTGGAGTACAAATTTGCGATTTTTGTTTTTTGTTTTTTTGGTTCCAACCGCCATCTGGTTTTGGGCTTAGTTGGACTATTATTTGTTTTTCAACAGGACAATGACCCAACACACCTCCAGACTGTGTAAGGGCTATTTTACCAAGAAGGAAAGTAAGGGAGTGCTGCATCAGATGACCTGGTCTCCACAATCCCCCGACCTGAACCAAATTGAGATGGTTTGGGATGAGTCGGACCACAGAGTAAAGGAAAAGCAGCCAACAAGTGCTCAGCATATGTGGGAACTTCTTCAAGAGTGTTGGAAAAGCATTCAAGGTGAAGCTGGTTGAGAGAATGCCAAGAGTGTGTAAAGCTATCATCAAGGCAAAGGGTGGCCATTTGAAGAATCTCAAATATAAAATGTATTTTGATTTGTTTAACACTTTTTTGGTTACTACATGATTCCATATGTGTTATTTCATAGTTTTGATGTCTTCACTATTATTCTACAATGTAGAAAATTGTACAAATAAAGAAAAACCCTTGAATGAGTAGGTGTTCTAAAACTTTTGACCGGTAGTCTATTACATGTAACTGTTAACATGAACTGTAACCCTGAAACCCTACCTCTTCAAATAAATATATCTTAAATAAATCCCACAAAAAAATGTAAAAAACAAATCTGCACTTGTACTACTAGCGCTGACTTTGCTAATAACTACTTTAATGAGTTAAAATGGACTAACTACGACTGTGATATGTGGTTGTCTCACCTAGCTATCTTTAGATGAATGCACCAACTGTAAATCGCTCTGGATAAGAGCGTCTGCTAAATGACTAAAATGCCAAATGTAAGGTGAGCCATTGACCCAGAAATGGCCTGAAATTGCCCTTAGGACAAGTGATGAGTAATAAGATGTAAGAGATGGAATCTGATCTGCTACTCCTCCAATGAGAGCATGACTAGGTCACTACTGGTGACCTAACTGTAGATATTGCTGCTACTCATGATCTTTGCAGGGTCAGGTTAAGTCAGTCAAGCCCATACAGTCCTACTCTTTATCTTTGGCTATGATAGTTAGTAACTCACTGCTGCTTGTCCTGAGTGATATTTCAACACGTTGTCATTCTACAGAGCAGCAAACTGTGAGAAGTAAAGCAATAAAAGGGAAGGATGACGGTAGCAGAAGACATACAACTCTGCGAGCCCGTCTCAGTTCCATGTTCAGCCTCAGGCTTCCTCTGAGGGGCAGCAGAGACCCGGGAGCGAAAAACAACAGCCATAACAATGGGTGAGCCTTTGTAACAAATAAGTAGCTAGTACACTTACAAACATGGTGGAAACATGCAGATTACTGTTACAACAGCCTTCAGAGGATGAAATTAGGGTACAGTGATATTCTAATGCAGGCTCATCCCCATCCCCTAGGGTTAGCAACGTCCCCTCTCCTGGAGGACAAAGCTGCGAAGACAAGAGTACTGAGGCAAAGCATGTGGAGGAGCAAATAGGTGAGCTTGCAGAGGTGCCTAACAAGGAGGTGCACACAGAGGAGGAGCTCACCAAGGAGGTGCACACAAAGGAGGAGCTCACCAAGGAGGTGCACACAGAGGAGGAGCTCACCAAGGAGGTGCACACAGAGGAGGAGCTCACCAAGGAGGTGCACACAGAGGAGGAGCTCACCAAGGAGGTGCACACAGAGGAGGAGCTCACCAAGGAGGTGCACACAGAGGAGGAGCTCACCAAGGAGGTGCACACAGAGGAGGAGCTCACCAAGGAGGTGCACACAGAGGACTCAGTGGAGTCTAATAAGGTACAGACTAGTGCATAAGGCCCTCAGTAGGTGTGTAGTAACCAGTGCCTGGGTGTTCCCCTCACCTTTGGGCCTATAATCTCCTTGTAAAGTATTGCTTTCCGCACTGCATCAAAGTTGTCGTATTTCACACACCCCATTCAGGGAGCCTTTTCAACAGCTTGGGTGTACCCTCAGCAGGTTTGCATGCCTATGACACACGCTTGGGTAAACTCAGCGGCTTGTGACAGTTCTTGAGAACATATTCTAACCTATTCTCCTATATCTCTCTGTCATGTAATTTAGCTTGATAGCATGTTTGCATTCACAACCACATTTATTTGATTAACCAAAATATTGATTAATTGGGAGTTGCACTTATTGTTGAGTTATTATGAGATTGGCCCATAGCTTTTGATGAACTCATGGATCAAAGGTTAAATGCAAATATTGATTCAAATCCCTCTATTGTATGTTGCACCAAGCATAGCAGGTGATGTCTAAAAATAGACATGATTTGCATACTTAAACTCTCTCTCTCACTCACTCACTCACTCTCATTTACAGGTGATTGGACCTGCTGTCTTCCCTGAGGGTGAAACAGGGAAGAGGAGAACAGATCTACTGGAAACAGGTGGAAAGCAGGAGAGCTCCACAGGTGTGTAATGGCTTCAGTCCTCCTCTGGTTCTTTACTAAAGGACAGATAGTAAACTGTGTGTTATGATTGCAGCTATGGTGGCTCCTAGTTTGGACGGGGAGTGAAACAGACACTTAAACAGTTCACTTGAGCATTCTGTAACTCATGTACACACAAATGGAGCCATATATGTTTAGATGTGGTTACTTCTGTTATCCTTGATTTGATATGCACTGAGTGTACGAAACATTAAGAACACCTGCTCTTTCCATGACATTGACTAACCAGGTGAAAGCTATGATCCCTTATTGATGTCACTTGTTAAATCCACTTCAATCAGTGTAGATGAAGGGGAGGCGACAGGTTAAAGGATTTTTAAGCCTTGAGACAATTGAGACATGGATTGTGTATGTGTGCCATTCAGAGGGTAAAAAAACATTTTAGTGCCTTTGAACGGGGTATGGTAGTAGGTGCCAGGCGCACGAGTTTGTGTCAAGAACTGCAATATGCTGCTGGGGTATTCATGCTCAACAGTTTCCTGTGTGTATCAATAATGGTCCACCACCCAAAGGACATCCAGACAACTTGACAGAACTGTGGGAAGCATTGGAGTCAAAATGGGCCAGCATCCCTGTGGAACGCTTTCGACACCTTGTAGAGTCCATGCCTGACAAATTGAGGGGGGGTGTTCTTAATATTTTGTACACTCAATGTATACACATACTTAGTAAAGAAATTAGATTATGTCTCTCAAAGAGGCTGGTTTCCTAGCAAATAAATGGTTAATAAAAATGTGAACAACTGTGTCAAAGGTCAATGTACCAATCTTGTTCTCTTCAATGGTCAGCCATAGGTCAGAATCAGAGAGAGGACCAAGAAAGTTCTGGAGTGACTGGACCAGCGTCAGCACCACAGTCAGCCAGACACCCACCAGTGAAGCATGAGGATCCTACATCTAACCCTCGGAAAGGAGAAAACATCCAACCGTCAGCTGAATTGAAAACGCCTATTCCCTTTAGCCCAAATCGGAACATATGTAGCTGCCCCATCCGCCCCCACCACTCTGACATCTCCTGCCCCTTCCTTGCACCTCAAGAGCAGTCCCTGCCCAGGACTGACACTGTGGAGAGTCTTTCCCCTGAGGTTACGAACATTCCCTTTCACAGCTCACATGAACCACCAAAACTTCAGTCTTCTAACTTGAAGAGGAGCCAGCTTCAGAAGGCCTCTGGTCGGGCCGTAACACCAGCTCGCTATTTGTCCTTGATCAGGCCATGGAGTGTGGAGTCACCAGGAATGTTCTCCTTGCTAAGACCAAGCAGCTCCACCACACTGCCCACCTCCCACTATGTAGAGACCCAGGCTGAAGCCTCCGGCCTCTCCTCCAACATCACCTCCGTCCTCCCTTCCAACCTCTCCTCCGACCTCCCCTCCAACCTCCCCTCCGGCCTCCCCTCCTCCTCTGACCACCGAGAGAGTCCAGTCACCTTGAGACAGCACATTTCAAGTAGTCATCTCACCTTGTTCCCTGCCTCTGACCTACAATGTTTCCCACCCCAGAGCCTCAACAGAATCCTGCCTCGTACTACACTGTCTCATTACCCTCTTGGATGTAGGACCAGATTAAGCTCATCTTTGATATTTAACTCTCTCCCCATGTCTAAGAACACTTTAGATACAGCAACTGAGAGACCAAAATACCCTAACAGGTCCAAGTCACTTGATAGACATTTAACCAAGGCTGTATCTATGGATACAGCTGGTGACAATCACTCCCCCTACTCGCCACCCAGTAACACAAGATGGATGTCATCTTCTGAGAGAATCAACATGTTGGCGAAGCAGCATAACTTAGCAGCCCAGGTTGGTTTATCAAAAGCCATCAGCCAACAGAGGATTCTGCAGACGAATGCCTCCGTTCAATCTAATAACCAAAGAATGTTCAAGCACCATGCATATTATTCAGGTGTATATGACACAGGTCCCAGTCTGGCAGTTAAGACTCATTCTCTCTCCAGCCTCAGCTCCAGGGCCTCTCACGGGCTTCAGTCACATCTTCACAGCCCCCCAGTTTCACCAGATCATATGACTGATCTCACCAGATCCTATGGTGGTACACACAGTGCCCCAGCAGACACAAAACAGTTGATGATAGGGGAAAAAATAAAAGTGACTGGTTCAGAGATTATTGATAGTGAAATACATAATATCAGTGGATTTAAATGTCAGACTTCAAATAAGGATTTGTTTGCATCTCAGATTAGAAAGAATAACTTGGGTCTGCCTGCTCAGGACGCAACTCTTATCTCTGATAGGACTGAAAAAGAGCCCACTGGTTACAGAAGCAACCGGAAAGTAGATCAGATACTGAATCGCCTCAGACTGATATTCAGTAGCAAACGCATTGAGGAAAAGAGTGTGTTGTTTGGTAGAAAGGGGAAAACGGTGCCATCAACACTTGAGGGAGCTAGTGTCATCAGTGAGAATAGACGGACAGGGAAGAGGTCTCCAGAGGTCAAAGAAGTGCTGAAACCCATTGACCTTCAACGTAATGTGGCAGGTCATCTAAGACAACAAAACAGAGGCTGCAATGGGCTGACAATATCCACAGTTAAATTAACATCCAAGAATGCACAGTTAGATATTCATGATAAAGAGAGGAACACAATATCAACTGAGAAAAATGGAAACCCATCGCTGTCAAAAGAAGAATTAAGTAGAACAAATCCTCCACATTCACCCTATTTTGGTAGTCAATCCCATAAGGACTCTGGAAGTTCTAGAACCAGTCATTTTAGCCTCAACACAAAGAATGAAGATGTCTTCTCTAGCTCAATGGGTAAGGACAGTAGATCAGATAATAGTAGAACTGCCTGTTTTAAACCCACACAGCTCTCATACTCCAACAACTCTCCAACCACTACTGATTTTGGCCTGAAACATGGCCGCTCCATCTCTGTCACCAACATTTACTCAAACCGAACATCAAGAAACAGGCGCATCTCCACAGGAACTGATATGGCCCCCACAAGGTACCTAAGGAGTCTGGAGGATATCAGAGGGCCAGGGGACCTTGATCGCCCACCCAGGACCCTTTCCAGAGCTTTCTCTAGCACTCAGAGAACCTATATTAGTCTAATAAAAACAGACAGCAAGAGCCTGACATTGCCTATGCCTCTACGGTTCAATGAGTCATCGACTTGGCACACAGAGATTTTAAACTCACTTATCATTGATCAGAAGTTGCAAGTCATTCAAGGCCCCATGGAACTACTGCCCATCACTAGCTCCAGTTTGTCAGACTTTGAGGAGTATGACTCAGATACAACTACAGATGGAGAGTACTACTTGAGCAGTGATGATTGGGAGAAAGAGTCAATACTCTAACAAAGGGTGACCGTTTTGAGTAACATTGTGCAGATATTTAATGTTTTTGTGAAAATCATTTCTTATTGGCCTATGTATTTATAGTTGAAAAACATTAATAAAACAAATAATGAATCTGTACATTTATTGAATCCATGTTGATAATATGGTGATATATTGTAGTGAGAGGAAGCTCAGTGGTTGGCAGTGGGAGAGGATGAGGCTCTTTGTCTATGTCAATTATTTCATGAATTTCATTCCTTCATCTGCTGGTCAGTCCCTTACTAAAGTTATTTTTGGGGAAACTGTTTAGTAACTCATCCCTTTGAAGCTATTTCACCCCAAGATCAATTGAGATCTCATACAATGGGGAGTTTGTCATCAAATAAACTACTTGTTTTTGTTGCTGTAGCCTATGTTTTATTGATGCACAAAATGTAACTCTTAACGTCTTAAACAATGTATACGATTGGGCACCCCTTTATTCCCCTATAGAGCCTAATATTTGCGGGCTGAACATTACTCCAATTGTCCCTACGGTTATGTTCTTGTTCCTATAATCGAGGTGATTTAACTACTTTTGATCTCCTCTTTACATGCAGGTAAAGACTCGTTCAGAAGCAGCATGTCCGCATCCACCTTCCCCTGGACAGAGGCGATGGTTCCTTTCTAATAATAATAAGACTATGAATATACACTGTTTATTAATTCCCATAACACCATACCCACACCGCCGTGTGACCGTGCACTGGCACGCCACCTTTTGTCCCTTATTTGGTAGTGAGAAAGTTGGCAACCCTAATTCAGCCACTTTTACTGCCTTTAAAAAAAAACATAGCTGATATGGCTGATTTGCTTAAACAAATGTGTTTTTTTACTGACAATTGAGATGTACAAACCATGGCATAAGGGGGGGGGGGGGGGGGGGGGGGGGGGGGCGAGTAAATAGATAAGAGGCTATCAGTAATTTCGATTGTAATTTCAGTATTTGTTCAGACTTCAGTGCCTTCCCCTTCATTGCCCTGCAGCGCCTCCTACAGGAGGTTCCCCGTCGGTTCTCCAACAGAGGATGTCTCATTCACTATGCTGTAATCGACAACCAGGTGTACCGCTGCTCCCTGGGAAAATACATTGACATCAAGATAATTTTTTCGAATAAAATAAAAAATGTAACCTTTATTTAACTAGTTCTCTGATGAAATGTTCCTCTCACTATGCAGTAAGGTAAAACTGTGTGCACTATTAGTTATAGGTGAGTTTGTGTGTGCTGGTCTCTGTCCTTTCATCAATAAGTATGATCATGGTCCTTTCTTAACTGTCCGATGGTACTTATTTGCCCCTCACCAGAAATTCACATAACATATTTTCAATATGAGGTGAGGTTTCCTGATATGGAATTTTACATCAATGTGGGAGACTGGCCAATGGAAACAAGGAAGCAGATGACATTCCTGGGGCTGTTCCAATCATCTTCTGATGTGGTTCCACAGACGCCCGAGACATCATCCTCCCCACCTATGACAACACTCACTCCACCCTGGAGACCCTGAGGGGCATTTCCAATGACCTGCTGTCAGTCCAGGGCAACACAGGTAAGACACATTACTTCTTACATTCTCTCTTGAGCTAATTCTGCTTACTTACACCTCATTACTCACATGCACATTACTCCGTTTCCTTGGCCTCTAGGTCCCCCTTGGTCCAACAAAACAGAACAAGCCTTATTCTGTGGCCGGGACAGTCGTGAAAAGCGCCTACACCTGGTCACTCTGTCCAAGAAAAACCCAGAGCTGTGAGACGCCAGAATAACTGGCTGGTTCTTTTTCAGGGAAAGGGAGAAGGATCTGGGCAAAGCAAATCTTGTTGGATTCTTTGACTTCTTCAAGGTGGGGGAACATTCTGAACATTCCACCCAAAGCCAGCAGGTTCCCAAAAATAAAAATTGGTAGCCACAATAAAATAAAAGTGAATTCTAAACTTTCACACCGTGGCGTAATATACAGCCCTTTCCCATTTACAGTTTAAGTATCCGGTGAATGTTAATGGCACAGTGGCTCCTTACAGGTTCCCTTAGCTGATGCTGGGGAACAGCCTGGTGCTGAAGCAGAATTAATAAAATTACAAGCATTTCTACACCCACCTGAAGCCAGGCACCCACTACATCCCCGTGAAGAGGAGTCTCTGACCTCATCCAAAAGATTGAGTGGGCAACGGTATGAAAGAGAAAGAGTGCCAATGTTTGAATCAATATGTATTTGCTACCATGTACATTTTGGGATACTTGAAATGCAAATGCATGTTGTAATGAATAGGATCTAGCCAGGTTTTTGTGGATATTTGATTAAGATATGGATTTCTTTATTTTCCCCTACAGGGGAATGATGATGAAACACAAGCGATAGCTAAAGCAGGCCAGACGATTGTACGACAGCTCGTACAACCTAACAGATTGTACTGTTACTATTACAGTGTTCTACGGGTAATTGTCTTTATTTGCTATGCATGCCAATGCTAAATCAGCTCAGATAAATTAAGGTACTATTATTATCATTGATACTTTTACTGCAGTGTCAACTCAGATACTGTACTGTGTATGAGAAAAAGAAACGCAGCTAGGAAAGTTGTCTTCTTCCATAATAGATGTACTCTGAGCGTCAGACCAACCAGCCCACACTGCATCCAGACATGAAGCTGGTTCCCCAGCCATCTGACCAGAGTGCCCTTTGCAGCTGTCAGCAAGAGCCTCAAAGAGATGATTCCAGCCTGGAGAAGGATGAACTCTGATCAACATTGTGAAAAGAAAGGGAAGAGACACTAGCTATTTCAATACAGAAAGTGCCTTGGACTTCTGCTTGCTTGTTGATGGAGATTAAATGCAAGGAAGAAGTACTGTGTGACCAGGACTGCTAAGTGGATGTACCAACACTCGTATAGACGATCAAATATAAAATGTGGTTTGAGCCAGACAGACCTTGTCACAGCTCACTTTACTGGGCCTGGAATATGGCCGTTTTATTGACAAGACCATTATGCAGAAGCATCTGTTTTCACTGTCCTGAGTGATATTTCACACTGCATTTTGTGTAATTGTATGATCATTGATGGTCACCATTATTACATTTGTATAAAAGATTGCTGTTGATGTTGTGTTAACCTTTTATTGACCAAGATGATCATGTCCTTTGTTTTTGTTATTCACCACCATAACTTTAAAAATATATATTGGATGGCTACAATATTATAAATGTGTTGTTGCCATATAGATTGGTTGCTTTTTGGACTCTTCTAAAGCCACAATGATTGTGCAATTAAACGACCTATTTTCTTCGACCGTACTGTTGTGAATTTTTTTTATTGAAACATCCATGGACAACCAGAAATGTCAATAACTAGGGCTCAAATTCACACGTGCCAGAAAACAAAAAAGAGGGGGCACCCGGATTTGAACCGGGGACCTCTTGATCTGCAGTCAAATGCTCTACCACTGAGCTATACCCCCTTCTGTTCATTGTTGGGAATGTTTTAGCATATATAGCTACGTGCATCACAGTTCAGCAACGACAATCTTTTAATTGTATCATAATATTGACTTCACTTTCGACTGCTTGTGATTAGATTTCCTAGACAACATACTTTGGTTTTGGCTGTAGTCAATAGCTACAGTTAAGAGACAAAGCATAAACCAAGTAGCTATCTAGCAGGAAGCTGGTAGTAGCACAGATAGATGAGACATTTTGGTTATAGCTAGCGACTCAGAGCCTTGGCACCATGACCGGAAGTACTGTAACGTTAGCCAGCCAGCGCTATTGAATGAATAGACAGCAGCCTTTTTACAATATGGCCAATTTTGCGGCTGTGGTAACTAGTGGAAATCATGGTGCGTATTTCGAGTAGTTTGCTAGCTTTGTTATTTACAATTATTCGAACCCAGTGCCATATAGCATATTAATATACAAAAAACGTAACATATTGACCCCATTTTGAGAGGTCAACGACAATGTTGCAGTTAGCTATCTAGGTAAGTTAACTGTTAATAACATCCGGCCGTGATTGGGAGTCCCATGGCGTCGCACAATTGGCCCAGCGTTGGCCGGGGTAGGCCGTCATTGTAAATAAGAATGTGTTGTTAATTAACTGACTTGCCTAGTTAAATAAAGGTTAATTAAATGTTACACATCTAACGTTTGCAGCTAACACAAGCGAGCTTTGTTTGGTCCATAATAGCTCTCGAGAACACAAGGGGGCTTACAGCCAGCAAGCTATATGTTATCACCTATTTAAATGGGATAGGTCCATGCATGCATGCATTGATACATACATACATGCATACATAAACTCAGCAAAAAAAGAAACGTCCCTTTTTCAGGACCCTGTCTTTCAAAGATAATTTGTAAAAATCTAAATAACTTCACAGATCTTCATTGTAAAGGGTTTAAACACTGTTTCCCATGCTTGTTCAATGAACCATGAACAATTAATGAACATGCACATGTGGAACGGTCGTTAAGACACTAACAGCTTACAGACGGTAGGCAATTAAGGTCACAGTTATGAAAACTTAGGACACTAAAGAGGCCTTTCTACTGACTGAAAAACACCAAAAGAAAGACGCCCAGGGTCCCTGCTCATCTGCGTGAACGTGCCTTAGGCATGCTGCAAGGAGGCATGAGGACTGCAGATGTGGCCAGGGCAATAAATTGCAATGTCCGTACTGTGTGACGCCTAAGACAGCACTACAGGGAGACAGGACGGACAGCTGATCGTCCTCAAAATGGCAGACCACGTGTAACAACACCTGCACAGGATCGGTACATCCGAACATTACACCTGCGGGACAGGTACAGGATGGCAACAACAACTGCCCGAGTTACACCAGGAACGCACAATCCCTCCATCAGTGCTCAGACTGTCCACAATAGGCTGAGAGAGGCTGGACTGAGGTCTTGTAGGCCTGTTGTAAGGCAGGTCCTCACACATCACCGGCAACAATGTCGCCTATGGGCACAAACCCACCGTCGCTGGACCAGACAGGACTGGCAAAAAGTGCTCTTCACTGACGAGACGCGGTTTTGTCTCACCAGGGGTGATGGTCGGATTCGCTTTTATCGTCGAAGGAATGAGCGTTACACCGAGGCCTGTACTCTGGAGCGGGATCGATTTGGAGGTGGAGGGTCCGTCATGGTCTGGGGCGGTGTGTCACAGCATCATCGGACTGAGCTTGTTGTCATTGCAGGCAGGGAAGACATCCTCCTCCCTCATGTGGTACCCTTCCTGCAGGCTTATCCTGACATGACCCTCCAGCATGACAATGCCAGCAGCCATACTGCTCGTTCTGTGTGTGATTTCCTGTAAGACAGGAATGTCAGTGTTCTACCATGGCCAGCGAAGAGCCCGGATCTCAATCCCATTGAGCACGTCTGGGACGTGTTGGATCGGAGGGTGAGGGCTAGGGCCATTCCCCCAAGAAATGTCTTGGAACTTGCAGGTGTCTTGGTGGAAGAGCTGGGTAACATCTCACAGCAAGAATTGGCAAATCTGGTGCAGTCCATGAGGAGGAGATGCACTGCAGTACATAATGCAGCTGGTGGCCACACCAGATACCGACTGTTACTTTTGATTTTGACCCCCCCTTTGTTCAGGGACACATTATTCAATTTCTGTTAGTCACATGTCTGTGGAACTTGTTCAGTTTATGTCTCAGTTGTTTTATCTTGTTATGTCATACAAATATTTACACATGTTAAGTTTGCTGAAAATAAATGCAGTTGACAGTGAGAGGACATTTCTTTTTTTGCTGAGTTTAGTTATCAGTGTATTTGATTGTAACGGGACTTTCCTTATCTACTCCCCAAAGATGGAGAAATTGAGAAATTCCTTCATTCATTCTCTACATAGGAAAGGAATGGAGTCTGTACAGTAGAGAGGTGCAGGTTGCCTCTAAACACAACACAGATCTTGGGTTATTTTTCTATACCATAGCTAATTAACTAGCAAGGTAACCTAATCAGCACTCAGAGGCAACTACATTGAAGTACATTTTCTACAGCCTGGTGTCTTCTCTGTATTGCAGAATTGTCGTGGCCTATATGCACAACTAAAGGACATTGTTCCAGTCACAGGTCTATGTTCCCAAGCGGGACCTTATGGTGTCCAGGACACGCTCCGAAGCAGGTGAGTGTCAGCCACAACACATATTCAAGGGACACCTTTTTACTGATGCCAATTAAAAAAGTATTGGCCAAAGCCCATTTACTGACACCCAGTGATAAACACGATATGTCTTGTGTTACTGTACCCATGGGTTTTCCAGCGTGAGGAATGAGCAGCTCCCCAGTTATCCACTGGAACTCTTAGAGAAAAACATGAGACTTGCTGGTTTAAAGTGGGCCGGTGCCCTACCCACACTGGCCCTACCTACTCACAAACACACATACAGTGCCTTCAGAAAGTATTCACACCCCTTGCATTTTTTCACATTTAGTTGTTACAAAGTGGGATTAAAATGGATTTAATTGTCATTTTTTGTCAAGGACCCACACAACATACTCTGTAATGTAAAAGTGAAAGAAACAAAAAATATATATATATATTTAAATGCTAATATATATAGATTAGATGTGGGTCATTGGCATGGGTCCCCAGGTCCTCAAAAGGTTCTACAGCTGCACCATCAAGAGCATCCTGACCGGTTGCATCACCGCTAGGTATGGCAACTGCTTGGCGTCTGACCGTAAGGTGCTACAGAGGGTAGTGCGAACGGCCCAGTACATCACTGGGGCCAAGCTTCCTGCCATCAAGGACCTATATAATAGGCGGTGTCAGAGGAAAGCCCATAAAATAATTGTCAGAGACTCCAGTCACCCAAGTTATAGACTGTTTTCTCTGCTAACGCACAGCAAGCGGTACCAGAGCGCCAAGTCTAGGACCAAAAGGCTCCTCAACAGCTTCTACCCCCAAGCCATAAGACTGCTGAACAATTCATAAAATCGCCACTGGACAATTTACATTGACCCCCCCCCCCCCCCCCCCCCCCTTTTGTACACTGCTGCTACTCACTGTTTGTTTGTTACCTATGCATAGTCACTTCGCCCCCATCTACATGTACAGATTACCTCAAATGGCCTGTACCTCCGCACACAGACTCGTTACCGGTGCCCCCTGTATATAGCCTCATTATTCTTATTGTGTTACTTTTTATTATTTATTTTTATTTCAGTCTACTTGGTAAATATTTTCTTCTTCTTGAACTGCAATGTTAAGGGCTTGTAAGTAAGCATTTCACGGTAAAGTCTACACTTGTTGTACTCAGCGCATGTGACAAATAAAGTTTGATTTGATTTTGATTTGATTAGATATGTATTTAACCCCCTGACTCAATACATGTTAGAATCACCTTTGGCAGGGATTATAGTCTTTCTGGGTAAGTCTCTAAGAGCTTTCCACACCTGGATTGTGCAACATTTGCCATTATTCTTTTCAAAACTCTTTAAGCTCTGTCAAATTGCTAGACAACCATTTTCAGGTCTTGCCATAGATTTTTAAGCAGATTTAAGTCAAAACTGTGACTCTGCCACTCAGGAACATTCACTGTCTTCTTGGTACACAAATCCAGTGTAGATTTGGCCTTGTGTTTTAGATTATTGTCCTGCTGAAAGGTTAGTTAATCTCCCAGTGTCTGGTGGAAAGCAGAGTGAACCAGGTTTTTGTCTAGGGGTTTGCCTGTGCTTAGCTCCATTCCATTTAATTTTTATCCGAAAAACTCCACAGTCCTTAATGATTATAAGTATACCCATAACATGATACAGCAACCACTATGTATGAAAATATGCAGTGGTACTACGTAATGTGTTGTATCAGGTCAATTAGGTTAGTATTGTGGAGTATCTACAATGTTGTTGATCCATTCTCAGTTTTCTCCTGTCACAGCCATTAAACTCTGTAACCGTTTTAAAGTCACCATTGGCCTCATGGTGAAATCCCTGAGCGGTTTCCTTCCTCTCTGGCAATTGAGTTAGGAAGGACGCTTGTATCTTTGTAGTGACTGGATGTATTGATACCCATCAAAAGTGTAATTTGCTCAAAGGGATATTCAATCAGTGGAGGCTCCTCAGAGGAGGAAGGAGAGGACCATCCTCCTCAGGGAATTTCATAAAAATAAAAATGTTAAAACATTAAAGATATCCTTTTTAGATTAAACTATACTATATATAATCATGTCACCAAATAATTTATTAAACACTCTATTTTGCAAAGGTCTACAGTAGCCTCAACAGCACGCTGTAGGGTAGCACCATGGTGTAGCTGGAGGAAAGCTAGCTTACGTCCTCCTCTGGGTACATTGACTTCAAAACAAAACCCAAGAGACTCATGGTTCTCACCCCCTTCCATAGACTTAAACAGTAATTATGACAACTTCCGGAGGACGTCCTCCAACCTACCAGAGCTCTTGCAGAATGTACTGACATGTTGTCCACCCAATCAAATGATCAGAAAATGTATTTAGTACTGAGAGCATAAGCTACAGCTAGCTAGCACTGCAGTGCATTAAATGTGGTGAGTAGTTGACTCAAAGAGAGAGAAACACAGTAGTTGAACAGTTTAACAAATACATTTCTTCCAAAATGAAGGAGAAGCAAGAGAGAAATAGAGAGAGATTTCATCATTTTTTAAACTTTCAGTTTCACTTACTTAGCTAGTTTAGCCTACTGAAACACCCTGCTCAAACAGAGGGATGTTACGTCAGCTCGCTGGCTATGACTTTCCAACACAACACTGGAACTCTTTCAAGTCAAGGTAAGCTTTTGGTTTTACAAATGTTTTGCCACCAGTGTAACTGCTTACTGACTGTACACTGTAGCGTTAATGCATGATTGTAGGTGGTTTACTAACACGTTAGTTCTATTAGCTATGCTGACTATTACATTATATATTATATATATTATTATAGGTTGACAATGATGTAGGCTGTGTGTAGCAGTTTAGCTTGGAAAGGTTTTTTCGCCTGGTCACATACAGCTGATGTGTTGTGCATTGAAGTCCACATGCGAAGGGACAACGTGAGAGGAGGAGAGCACATAGAGGAGAGAAGGAATACAACGGGCTGCTATGAAAGTGAACTGCGTTTGCGCGTGATCAGGGGTGTATTCATTCCGCCGATTATGTTATAAAAACGTTTCTTAAACGCAAGCAAATGGAACAAAACGAGGATAAACATACCTGAATTTGTCCAATAGAAACTCTCGTTTGCAACTGTTGGACTAATGATTACACCCTATATCAGCTAGATGCAGGCAAGAGTGTGCAAGGCAGTATTGTCTGTCCATGTGTCACTGCAATTATATGCTCATGGACAACATATTGTTTAATGGAGTTTTTATTATTCGTTTTATGAAGCATCACACAAGCTTTTTGATAGAAATTAAGCAACTCAGAAAAGTTGTACCATGCCAAGGTGAGAGGAGAGCACATAGATGAGAGAAGGAATACAACGTGGCTGCTATGAAAGTGAACTGCGTTTGCGCATGATCAGGGGTGTATTCATTCTGCCGATTATGTTGAAAAACGTTTCTTAAACGCAAGCAAACGGAACAAAACGAGGATAAACATACCTGAATGTGTCCAATAGAAACTCTCGTTTGCAACTGCTGGACTAATGATTACACCCTATATCAGCTAGATGCAGGCAAGAGTGTGCAAGGTGGTATTGTCACCTCAAATTTGTCTCTCGACCTGCGTGGACCTACGTTGTAAACTGTCATTCCTAGGCTAGGTGTTAGCAACCTCATGATGTGTATAGGGAAAATTAGAGTATCATGTAGTAGCCTAAACCTATCGCTGTTACATTAAACTGGGTGAATTAAATATGAATGACAGTCATCCAATATGCTGTAATAGAAACAAGGCCATGCTCATTAAAAAAATAAATGGCACTGACCACCACTGTTTCAATGTCTGCTTTTGAAAAATTGTACCCATCTACCAATAGGTGCCCTTCTTTGCGAGGCATTGGAAAACCCGGGTCTTTGTCGTTGAATCTGTGTTTGAAATTCACTGCTCGACTGAGGGACCTTACAGATAATTATGTGTGTGGGGTACAGAGATGAGGTAGTCATTCAAAAATCATGTTAAACACTATTACTGCACAAACAGTGAGTCCATGCAACTTATGTGACTTGTTAAGCCCATGTTTACTCCTGAACTTATTTAGGCCATAACAAAGGGTTTGAATACCTATTGACTCAAGATATTTCAGCTTTTCACTTTTAATTCATTTGTACAAATTGTACATAATTGCACTTTGACATTATGGGGTATTGTGTGTAGGCCAGTGACCCAAAAAATCTAAATGTAATCCATTTTAAATTCAGGCTGTAACACAACAAAATGTGGAAAAAGTCAAGGGGTGTGAATACTTTCTGCAGGCACTGTAGCTCCAAGAGATACGCATGAATAACTGAACATCCATAAAATTGCGTCTAATGTCTTCTGTGGACATTATACCTCCTGATAAAATGAAGTGTGTATAAACCTGATTATACGTTAATTTAAAAAAATACAGTTCCAGCTAAACCAGGACAAGAAGAATTTGTCCAACTCTCAGGTACATTCAGGGCCTCCATGCCCCTCTTAAAATAAAAATGGAGTGGGCAATACGACAGGTAAAATCATTCTTCACTCACTGAAATGGACTACACGGGCATGTGGTAATATCTGTCTTTCCCATTTACTGTGTAGTTATTCTGCTTTTATCTTATTCTCTGATTCAGCACTTGCTCTTGACACATTCAGAGGGAGGGATGAGAGCTTTGGGTTCGAGGACATTCTTAATGGTGAGTATTTGAATACGGCTATCATTCAGCTGTTTTACAAAAGGATGGGTGTGTAACTAACGTCGTGGTCATGTGTGTTTTCTTGCAGCCCAATGTGAATTGATGGGAGAGCCACATCTCATGATGCAGTACAAGTTGGGATGTGAGATTCAAATCAAATTTATTTTCAATCAAATTTAGTTACCAAGCCCTTTTTACATCAACAGATGTCACCAAGTGCTATACAGAAACCCAGCCTAAAACCCCAAACAGCAAGCAATGCAGAAGCACGGTGGCTAGGAAAAACCCCTTAGAAAGGCAGGAACCTAGGAAGAAACCTAGAGAGGAGCCAGGCTCTGAGGGGTGGCCAGTCCTCTTCTGGCTGTGCCGGGTGGAGATTATGAGTACATGGCCATTAAGGCCAGATTGTTCTTCATAAATGACCAGCTGGGTCAAATAATAATCACAGTGGTTGTAGAGGGGGCAAAAGATCAGTACCTCAGGAGTAAATATCAGTTGGCTTTTCATAGCCGAGCATTCAGAGGTCGAGACTGCAGGTACGGTAGAGTCGAAAAAGGATGTCTCCTAACAATGTTACATTTGTCATGTATGTGGTTTCATTTGTATTTTTTAAATAATTTTGGTTGGCTTCTTGCATGTCTTTAAAGACAATCATATTTCATACTGAATTATATGCTGATGGACAAGATATTGTTTAATGGAGTTTTTATTATTTGTTTAAAGAAGCATCACACAAGCTTTTTAATAGAAATGAAGCAAAACTCAGAAGAGTCGTACCATCTTTCTACACTAGATAGTGTAATCCGCAATATAGAACATTACTCATGTCATTTGAGGTCATCTGTCGTCGCAAACTCCATTTGGCATTATCCTAACTATTGGACGGACAACACTGCTTCAACTAAGTAGGGAAGGTAACCAGGGTAATTTAAAGAACTCAGGAGTAACATTTCTTTGATTTACAGCAGTACCAGAGTATTCTGCTTCATCTCTCAAACTTTGCAGATACATTTAGTGCAGACGTATGTTATATACTGTAAGAGTTATGAGCATGATATAAAATGGTTGATATAATACAGATGTAATTGATGTCTTCTTAAATGGTAACAACAAAAGGAGGAAATGGTTTTTAAAAGCTTCTCACTAATCTTACACGTTAACATTGAATTGAAGAAGTCAAATAAACAGTATATATATATATTAATCAAATACTTCTTCCCTAACAATGTGCAGAATAAACCATAAAACTGTTAAATGGATGCCTATAATAGGATGTAGATATGGATCTTTTATCCTGTCTGTCGTAATCCTTCAGTCTAGCTTCTCCTCCTGGAAGTAGTCTGCATCATTGAGATGGTCCTGGAACTTCTCATATTGCTGAAAGAGAGATGTGGGAGTGAAGTGGTGAGGGAGTGTCAGTGAGGAAAATCAGAGAGTATTGATTTCTATTACACAAAATGACAGCGTGGGGGAACAAATCAGAGGGTTTTCTGAAACAGACAGATGTGGATGGTAATTCAATGAGGGGTACTGTTATTTTATGGCGTGCAAGTGGAGTACATACCTCTGAGATCCAGCCCCTCTCCTCCAGTTTGGTGAACACCCTTTTCACTGTTTCCTTCACTGGCTCCTCTCCATTCTTCTCCTCCTCCTCCATCACTGACCGGCAGTGTTGAAACAAGTGGTACTTGAAGTGTTTCAGAGCATGATACACCTCTGTTCGGCTGGCACAAACGGAGCCTACACTGAAAGCCTGCCATTTAGGAAAGACACATGCAAGGTGCAAAAACACTCAAGACAAACAGCAAACCTGACATTTCACAAAATTATAAATTGGTGCAAGGTCCCATACAGAATTATTTGATCTGATGATGTACTTTTTGTTAGTGGGATTTTATGGGAAGCCAATGTCACACTTGCTTTCTTCTAGGGACCGAGATGGATAAAACAAAGACAGTGTTGATTTCTTCTCAGATGTAGTACCTGTGTGTCATCGGGCATGAATTGGTCCTCTTCGAGGCTGTTGAGGTCGTACAGTTGCCCTGAGAGACGCACACTGAAACTGCATTGTCTCTGGAGCTTGCATGCCTCACAAACACTCCGATGCAATCCTAACTTCAAAAGCCGGACCTCGGGATAACACTCCACACGCTCCTGAACGTGGACACACAAAAACACATACCAGTTTGCATATACTGTTTTTGAACATAATATAAGAATGGACGACTTAGCCAAAGTACAAGCATAGCTGTATACAGATGAGATCAGTGACTATGCAGCCAACTTTGAATGACTACACACAAACTCCTGTCTAAGTTCTCTGTGAAATGGTTCTTCACCTTGTAACGGTCGGTCCAGCGGCTCCGCTGTTTCAGGTTCTCCAGGCGAGGGAGGATTGTCCGCTCATCAAAGTGGAACAGTGACGCCTTCATCTCCTGAGCATATCGCTTTGTCCGATCACCACCTGCTCACAGTTATCAACCAAATAGATTCCCTACAATTGGATCATGCAGTTGATTGCGGATGGTTTTTGAGACCGCTATTGTTTAAAAACACTTACCATAAAGAGACTTGAGAAAGGTTTCATCCAGGACGTTGATCATAAGGGCTTTGAGGACCACTTGAAAGTGATTGAGCTGAGACCCTGTGATGACTAGCAAAAGGAGGAAAGAAGCAAAGGAATCATACAACACAGTGTGCTTTTACCTGCGAATATTGACCCATGATAAAGTGTGTCAGCTGACTCACACTGGCGTGGAAGAGAAACAGCTATCTCATCTGACACCTCCTCATTCTTGTCCCCTGTCTTATCCTCAACTATGAAGTCCTTCAGACTGTCGCTGTGATCTGCTGCCTCTTCTTCACTGCTGCCCAGCAATAGTTCGGGGGTATCCTCTTCTTCATCATTATCGCCACTAACATCTTCAGCTACTTTACCCTTGTCTTCATCACTTGAATCCTGGATATTTACAAGAGAACCACAGCAATACATGGGTTGTAAAACAATGTTCAACAACAAAGAATGTTTCCTCAGTCCATATATGGACAGATTATTGTGGGTGTATGCAACATGATTCTGCCCAAAGGATCAACACTTATGTCATGCTCGTCTACATGATATGGTGGTAAGATACCTCCAACGTGCCCCTGCGTTTCGGAACGCGGGACTTCACCTTCTTGGATAATGCCAGGAGTTTAGACTGGCGTTGCTTTCGTTTAGCTGCGGTCTGTTTAGCTTCGGCAACTTTTTTGTCCTTTTCTGCAGCACTCTCGTCCTCCGAATCGGAATCGTGGCTTTGTTGTTTTACGCGTTTTTTAGGAACGACTTTCCTTTTAGGCTTGGTTCCTACGTCGCTGTCAGAGTCGCTGGAGCTGTCTGCGAGGACGCGCTTCCGACGAGGACGGGACCTACCTTCGCTGGAGCTACTACCATCGCTGGCAGGGCTCTGTTCCCCACTGGCAGGTGTACTTTCGCTCCCACTGTCCGAATTCTGATAGTCACTCTCTGAAGCGCTGATGCTGGTCGTGCTCGCGCAGGACTCCTCGTCACTGTCATCAAGGATAGACGACGGCAATCCGATTTGAGCCCTTTTCTTCGACGCTTCAGCTTTATTTTTTCGCAACGTTGCGAACACTTTACGCTTGTACAGGCTTTCCATTGTAGTTTACGCAGTGTTGCCAAGTTAACAGTCCAAATAAACGTTAAATAACGTTAGCAATACTGGCTGGCTGGCTGGCTAGCTAGCAATTAGCTAATGTGAGATGCAGAACATGCTCATTTAAAAAAAGACGCGCAATCATATGTAAACAACGTTAATCTGGGTTGATACCAAGCTTTAACCACGGTGAACCTTTAAAAAAAAAATCTAATTGTATCTCGTGTGCACCTTTTGTTTTGTTTTGTTGATGTTGTCGTGTGCTTCTTCCCACTTCCGCTCTCGACTCCCGCCCTCCACTCAAAATGGCCTCTAAAATCATAGCGCCTCTCCCGGCCATTCTAGATAAATTACTCGTTTTTTGGGGGGGCCTACTGTTAGGCTACTTGTATGAAGTCAATTAGTGATATATATTTTTTGCTAATGTGCATCATGTAGACAAATAAGGTTTATTTATATAAAATATGTTGTTAAAAGCTTATTTATTTATTCATGCCTCAATTCAGAAATAAATGAGTAATCTATTTTAAAAATCGTATTTTATTCTGGAAAACTGGTAAATGTTCTTCACAAATAAGATAATCAAACAATATAACACATGTCAGCAATAAGAAGGCTTTTTGACATTTATAATCAGCAAGAAAGCATTTTAAGCATTTATTAATTTCATGACCAGGTGAGAATCTGACCCTGCTGATAATAAGTACTCCCCCTTGTGATCAAAGATTACACTATGGACAATAAACTGGACACCTGAGTTGATGCCAGCTCCACCAGCTTAACTGAACAATCATTACTAGTGATAGCCAGTGTCTGGCCTGATGGGTGGAAGGCCACTTGGTTGCTAGGATGTGGTCCAGTTTCCATGGTTATCATGACTGCTACTTTCCTCATATCCCATAGTTTGACCACACCATATGATTCATAGGAGGCAACAGTGTCGCCCAGTGCATTAAAGGTGGCATGGTTGCAGGAATGCTGGTGGCCATAAAAGGTCTGTGCACACAGTCCAATCCTGGCTTCCCACAAAGACAGGGTTTTATCAGCAGCTTTGCAGGTCACACACCTTTGTAGTGTTGTCCTTTGAGCAGTAGGCAACAAAGTCACCACATGAGTGGAAGGAGCAGCACCACGTGGCATGGGTGTGGCCATCCAGAGTCAGGATGCAGTGGCCTTGGGAGAAATCCCAGATCCTTACTGTTGTGTCTCCATTTGGGTGAAAGCTGCAGCCAAAGAGCCAATCACTATGACCCTCCCCAGTCATGATCATCTCCCCGACAGACATACCCCACAACCTCCAGAGCTGGTCGTCAATGGAGGAGGCTACAATAAACATGTGGGGGTGCAGGGCGAGGCAGCTTATTGGCAGGGTATGGACCTTCAGTGAGTTGGTGAGGCGGAATTCAGATGCTTTGGTGCCCTGTGATGGCAGAGCTTTTATTTGGCCTAAGTAGGGTTTCACACAGTTGCTGACAGGAAACTCAGAGTCTTTGGGGTGTTTCTGAGCTGTGTTTTTGGTTGGGTCTTTGTCTTGGTCATATAGGGCAATTCCATCATTCTGTTGTCGGACTCTTTCCCCAGACTCTGGTATTTCTCCTGTTCTGGGGGAAGACCAGTGTGTATTACGCAGGGTGGCTTCCAGGCTGTTGGCCACATGTTCTGTCCCTCTAAACTGATGAGCATTTTCTGTTTCAGCGCCACTTGGTACCTATCACTCAGCTGCTTCAGTGCAGGCTCATATGAACCATAGTGCTTCTTCAGTTGTTTGATGTATTAAACAAGCCTGTTCTTCTCTTGGACAAGACACTTATGCTGCAGGTGATGGAAATCCTTCTCTTTCTGAATCTTGACCAGTGTTTCACCAGCTTTGAAAGCTGCCCGACTTAAGCTGTCCCGCTCTCTCTGCATATTCTTCAGCTCATTGTCTATAAATTTGTTGTGGGTATATGCGTCAGGCACAAACGCCACCAGCTCGGTATTCAACAACCCCCTCTGCTCCATTTCGTACCACTCTGCTTGGAAGCAATCCAAAGTTCTGCTCATGCCCATTTTGACAAGGAAGTTGCGGATAAAATTATCCACCACTTCTGGAATGTGGGAGATGGGTTGCTTAGCTGAGCCTCTGCTCTGTAACACGGACCCCGTTTCTTCTGAGGCATCGCGCAATGCTCTTATCGCGGCCTCCAAATCCTCATCCCCCTCTGCCATGCTCCTTTCTTCATAGGCCAGAACTTCCTCATATTGATAATCGTCTGTTGAGTCATCTGGTATCGACACCTTTTCGAGGTAATATGGCCCATCGACTGATTCCTCCGCTGTTTCATTTGTCGCAGCCATTCTTCCAACAACCCCTTTCTGCGTTTGTTCTCCATGGTCACGAATTTACGCAACATTAAGGGTGCGTTCGTAAATTCCCTTTGGCTATCTTCTACAGTTTCAGAGGACTCTCGTCTGAGTGTGCCAGACACGCAGAATAACTGATGAATTTACAAACGGACAATCTGACAACACTCGGAATTTACGAACGCCCAGAGCGCACTCTGGCACTCCCGATTGAATTTACGAACACACCCTAAGTCTGCACAGTTTACATGGAATGTGATAGGCCTACAGCATGGGCGTCAAACTAATTCCACCGTGTCTGCAAGTTTTTGTTTTCCCCTTTCAATTAAGACCTAGACAACCAGTTAAATTGTAAAAATATTAATCTTATATGTGGTAAATGGTACGTGTGTACAGTTGAAGTCGGAAGTTTACATACACTTAGGTTGGAGTCATTAAAACTCGTTTTTCAACCATTCCACAAATTTCTTGTTAACAAACTATAGTTTTGGCAAGTCGGTTAGGACATCTACTTTGTGCATGACATAAGTAATTTTTCCAACAATTGTTTACAGACAGATTATTTCACTGATAATTCACTGTATCACAATTCCAGTGGGTCAGAAGTTTACATACACTAACTTGACTGTGCCTTTAAACAGCTTGGAAAATTCCACAAAATGATGTAATGGATTTAGAAGCTTCTGATCTGCTAATTGACATCATTTGAGTTAATTGGAGGTGTACCTGTGGATGTATTTCAAGGCCTACCTTCAAACTCAGTGCCTTGTTGCTTGACATCATGAGAAAATCTAAAGAAATCAGCCAAGATTTGCATTGCTGGTGCATTGCTGCAGGAGGGACTGGTGCACTTCACAAAATAGATGGCGTCATGAAGGAGGAAAATTCTGTGGATATATTGAAGCAACATCTCAAGACATCAGTCAGGAAGTTAAAGCTTGGTCGCAAATGGGTCTTCCAAATGGACAATGACCCCAAGCAAACTTCCAAAGTTGTGGCAAAATGGCTTAAGGACAACAAAGTCGAAGTATTGGAGTGGCCATCACAAAGCCATGGCTTCAGTCCCATAGAAAATGTGTGGGCAGAACTGAAAAGATGTTGCGAGCAAGGAGTCCTACAAACCTGACTCAGTTACACCAGCTCTGTCAGGAGGAATGGGCCAAAATTCACCCAACTTATTGTGGGAAGCTTGTGGAAGGCTACACACAACGTATGACCTAAGTTAAACAATTTAAAGGCAATGCCACCAAATACTAATTGAGTGTATGTAAACTTCTGACCCATTGGGAATGTGATGAAAGAAATAAGAGCTGAAATAAATAATTCTCTCTACTATTATTCTGACATTTCACATTCTTAAAATAAAGTGGTGATCCTAACTGACCTAAGACAGGGACTTTTTACTAGGATTAAATGTCAAGAATTGTGAAAAACTGAGTTTAAATATATTTGGCTAAGGTGTATGTAAACTTCCGACTTCAACTATATATAGATTGTGTATAGGCTTGTCTCCCATATGAATCTTCTCTTTGTGCCCGACTGGGTTCAAATGCCTTCTGTTTCTTTTTTTCTGTATTTATTTATCAATGTATGTATGTATGTATGTATGTATGTATGTATGTATGTATGTATGTATGTATGTATGTATGTATGTATGTATGTATGTATGTATGTATGTATGTACAGTACCAGTCAAAAGTTTGGACACACCTACTCATTCAAGGGATTTTCTTTATTTTTTACTATTTTCTACATTGTACAATAATAGTGAACACATCAACACTTTGAAATAACACATATAGAATCATGTAGTAACCAAAAAAGTGTTAAACAAATCAAAATATATTTTATATTTGAGATTCTTCAAATAGCCACCCTTTGCCTTGATGATAGCTTTGCACATGCTTGGCATTCTCTCAACCAGCTTCATGAGGAATGCTTTTCAAACAGTGTTGAAGGAGTTCCCACATATGCTGGGCACTTGTTGGCTGCTTTTCCTTCACGCTGCTGTCCAACTCATCTCAAACCATCTCAATTGGGTTGAGGTCGGGTGATTGTGGAGGCCAGGTCATCTGATGCAGCACTCCATCACTCTCCTTCTTGGTCAAATAGCCCTTACACATCCTGGAGGTGTGTTGGGTCATTGTCCTGTTGAAAAACAAATTATAGTCCCTCTAAGCGCAAACCAGATGGGATGGCGTATCGCTGCAGAATGTTGTGGTAGCCATGCTGGTTAAGTGTACCTTGAATTCTAAACAAACCACCAGCAAAGCACCATCACACCTCCTCCTCCATGCTTCACAGTGGGAACCACACATGCGGAGATCATCCGTTCACCTATTCTGCGTCTCACAAAGACACGGCGGTTGGAACCAAAAATCTCAAATTTGGACTCATCAGACCAAGGGACAGGTTTCCACCAGTCTAATGTCCATTGCTTGTGTTTTTTGATCCAAGCAAGTCTCTTCTTATTGGTGTCCTTTAGTAGTGGTTTCCTTGCAGCAATTTGACCATGAAGGCCTGATTCACGAAGTATCCTCTGAACAGTTGATGTTGTGATGTGTCTGTTACTTAAACTCTGTGAAGCATTTATTTGGGCTGCAATCTGAGGTTGGTAACTCTAATGAACTTATCCTCTGCAGCAAAGGTAACTCTGGGTCTTCCTTTCCTGTGGCGATCCTCATGAGAGCCAGTTTCATCATAGTGCTGGAAGTTTTTTGCGACTGCACTTGAAGACACTTTCAAAGTTCTTGAAATGTTCCATATTGACTGACCTTCATGTCTTAATGTAATGATGGACTGTAATTTCTCTTTGTTTATTTGAGCTGTTCTTGCCATAATATGGACTTGGTCTTTTACCAAATAGGGCTATCTTCTGTATACCACCCCTACCTTGTCACAACACAACTGATTGGCTCAAATGCATTAAGAAGGAAAGAAATTCCACAAATGAACTTTTAACAAGACTGTTGGAAAAGCATTCCAGGTGAAGCTGGTTTAGAGAATGCCAAGAGTGTGCAAAGCTGTCATCAAGGCAAAGGGTGGCTACTTTGAATAATCTCAAATATAACATTTATCTTGATTTGTGTAACATTTTTTTGGTTACTACATGATTCCGTATGTGTTATTTCATAGTTTTGATGTCTATTATTATACAATGTAGAAAATAAAAACAAAGAAATACCCTTGAATGAGTAGGTGTGTCCAAACTTTTGACTGGTACTGTATGTGTATGTATCTATGTATGTATATTATTTTACTGCTCTAGGGATATAATTATTGTTTGGATAACCTTATTTACTATTATGTATTGATTTTTACCTTGTATTTTCCAGTCTTTATGCGATGCGCAGTGCAGAGAATACCGGAAGAAGAATTATCATTGAATTATTGTAATGTTTGTTTATCCCAAAAGGGATGAGTTGCCAATTGGCGATTTGACGCGAAAATAAAACGTAATTAATGAATTAATTCAACAGGTGATGAGAGTTCCTTACTAATGAGTGACCTTAATTAATCCATCAAGTACAAGCGTGGAGCGAAAACCCGCAGACACCGGGCCTCTGAGGAATGAGTTTGACACGTGGCCTACAGGCCGCTAGAGCAATGTGGATGATTTTGAATCTAAATTGTAAAGAATACTAACATTTCCCTCTCCTTTATTCCTCAAGTACAACAATTACGCACATGAAGCCCGCGAATAAAAAATGATATATAAATAAACCATATCTAATGCCATTGACACTTATGTGAATGTTTTTGATGTGATTTTTTTATGTAATTATTTGTCTGTGTATTTCACAGCAAATATAGCACATTGAATGGAGAGAGAGCAATTAGAGAGAGAGAGAAAACGAGAACTGTTAATTTCCTAACCTGCAATGGCAAAACCATTACAGCAGGTGGCATATTCATTTCGCAGTTGATGCTACATGTATAGGACCGCTCTATGACATACACACACAGCCTAACAGCTTCTTCTCTCTTTGTCTCTCTCCCTCTCTCTCTCTCCCTCTCTCCTTCACACACATACACACACTTTTGCACTGATCTCTGCATATTCAAATGTCAGTCCCCCATTTCACCTGTCCTATAACCTATAGCCTATACACTCTTAGAAAATAGGGTTATTTGGCTGTCCTCATAGGAGAACCATTTTTGGTTCCAGGCAGAACCTATTTGGGTTCCATGTAGAACCCTCTGTAGTAAGGGCTCTACATGGAACCCAAAAGGTTCTGCCTGGAACCAAAACTGTTTTTTTCATATGTTTCTCCTATGGGGAAAGCCTTAGAACCCTTGTAGGTTCTAGATAGCACCTCCTCACCTTGCTCTATAACACAATTGTATCCATATGTCAAAGTGCCATCTGATCTAAACATGGAAATGTATGGAAACAGCTCTTGAGAAAAGATAGGCTATGATCTGGCTGGTTCTTGAAATTGAACTTGACTGACAATCAATCCGGGGCTAAGATGTTTCTCTTCTCATCTGGCAACCAATAGGAAGCCAAGGATACGTGGATGCGACAGATTTGGAAACTGTGGTAAGTGAAGTAGCATTCAGATGTCAGTGTAGACAGAGGAGGAGAGAGGGGAGGCAGGGCGGTCGAAGAATAGGCGTTTACGAATTCAAGCTCTGTCCAGACTAGAGGCTCACCTGTTAGGCGCAAGACATGAGCCATCCAAATGAGAAAGAGGCCTCGGGCACAATCGAAAGTAAACCTAAATCGCCCATGCTTTCATCATACTGCATCGAAAGCATTCTCGGCCGACGAAGTCCCCTCAAAGTCAGACTCACAGGAATGCAAAGTTTACCAATGCTACTGACTGGGAGTGCGGAGCATAATGCACCTTTGGAAGGTAAGACAATATGTTGTAGGTTGACTGCTAACTTTCTCTGTAACCCATATGCAATTATAGAAAACATCTCCACATGTATACTGCCTTTGCAGCTAAATACAATTGCATTTTATTTAATGAGGTGAATGTTCTTTGCATTTAATTAGGCCTGATGGGTTTTAAAGAAGCCTATAAACAACATTGCCTTATATAAAGGGCTATTATAATGTGATGAAACGTATCATATTGCATGTTGCGCTGTTGATTATTTATAAATTCCTTAAAATAAACTATATCTCTTTGCAGCCTCTCAGAAAGATGCGGACATGCACCTGCCCCCCAAGTTGCAGCGTCTGTATGGCCCAGGGGGAAAGCTCATGGATTCCAGACGGGGAATTCACGAGAATGAGGAGCAAGAAGAGAGGGAGCGTCCTCTAGACAAAGTCTACGAAAATCTGAAAATCACTCAGGCGCCACAAGTTAGCATCAGCCGCAGTAAATCATACAGGGAAAACGCGTCCCACAGTCAGAGCGAGGAAGATAGGAACCTCGGGCGACGGACAGAGGAGCACGCGGAACTTGGCGCCCTAAAGTTCGAGGAGGACACTGGCAAGGAGCTTATCTGCGAAGACACAGAAATGTCCCCAAAGAACGGAGAGAGTTTGCACATCAATGGAGATGTAAAAGACGGAGAGGACAGCGTGTGCCTCTCAGCTGGCAGTGACTCAGAGGAGGGGATGCTAAAGCGAAAACAGAGGAGATACAGGACTACGTTTACCAGTTATCAGCTTGAGGAGTTGGAGAGAGCTTTCCAGAAAACGCACTACCCCGATGTGTTCACGAGGTAGCATTCTCATTTGCCTGCATTTATCAGTTATTTGAACACTATGAAAATCTGTTGCATATATGCCTATAGGCTTATGGTCATAAAAATAAATATTGTGCTCTTAAATAAAAAGTAATCATTGATCATCCAAATAGGAAGTCTAGAGATATGATTCGAAAGTGAGCCTTTCTTAATAGTAAATTATTGCATTGAGGTGATTAAAAACATTATAACACGGACATTGTTTGGCTTAGAAATGTAAGAATATGAAACATATTTTATTATTACATTTGAGCATTATCAGAAGAGTAATATTATTAATGACATTAATATTATTAATTATGATAATTACGCAATAATAATAATAATACATGTAATACACTAATAATATAAATCACACACAACAAAACGAAATATTAAAAGATGTGTGTGCGCGCAACAATCCCTATCAAGGAATAGAATAACAGTTTAGACCAATTGTAATGTTGATCTGCACATAGTCGTTCTCATTTGAATTATTATGAATTGTTATTGTGGATTTTTATTATTGATAGCCTAATTGTGGTTGCCAAAAAGATTTCCCAAAAAGATTTTTACAAAACGTTTAAATTCTTGATGTCAATTGAAGTTGGCTGCTACAGATAAAAAAAAGGTTGGCATAATTGCATCTTTACAAAAACATATTTGTGAGATAGGATTTTTATTGCTTAATTCACAAAGGAAAGTTTGGAAGAAGATTCATGGCTGTTAGTAGAGATCATGTAGGCACAATTTATATTATTTATTTTCAAAGAAGCCTACGCACACAGCCTAATCCAACGACGATATTGATTTAATATAATGTCATTTGTATTGTTATCATTTAGGCTTGTATTATTGTCATCATTGGATTTGGGAATTCTACGACGATATCTGTGATGATAACTGAATATCATGTGCAATTGTTCTCTTTTTTCGATTTAGGGAGGAGTTAGCGATGCGGTTGGATCTCACTGAGGCTCGTGTGCAAGTGAGTGTCAATTATTATTAGTTCATATTTTACATTATTGTGACCAGGCTACAATAGCCTATTAGTGCTAGTCATTCTACTATCATATTTAATTTCGTGCAACAACAATTACATGCAGCAACATTATAGGGTAGCCTATAATAACGTTAATTATAATAACATTGTATATTATAGACCTAATTGTACATTAGGAGTATTATTATTACTACATTTGTAATACATGTGTAATACATTTGTAATACAGTTCACTTTAGACATGCAGCGAGAGGAGAAAGTATTCAAACACACCCGAAAAATGAATTTGCTTCAGGGCGTTCATGACGGTATCATGCACTTAACAGCGCAAACAGAGCCAGTATTGACGAAAGTGACCTCCTTGCATAGCGGTGGCGGGGTAATGCTATTTGATTTCCCATCTTCTTATTATAATAGCCGCGCATTGATCGGATTTCTCACACCTTATGTGAGATAAACGCCATTGTAGGTTAGCTACCCTACCATCCTCATTTAGAACATTGCTTACATTTTGAAACTTGAGTCTCAACCTTAGATACCAGACTACGCATTTACCCCTCCCACATGTCACTCGCTTCAGAGCTGTAGATGAGCAAATCAGTCTTTGGAGAGGTGATAAAACCTTGTAAATTCCATATGTTTCATTTTATAGCCAGTGTCAAGTCTGAATTGGAGGGGAACCTGGTTGCACATTCTCTCCCTCTCTGTTCTCTTCACTGTCTCCACACAAGTTGATTTACTTTCAATTTGCACAAAATGTGCTTTATTGTCATGCCCAAATTGTAATATGTAAAACAATTAATAAATAGACAACTGTTCCCCAACATTTTGAAATCAACGAAACCTAACCTCAATCCTAATGGTCTTTCACTTCCTCCCTCTCTCTAAGGTGTGGTTCCAAAACCGGCGAGCTAAGTGGCGGAAGCGGGAGAAAGCCGGGGTTCAGACTCACCCCCCAGGACACCCCTTCTCTGGACCCCTGGGTGCAGCACACCACTTGAGCCACTACCTGGAGGGAAGTCCTTTCTCACCCCACTCTCACCCCTCCCTGGAGTCTGCCTGGACTGCTGCAGCCACCTCGTTCCAGGGTCTGACCCAGCCCCTTGCCAGCTCTGCCTCCCCCCTGGGATTTGGCCCCTTCCTGGGAGCAGCCATGTTTAGACACCCCACCTTTATTAGCCCCTCCTTTGGAAGGTGAGCACTGCCCACAGCTCTACATTAGTAAGACTGCATCTGATTGGATCGGTTCCATCTGGATTGTATGTCTAATGAACTATTTCTCACTTTTCTCGTTCCCTTATGTCATCTTCTGTATCTCCCCTCTCTCTTCCAACCTTCTCACTCTCTCTTCCTCCATCGGCAGACTCTTCTCTAGCATGGGTCCTCTGACACTCTTACGCCAGCCCATACCCGCTGTAGAGACTCCAGTCCAGCCCCCGATGGCATTGTCAGAGCCCTCCCCCTCCTCGCCTGTGGACCGCCGGGCCTCCAGCATCGCAGCACTGCGGCTCAAAGCTAAAGAGCACTCAGCTCAGCTGACACAACTCAACATCCTACCTTCCAGCATGACTGGGAAGGAGGTGTGTTGAGAAACATCAAACTCCCTCCAATTCCCCCTACATGGAGCATGAGTCATGACCAAAGGAATAGCAGCTTAGAAGTGGTATAGCACAACTTAACCTTGTCTAAACTCCTCCCCAGTTAGTTGTCCCAAAGTTCTGTTACTCCACACTCTCCACAACAGTGAAACATGCTTTCCTCATGAACTGAAGAAGAGAGAAGAAATGTTAAAAAAGTGGACTCCCTGCCCTTTGACCCTCAGGAATGACCCGTTAGCAGCTTCTCACAGGGTGCTACGCAGTGTTTACCAACTCCAGTATCCACAACAGCACACATTTTTGTTGTAGCCCCGGACAAAAACACCCGATTCAATTTGTCAAGGGCTTGACGATTAGTTGACAACTAGAATCAGGTGTGATTGTCCGGAGCCACAACAACAAAACATGTACTGTTGGGGATACTCGAGGACCGGAGTTGGAAAAACACTGCTACAAGCCACCAAAGGGATAGATCTAGGCCCTGGAGAGGTTCAAATGGAGGGAAATGCTGTAGACTACAGACTGTGTAAGTTTAAATATCATATAATGTACATTTCATGTATTGATAACATGGTGTCTGTTGATAGATTTTCGCAGTCTTCTTAAATTAGTTGGTTATTCAAGTTTGTATTTATGATCAGTCCTGTATGAGCCAGAAGGAAGTTTTCAAGAGGAAAATTGAAATTTATTTTAAAAATTATTTCCTGGTTTCAGATGAATCAGTTGAAAAGAGCTAAGACAATAAACTGTCAAATGGAAAACGTTTCACCTTTCGTTGCGTTTAA
Organism: Salvelinus namaycush; assembly: GCF_016432855.1. Classification (NCBI taxonomy): domain Eukaryota; kingdom Metazoa; phylum Chordata; class Actinopteri; order Salmoniformes; family Salmonidae; genus Salvelinus; species Salvelinus namaycush. The sequence goes on along the minus strand of NC_052318.1, from coordinate 43,835,407 downwards.
CTGTGTTGCAGTGAAATAAAAAATTGAAAGTGAAATAATTCTGTGGACAGAATTGAGAGGTGTATTCAACAGCATGAAACAATATAATAACAAGCTTGCAACAGACGACATAAACAGTGGTCTCTCCAGCTCTCTCCAAGAGCTGGATTCAGGGACAGAGGTGTGGATTAAGGATTTATATGGTCATACAGTGGAGTTCGAAATGATTGAAACTTTGATAAAGATGAGGAAAAATTACTGTATAAAATAAATAGTTCAAATTCTGAGCTATATTGTATGCTCAAAACATTTGGGAAATTATATTATTTTATACTAATACAATTGCTCAGAAAAAAGTATTTTGTTTATTAAGAAGTAATACTTTTTTCTCTCAAAAAGGTAGGGGTAAAAATTATTGACACCCCTATTTTCAAGACCTTTTTACTAAATGTTTTATGACTTGGACAAACACATTGGGAGGGATCTTAGACCATTCCTCCATACAGAATCCTTCCAGATCTTTGATATCCTTCTCTGCGCTTATGGACTGCCCTCTTTAATCCAAACCCAATGGGTTTCAAGTCCGGAGACAGATGGTCATTGCAAAATGTAGATTTTTGTGGCCAATTAACCATGTCTTTGCTGATTTTGATTTGTGCTTACGGTTATTATCTTGCTAAAAGATCCACTTGCTGCCAAGTTCCAGCCTCCTGGCAGAGGCAACCAGGTTTTTGGCTAAAATGTCCTGGTACTGGGTAAAGTTAATGACGCCGTTGACCTCAACAAGGGCCCCAGGACCAGTGGAAGCAAAATAGCCCCATAACACCAACCACCATATTTCACAGTAGAAAGTGGGTTATCTTCTGCTTCATGCATTCTCATTGACACCAAACCCACGACTGGTGTAGCCAAAGAGCTCTATTTTCATGTCATCCAACCAAAGCACCGGTTTCAATCCAAAAGCCAATGCCATTTAGCAAACTCCTGGCATTTACATTTGTTGGACGCAAAATAATAGAGCCAGTCCACCCTCAAAACACTATCTTACAAGGGATTGTTTTATTGTGCAGTGTAGCCAATGCTATCTATAGCCATATATATATAGTACTAAGCTGCTATGTAGCTGCTATTTATACACTTTTTTTTCTATAAAAATTACACATTAAATAGCCTAACAATTCTCCTGAAGTATTCCTTGCTCTCTCCATGTCTGTCTCTTTTGCGCTTTCTTTCTCTTAAAAAAAAGTTGATCTGTGTCTGTTGTCTCTCTCCTTTTTATATGTAGAGGGCTGTATTAGCTAGAGTATGCGACTGCGCCGCCTTTCGTTTTTGTGTGCAGTCCTAGGCCTAAGGTTGCGGGGCCGACTGTTTTCTATACACTAAGTATTGATAACCCAGACAGTCTTTCCTGAGACATTTTGCATGCTATGTCCATTGCGCTTCACACCATTTAAACTTAATATTGAATGATGCATGTATTTCAGAGAAAAGGGATTGTTGATACTGCAACCACACAACTCAAACGCTGATTCACGTGTTGAGGCCGGCAATTAAGGAGAACGAGAGATTCAATTAAATATGTTGCAGAACGGCTTATTTGAAGCACCACTCCTTCTGACCATTTTCCCTGATGTTGCTACGGCAATCAAGACGTTTTTAACCATCATTGTAACTGTCGCTTCTGCGAACTTATCGTTAACTGAACTAAAACTAATAAAGAACTACCTAAGAAGCATTAGGCTCTAGTTCTGATATGCGGTTTTTAACACATGACTCATGCCACTCATTGCACTGGGGCCTTCGTAACCTTGACCACGCATTTGTTCACCACTATCCCCTTACTTTCAGTTCAATTATTTATTTTACAAGGCTTGAGGCACTTTCATTCGTCACATTCTTGAAGCCCAAGAAACAAACACTTAGCTTCCTAGTACATGTGGACATTAAACAGGTTTATCAAATACTTTTTGCAAGGGTTACTGTACAAATGATATATATATATATATATATTTATATATATTTATATATATAGACATCGATGACAGGCGCAATGGCCCCCAGAGCTCGTCGGCCTTGCGGGGCCTGTGGGGGTGTCCGGTAAAACAGTAAATAGCTCACGTCTTAATCCGCGAGTCCTCCCATTGAAGTTAACTCGATAGCAGTTAGCCTACTACTCCTTGCAAAAAGTAATCTTCTCCCCCATTTGACCCCTTCCATGGTGCTGAACCAAATCGTGTGAAATGACCTCTTGGATTAATTAATTAATTTATTGTTGTTTATTCGAAAACCCCTAATTTATTTTACCTGCTAATCTCATGTCATTTTAATGACACAATCAAGTGGATTTTTGAGGAAATAATTTAGATAAAAGGAGCACTTACAGCAGCCTTATTTCAGTTTTCACCTGCCGGATTGCGTTTCTTATAGGGTTTATAGGCCTAACCCACTAAGCATTTGACATTTCTTTGCAATTTTTTAAATTTAACCTTTATTTAACTAGGCAAATCAGGCGACATCTTTTGGAAGTATTCAGCCGTGATTTGGCCCAAAAATAGACGCCTATAATTGGTCCAGACCAAATTAGAACCAATCATAGACATCTATGTTTCACAAGTTTGGACAGCACAGTACAGTACAGTCAAACACAGCAGCGTACAGTACATTACAGTACAAAGTACAGTAAAGAAACCTAGTACAGTAATAGGTCGCAGTTGTAAATGAGAACTTGTCCTCAACTGGCCTACCTGGTTAAATAAAGGTGAAATAAAAAAATATATAATACATTTGCCATTTAGCAGACCCTTTTATCCAAAGCGACTTACAGTCATGCGTGCATACATTTTACATATCGGTGGTCCCGGGAATCAAACCCACTATCCTGGCATTGCAAGCACCAAAGCTCTACCAACTGAGCAACAGAGGACCACATTATATTGTCCTCTACAGTAGAGTACAGTACAGTAGAGTAAGATAAAGTGAAGTATAGTGTACTGTATTGTACCCTACTTTAGTATTATGTACTCTACTCTACTGAACTAAACTGTACTCTACTGAATTAAACCATACTGTACTCTACTGCACTTTACCCTACTGAATTAACCTCTACTATACTGTACCATACTCTACTGTACTCTACTCTACTGAATAAAACGTGACTGTCCTGTACCATACCATAGCGTACCATTCTGTAATATACTCTAAGGTGCTCAACTGCGATCTGCTGTACTAAACTGCCATACTGTAATGTGATGTTCAAACGTGTGAAACATAGCCTAGAAGTCTATGACTCGTTCAGATTTGGATCTGGTCTGCACCAACCGAATTTGTACTTGTTTGGGGGCATGGTTCATTAGAACCATACCCAACATTGCAAGTGTTGGTTCACATTTACATTTTGGTTGTTCAGCAGACGGTCTTATCCAGAGTGACTGACAGTCAATGCATTCAACTAAGGTAGATAAACAGCAACATATCACAGTCATAGCAATATCAAAAAAAATTATGTAACCATTACTGAGAATGTTATTGTTGTGGGCTGTTGGTTTATTCTGTAGGTTGATCTATTTGGAACATCATTACAGCCAGTTTTAAAGTTTTTGAAAAACCTAACATAAATGCATGTGACAGATTAGAGCACTAATGAATATTCTGTTGCAATCTTCAGTTGGATCTTCTTTCCTATATCATTGTGATATAATGCTTACTTCAGAAAATATTCATAAACTTGATTTATTCCACATTTTGTTGTGTTACAAACTGAATTCAAAATGGATTAAATATTTTTTTTCTCTCACCCATACACACAAAATCCCTTGGTGAAACCTACATTTTTTGAAAAGGAAATACAGAAATATCTAATTTATGTAACTATTCACAGCCCTGAGTCAATACATGTTAGAATCACCTTTGGTAGTGATTTAAAGCTGTGAGTCTTTCTGGGTCCGTCTCTAAGAGCTTTGCACACCTGGATTGTACAATATTTTGTCACATTGTCATCTTGTCATGGTAAATTATTGTCCTGCTGAAAGGTGAATTTGTCTCCCAGTGTATTTTGGAAAGCAGACTGAACCAGGTTTTCCTCTAGGATTTTGCCTCTGCTTAGTTCTATTCCGTTTCTTTTTATTCAAAAAAACACCCTAGTCTTTGCCGATGACAAGCATACCCATAACATGATGCAGCCATCACCATGCTTGAAAATATGAAGAGTGGTACTCAGTGATGTGTTTTGTTGGATTTTCCCTAAACATAATGCTTTCTATTCAGGACATAAAGTACATTTCTTTATCAATTGTTTTGCAGTTTTACTTTAGTGCCTTATTGCAAACAGGATGCATGTTTTTGAATATTTTTATTCTGTACAGGCTTCCTTCTTTTCACTTTGTCATTTAGGTTAGTATTGTGTTAGTAACTACAATGTTGTTGATCCATCCTCACTTTTCTCCTATCACAGCCGTTAAACTCCGTAACTGTTTTAAAGTCATCATTGGCCTCATGGTGAAATTCCGTAACGGTTTCCATCCTATCAGGTAACTGAGTATTGATACAGCATCCAACGTGTAATTAATAACTTCACCATGCTCAAAGGGATATTCAATGTCTTACCAATAGGTGCCCTTCTTTGCAAGGCATTGGAAAACCTCCCTCTTTGTGGTTGAATCTGTTTTATATTTGCTGCTTGACTGTGGGACCTTACAGATAATTGTATGTGTGGGGTACAGAGATGAGGTAGTCTTTCAAAAATCATGTTAAAAACTATGATTGCGCACAAACATATTTAGGCTTGCCATAACAAAGGGTTTGTTTACCTATTGATTCAATACATTTCATCTCTTCATTTGAATCCATTTGTACAAATTTGTAAAAACATAATTCCACTTTGACATTATGGGGTATTGTGTGTAGGTCCGTGACACAAAATCTCAATTTAATCCATTTTAAATGCAGGCTGTAACACAACAAAATGTGGAAAAAGTCAAGGGGTGTGAATACTTTCTGAAGGCACTGCATGAGAAATGCACTCGTACATGAATAACTGCATTTCCATAAGATTGCGTCTGGTGTCTTCAGTGGACGTTATACCACCTGATAAAATGAAGTGTGCATAAACTTGAGTCAACATTTTTTTGTTGTTGACAGTAGTTGTGCGCAAGCTATTGATAATAAGAGGGCGCGAGCATATTGAACGTTTCCTCGAGGAACCTTTTCGCCCTGAGGTTCCAACAAGAACCATTTACAATAAGAAAGAGGATTTCTCCAGATGAAAATAACCTTTTTTACATTTCAAGGTTCATTATTGAACATCTAATTCTTAGAGTGTAGGCTACAATGTAATGTTTGTCGTATTAAAAAAGATTCTGCTAATGTCTCCAGTCATATAAAGTCTAGTAGAATTGCATGAAATGTGTTTATAAAAGGCCAAGAAAGGTATATCAGATTACGTTATTCATAAAAATGTGTTACTCACTGGTTAATGTAATAACCACTGGTTGATGTAATATCTTATTACAGTTAGCGGAAAAGTTCATTTTAGCGTTCAAAATTTTATTACGTTTCCAGGCAAATAATTTTATTTACTGGGTTTATTACATACACAATCGAAAAGTTATTACAAATCGAAAAGTTATTACATTTATAGGTGTTATTACATTTACCCTTTTTACAAGGATGTTTGATATGCTTTTAACATTTGTAACACAAAAAATCACGATGAAAGTGGCCATTTTGGGCCCTTTTAAGTTTTAAGACCTATAATCGCCCCCTGTAAGACCCAATGATTCATGAACCATACATGATACATACAACTGCTTGGTGTCCCTATACTCCTAATAGTGTGCTCTAAAATATGGAGTATAGTTACATTCTGAAATACAATTTTACACATTAATTTATTCAACATTAAAACGATTCATATTAATATCTCAAAAGCACCCTTTCTGATTTTGTTAATGTTTAAACATATTGTTTTAAACAATATAGTCTACAAGTACGTCACATTTCCAGAGTGGGCTCCCTGCTACTTTTACATATATTATATATTTTATGAGCACCACCAACGCAGTTAATGGAAAATTGGATTCAAAGAGAACTTCCTCTGCTCGTGATTTGCTGAATGTGCAATCATGCAGGAGGGTTGTGATTGGTTAATTACTTAGAACGTCAATTTCTATGTATAAAATTGATACTTTTCCCAAAAGTAACATAGAAGCCACTCATCTGCATCTCGAGAAAGAATCTTTAAAAATAGATTATAAACCGATTAACGAAGCCTGTCCTCGGATAAGGACTGATAGAGTTTGAAACGCATTAAATGACTTAAATCTGGCACTCATATTGTGTGACTTGCGTTAATTCCTTTGCAGCTCCTTCTCCTGCATCAAATTAGACGACTTTATTAAGCGGTTTGTCATCTCATAGCTTTCCATTCAGAGCAACAAGGAAATCACTTTGTCTGTTAAAAGGCTGGGGATTCCATTATTTCCCTGAAGTAGGCTACTTACATATTCGACAATGTAATGAATAACGGTGAGAGAATAATAGAGCAGGACTAGGCCTACACCAATCCCCCTTCAAAGGCCTATCAGCAACATAATACATCGAATTTCACTGAGTAGGCCAAGCCTAATCCAGGCATTAAAAAAAGACGCGGAGGCAAGAAGAAAATTAAGAGCCAAACACCTGTCACATTGTGACGGTTGTCCGACAGTCTTTGGCGTAGCCTCAAAGAGGAAAACAGGCCTTGCTAAAACACTCATCTGAATGCCAAGATGCATTTGAACACATTTGGGTAACCACACACAAGTTGTGTTATTTCCGACAATAGGACAACAGGCCACACAGGCCATGAAACAATGGAACGTTATAATTTGGATCAACAGGGGCTAATAAATGCAGCATGAGCATTAGCCAGTGTCAGCCACCAAGTGGAAGTTGTCACTGGGCAACTTCTGCCTCAGATGCCAGGCATTCTGTTGGCCCTACAAATTAGTCCATCAATAACATAAAAAAGTAACTCACTATCAAATGGACAATAGTGCACTATAATAGGACTGCAGTGGAAAGCCCATCCTTGGAACTCAGAGAAAATAGAGTGAGAGAGAGTGAGAGTAAGAGAGACAGAGAGGGTTTACCCACTCTGTAGATGGGCTATTGACTTTTCCCACCGTGTTGGAGAAAAGGGGACTATTTACTCCACCGCACAGCTGTAGGGGAGTGATAACCAAACTTTGATTTACTGCCATGTGGGCAACTAGAAGAGAAGAAGGAGAGAGGGAGCGAAAATAAGAGAAAGGGTGGGCATTGGGTAGGTAGCTCAGAGACAGAGGGAGATTTACAAAACATCATTATAATTCTGCTATAGAAAAACATTTTCTTGAGCATTCAGACATAATTTAAACCTTCCCATGGAAGACCATTTCATGCCTATTCTTCCGCTTCTGTATTCTGAAGGTACAAATTAGATGAGATGACTAGAGGGGGAAATGAGGTAAAGGACAGAGGGAGAGAGAATCTAAGGAAAGAGAAAAATACGGAAAGAGGTAAATATATTTGCAAAGAATAAGTAGAGTGTAAGTATAGGAGTGTAAATTGAAAACGTAATACTACGTTTAACAATCAGTTTTTATTCAAACATGATCATTGTTTATCATTTCAAACACACTATTAATGACCATCGCTGAGTAACAGGGATTGTGACAATGGCCATCACACAGTCAGGCCTTTTACCAAGAGTTGGACAAATACTGCTCAACTGGCACGGATTGAGGGTCAGGGGTGAAACTCTGACCAATCTCAACCAATCCCAATACAAGAGAATGCAGGAAAGAATAAAGAGGAGGATTAAAGGTAATCAACCTAAAAGAAAACATGGCATCAATTCTTCAAGATTAGATATTTTTCCTTTCTCGCTCTCCGATTTGTATTTTAACGATGTGAGGAGTGGAGAGATAGATAGATCACTTTAAAGCAGTAGGGGCTGTATGCGGCATCTTTTTCCCTTGAACACTTTCACCTGCGAGAACCGCTCGAGCACAGCGGGGGTCATATCACAAGTCAAATGGCATGCCTTACAGCACAGGACGATGAATAGAAAGACGGAGAGAAAAGAGAATGATTTTTTTTTTTTTTTTAAATGGGACCTAAAATGACTTGGCCCAAAAAATGAGAGGAGAAAATAGCAAAACAAAAAGATAACGCAAGATTGCAAAAGAACTCAAGAAAACTACAACTAAAGGAGACAGGAAAATAGGAGGGAGAGATGAGGAGAGCGAGAGAGAGATGCTGTGATAATCTCTTCTACAGGCGTACAGCCAGTCAGTGAATGTATCAGCTTCAGTGAGTGCTAACAAGGTGTAAATACAATAACAAGCATGTAATTAAGTGAGCATGATGAAGTTAATGGAGATAACACATTCCATTTGAGCTGCTTATGAATATTCTATTAGATGTTATTAGGCAGCTGGAATAGCTGTTAATTTAATCATCACTCCGAGCAGAGAAAAGTTCTTTGTGCAAGGGTAATTGCAGAGAATGAATAATTAATTTGACAATTGTACCAGTGGATTCACAATGCTGCAGGGCTCAGGGGGTGGTAGGTGGGCTGAGTGAGTACCGGGTAGACATGAAGGCTGAGGGAAAACGAGCAAAGCGGATCAAGGACCATTTTAAGTTATCAATGTGGTAAATTACACGTAAATATGCATGTAATCGCACAGTCCACATTATATGACATGAGGAGTTACAGATGCAGGGCATGAGAGAAAATAGAGAGCAGTAGCGAGACGGGAAATGAAAAGTTGTTCTAATAAGAATAGAATCAAAGTCTAACGAGAATCTGTCGATATTGGATATTCAGTTGTCTATGTTTTTATGTTTCACTGAATAGCTCACACTGTGTTTCAAATTGTCGCCACATTTAACTTGGTAGCCAGCAATCAGGCAGAGAGGATTGTGGTCTACATGTAGATCAGCTGTGAACGCCGTCCCCTGAATCTCAATCATACGTATTCCTCTACTCATTCCTCCATTTCTCTCTCTATCCCTCTCTCTTCGCTTTTGCCCGTCCTATTCATAAATCAGAGCTTATTCCCGAGCAATTGTGTTTTAAGAGGAAAAGGGAACAAATGTGCCTGTGAAGGATTAAGGGGAAATTGGTTTAGAAGGTTTCTATGTGATGCAGGTGAGAGAACACATTCTTCAGGGAACTATGCTTTTGTACGTCTGTTTGCAGATGACCAGGGGCCAAATCGGGTCGGTACTAAATTACAGGGGCCTGATCAGTGAACCACAGAACTGAGTCCAATCATTGTTCTATGGTCTCATCCGTACAACATTGGCAGAAATATTCATAGGGAAGAATGAATCAAATTTCCGACTGGGTTGCCTTTCATGTTGGACCAAGTTGTGTATTCCATTTTGAGTGTAGTGGTGGAAAAAAGATGCAGATGTATTTATCATGAATTCTAGCCAAGCAGCTTATAGTGTTTGGTACTGCATGATTACACATATTTCTGTAGTAGGTATTGCAATAGGGTATTGCAAGCTTTCAGTTATGTAGAAATGTATGAGGGAATCACTACAATGTCTTATTGAAGGGAGTTTAACATGCAAATGTATTTTATTGTCAGTAGAGGCGTGTGTTTATTTGTCTTGATGCGTGTATGTGTGTGTGTTTTCTCAAAATTATACGGGTGAACTATTGCGCGCTGCTGAACAGTGGCCCCTGAATCAGGGGGAATACAAATAAAGTGATGAATAAATATATACAGCAATAGTTCATGAATGCCTAAGTGGTGTCTGAAGAACGGAGGACGAAGACATAATCATGTTAGCCTCTCCCCTCGACTCCGGCTTAGACAGATGAGCGTTCATCTATTGATTACACAACCAACCAGCCTCCCTGCCTTTCACTCCAAACTCCCAAAGTGTTCATTCACATTTAAACGAATCCATTGTAAGAGGGTCCCCTTTTTCAATCAAGTGACATCAATCACAGCAACGTGTGATGATAACAATCCCTTAGGTCCCTCAGTGCTCCAGATGAAAACACCAGGCCTGGAGCTGGACATAAGCGTTCCAAACGAGGCCTAGCCTGCCAGCTCAAACACATGCTCCATGTCCCATTATTTATGAAGGGCTATCCTTTTGCCCTCTCGTCAATTACTCTCCCTATCAATTCCCTGAGTCTGAGGACTGTTTTCAATCAACATGGGCCGTCCAAGCAGTGTGATGGTGCAGAATATTCCTCCTTCCCTCGGTCTCCTCATCCCGCTCCTAGGACAGTGATTGGTCCACTTTGCATTGTGGATGCGCCTTGATTGCATCCACTGCTAAAATGAGCGCTGTCAAAATGTCTTGACCTGAGAGGAATATATAGGAACATCATTTGTTCTACCCCCTCCCTATTGAAAACATTTCAACTGGCTTTACTGGAGAAAAAAATAGACAGTCTGAGGGGTCAGGAATTGTAGGAATGGATTCTACAGGAGTGACTGGACAAATAGCTGGGCTTCTATCAGAGCTATCCTCCAAAGTATTTCATCATCAAAACTGCCACCCACAAAGAGATCATGAGAAATGTATCATGAGAAATATTGTTGTGGAGGAGCAAAGATGTATCCTGCTCCGTTCCCTGTGTTATCTGTGAGAGAAGGGAACAGAGCTGTGGAAACCTTTTGTTTTGTTTGTAAATCTGTCAGTAATTGCCCTAACCCAACACAACACCTGCCACTGTTGTTCCGGTCATACACACGAGCAATGGAGAAAAGACCTCCTTCATAATAGTTTGTTTTGATAAGGCATTGTGTGCGGAGCTGATGAGCAGTGACTGTCAATTTGATTAGGCGTTATTCTTTCTGTTAATTGTCATTATTGGGCCTGCGCCACTGTGTGTCACCATAGAAGCCATGCAATCCTCGCATGAATAACACTTAGGGGGGAATTAAGAAAATATGTGCATGGTTTTAATTGCTCTCAATACTTTCGTTTGGCTTGGCAACTGTTGACCCATGCACTGTAGCCTGTCAATTCAGCAATGCACAATGCACTATAATGAACCCTTCACCTCCAACACACACACACACGCACGCACGCACGCACGCACGCACGCACGCACGCACGCACGCACGCACGCACGCACACACACACACACACACACACACACACACACACACACACGCGCACGCACGCACGCACGCACGCACGCACGCACACACACACACACACACGCACAATATGACACTCCATGACTCCTCTTTGTTGATTTATTTTGTTGTAAGGCTAAAAGCTATTTCACCACAAAGTTGCAGATTTTTCAGCCTGAGCAACGCTGGACTAAACCATCTGTGAAATTACTTCTTTATCAGAGCAATTCAATGTTCCCCCTCCTTTGACTGCAACCCCCTCTACAAGCCCCCCCCCCCCCCCCCCTCACACACACACACACACACACACACACACACACACACACACACACACACACACACACACACACACACACACACACACACACACACACACACACACACCTGCACAATGGCCACCAGGGAAAAAACACACCTTAAAATACCTGAAATTATTCAGTCCACATTGGTGTCCAGTCTAGTAGTTCAAACAGAATGCTTTGCTACACCTAAAATCAACAGTTAAGCAAATGATTAGAGCTCCATCCAGCCAGGTCGTTCGGGATTGAAACTGAAATCAGACATCTATCCATGTCCTGAGGGAAATGCATTCCAAACCGGCCACTAGGGGCAAGAGTGAGAGCTATTGCCATCAAGTAGGCTTGGGTATTGCTAGGGTGTTGTGGACTCTCGATCGGAAGGTTGCATGTTTGATCCCAGTCAAGGACACTAGTTTTTTATTTGAACCCTATCCCAAACCTTACCCCTTACCTTAACCATTCAGAATGAGTGCCTAAACTTAATGTTTGAACCCCCCTATCCCAAACCTTAACGCTTACCTTAACCATTCAGAATGAGTGCCTAAACTTAATGTTTGAACCCCCTATCCCAAACCTTACCCCTTACCTTAACCATTCAGAATGAGTGCCTAAACTTAATGTTTGAACCCCCCTATCCCAAACCTTACCCCTTACCTTAACCATTCAGAATGAGTGCCTAAACTTAATGTTTGAACCCCCCTATCCCAAACCTTACCCCTTACCTTAACCATTCAGAATGAGTGCCTAAACTTAATGTTTGAACCCCCTATCCCAAACCTTAACCCTTACCTTAACCATTCAGAATGAGTGCCAAAACTTAATGTTTGAACCCCCCTATCCCAAACCTTAACGATTACCTTAACCATTCAGAATGAGTGCTTAAACTTAATGTTTGAACCCCCTATCCCAAACCTTACCCCTTACCTTAACCATTCAGAATGAGTGCCTAAACTTAATGTTTGAACCCCCTATCCCAAACCTTACCCCTTACCTTAACCATTCAGAATGAGTGCCTAAACTTAATATTTGAACCCTATCCCAAACCTTAACCCTTACCTTAACCATTCAGAATGAGTGCCAAAACTTAATGTTTGAACCCCCCTATCCCAAACCTTAACGATTACCTTAACCATTCAGAATGAGTGCCTAAACTTAATGTTTGAACCCTATCCCAAACCTTACCCCTTACCTTAACCATTCAGAATGAGTGCCTAAACTTAATGTTTGAACCCTATCCCAAACCTTAACCCTTACCTTAACCATTCAGAATGAGTACCAAACTTAACCCTTAACTTCAAAATTTGACGTTTGGAGAATTGGAACGATGCAGAGCAGCAGGAGCGACAAAAACACGTCGAAATTTGACGTTTGGAGCAACTTCGAAATTTGACGTTTGGAGAACGTGGATGAACGTCTAATTCTGCAGTGAGACTGTGAGAGCTTGTTGCTCAAGCAGCATGATTCTGGTCCTCCAACTTCCATTGTACAGACTTCAACAGTTATGTCTGCAGCTGCCGTTGAAAAAATAAAATCCCAAACAGGTTTGATGAAGCTTAACAAGAAGAGCCAATTTGAGTTAATTTGATGGGCAAAAATGAGAATGAAAAGCAATCCACAGAGCAGGGTCGCCTCCTGAGTCAATATGTAAATCTTTACAAGGCAAACACTGTGGGAAACAAAGACATTTAACTGAAGCACCAGTTGATGTCTCCACTTTTTGCTGCGCATAATTTGTTCCCATTGAAAGCTATAATTGTCTGCAATTTGAAGTTATTCATTCTAAATTTTAGAAATTAATTTCAATTGGGAAATGTAGAAATGTCAGCTCTCATGAAAGGGATTTGATTTCAATTATCCTTGCTCAAAAGACTGTGATTCCTAAATACACTTATGCAAAATTATGACATGAATTTGTGTTCCAGAAATTCAGTGCTTAAAGAGCGATTAGGCAGTAAATGGATGGTCTTTGAAATGGAGTGAATGTGCTGGGCTCCATTTGAAAGGCACTCAATTATCCCTGATTGCTCCCCTTTATAAAGTATCACAGAGAGATACCTGCTATTGCAGTAATTTGTGGGAGAAATAACATGCAGCAATTTGAACGGGAGAAAAAAGGAAACTATAATGGACGCCTGAATGTACATCAATACAACTGAGGAAGAAAAGGGAAAAGTGAGGGGGAGATAAAAAAAAAACGTGGAGATATAGGAGGGAGAGCAATAAAAAAATGAGGTGGAAAGTCACTGTCCACGAAATCCCAGCCCTCTTGGACAAACATGCAGCTCAACGACCCCATAACCCGACCTCAAATCAGTCTCTCTCCCTCTCTCTCTCTCTTGCTCTCTTGCTCTTTCTCGCTCTCTCTCCCTCTCTCTCTTGCTCTCTCTCGCCCTCTCTCTCTCTCTCTCCCTCTCTCTCTATCTCTCTCCCCCTCTACCCCCCCCCCCCTCTCTCAACTATCTAGCGCAAATCAGCATCCATTGTAACAGCTTGAATAGAATCATTATAAAACCAGAGGTTTCTTTCAAAATCAGTAGGAACCAGTGAATCAATCCCGTCTACTTTGAGCAATTTTGGTCCATCATGATAGTGGGCAGGGCAGACGGGGGGTGGGGTTGTTTGTACTGTGATGGGGTTTAATTTACTTTCCTTCATAACAGAAGTGCATGTATAGAGGTACCTTTACTCAGTTCCTACTCAGACTTAATTGGCAGCTGCCTTTCCCCTGGCGAAATAAGCTAAAGTCACACTGGTATGACATTATCACACACCACCGCACTAATAAATCACTATTCCTAGACAGGTATGTGTGCAGCAGCATGCACCTTTCATGGTTAACCAGCGGAAGAAACGCAAATTGATCTGAGCAATATTTGTCTTTTTTTTGAATATCTGATGAGGCAAATTACTCAGCGGAGGAGAAGTCAGTGCCACTCCATGTGAATGAAGCGAAATGAGGAATGAATCTCTCGCTCGTATCTAATGATGATCCCATCAACTCCCAGACAATCTGACAGGTTCCTCTGCCATTCATTTGACCTGGGTCATCACCTACAGTGTATTGGATATCTGACCACCAGCTACAATCCCACTGCCTATAATGGACTCACGCGTCCCTTCTTCTAGAAAACGGTTACTCAACTCTACCTAAGTTCAGGCTGTGAGTATATTATACATTTGACATGTTTTTTGTTGTTGTTGTGGAAATTCTTCATGGCTACTATAAAGGGAACACTTAAATGCAGAGATGCCGTATGACGGCACTGCAGCCTACATTATTTAGTCAGTTATTATGGGGAGAAATTAGGATGTCAGAGAGGTGGGGAAAGGAAATAAATCAATTCTAGCAGCTGACAGCTCATTCCAAGGATATAAAGCTCTCCCAATTGCATAATTATACCAGTCAATTTCTAATGTGATGAACACAGACACCTCCGCAATGAATTCTAGGTCATTTAACAAAACAGAGCAAAGCTCCATGGGCATAGCATTTAAAGCAACCAACCTACAATGTCTCTTGTTGCTCTTTTCTCTATATATCTCTCTCTCCCTTGGTAGTCTTTTGTTCAGCTGTAAACGTCCGTCTCCCACCTTGGCTCTAAGCGATGAGGAGTTAGCCCAAAGAAAAGGCACCAAATAAGCCCTCTTTTACATGTTCTGGTTAATCAAGGGCTTTCTATTCAGCAATTTGACCTATTGTTTATCACAGATTATCACTCCCCCCTCCATCCTAGCCTTCCACCAGCCGGTTACCATGGGCGACCTGCATGGTGAGCGTAATTGCAATAATTTGTGAAGCGCCATGGCAACCTCCATTAAAGCGGGGTAAATAGCCTACTAGGTCTTTGTGCCACACTGTTATTTCTGCTAGCGACGCTGGGCCAGACTGGGGAGTGAATGTGTAAATGTATATTTGCTTTTGCCCCCTGAGAATGTAAGCCTGCTAATGAGAACAGTAGCGAGGTGTCCGAGACTCTTCATCTCTCGTCTTGATTAATGCCTCTGTTTGGACAGGACTCTCAACAAACAACACCAATTTCTTATCTGTAGCCATGTTAGCTTCAACCCCCCCCCCTCCCATCTTTACTTTCCTCCATCTACTAAAAGACAAACTGCCCCACTGTATTTGTCCAGTCTTCTATTGCTAAGAGGAATTCTTTATTACAGGGGTGGGGATTGTGGGCTTCACTCATTCCAAACAATAATGGCTTGGGAGGGGTTTGGACAGGTGAGGCCTGGGTTAGGAACCAGCTTTCTAATGCGTTTTTTCTGTTTTCCACAATGTATTTGTTCAAACTAGACTCTTATTAAGGGTGCTTTACCAAAAAGTGGGCTAAACATTAATAATTTCAACACTCAAGGCATTGTCCTGAGCGTCCTTTGGCATCCCTATAATGTGTGCTCTTGTTATTGTGAACAAAGTAATAATGGATGTAATAGTAGACATTGGATTATGCAGCAAGTGTATATTTTATTTAAAAAAATACTGTACTTAAAGTGCAGGAGTAGATGGACTTACAGGGTGCTATGTGATACACTGTAACAGAAAACTGTAATTTATATGGTAATTTTAGGTATTATCCACAGTAAGAAACGTGAAAACGTTGTACTGCAGCATTCTGTCAATTATGGTACACTGTGGGGAAATTGCTGTATTTTGAATGACACTGTAATTCCATCCCACAGAATACAGTACCATACTGTATCTTCAGAGCGCCAAAAACCTTTTGAACACTAGTGGGTGCCTGGTATTGTTGTTTCTGGCTTATTAACATATTTTGAGGCCTGCCTTGTAAGATTTGTTGCACCCGTGAGTGAGAATGCTGTACCAATTTTACTCCTATGTGGTTAAAGTGTCCCTTCAACCAAACATGTACAGGGGACAGATTGGAGAGGTAGAAAGTCTTTAACCTTAAATGGTTAAAGCATTGAGCCTTGTAGTCGCTGCCATTTTGAAAGTCTTTGTTAAGGCCTCTGGAAGATGAATATACCGTAATGTGTAAACACTTAGGAGCCAACCTGCTTGCACCAATCCCATGTAATTACAGTAAATTACTGTGAAATACAAACCCCTCCCTTCAATAAATGTCATTCATTCATCCGTGTATTCATTTATTCATTCATTCCGATTACGGTAGCGTTTCGTTTATTTTTTACAGTATAATTCAGTCAATTTTACAGTACTGTACTGTGTGTCATTACACAGTACTTGTTTTGATACCATATTTATATTACAGCAGGTGTACTGCAATATGAAATACATTATTTTACTTACCACCGAGCTGCCTGTAAGCTACTGTTAAATTCACAGTAACCCCTTTACAGCGCAAGACGCCACCAAGTAAACTATTGCTTATTAATAGCACCATCTACATACAACAATGCAAACAGGGGGGTATGTGTACCCTCATACATGGGGGTATGTGTCTCTGTAAAGTTACATACATATATCACTGTCGTCCATGTAATGGGAGATGCAGAAAAACACAGATATTTGACGAGAGCTTCATTAGTCTTCTTTGTAGATTCCTGGATATTCTTTAAGTAAGTTCAGGAGTTTTTAGATCCCATGGGTCCGGTCACGTGGTCATGAAAAACTCCGGGCCCACTACATGATTTGACAGCCTTTTATGAGTGTCGTGTAATCCTCTAGATCAGTGACGTGTTCCGCTGTGTGCCAGACCAAGTTCAGTGGGCTACTGCGTTTATCTCCCAGATGCCTCTATTTCTCTGGCTAATTAGTGGACATTTAGAGCTGTCTTCATTATCATTGCTGTTAGTGCAGAGGAAACCCAAATCCACTGTTTTGCAAAGGGCTCTCTTAATTGGATGGAGGAATTCCAAAATGTTTACACATCGTTCTCTATGAACGGGTAATGGGCCTGTGCTAAAGTGGTGGTGAGACAGATGGTGCAGTTTGGGTTTTGTGTCGCAGTGGGGTTAAAACAACAGCATTTTTGTTAAGATATCCATGAGGGGCCTGAACAGCGCACACACACACACACACGCACACACACACACACACACACACACGCACGCACGCACGCACGCACGCACGCACGCACGCACGCACGCACGCACGCACGCACGCACGCACGCACGCACGCCCGCCCGCCCGCACGCACGCACACACACACACACGTACGTACGCACGCACACACACACACACACACACACACACACACACACACACACACACACACACACACACACACACACACACACACACACACACACACACACACAACTTTCCAACTTCTCTGTATCTGCGTGAAACTGGGAAATGGTGTGCACTGTGGCGAACTGTAACAGCTGCTGAGAGAGACTTGCTGCCAGGATTCATGACAACCTCAGGAAAAACACATTTAATTAGCAAATTTATTCAGTAATTCAACACTCTGCATCAGAGTAAGCCACTATGATTTCCTTTAAATGGAGGATAATTGAGTGAGAGGGTTATAAACAGCATTTAAATGGGACTTCAGATCCACACACAGGAGGAGTCATAATAACCACTAATGACTGCTAATCAGGAGACGCTTGTGTGGCAGACAGGGCCCCCTCTCTACCCCAACAGCTGCAATAAGTGAGAGAGACTGAGATAGACACACAGGGAGATATGAGGAAGAGAGGGAGGAGAGGGTCAGAGAGAGAGAGAGAGACAGAGAGAGAGACAGAGAGACATTTGATGATGGGAACTCTGACTGTAAGATAAATTCACGTAACTTAATTTTGGACTGCACCATTTGACCATTATAATGTGTGGGCAGCAATACGACTATGCAGTTAAATATGGATCAGAGGGTTATTGGTTATAATCATAGAATGGGCCACTACCTAAGACAAATAAGACAGCTGACTAAATAGCTCATATTCAGCTGTATGATACATGCGATGGCACGTACGTAAGTGGCAGGAGAGGTGGAAAAGTGTATGTATGTGTGTGTACATAATGTGCTTACAAAGTGTGTGGTGTGTAACTCTTGGTGCACATGATAAGCATGCGTGTCAAAATTTGGCGTAATGTTTTCTGTGTAACGTGAGTGTATTTACGTACAGTATGTGTATTGTGCGTGTGTGTGTGCGCATGCATGTGTGTGTGTGTGTGAGAGCATGTGTCATGGTGTGTGTACGTGTGTGTGGGGGTGACCTCTGCAGCAGAGGGATGTGGACAGGTGGGTGACATGGTTCTGTGGTTCAGAAATAAGGGCGCTAATCTTGGGCCTGCAAACGGAGACGCGGACACTCTGCGTCCTGTCAACAGCAATCTGCCAAGCCCCACCCCTAACTCACCCCTCGGCCCCTCCACCTGAGACAAGGACACAGAGCAGCTATTTCTGTGTGAATCTCATCTTGGAGAGACTCCACAGAACGGCTTATGGGTCCCTTTTATGAGGTGACACATTTTTTGGAAGTGGAGGGAGGGGGCAGGGAGGGAGGAGGGGTCTTATCCAATGACAGAACAGCCCTCTCGCTCTGCTTGTCGCTCTTCCTCACAAGGTTAGCATGGATTCTGAGGTTAGGCGAGAGGATATGGTTGGTCATAATGGCGGGGGGGGGGGGGGGGGGGGGGGGGGTCATGAGTCTCAGTTTAAAGAGATTAGAGGGAAAACAACTGCAAAAATACAATCTCCATAAATAACGAGGCAGATTCCAATCTAAATGAATCATTATCAACTACGTGCAAACATGCCCAGAGTTCATCAGACTGCTGCCTGCACAGTGATCTGGCGGAGCCCTACTCAGCGTGTGATAAGTGACTGTGGTCTGGGGTCATGAACAGAACTGAATGATCGGTGTGACTGTTGCTGTTCCAACAGGTGGGCTGACTTAGCACCGTTATTATCACCTCAGAGCACAGTCGCTGAACACTGTTCTAGGAGACCTCCCCGGGGGGCGGGAGACCGCCACAGCAGAGCTGTGAGTTATTATTCCTGATTACTCCTGATTTTACTACCTGTCTACAGAAACCGTTTGGCTACATACTCCACACAGCTCTCTCATTCATGGTTTACTGCCTCTCCACACCATCTTAGCATGGTCACGTGGTGCTAGGAAGAGGTGATATTCAGACAGACAGACAGATATATAGATAGAGAGTGAATGAATGAGAGGATGAATGAGAGAAAGAGAGCGGTAGACACACACAGAGAAAGAGAGAGAGAGAGAGATATGACTAAAACACATCTCTACCCTCTCTAATGAATAAGCAGTGATGAGAGAGCAGTGAAGACTACAAGGCTACAGTTCCATTTGTCTAATTAGATTTCTCAGTGCTGCTCTCTGTGTTGAGTTTGTCACAGAGCTCATTAACCTTTGACCCCAAGGCCAGAGGGTGAGACAGTGTTTTGACAGGACTGACAGCTGATGGACTGGGAGTGGGGGGGGGGGGGGGGGGGGGGTATCGGTGAAAGACAAGCACTTTGACCATGACCTAGGAATGCTCCCCAGGGTAGAGGTTGGTGGGGCTCGACTTTAAACGCATACCAACTGACACATTCCAAGCCAATCAAAACATAGAACGGCATGATGTCAGTATCTACACGTGTCCCATAACCCTTGCGACGTTGACCCCCCCCCACATACCTTTTCATGTAGGAACACAAGCTCATACACAGATACCCCTCTTTGTGTTACTTCATTAAGAAGACAGACTGTCCTCTTCATACTGGCCCTGGACACACATCAGCTCTACCACAGGTTTCTACCACGAAGAAGATTTGCACTCTATTCTTGCAGTCACTCAATCTGTCACCCTGTTCAGACCACTCAAGGAGCACACAAGGAAATACACTTCAAAACACAAAATCCAATGGGGGAACTAAATGCCCTTGTCTCCAAAACAAGTGATATACAGACGCTAACATACTGTATGGCCTTCCAACTATATACATTATGTGTGTTTTTCCTACATTTGTATCAAATATACTACATTTATACTCTGACATAACTGCCACAATATCTGCTTTTCTCTAGAATGTCAGTTGTAATACCTGGTTTATCCCAATCAGTGATATCCTAAAGGGCTGAGGTACAGTTTCCCCCTGCACATTATCTCTAATTCTCTCTCTCTCTCCCTCTCTCTCTCTTTATTGGCATGGGTAGCATATGTTTGTATTGCCAAAGCAAGTGAAATAGATAATCAACAAAAGTGAAATAAACAATAAAAAATGAACAGTAAACATTACATTCACAAAAGTTTCATAGGAATAGAGATATTTCAAATGTGAAATTATGGCTATGTACAGTGTTATAACGATGTGCAAATAGTTAAAGTACAATAAACGGTTTTTCTTTTCTTGTAGCAACAGGTCACAAATCTTGCTGCTGATGGCACACTGGGGTATTTCACCCAATAGATATTAGAGTTTATAAAATTTGATTTGTTTTCGAATTCTTTGTGCTTGTCACGACTTCTGCCGAAGTCGATGCCTCTCCTTGTTCGGGCGGTGTTCGGCGGTCGACGTCGCCGGTCTTCTAGCCATCGCTGATCCATTTTTAATTTTCCACTTGTCTTGTCTGGTTTTCCCACACACCTGGTTTCATTTCCCTCATTATGTGTTGTGTATTTAACCCTCTGTTTCCCTCATGTCTTTGTGTGGTATTGTTTATTCTGTTTCATGTATTGCGCACGTTAGTCTGTTGCGCTGGGTTATGTTAGCCCGTATTGTTATTTCGTGTTCACTTTGCCGTGTGTTTTTGGTTCGCCAAAATAAAAGGCTCTGTTGGCTACACCATATCTGCTCTCCTGCACCTGACTCCCTTACAACCATTTACGCATACCTGACAGAATATCACACCCATTATGGAGTCAGCAGGAGCAGGTACCTATGGTAGTGGAGTTGAGGAGCGCGTCCAGGAGCACACGGCGTTGATTCACCATCTCGGCACCACCATGGACCCCGTCTGTCAGACGATGGATCGCTGGGAGAGACAGGGAGGTCCTCCAGTACCTCCTCCAGCACAACAGGGGTCCTCACTACCCGTCCCTCCTGCACCCGGTTCCAGTGGGATGCGTCTCGCCCTTCCCGGGGAGGATGATGGGACGGCGGCACGGTGCCAGGGCTTCCTACTACAGCTGGACCTCTACCTGGGCACCGTTTATCCAGCTCCTTCGGGAAGGGAGAGGGTGTCCGCCCTCGTCTCGTGCCTCTCAGGGAGAGCTCTGGAGTGGGCCAACGCCGTGTGGGGAGAAGGAGATGCGGCGTTGAATGACTTCACGGAATTCACCCGCCGCTTCCGGGCAGTCTTCGACCACCCGCCCGCGGGTAGAGCGACGGGTGAACGTCTGTTCCACCTGAGGCAGGGGACGAGGAGCGCCCAGGAGTTAGCACTGGAATTCCGGACCTTGGCCGCCGGAGCGGGAAGGAGCGACAGGGCCCTCATCAACCACTACCTTTGCAGCCTGCGCGAGGATGTCCGTCGGGAGTTGGCCTGCAGTGATACCACTCTTACCCTCGACCAGCTGGTGGACATGTCCATTCGGCTGGATAACCTGCTGGTCACCCGCGGACGTCCAGAGAGGGCTCTGTCGATTCCATTTCCCAGCACCACCGCTCTGGTGCCTATGGAGCTGGGAGGTGCTGCGCACAGGGAGACCGGAGGAGGGGCTGTCACGTGTACCATCTGTGGCCGCAGAGGTCACACTGCTGGTCGGTGCCGTGTTGGCTCCTCTAGGGTTCGAGGCAGCAGGCAGGGCACTCTGGCGTCACCCCAGGTGAGAAGGCACCATTCTCACCCAGAGCCCTCTGTTGCACACATGTTTTTGTTTGTTACCTTTCTTGAGTTTTCCCCGCATTCCCAGCATAAGGCGCTCGTCGATTCAGGCGCGGCTGGGAATTTCTTTGATAGATCATTTTCCCATAGTTTAGGGATCTCCATCATTCCCGTGGATGTGCCCTTCCCCGTTCACGCCTTAGATAGTCGGCCATTAGGGTCAGGGTTGATTAGGGAGGTCACCGCTCCTTTGGGCATGGTGACGCAGGGGGGTCATACGGAGAGAATTAGTCTCTTTATTATTGACTCTCCTGCGTTTCCGTGGTGCTGGGCCTACCCTGGTTAACTTGTCATGACCCCACTGTTTCTTGGCCACAGAGTGCTCTCACAGGATGGTCGCGGAAGTGCTCAGGTAAGTGTTTAGGGGTTCCTGTTGGTGCCACTACGGTGGAGAGTCCAGAACAGGTCTCCACAGTGCGCATTCCCCCTGAATATGCCAATTTGGCTCTCGCCTTCTCTAAAAAGAAGGCGACTCAATTACCACCTCATCGACGGGGCGATTGTGCGATAGATCTCCTGGTAGGCACTGCACTTCCCAGGAGTCACGTGTATCCCCTCTCACAGGAGAAGACGGTGGCTATGGAAACATATGTCTCCGAATCCCTGCGTCAGGGGTACATTCGGTCCTCCACTTCACCCGCCTCCTCGAGTTTCTTTTTTGTGAAGAAGGAGGTCTGCGCCCGTGTATTGACTATCGGGGTCTGAATCAGATCACTGTAATGTATAGTTACCCGCTACCGCTCATAGCCACAGCGATAGAGTCAATGCACGGGGCGCGCTTCTTCACCAAACTAGATCTCAGGAGTGCTTATAACCTGGTGCGTATCCGGGAGGGAGATGAGTGGAAGACGGCGTTCAGTACCACCTCTGGGCACTATGAGTACCTCGTCATGCCGTACGGGTTGATGAATGCTCCATCAGTCTTCCAAGCCTTTGTAAACGAGATTTTCAGGGACCTGCACGGGCAGGGTGTAGTGGTGTATATTGATGACATTCTGATATACTCCGCTACACGCGCCGAGCATGTGTCCTTGGTGCGCAAGGTGCCTGGTCGACTGTTGGAGCATGATCTGTACGCCAAGGCTGAGAAATGCCTGTTCTTTCAACAGTCCGTCTCCTTCCTAGGGTATCGCATTTCCACCTCAGGGGTGGAGATGGAGAGTGACCGCATTGCAGCCGTGCGTAATTGGCCGACTCCCACCACGGTAAAAGAGGTGCAGCGGTTCTTAGGGTTTGCCAACTACCACCGGAGGTTTATCCGAGGTTTTGGTCAGGTAGCAGCTCCCATTATCTCACTGCTGAAGGGGGGCTCGGTGCACTTGCAGTGGACAGCTGAGGCGGACAGGGCCTCAGGGCCTCACCTGAGGACTCCGTTTACCTTGGCTCCCGTGCTGGCTCATCCGGATCCCTCTTTGGCGTTCATAGTGGAGGTGGACGCTTCCGAGGCTGGGATAGGAGCTGTGCTCTCTCAGCGCTCGTGTATGCCACCGAAGCTCCGCCCCTGTGCTTTCTTCTCGAGGAAGCTCAGCCCGGCGGAGCGAAACTATGATGTGGGGGACCGGGAGTTGTTGGCTGTTGTCAAGGCTTTGAAGGCGTGGAGACATTGGCTTGAGGGGGCTAAACACCCTTTTCTCATCTGGACTGACCACCAAAATCTGTCGTAGATCCGGGCGGCGAGGAGACTGAACCCTCGCCAGGCAAGGTGTGCCATGTTTTTCACCCATTTTGTTTTCACCCTCTCTTACAGACCAGGTTCCCAGAACGTGAAGGCAGACGCACTGTCCCGGCTGTATGACACAGAGGAGCGGCCCATGGATCCCACTGCCATACTCCCGGCCTCCTGCCTAGTGGCGCCGGTAGTGTGGGAGCTGGACGCGGACATTGAGCGGGCGTTGCGTAGAGCCCGCTCCCCTCCAGTGTCCCGCTGGGCGTCTGTACGTTTCGTCTGCTGTCCGTGACCGGCTGATCTATTGGGCCCACACGTCACCCTCCTCTGGTCATCCAGGTATCGGTTGGACGGTGCGCTGTCTGAGCGGGAAGTACTGGTGGCCCACTTTGGCTAAGGACGTGAGGGTTTATGTTTCCTCCTGTTCGGTGTGTGCCCAGTGTAAGGCTCCTAGGCACCTTCCCAGATGTAAGTTACACCCCTTACCCGTTCCACAGCGGCCATGGTCACACCTGTCGATTGATTTCCTGACCGATCTTCCCCGATCATGGTCGTTGTGGATCGTCTCTCTAAGTCCTGCTGTCTCCTACCTCTGCCTGGTCTCCCTACGGCCCTACAGACTGTGGAGGCCTTGTTTACTCACGTCTTCCGGCACTATGGGGTGTGACTAGGGTGGGCATTCTAGTTTCTTTATTTCTATGTTTTTCTATTTCTTTGTGTTTGGCCGGGTGTGGTTCACAATCAGAGGCAGCTGTCCATCGTTGTCTCTGATTGGGAATCATACTTAGGCAGCCTTTTCCCACCTGTGTGTTGTGGGTAGTTGTTTTCTGTTTTGTGTCTGCACCAGACAGAACTGTTTCGTTTTGTTCTCACTTTGTTATTTTGTTTCAGTGTTCAGTTGGAATAAATTATCATGAACACGTACCACGCTGCGCTTTGGTCCAGTCATTTCCAGGAAGAGGATCGTGACAACAATAGAAAAAATCTATATACAGTGTGTGCAAATGAGGTAAGATTAGGGAGGTAAGGCAATAAATAGGCCGTAGTGGCGAAGTAAATACAATTTAGCAATTAACACTGGAGTGATAGGTGTGCAGAAGATAAATGTGCAAGTCGAGATACTGGGGTGCAAAGGATAAAAAATAACAATATGGGGATGAGGTCGTTGGATGGGCTATTTACAGATGGGCTATGTACAGGTGCAATGATCTGTGAGCTGCTCTGACAGCTGATACTTAAAGTTAGTGAGGGAGATATGAGTCTCCAGCTTCAGTGATTTTTGCAATTCGTTCCAGTCATTGGCAGCAGAGAACTAGAAGGAAAGGCAGCCAAAGGAAGAATTGGCTTTGGGGGTGACCAGTGAAATATACCTGCTGGAGCTTGTGCTACGGGTGGGTGCTGCTATGGTTACCAGTCAGCTGAGATAAGGCGGGGCTTTACCTAGTAAAGACTTCTAGATGACCTGGAGCCAGTGCGTTTGACGACGAATATGAAGCGAGGGCTAGCCAACGAGAGCATAAAGGTCGCAGTGGAGAGTAGTATATGGGGCTTTGGTGACTAAACAGATGGCACTGTGATAGACTGCATCCAATTTGCTGAGTAGATTTTTGGAGGCTATTTTGTAAATGACATCGCCAAAGTCAAGGATCGGTAAGATAATCAGTTTTACGAGGGTATGTTTGGCAGCATGAGTGAAGGATGCTTTGTTGTGAAATAGGAAGCCAATTCTAGATTTAATTTTGGATTGGAGATGCTTAATGTGAGTCTGGAAGGAGAGTTTACAGTCTAACCAGACACCTAGAATATGTGGACAACAACAAATACCTAAGTCAGAACCGTCCAGAGTAGTGATGCTAGACGGGCGGGCAGGTGCGGGCAGCGATTGGTTGAAGAGCATGCATTTGGTTTTACTTGCATTTAAGAGCAGTTGGAGGCCACGGAAGGAGAGTTGTGTGGCATTGAAGCTCTTTTGGAGGTTTGTTAACACAGTGTCCAAACAAGGGCCAGAAGTATACGGAATGGTGTCATCTGCGTAGAGGTGGATCAGAGAATCACCAGCAGCAAGAGCGACATCATTGATGTATACAGAGAAAAGAGTCGGCCCAAGAATTGAACCTTGTAGCACCCCCATAGAGACTGCCTGAGGTCCAGACAACAGGCCCTCCGATTTGACACACTGAACTCAATCTGAGAAGTAGTTGGTGAACCAGGCGAAGCAGTCATTTGAGAAGCCAAGGCTGTTGAGTCTGCCAATAAGAATGTGGTGATTGACAGAGTCGATAGCTTTGGCCAGGTAGATGAATACGGCTGAACAGTATTGTCTCTTATCGATGGCGGTTATGATATCGTTTAGGACCTTGAGCGTGGCTGAAGTGCACCCATGACCAGCTCTGAAACCAGATTGCATAGCGGAGAAGGTACGGTGGGATTCGAAATGGTCGGTGATCTGTTTGTTAACTTGGCTTTCGAAGACCTTAGAAAGGCAGGGTAGGATAGATATGGGTCTGTAACAGTTTGGGTCTAGAGTGTCTCCCCCTTTGAAGAGGGGGATGACCGCGGCAGGTTTCCGATCTTTGGGGATCTCAGACGATACGAAAGAGAGGTTGAACAGGCTAGTAATAGGGGTTGCAACAATTGCGGCAGATAATTTTAGAAAGAGAGGGTCCAGATTGTCGAGCCCAGCTGATTTGTAGGGTCCTACCTCATGCAACTCTTTCAGAACATCAGCGATCTGGATTTGGGCGAAGGAGAAATGGGGGAGGCTTGGGCAAGTTGCTGTGGGGGGTGCAGGGCTGTTGACCGGGGTAGGGGTAGCCAGGTGGAAAGCATGGCCAGCCGTAGAAAAATGCTTATTGAAATTCTCAATTATTGTGGATTTATCGGTGGTGACAGTGTTTCCTAGCCTCAGTGCAGTGGGCAGCTGGGAGGAGGTGCTCTTATTCTCCATGGACTTGACAGTGTCCCCAAACGTTTTGGAGTTTGTGCTACAGGATGCAAATTTCTGTTTGAAAAAGCTAGCCTTTGCTTTCATAACTGCCTGTGTATATTGGTTCCGAACTTCCCTGAAAAGTTGCATATCGCGGGGGCTATTCGATGCTAATGCGGTACGCCACAGGATGTTTTTGTGCTGGTCAAGGGCAGTCAGGAACCAAGGGCTATATCTGTTCCTGGTTCTAAATTTTTTGAATGGGGCATGCTTATTTAAGATGGTGAGAAAAGCACTTTTAAAGAATAACCAGGCATCCTCTACTGACGGAAGGAGGTCAATATCCTTCCAGGATACCCGGGCCAGTTCAATTAGAAAGGCCTGTTCGCTGAAGTGTTTTAGGGAGCGTTTGACAGTGATGAGGGGTGGTCGTTTGACCGCAGACCCATTAAGGACGCAGGCAATGAGGCAGTGATCACTGAGATCCTGGTTGAAGACAGCAGAGGTGCATTTAGAGGGCAGGTTGGTCAGGATGATATCTATGAGGGTGCCCGTGTTCACGGACTTGGGGTTGTACCTGGTAGGTTCATTGATCATTGGTGGATTTTTAGAAGTAGAATCTTGAATTGTTTGGGCACAGACCTGGATGGTATGACAGAACTCTGCAGGCTATCTCTGCAGTAGATTGCAACTCCGGCCCCTTTGGCAGTTCTATCTTGTCGGAAAATGTTATAGTTAGGGATGGAAATTTCAGGATTTTTGGTGGCCTTCCTAAGCCAGGATTCAGACATGGCTAGGACATCAGGGTTGGCAGTGTGTGCTAAAGCAGTGAATAAAACAAACTTAGGGAGGAGGCTTCTAATGTTAACATGCATGAAACCAAGGCTTTTACAGTTACAGAAGTCAACAAATGAGAGCGCCTTGGGAATAGGAGTGGAGTTAGGCACTGCAGGGCCTGGATTAACCTCTACATCACCAGTGGAACAGAGGAGGAGTAGGACAAGGGTACGGCTAAAGGCTATAAGAACTGGTTGTCTAGTGCGTTCAGAACAGAGAGTAAAAGGAGCAGATTTCTGGGCGCGGACGAACAAATTCAAGGCAGAATGCTAGCAGAAGGGCCTTAGGGGGACGTCGCAATGGAAGAGTCTGTTGTAGCCCCCTCTGACGGTTACGTCGGCAGACCAGTCATGATGGATCGGCAGGGCTTCGTGTAGGGAGTAAAAGGGTTCAGGCCAATTGGTATTGTAGCCCAAGAAATTGGCTGATGGACCTCTTCAGTTAACAGTCCGATATGCTCTAGACAGCTAGCGGGCCGCTGCTAGCAGACTGGCAGGAGTTGACCGGGCTAAAGTTAGCTGATGACTGCTAACAGTGGCTAACTGATTACTAGCTAGTAGCTAGTTAGCTGGCTAGCTTCTGTTGGGGGTTCCGGTTCGTTTTAATGGACAGTCCAGCAGGCATCGGCTGTGTAGCCGAGTGATCATAGGGTCCAATGAGCAGCACTAGATGAAACAGGGAACAGTTCGGTAGTCGATTACTACGTTGAGCAAGTGGGAGACACGGCGTTCAAGGAGCTAGCAGGCCGGGGTTAGCAGATAGATCATCACCAAACATCCACGACGCAGAGGCCGGTTGAGAGCTCATCGTCGAGTTATGTCAGCTGACCAGCAGACCAGTCGTGATGGATCGGAGGGGCTCCGTGTCAACAAAGGGTCCAGGCCAATTGGCAAGAGAAGTGTTGTAGTTGGTGTACTTTGTTTGCTAGCTGGGAGATGGGCCTAGCTCGGGGCTAACTGGTGCATGCTTCTGGACAAGGGCGTTAGCCATAATAGCTCCTCGGTAGCAACTAGCTAGCTGCGAAGAGCTTGCGGCAGGAATCCGGTGATGTAGTGGAAAAGAGCAGTCCGATATGCTCAGGGCTGGTATCGCGCTGTGCAGACTGGCAGGTATTATCCGGGCTGTCTAGGCTAAAGCGGCAGGAGTCCGAGCTAAAGGTAAAGACAGCTAGCAGAGGCTAAAAATGACTAAATAGCTAGTAGCTAATTAGCTGGCTAGCCTCTGATGGAGGTTCCAGTTATAAGGTCTAAAAAAATAGCTGATCCGTACCACATCGGGTGAGGCGGGTTGCAGGAATGTATATTTATTTCGAAAATGGAAAAAGAGATTGAAATGTATACAAAAAAACTGAAAAATACAATATTTACATGGGATGAAAACAAACACGTCTTACTGCTGCGCCATTTTGGAATGGAACGCAGAGTCTCAATTTGGTGTTTGTCCCATTTTGTGAATTCTTGGTTGGTGAGCAGACCCCAGACCTCACAACCATACAGGGCAATGGGTTCTACAACTGATTGAAGAATTTTTGCCAGGTCCTAGTTGGGATGTCGAATTGTATGTTCCTTTTGATGGTGTAGAAGGCCCTTCTTGCCTTGTCTCTCAGATCGTTCACAGCTTTGTGGAAGTTACCTGTGGTGATGATGTTTAGGCCGAGGTAAGTATAGTTTTTTGTATTCTCTAGGGCAACAGTGTCTAGATGGAATTTGTATTTTGGTCCTGGCAACTGGACCTTTTTTGGAACACCATTATTTTTGTCTTACTGAGATTTACTGTCAGGGCCCAGGTCTGATAGAATCTGTGCAGAATATGTAGGTGCTGCTGTAGGCCCACCTTGGTTGGGGACAGAAGCACCAGATCATCAGAAGACATTTGACTTCAGATTCTAATAGGGTAAGGCCGGGTGCTGCAGACTGTTCTAGTGCCCTCCCCAATTCGTTGATATATACAGTACCAGTAAAAAGTTTGGACAAACCTACTCATTCAAGGGTTTTTCTATATTTGTAGTTTTTCTACATTGTAGAATAATAGTGAAGACATAAACTATGAAAAAACGCATATGAAATGTATGTAGTAACCAAAAAAGTGTTGAACAAATCCAAGTGACCTCATGAAGCTGTCATCAAGGCAAAAGGTGGCTACTTTGAAGAAGTAACTTTTTTGGTTACTACATGATTCCATGTGTTATTTCATTGTTTTGATGTCTTCACTATTATTCTACAATGTAGGAAATAGTAAAAATAAAGAAAAACCCTTGAATGAGTAGGTGTGTCCAAACTTTCGACTGGTACTGTACGTTGAAGAAGGTGGGGCTCAATCTGCATCCCTGTCACACCCCAAGGCGCTTTGGAAATAAATGTGCGTGTTTTTTGCCCATTTGAACTGCTCTCCTTCTTGCTCCTTTCTGTCTCATTTACAGTTGAGCCTCTGTGAGCATGGCTCTGTCACTCTGATGTCACTTGAAGGTCACTAACCAGGCCGGGAGGCGCATGCCTCAGTGCTGTGGTAATGGAACGGAGACTCACCCTGCTCTGCACCCCTAAGTCCCCAGAAATCTCACCTCTTATTTAATACAACTGCCTGAAATCACTTCAGAAGCCTGTGAGGGCAGCATTCTGGACCTGACACCTCTGTAAATCAAGACCTACCTCATCCCTATCCTAAACATACCCCTCTCCTGGCCTGGCCTGTTATCCGCTGAACAAACATCTTGACAATGCTGGGGCTGTCTGGTGCATACCCCAACACATCACAGACACACGCAACCATCACTCCATCACCTACCAATGTGGTATAACCTATACATCCACCTCATACCATACAAGCACCAGCACTATCCAATAACCATCAGCCATTTACAACCACATTATTGATCACCCCATACCCCCATTCGCCAGGCTTTGTTCAGTGTTATCATAAACAAATAAAGTCTTTGAGTTAGTTTAATTGCAGTCTTTATTTCACCGTGCAGTGCTGTTCAACAGAGGTATTGCTCTTCAGGTTTGTCCCCCATTAATACTATCCCTGCAATAACTCTTAATTACAACCTCTAAAATACGTACCTGACAACAATCAAGTTGTAAATCACACTTTATTTAATCCATAAAAGTAATCTATTTATTTTATTTTGTCCCATTAAGCGACAGCCTGATCCCTAATGAGTCTGACCCCATTCCTCTGTAGCAGTGTCGTATCTCAGAGATGTCAAATACATACTGGCACCGTGATTTTCCAGTCCCCCCCCTCTTCCAATGAATACTGGTGGAAAGGGCTGAAGGTGGGAGGCTGTCACAATGCAACGCATGCACCTCTCCCATTTTGTCTTATTCCTGGAAAATCAAAGGACACATTTTGTGGTTCTGACAACTGAGAGTACATAATCTGGGAGTGCAGACGAGCATGTGCTGGGGAGAATGTTTACTCAGATCATCTCTCCTCCACCCCCCTCTACCCACTGGCTCCATCCCTGCAGACCCCTCTCTCTCAGCCCTGGGTGAGTGAGTTACGGCCACAGGAATGGTCCACATTTTCACACGAGGTGGATTCACGGAGCAGATAATGGGTCTAATTTAACTCTGAGGCCGGTGGCCAGTTGCCAAGAGGCCAGGGATCAGACTCCTCACAGTGTTCCACAAACCAGTGGCACAGAGCCACTAGTCGGTAACTTAACTCAATTAAGCCTCACCAAACTGCCCTCTATGGGAAGAAATGACTCGGACCCACATTACCCTGGAGGGATTACACTCAACCAGGGTCCTAGACCTAGTCTACCAGATAAAGCTCAATGCTTGATCCCTTTATCTGGAGACATCAGGGTACATAGAGCCTGGCGTGGTGAAGTAGATCCTGGGGGTGTTGGCTGTGTGCTGCAACACAGGGAGTGCTCATGGTTGGTTCTCGTATCTAATTAGGCAGTGGGCTAGTTCAACAGCTTTGTGTTGCTGGGTCAGAGAGGGTTATCCTATGAGGTGCTAGTTGTGTCATACGGAACCTTTTCTAAGCAGTAGAAATTGGAGCATGGTCACAATGCCTCAATAATCATTGTTGTTTGTGTTGTATTCTTGGCCTTTACTAAACAGACCTTTGGCCTTCTGAAGTAGGCCATGTCATCGGGGAACCATTCAGTTCTGGGGAAGACCTGGCCATTCTTAGAAGGAATTCCATCTGCAGCCCCCTCCAAATAGCGCAGGTGCTTGTTGCACGTCAGCCGACCCCCCCTCCCTGGCAAGAGGCCACTCAATTCACTTAGATGGCAGGCTACAATTTAACCTGTTTCCAAGAAGCCAGTGGCACCACCATTAATAAAAGAAGGGACCCGCTTTGGTTTAAACACCCAGAACAGATTTGGTTCATGAGTAACAATAGAAGGTAAGTGTGATAATCTGCTGCCCTGCATGCCAAACATTATGGGCCTACTTCAGAGGTACAGGGACATGGCATCCTGCCACCTCCACTCAGAAACTCCACAAGGCCACAGATCATGTGTGTGTGGCGCCAGGCCTTCTTAGAAGACAAACACTGTCGGAACACTAGCCAGACATGCTAGAGCCAACCCTATTGCCCTACGGTCTATATTCTCTCCATTTTAAAACACACACCGGAAGAATGTTGCTTTACAAACCAGCCTTTGCCAACGCCATGTCATGTAACTAATGCTTTGTCTCTGAGATATGGGCACCATCTGGTTGACAAATAGAACATGTACATCCCTACGCCACACTACACAATCACTGACGCCCAGAACATGTGGGTAGCCATGCACTCACTGATGCCAACCATCATATGAGTACATAGCCACAAAAAAACCTTCCTTCTACACATCGTTCCTTCAACACATAGGAATCGTTCTATACAATACCATACAATGAAAAGGATTCATGTGGTTAAGGGTTGGAAGTGGATAACCCATACTTACTATCCTCAGAGGTACAGACCTAATGCCACTCTGACAGCCAGCTGATGGCCAACATGCCACAGTGGCCTACAGTCTGTCTGAAGCCTAGCATCTCCTTCAACAACATCTCCCTCTCTACAATCACACATTGGTCCTGAGGGACAGATCCCCTTCCCCAGGAGCCATTAAGCCATACCGTGAACAAGGCTGGCCGATACATGAGAACCATCGTTGAGAGCTGGGCGGCTGGGTGCTGTCTAGTTTGGAAGTTTCACATTTCTCAAGAAAGGTCCTGTCGTGACTACCTCTCCGTGACTATTGTATGTCAGGATGGGATATTGCGGGGACACTGTGGAGGAGTGGACCCATTCAATCATCTCATTGAACAGTGGCTTTTAATTGGGTAAGATATATCCTAGTAGCCCTTTCCTGCAGTCAAATGACCTAGTGGGCTCATGGTTGTAATGTTATTCATCTTTTTTATCATTTCATAATTAATAAACATGATTATTTTTTAAACTGCAGAAAGTCCGGTGTTTCCATGTCCAACGGTTTTGTTATATTTCAGTCTTCTGTGATGTCTATAAAGTGTAATATTGGGATGCAAACTCAAAATATCTATATTTTTTTGCCCATAACCATGTGTGTGAGTTGTATTATTTTCTTTCAAGTAGATTGTGACCCTGATTTATCTCACTGCAGTAAAAGGTTAATAGAATTTTATTTGGTATCCTTTCAGAACACTAGCTAAATGGCCCGGCTGTTAAGGTAACATAATTTGTTGATTTGAGTGCTAAGCTGATAATTGGGAAAGCTGGGAACGATGGACAGTGTTCATTTATATGATCTGATAACACCACAGAACGCTTTGCTGAGAACACTGAACTAACAGAGGGTGACCAGTAGCGTTCCAAATGAGTCACATAATGAGGCCCAGAGCACTTGATTTGTCCCATTTGATCCCAGCGCAACAGCCCCAGTACTGTCTGTCCCCCCATAAGCCATCTATTAATCAAGGAGACACGCGCAGCTGTTTGACACCCCCCGTTCCTCCCTCTCAGGGCCCCCCAACCCAATAGAGCAGATAAAAGGATTCTTCACGGTATTACCGCATGCCCCCCCCCCCACCCACCGTCCCCCTCCGTCCCCGACAGAACAGGTGTTCACTGGTGTGACGTCACCCTCACAGACCCCAAGGCTGACTGTCAACCCGGTTATGTCGGCTGCAGGGACCAGCGCAAATGGTCAGGACCTCTTATCAGTTGCTTTATTTCATTACCCATCAGTATGTCTTTTCTGAGATCTTAAGATTTCAACTTTCAATGAATGTTAAACCAGTCTCAATGAGCATTCAACCAGTCTTTCCAATGTTTCCAATGCGCAGTCGGCACAATATTTTGGAAAGGCATTTTTTTGCAGCGCTATAAACTAGTGCTCTACTGCCCTCCACTGGTTTGAAACTCCAATGGAATAAAACACGATTTACGTTTGGAACTGGCACATTTAATTCAACATAGCGAATAGTGTGCTTAACTGTGACAGATACATAATATGGTCTGCACTTTGCAGAAACTGTGAGTTTTATCAACCGTCTCATAAACACTGAATTACAAACTCTCAAGGGAAAGTATGACGTCATGGTGTGTATTACAGCATGATGGGGCTCAGGACACAAAATGTCTACCTCCACGTCATACTTTTCTGATTCCACATACCCTTCCATCCTAGACATTATTGTGAACAGCTGAAAGTCTTTACTGATAAATAACATGCTTAACAATAGAAATGTAATTGACCACAAACCAGTAGGTCAAAACAAAGGCTTTGGGTAACAGTTCCTTATACTTCTCCCTGTTGCCAATGATTTGCTACCACTCAAATATTATTTTCAGATCATCAGGCTTTCCCCAATCTTGCTCCTCGAGTTCACCCTTACAAAAAAAAAACATTTAAAAAATCACTTGCTTTTCAGACACGTGAACACACCTGTGAATAAATGACGTGATTTTTTAAGTAAAAAATTCACCACTTCCAACTATGTCTGGTCTTCGTCCTCCCATCCAGGATCAACAATGCTTATCTTCAGAGGCAAACCAGCAGTGGGGTGCAGGGTGCTGGAACAAATGTTACAAAACTTGCAACTGGAAAAAAGGCAGCGAAAGCAAAGGCCAAGATAACACAACCAAAGACAGGAAAGAGGGAGTAGTTTTATTTAATTGAGTATCATAAAATGGGATCCATTCATAATTAATTTGCTCTTGCAATATTTCGTTTCGTTGTCAATTCTTTTGGGTTTATGTTTTGCTTTCAATATATTTATTTTGGTTTGCAATACTAAGGACGTTGCTCTCGACTTCAGAAGCTTTGCTTGATATTAATGGCATAAATGTAACTCACGCACTAGAGGATTCCACCATTCTAATAACCCTATTACTCTATTAAAGGTGTTTCAAGCTGCCATCCTTAATTGAAACATTAACAAATGGGACTCCCCGCCACAGTTTCGGTAAAAAGCTGAGGGATGGGACTAGAGAAATGCAACCACTCTCAAATCCATAGACTACAAATACGGATGCAGGGACTGATATTCAAATTATAGTTTTAACCATGTTTTTAGGCTAAGCAGTGTACGTTTATATTTACAAAAATTGCTCATTTGTCATGCGTATTTTTGCAAGGGAAGGCCTAGCCTATAGCTCAATGGGATAATACAGTCTTATGTTATGGTCCAAATGTCCATGGGCTGATTTAGGCATAAGGGCATAGTGTCAATGTCCATGGGGTGATTCAGGCATAAGGGCATAGTGTCAATGTCCATGGGGTGATTCAGGCATAAGGGCATAGTGTCAATGTCCATGGGGTGATTCAGGCATAAGGGCATAGTGTCAATGTCCATGGGGTGATTCAGGCATAAGGGCATAGTGTCAATGTCCATGGGGTGATTCAGGCATAAGGGCATAGTGTCAATGTCCATGGGGTGATTCAGGCATAAGGGCATAGTGTCAATGTCCATGGGGTGATTCAGGCATAAGGGCATAGTGTCAATGTCCATGGGGTGATTCAGGCATAAGGGCATAGTGTCAATGTCCATGGGGTGATTCAGGCATAAGGGCATAGTGTCAATGTCCATGGGGTGATTCAGGCATAAGGGCATAGTGTCAATGTCCATGGGGTGATTCAGGCATAAGGG
The DNA here is from genome assembly GCF_016432855.1 of Salvelinus namaycush. NCBI lineage: Eukaryota > Metazoa > Chordata > Actinopteri > Salmoniformes > Salmonidae > Salvelinus > Salvelinus namaycush. The sequence continues at coordinate 43,799,702 of NC_052318.1, read as the reverse complement.
CATAGTGTCAATGTCCATGGGGTGATTCAGGCATAAGGGCATAGTGTCAATGTCCATGGGGTGATTCAGGCATAAGGGCATAGTGTCAATGTCCATGGGGTGATTCAGGCATAAGGGCATAGTGTCAATGTCCATGGGGTGATTCAGGCATAAGGGCATAGTGTCAATGTCCATGGGGTGATTCAGGCATAAGGGCATAGTGTCAATGTCCATGGGGTGATTCAGGCATAAGGGCATAGTGTCAATGTCCATGGGGTGATTTGGGAATCATGATCAAGTCGAATGACAGTCACAGATGTGTCGTGTGGGCCATTAATGACGTTGCTTGATTGATTGAGCTTTCAGTAAACATTGCAGTGGAGTACATAGATAGGCAACTTTAAGCTTCCTCTTGACCCACTGGAACAGCTTGTCCCACTACTATGTCTGGGTCCAAAGGTCGCCCCAGTCAGATCATTTTTGGGAGCAGTTTCTATTCATGAAACTCGGAAATATCATGTTAAAAATTAAATTATATTATCCCACGAGACCAAGTTGAACATCTGTTTCCAGTAGACACGCCAATAATAAGGTTATTTATTACTTTACAAATGTAAGAAAGTTCATAACAGCATGACTACATTTACATATAATTTATAAGCTTAGACCAAAAAATAAGAGAGCAGTCAGATTGTAAATGTCTGTTTAGGCCTACGTGGGGAACCCTTGATTCACCTCCTTTCCTTTACAGAGCCTGAAGTATCAACTACTCTTTACCTTGAACTTTGCACATTAGATTTTCTTGTCACCGGGGTCAGACCAGCCAGCAACATGCAAACTTTCAAACTCCCTCATAGATTGCAGGAGTGCAGCACTGACAGGCTTGGAGTACGAGCAAGCGGACGAGGCGCCAGTCGGCAGGTGAACAAGGCAACAGAACATCCAGCATGGTGGGAAGGAGACGTGGCTCCAGAGCCAACAGCGGACCACACCAGCCCCAACAGCAACGCAGTGGGGGACCCCGCAAGGTGAGTTAGACTACCTATAGGAGGTTTATCAAACGGTTAATTTAATATTTTTTTTGCATATAATGTCTAATCTCTGCCAGGTCTGAGGTGATTTACTGTCAGAGACTACTGATCCACATTTTGAGCCTATTTTTCAGTACTTCATTCTCAATGACAAACCCTATATGCAGCCAGCATTGCTGACTCAGCAAATGTTGCATTTTCTACAATTCTATATTTGATCTATCATTACTGGTAAACATACTGTAGCCAACAACAGTCAATTATTATGTTGCTCTGGAAATAAGTATTGTGTAATATGATCTTATTGTATGCTTTAGTGAATCTGTGTACAGTATGGGAGTGCATGCGTCGAAGGTAGGCTATACCTGACTCTGTACCCCAGTGTATTGTATAACATAGGCAGCTACAAACGATTCCTCAATAAATGTCATGGTACTGTCACTGTTGTAAATGTCGTAATGTTAAAGCATTGTGGTATAGCTCTTCGCAAGGTAAATTGATCTCTACCTTCAATGAAAACTTTTTCTTCCGCAGGGATTGAAGTCAATTCTTAAATCATGTACAGATGTCAAACAGCTCAGAGTTCAAAGTATACTGACAACTCTACAGATAATTCCTAGCAACCATATACACACCCACTAGCCCTCACATGCAGATATAAACACTAATGAAGCCAGAAATTCCTTACATATCCAAACACTTATCACAGCCCCGATGATTTCCATCACTGTAAACATAAAATACTTTACTTATAGAGTATTTATTATCCCCAAATCATTTATGTACCGATATCCCCTCCCATGAGGTAGGTTAACTCTTTCTGTGTCATCTCAGACTCTGAGGGAGCCAGCATTATTTGCCAAGAAAACAGGATATGAGTCAGAAGTTCCTCATGAAAAGATGACCATCGCCCAGGCCAAGAGAGGCACGCCAGGTCAGTCTTCATTACAGGTCTCCACAGGCCAGACCAATCACAGACCAGTCAGACTGATCATAGGTCAGTTTCACCACCAGTTTTATCAATCCTCACTGGGAATATTGAAGGATGGGCAGCGGAAGAGAAGAGATAAGGGCCAGTCAAGAGAGAGTCAGAGGGATGTGAACGTGAGAGGTGAGACAAGGAGAACGCAGCGAGACATCGATACAGTTATTGTTTTTGCTTTTCTTGTAGCAATCCGGCCAGTGCGAGTCTATGCCGATGGGATCTTTGACCTCTTCCACTCTGGACACGCGCGTGCTCTGATGCAAGCAAAGAACTTGTTCCCCAACACACATCTCATAGTGGGAGGTAAATCATATCTTTTGAATTTCAAGTGCCTTTCAAAGACTGTACAAACAAGCATGTACATAAACCACACAGAGAGAGTATGTCATTGTGTGTCTGTCCTTGCAGTCTGCAGTGATGAACTCACACACAAGTATAAGGGCTACACGGTGATGACAGAGTCGGAGCGCTACGAAGCCCTGATACACTGTCGCTATGTGGATGAGGTGGTACGGGACGCTCCCTGGACCCTCAGCCCTGACTTCCTGAAGAAACACAAGGTCGGCACTTCTGGGTCATATACAGTACACCACTCAATATTACAAACCATCTGCGTTGCTTGCGGTTCTGGGTTCCAGGCTGGGGTTTCTGTATAAGCACTCTGTGACATCTGCTGATGTAAAAGGGCTTCATAAATATATTTGATTTGATCAGTCCTAAAATCTGATACAGATGTACATAGCCCATGTCCCTTTTTTCCACATAAAATAATTTTAGTGCTATTCTGGGATTTCACCAGATTGACTTTGTGGCCCATGACGATATCCCATACACCTCTGCAGGATCAGAGGATGTCTACAAACACATCAAGGAAGCAGGTAAACAAATCTGCTCTGAAACAGACATGAACTTGTAGCCATTTGAGATTGTGTCTCTGTGTGTTTGCTGAGCTACCTACCGCCTATTCCCTTACCTGTGCCATCTTGGCTGAGCTGTGTTCTCTCTGTGGGGTCTCAGGGATGTTTGTGGCCACACAGAGGACAGACGGCATCTCTACATCCGACCTCATCACCAGGATAGTGAGAGACTATGACCTTTATGTCCGACGCAACCTGCAGAGAGGCTACACAGCCAGAGACCTCAACGTTAGCTTCATCAGGGTATGAATGACCTAATCACCTAATGAATTTTGAACAATTAATTAAGTTGGAATAACCATTTGTTACAATAATTTGTATTTGAGGAAGTGAAATGGTTGTTACAGTGTTGGTGGTTGTGGTTGATAACAGAAGACCACCTTTAGTTGATGCCTTATAGCCGACCACTTGACTTGTCATACATAGGCTGTTCTCTCTGCTATCGCACGGCAAACGGTACCGGAGCGCCAAGTCTAGGACCAAAAGGTTCCTGAACAGCTTCAACCCCCAAGCCATAAGACTGCTGAACAGTTCATCAAATGGCCACCAGACTATTACATTGACTTTATTAATTTATTTTTTATCTTTATTATTTGCACTGACTCTCTTGCACTGGCTCTATGCACACTCACTACTCTACCCACACACTGACACACACACACACACACACACACACACACACACACACACACACACACACACACACACACACACACACACACACACACACACACACACACACACACACACACACACTGCTGCTACTGTGTTTATTATCTATCCTGATTGCCTCGTCACTTTTACCCCTACCTACATGAACATACTGTATTACCTCAACTACCTCGTACCTCTGCACATTGACTCAGTACTGGTACTCTTTGTATAAAGCCTCATTATTGTTATTGTGTTACTATTTCCTTTTTTTTTTAGCAAATATTTGTCTTACTTTCTAGCTCTGCATTGTTGGGAATGGGCTCATGAGTAAGCATTTCAAGTAGTCTACACATTTGATTTATTCTGCAGGAGAAGAAAATCCGTCTGCAGAACCAGGTGGATCGTATGAAGGAGACGGTGAAGACAGTGGAGGAGAAGTCCAAGCACTTTGTGTTCAAGGTGGAGGAGAAGAGCCATGACCTCATCCAGAAGTGGGAGGAGAAGTCACGGGAGTTCATTGGAAATTTCCTGGAGTTGTTTGGTCCAGATGGAGCGTGGGTGAGTTTACCTTTAGCCCACAATAGATACCATAGTAGGAAGAGTTAACGGTCAATAGGGGAAGATAGTTAGTATTGATCTCATTCCTCTAAGCAAGTGACCACTCATTATGAACAAGTAGCTTAGTAAAGCAACACTTACTTGGACAAACAAAAAAACTATTCATTCACTCTTTCTCGCCCTCTATCTCTCCCTCCCTATCTCTTGCTCTCTCTCGCTCTCCCTCTCTCTGAGCAGCATGTGATCCAGGAGCAGAGTGGGCGTATGCTCCAGGCCCTGTCACCCTACGCGTCACCCGTTGCCTCGCCCCGTGGCTCCCCCAGTAGCAGCCCCACCAGAGGGCGCTCCCCATCGCCCCCCTCCTCTCCCACATCCCCTTCCTCCCGATCCCCTCGTTCCCCTCATTCCTCTCCCACCTCCCCTTCCTCTTGTAAGGGTACCTATGCCCATCCCTTAACCTCCCTCAGCAGCACGAGTGAGGGGGATGACGAGTAGAGATGGCACTGTCATTCCCAAACAAACACAAACACTCAGTGTACACAGTTACTTTGTGCACTTTGTGTATGTAAGATGTCGCCCACAGTTTACCATATTTGTGTTATTTGATTGTGTATGTTGTTAAGGTAACTGAATGCACTGTGGTATCTCAATCAGTTGACTCACTCCATTCTCACTTCTGATTCCGGTACCACACAAAAACATAAAAAGAATACCACTTTCACTGTCTCCATTTTGCATCAACCAGGCTTTATTTTTCTTTAGAAATACTTAGTGAAACGCTCAAATTTGCATTCGGTTGTCTATGATATGCAGTAAAAACAAAACATTTCGCACATTTTCTTTTTAAAATAATACTGTTTCTATGAAATATTAAATACAAAACAATCATTTCTGAGAGTATTTTGTCATGCAATAAGTAATCTAAAGTAAGATATGTCTCAATTTATTTAGATATTGTTCCATGCATTTCCTAAGCATCCAAAGTGATTATAATCTCTTATAAACTTACAGTACCAAATTGCATCATCATGCATTCAAATACCATCCTGAGTAACATTTCATGTCACATGTCACAAACACATACATACTAACCTAATCCCTTTTTCTAAGCTGGGAAAATGCCCACTGGGTTAATCTATTGAAAACCATTGCACACTGCCAAAAAATGATAAACTAATATTCTTGTTTCACACAGTATACTGTTATGCTAGGCCATTATTTGCATTAGGGTAAAAAGTACATTATTTCATGTGGTGTCACTCCCACGTGACACTTATTAAACCTAATAACAGAGTCATGCTATCTGACGGAGGTGGTCACCAATCACGATCTGCTACCATGGAAACTGTGGTCAATAATAACATACCAGCAAACAAGGAAATAAAGATGATCTGGATTAAAACTGTGTTTTGACTTTACCTGCCTGATGGAAATAAATATGTTACCTGTTGAGACAATATTTCAGTCAGTGCTGTGCTTTAGTTCTGTGCTTCACTGTAGGAGTGGAAGGTAACTTAATTTGTCTGTCATGTGACTAGACATGACCTATGGCATGCAGCGTTGCCTGAGGGCCACACTCAAGAGTTATTTGATCTTGTACTTGGCTGCATCACGTGGGTCACTGCTAGGGTTGCTCCAGTCATCTGCCTCAGGGCCAGTCTGGTAATGTCTCCACGCTGACTTGTTGAAGACGGGGAGACGTTCAAAGGACTCACTGGACAGAGCCTGGAGGTCAGTGAGAACCAGATATAAAACCACAGCCAGATGATAATGACAATATGCTACTTAACTAAACGCAAGTCCTTAACGCACCTTCAGATAGATGACAGCGTCTGTACCCACCCCCTCCATGGAGTAGAGGTTCAGGTCTCCTTGGAAGTAACGTGCATAAAGTCGAGAAATGGGGAGACCATACCCAAAGCCAGCCTAAGGACGGAGAAGAAAGAGTGGTTCATACTACAAACTGCGGGGTCAATAGACTGGCCGCGTCATGAAAAGTTGCGTGCGCAGTTCCTCGTCAGAAACCAGCTCTTCTCTACTAGCAGTGGATATGATAACATGCAACGTCTATACCGTCGCTATGTCATCAGAGGATTGATTACCAAGCCAGAAAAGCAAGGTCAAATATCACAAAGAGCTAGATAAAGAGAGAAGAATAATATACTTGTTGAATATAGATAGCTATAGCCATCCGTCTGGTCTGTTTTCATGGTCATCACTAAGTTTGTCAAGGTCCCAGCATCAGTGTTAGCTATCTTGCTACAGAACTTTTTGGTGCCGGGACGCACGTGCATCACTCGAACATGATGCTTGCTTGTAAACAAAAAAATCTCTCTATACACCTATTTGGGATGTGTTACCAGTGGTGCAGCCTGAGTTCCATTTCCTGGTTCAAGGCTCGGGGTGGGCGCGGTGGAGTACATGTAGCTAAAGAGCTTGTCAATCTTCCTGAGGGGCACACCCCCTCCTCTGTCACTGATCTGAGGGGAGAGGACAGGTGTGTGTGAGAACCTTGATGAGGTCATGTAAAAACACCAGACCGGTGTCCGTGCCAGTAACAGACCTTGATAGAGAGGTCTTCCTTTCCAAGCGTCACCATGGCCTTCACTGGGGGGAGTCCAGCACTACTGTTCTCATGGAGCTCCACTGTGGCCCGCATTGAATTCTACATAGTCATTCAATAAACATTAATGAATACACATAACTCAGTTGGAACGTATAAATACAACAGGATACAACCAATGATGATACACACATACATGTTACACACCTACAGTGCATTCGGAAAGTATTCAACAAAATGTTGTCAAATTCAACAAAATGTTGAAAAAGTCAAAGGGTCTGAATACTTTCCGAATGCACAGTACACTACAAATTAGGACCAGTTAATTGATAGCCTAGAGAAGCTTTCGTTCAGTACAACATAAATGCCAGTCACCTTGAAGAGCTCAAACAGCATTTGGAACAGGTGAGATGGAACATAAACCACCTGGATAGCCTTCGAAGAGGCCTTGGCTGAGGAAAGAGACATGTATGTTCATGTGAAATAAAGGCAATCAATATGTATCAATTGTTCTCTGTTCACATATCATTACAGTAGTCATGTTTCACGTAATATCACACGAAATAGATTTCCATTGGATCTGCTGCGTCTCCTCTGTTTACATTTGCAGGTTCGACAGGAGCCAACGAGAAACTCTGAGATGAGGCCAACTTTCCATTCCAGATGACTTTTTCCATTACAGCTAATAAACCTGCCAAATCCTAACCAAGAGCTTAGCGCATACTCAGACGTTTACAATCTAAGCGCCAGTGCCTTCTATCCTACCAATATTGCATTATAGACATGCTACCAGCCTTCATATAAGCAAATGGCTCCGTACAACAGCTTATAAATGCATAGACGGCTATTCCTCTTTTATAATGCATACACAGGTGGCTCAGCGTGTTTAATTACATTTCAACTTACAATTGTACTCTTCTATGTTCAGCTCAGGGGCGACCATGTAGTACTGCTCACAGAGCATCTTAGCGGTCTCATAAGCATCTGTAAAAGACAGTAGCATAGAGACACAGAGGAATAATGTTATGTGGCACTGTCCTCAACTTTGACCAAATATCCGCCTCACTTTGAGAGAAAAAGTAGTAGAGCTAGGTTTTACACAGTCAGACGTAACAAATAACAAAAAAAGATATATAGAAATGTACAAATTATAAATTTGTGATATCGGTATTTAAATACAATAAAAAATTATAATAATGAAATACAGTAATATGAGATCTGTATGTGAAACATTTACAATTTTTGTCAGTTAGCAGATGCCCTTATCCAGAGTGACATGCAGTAAGAACATTCATCTTTAGATGAATAATATTTTACACACACGAAGGTGTACTCCATTTCAATAGTATCATCATCCGCGACATCTCAAAATCATTATCCCGACTGGTGTGCACTGGGCTATTCTACAAACAGAGCCTGGTGGAAAGTCCCCCTCTCTTCTCGTACAGACATGCACAATCAGGGACATGCTGGTCCATTCTATCCCGAAGCCTGACCATACAAACTGGTTATCTCTACAACGGAACTATAAGTGTGGACGATGTGCTCAATGTAACAACACGGCAAACAGTAAATACTTCACACACCCTCTTAACAGGCCGAAAGTTCTACCAGAGACAGTTCATCAATTGTAACATTGTGTATATGCTTAAGGGACTGTAAAGCCTATGTGGGCCAAACAGAAAGATATTTCAAAATAAGAATATCTGAACACAAAACAGGGATCAGCACTGGCAATATTGAACATGCTATGGCAAACCACTACTTAGAAGCCAAACACGGCCCATTGTCCTCTTTGGTGGCCTGGAACAGGTCTATCAGAGCTGGCAAGGTCCCTAAAATGCTCTCCCAACGAGAGATGTTTTGTATTGAGAGGTTAAACACTGTGCATCCTCTTGGTCGAAACAATTATTTCTCATTCAGACTATTCTTGTATATACGGCTGCGCTGTCATTTGTATGCTCATGTAGGCTATATTTTCATACATTCAATCACAATCTTTCTGTCTAAAAATAGATGTCTATTCTTCATACCCCAAGGCATCTATTTCTGTAGGCTTTATTGTGTACTAGGAAGTAATTATTGCGCTAAAATATCTAAAATTTCCGACATCATCATGATACCTAAATGCAATTTTTTAGAGTTTATTCTGCTGATCTGTGTATTTGTATGTAGAGTATATTGTAACAATTGTTTGTTGACTAATAGTTTGAGTACCGCTATGCACCGCCATCGCACAGTTGTAGGCAATTGTAATGATCACCTAGGCACCTGCATAAAAAACCATGTCTTTGGCACATCTCTTGATGCTCTGATGAAGGCATAACTGCCAAAATGTGTTAGCCTACCAGGACTAAAATAAAATAAAATATTTTTGGGGGGAGTTCCACCGTTTCCCAATGTTCTTGAACCTGAGATTTAATTTGAAGCCATTGCCACATATGGCAGAGCACCCAGCTAATAAAGTGAGATAGTGCACCTGTTACCCACTCCACATGAAGGTACCCAAAAGCAATCATTTCTGATGAAAAAACACAAATGTGAAAAATGTGTGGATATAGCGTTTTGGAAAGAAACTCTTCATATACAGTGCATTTGGAAAGAATTCAGACCCCTTGACTTTTTCCACATTTTGTTACGTTACAGCCTTATTCTAAAATGGATTCAATTGTTGTTGCTTTTCTCATCAATCTACACACAATACCCCATAATGACAAAGCAAAATAAGGTTTTTAGAGTCTTCTTGGGTATGACGCTACAAGCTTGGCACAACTGTATTTGGGGAGTTTCTCCCATTCTCCTCTGCAGATCCACTCAAGCTTTGTCAGCTTGGATGGGGAGCATCACTACACAGCTATTTTCAGGTCTCTCCAGAGATGTTCGATCGGTTTCAAGTTCGGGGTTTGGCTGGGTCACTCAAGGACATTCATAGACTTGTCCCGAAGCCACTCCTGCGTTGTCTTGGCTGTGTGCTTAGGGTCGTTGTCCTATTGGAAGGTGAAACTTCGCCCCAGTCTGAGGTCCTCAGCGCTCTGGAACAGTTTCTCATCAAGGATCTCTCTGTATTTTGCTCCGTTTATCATTCCCTCGATCCTGACTAGTTTCCCAGTCCCTGCCGCTAAATAACATCCCCCTAGCATGATGCTGCCACCATCATGCTTCTCCAGACGTGACGCTTGGCATGCAGGCCAAAGAGATTCATCTTGGTTTCATCAGACCAGAGAATATTGTTTCTCATGGTCTGAGAGTCCTTTAGGTGCCTTTTGGCAAACTCCAAGCGAGCCGTCATGTGCCTTTTACTGAGAAGCGGCTTCCGTCTGGGCACTCTACCATAAAGGCCTGATTGGTGGAGTGCTGTAGAGATGGTTGTCCTTCTGGAAGGTTCTCCAATCTCCACAGAGGAACTCTGGAGCTCTGTCAGAGTGACCATCGGGTTCTTAGTCCACTCCCTGACCAAGGCCCTTCTCCCTCGATTGCTCAGTTTGGCTGGGCGGCCAGCTCTAGGAAGAGTCTTGGTGGTTCCAAACTTCTTCCATTTAAGAATTATGGAGGCCACTGTGTTCTTGGGGACCCTCAATGCTGCAGAAATTTGTTGGAACCCTTCCCCAGATCTGTGAATTGATACAATCCTGTCTCGGAGCTCTACGGACAATTCCTTCGACCTCATGGCTTGGTTTTTGCTCTGACATGCACTGTCAACTGTGGGACCTTATATAGATAGGTGTGTGCCTTTCCAAATCATGTCCAATCAATTGAATTTACCACAGGTGAATTCCAGTCTCATAGCAAAGGGTCTGAATACTTACGTAAATAAAGTATTTCAAAGAAATGTTGTCATATAAACCTGTTTTCGCTTTGTTATTATAGGGTATTGTGTGTAGAATCATTTAATCCATTTTAGAATAAGGCTGTAACGTAACAAAATGTGGAAAAAGTAAATGGGTCTGAATACTTCCCAAATGCACTGTACTCTTTATTGAATACAGTTTGAATAAGTTGATGTTTCCCTGATGCAGTCTGACTCAAAGTTGCTATTTGTCAAGCATTAGGATCAGTGGTATTCTGCTCACCTTTCACCACCTCAGGGACATTGCAGGTAGGATCAATACCTCCTATGTGCTTGGGATGGGAGGTGGTTCTGTCATCACCAAAAAGGAGTGCTGAAACAAAGTCTCACCTGATCAAGATCCTCATCAACATCCACTATAAAATCCAAGTCATACACATGCACTATTTTTACACAACATCCGGCACACATATATAAATAGCTGTATTGGCTGGTGATGTCACTTACTGTGCTGGTTAATGAGCATGCGGAAGGATATCCTGTTGGTGTAAAAGCGATCCAGGAAGTACTGAACGTTGCTGCTGATAAAAGGATCAAAGCCAAACCTCTGCTTGTACTCTATGACACCCTGGGCCATGGTGGGGACCACTTCATTGTGCCTGTTACGGATTTTGACCAGGGTGTCTAGAAAGCTGTTCCAGAGAAATATGGTGTGAGCACTCTCAGAAGTCTCAGTGCCGTCTGAAGTCTCAGTGCCGTCTGAAGTCTCAGTGCCGTCTGAAGTCTCAGTGCCGTCTGAAGTCTCAGTGCCGTCTGAAGTCTCAGTGCCGTCTGAAGTCTCAGTGCCGTCTGAAGATGTGGTGGGTGCCTGATGCGACTATGTACATGTCAACTCACTCGTTTAAGGTGCGGCTGTCCTCTGGACCCCTGTGTTCATAACCCAACAGCTCTTCAAAGCTCTGTATGTACCTGAAACACAAAGACCACAGCACACTGTCAGACCCTGGCGTACACCCAGACGGATGTCACCATGCATCCTAGAATACTGTGCTTACAGTCACCCCGGAATCAGTACAGAGGGACAGAGGTTCTCACCAACTGTGCACAAGCTTGACGGACGGCTGGATACGCAGGTCACTGGGTAACAGGTTGATTTCCTTCATGGTGTTGGCCCCCCGCACCGCAAGCTCCTTACGCAGGAACACGTAGGAGGTCTTCTCACATGCATTCTCCCTACCTGTGGAAAAACATGGGGTCAATAAACTGGTGACTGGTAGCAGACCAATACTTGTGCTGTGTTCATTTGACAGAGGTTGTAAAACAAGATTATATCAACAGACCTCTCATGCATGTCAGTTGGAACTTTCAAAATGTCTGTCTCAGAAACACCTGAATTCTTGGAGCTTTCCACATCTGCCTCATTTTAAGGAAGTTTGTGACAAACCACTGACGGATGTTTGTATTAGTCCAATAGGACATAAGTACATATGAGGACACTGAGGTCTGGTCAACATTTAGCCAGCAGCTTACCACCCTGCATCCCACTTCTGGCTTGCTTCTGAAGCTAAGCAGGGTTGGTCTTGGTCAGTCCCTGATGCTACTGGAAGTGGTGTTGGAGGGACAGTAGGAAGCACTCTTTCCTCTGGTCTAAAAAAAAATATCCTAATGCCCCAGGGCAGTGATTGGGGACATTGCCCTGCGTAGGGTGCCGTCTTTCGGATGGGACGTTAAACAGGTGTTCTGACTCTCTGTGGTCACTAAAGATCCCATGGCACTTATTGTAAGAGTAGGGGTGTTAACCCTAGTGTCCTGGCTAAATTCCCAATCTGGCCCTCATACCATCATGGCCACCTAATTATCCCCAGCTTCCAATTGGCTCATTCATCCCCCTGTACCTATTCCCCAGGTCGTTGCTGTAAATGAGAATGTATACTCAGTCAACTTACCTGAGGGGGGGGGATCGAAATATTGCTCCCAGCGTTGATCACAACGCTTATATTCTTGATCTAACTCTGTCCTCTCGCGGCACAGGCAGTGGGCCTGAGACGTGAAACAAACTACCCGAGCTCACAGTCGGCTCAAGTAGGCAACTAAAGACACTGCTGACAGTGTGTTTGTGAGATGTCCGGACAAAAGGCCATTTTAAAACCGTTGCGCGACTCCTGCCATATCTACAGACATCCCCCAAACCAACAAAAACTGACTCTCTGAGAATGAGTGCACAACTGGCAAACAGTCATTTATAGATAGCCCATGTCAGCCAGTCAGGTGGCTAGCTGCCGCCAGCGGCTTTTATTGCAGTAACGTTGAATGGCTCTGGCTAGTATTACTTAGCTTCTTACTTCATCCTTCTATCTGGCTAACATTAAACAGAGCCTCTCGGCACTAGCAGAAAATACGCTACTAAGTTCTCATAATAACGTTGTTATTGGTGAGGCTGAGGCAGGCTGCAACGCATGCAGGAGGAAGCAGAGGAGACAAGAGAGAGAGGAAGCAAGCAGAGAGAGAGATTAGTACAGTGGCTACAAAAGTTGCGGTCGGTGCCCCGTTCCCCTGAGAAAATCTGTACTGATCGTATCAAACAAGTTAGGAACTTAAAGAAAGGAAGACGTGTTTTAATATGAACATAACGTGAACATCTGTCATCAAAATGCAAACAATAAAGTTCTATAAATGGCACATGTGTCAGTGTGAATCATTTGCCATAACTCCCCCCTTTCAGAGGTATAACATTACAATTGTATAGTTAATAGGCCATGTGTTTGTAGATTGACTGATGTGAATGAACCTACAGCGGGCCAAGGTGATAAAGGCTGCTCTTTCCTGTTCTCCAAATAGCATTTAAAAAAATGTTTTTATTGTAAAGAATTGCAGTAAATGAGCTTCCAATATTATTATTATTTGCCAGTTACTCTATGAATATGGCTGCCACACATACAGCAATAGGTCAGTGGCCAGTTCATATTGAGAGACAGAACGACATGGAGCTATTTATAATGAGCTGCTGCTACGAACAGCGTTGTGCAACTGTAAGCCAAAAGTTTTGAGTGGACAGACAGAGAGCTTTCGGGTTGACCTTAGACAGTCCAGCTGGCACAGTTTGTTCTCTAAACTTAAGACACTTACTCTCACAGAGCACGTGGCTTACTGAGAGACGGAAGCCATCAATCTCTACACCGACATACAAACTATAGATTGACAGACAGTGGAAATGTATCAAGGCCTCTGTGAGACTGATGTCACATTACTGAAATGGAGGTGGCAGCTGATGTAACCATCTACTGTTTAGCAAAGCCACACTCAGGCATTATTGGGAAAGTAAGCGTTTTAAATATGAAGTACCGCAGTCCCATATATCGCGTAAACACAGCAATGTTCTTATTGCACACAAACGACAACATCTGAGGTCTATTCATTCCGCCGACTGTTGCAAAACGTTTCTTAAACTGAAGCAAACGAAACGGAGAGGGACCTACTTGAATTAGTCCAATAGAAACTCTCGTCCGGCTATGTTGGCTTCCGTTAGGAAATGGTAAACGTTTTCAATATACACCCGTTCGTTAATTAAAGCCATCAGTTATTTTTTCAATCAAATGGCAACCCTGTGTCCATGACATTTAAACTCTTGGGAGTATTAATTTTATACTCACCAAAGTCCAGAAACTGCTTGATCGACATCGGCGAGGGAGAGAACCTCGAATAATATTCTATTTTCAATGTTACATCTTTTAGTAGAAAGTTGAACAGCCTCATGATTGCTTCAAGTAATGACGTTCTAATTGTCAACACACATACATATGAGTACAGTTGATGGCATAAGAACGATTTCCAAACAACCCCCTGTCTACTAGCATCGACAAATATAAACACTCAATACAAGTTACATGCTGATATCCCCTCCTTAGACGGTAGCCTCCCATGTTACTCTGATGCATTCAGAAGTAGTGTGTGTGTGTCTAATTCCGACCCACGTGACAGAACCTGCAACCTTATTGGCTGACAGAACCTCTCCCTTCACCAGAGTGATACAAATGTGCAATTGGACAGTTGGCATCAAAGTGCGCTTTTGTCTAGCTAGTAGGAACGTCACTGTAACTTCTTCAATGCCATTCGGAGGGAATTTATTGTTATGACTTTAGATGAGAATATATAATTATTGGTCATGTATACCTTCAGGGCTCTTGTTCAGACAAACTGAACATGCAATTCCATGAACAATACCGCGCCACTGTTTAAGAATAGCCGATGTTCTTCCAACTAATCTCGTAAGAAACGGAATGGATTAATCCAAATGTTATTTGGTAAACAGATAGCTTAAAGAAAATGTAATTGTCTGTTTCCCCAAGGCTGCTTGCAAATCACTCCAATACCATAGGAGGGCGCGAAAAACTTGGACATTCGTCTTTATCCAAGCAGTACGCAATCCTCTCTCTCTCTCTCTCTCTCTCTCTCTCTCTACACACAATCAAATCAAAATATATGTGTAACTGTATAACGTGCCCTCGCCCCGACACGGGCGCGAACCAGGGACCATCTGCACCCACGAAGCGTCGTTACCCATCGCTCCACAAAGGCCGCGGCCCTCGCAGAACAAGGGGAACCACTACTTCAAGTCTCAGAGCAAGTGACGTCACCGACTGAAAGGCTGCTAGCGCGCACCACCGCTACCTAGCTAGCCATTTCACATCGGTTACATATGCATAAAGATTTAATACACTATATTTATTGATATGAATACAAAATACACATGTTATCCAACCATTAAGCCATTTTGGTTTATAAACGTATTTCCAAAACCCTCACATATCCAACTCCACATTGTAAAGGGTTGCGTCAATCGAATCTGGTATCAGGATAAAATGTGATTCAGAGTCACCAAATATACTTTAATTATATTTATTTAACACAAGTGATAAATGGTAAATGCAATTTTCGTATATACGGGCTCACTGTATCACCACGCAGGGTAAAGCAGGGAACTGACTGAAATAGTACAGACATCTTCTTTTATACTGTGACAGATGTAGTTTCAACTTTAGAGTTGGCCTGTCACAGTAGAGGCTTAGCGTGGTTTAAACTTGATGATGAACTTCACAGGGTGGAAAAGAAGGAAGGGGATACCAAGTCAGTTGCACAACTGAACGCATTCTACCGAAATGCCCTCCAACCCTGTCTGGTCTGTGTCTCTGTCTGTGGTGAAAGGCCAAAGTGATGAGCTTGATGCTCCGTTCCAATAAATATCGGGGGTCTTATTCTGGTGACATGATGATCGATGCTTGACTGCCATTTGACAAATACAAATAATCTCGTTCTTTTGTCCATAATAATCTCATAATTTAGGCTATACCCGAACGAGCTGTTGGCTAGAGCGCACGTGCCAATACCAGAGTGGGCACATTCGCTATATAACACAATATCTATTGTGACAAAGCCATCAGTAGAGTTGAAAACGCGATGGAAACCCATTTAACTTGTATTTTTTGTTCGGTATATGGGAATTTACCCTCAAAAGTCATTTGTATTTGCACTAGTAGCACTATTTTATCACGCACATACTTTTATCTACAACAAGTAAATTTGATGGAAACACATCTCTGGTGGGAAAAAATTCACATGTTTGATTTCTGCATATTTTAGAATATTCGCATGAAAATCTGTCGCCAACAGGATGGAAACCTAGCTAGTGTAAATTAATATTTGTTTGGTAGTGAGGTTATTAAAGCCTGTTGATACATCTCTCTCTCTCACACACACACACACACACACACACACACACACACACACACACACACACACACACACACACACACACACACACACACACACACACACACACACACACACACACACACAACACTCTCTCTATTCACTCCACCACAATCTCTCAGGCAGCATGCTCCCACTGTGGTGCCTGCAGGCTGATATTGGTGTTCTGGTCGTTGTCAGTCTCGTGGGGGTCGGAGGGCAGTGGGTCATAAGTGCGGCGGTACAACGCCCGGGTGACCAGGGTGATGATGAACATCTCCACAATCATTAGCTGCTGACTCAACACTGCAGACAGACAGATAGACACATACCAGACAGGGTTGGAGGACACAGATGTCATATTGATCAAGTAATGGCTCTCGTTTGGCCCTGTTTTGTCACTTACTGGTGCCACGGGCTCTAGAGGAGAAGGGCGGGGAGCAGGCAATGGTTCCATCCAAGGCCAGGACGTTAATAATGGCCGTCTGCAGCTGACTGAGCACCAGCACCAGCTATGGACACATGACCAGTGGCTTCATGAAGATACATCGAATATTAGGATGTAGGAACGGACACTGCCAGACCCAATCAGACAAAACATTCCACAAAGCCAAGGTCAAGGACTGAGTAAATGACAGCAGATGATGTATTCTCATCAATGGCACTTAGAAGAAGGCAGTTCCTTGACCAGCTGGTTGGTGCAGTAAGGTCAGACTCACCTGGTACATGGCATACTTAGGTATGATCCTGACGCTACGCAGTGTGTTGCATGTGTTCATGAACATGATGGTGACAGACCAAAGGGAGATGATGGTGAGAACCCCTATAAATGGGTTGATCCAACTCGCCGTGTTTGTGATCTCACTCTAAACATTGAGACATGGAGAAAGGTCAAAGAGGGTAGGTTATGCATAGTGGACCTACATGGCATGCCACCAGGCTCAGTTGGAAACGTAAGGTGTAGAGGGGGTGTTTCTTTTTGCTGACAGGATTTTCACAAGAAGGAAGTTTATTACTTACATCAGAAATATCAAAGTTGCCGTTGGTCCACAATATTATGGAGAGGATTGAGAGAAGTGTCTTTAATATAGCATACTGAAGAGCCCCCAGCTTCAGCAGGAATAACATACGCCTGAATGAAAACAGCCCAGAGTTATTAACATGTTCTTACCACTGTATACATTACCAACACAAAGAATCATCTGGCCCAAGAGTGACCTGAGCATGAGTCATCATGTGACCTGATTTATGTTGAAAGATAAAGTAATGTGACAATTTACATATCTTCATAATAATAATGATCATCATAACCAAACCAGTTTAGCTAAGATATTGCTGTTTGATGACAGACTCTGGTGTGCCACTGGTTACCGTGTGACCGGAACGTGGGGCAGGCAAGGACAGCAGCAGCAGCACGGTCCTGTACTGATCTTGAAGGTTTTCTTGTAATTGCGCTTCAGAAAGGTCTCGCTACCCCCACTCTCCTCTATCAGCATAATTAAGACCTTATACACCACCACTGCAAAGTACCTATAGAGAAAAGAAGAGTGTTTACTTGCAAGATACAGTGTACAGTGCCTTCAGAAAGTATTCACACCCGTATCAATAATTTGTCACTATTTCTGAGGCTATATGATGTATTGTTCAGCAGATTTACTACGTAATATGAATTTATTTGTTTTTATCTCATGATTTATTTGATATGCTATTAAATTGTTGGTGGGGGGGGGATTTACAAAATATATATCTATACATGTATTGTATGAATCCTATGAATAGAAATAATAAAAATTGGATGTACATTTTTTTTTTTAAATAAAGTATTCACACCCCTTCACTTTTTTCCAGATTTTGGTGTGACATCCTGAATTTAAAATCGATTAAATGTAGATTTTTTGTCACTAGCCTACACACAATACCCCATAATGTCAAAGGGGAATTAGGTTTTTCGAAAGTTTTACAAATGAATTAAAAGTGAAAAGCTGAAATGTCTTGAGTCAATAAGTATTCAACCCCTTTGTTATGGCAAGCCTAAAGTTCAGAAGTAAAAATTTGCTTAACAAGTCACATAATAAGTTGCATGGACTCACTATGTGTGCAATAATAATGTTTAACATGATTTTTGAATGACTACCTTATCTCTGTACCCCACACATACAATTATCTGTAAGGTCACTCAGTCGAGCAGTGAATTTCAAACACATATTCAACCACAAAGACCAGGGAGATTTTTCAATGCCTCGCAAAGGGCACCTATTGGTAGATTGGTAAAACAAATTTGACATTGAACATCTCTTTGAGCATGGTGAAGTTATTAATTACACTTTGGATGGTGTATCAATACACTTAGTCACTACAAAGATACAGGCGTCCTGCCTAACTCATTTGCCGGAGAGGAAGGAAACAGCTCAGGGATTTCACTATGAGGCCAATGGTGACTTTAAAACAGTTATAAAGTTTAATAGTTGTGATAGGAGAAAACTGAGGATAGATCAACGACATTGTAAGAATTTGTTGTTAACTGACTTGCCTAGTTAAATAAAGGTTAAATAAAATTAAGATAAATAAAAAGATTGTAGTGACTCCACAATACTAACCAAAATGACAAAGTGAAAAGAAGGAAGCCTGTTCAGAATAAAAATATTCCAGAACACGCATCCTGTTTGCAACAAGGCACTAATGTAATGCTGCAAAACATGTGGCAAAACAAATGAACTTTTTGTCCTGAATACAAAGTGTTATGTTTGGGGCAAATCCAATACAACAAATCACTGAGTACCACTCTCCATATTTGCAAGCATAGTGGTGGCTGCATCATGTTATGTGTATGCTTGTAACCGTTAAGTACTTGTGAGTTTTTCAGGATAAAAAATAAATGGAATGGAGTTAAGCATAGGCAAAATCCGAGAGGAAAACCTGGTTTATTCTGCTTTCCACCAGACACTGGGAGATGAATTCACCTTTCAGCAGGCGAATAACCTAAAATACAAGGCCAAATCTACACTGGATTTGGTTACCAAGAAGACAGTGAATGTTCCTGAGTGGCCAAGTTGCAGTTTTGACATGACCTGAAAATGGTTGTATAGCTATGATCAACAACCAATTTGACAGAACTTTAAGAATTTTGAAAAGAATAATGGGCAAATGTTGCACAATCCAGGTGTAGAAAGCTCTTAGAGACTTACCCAGAAAGACTCACAGTTGTAATCACTGCCAAAGGTGCTTCTATAAAGTATTGACTCAGGGGTGTGAATACTTATGTACATGTTTTAATATATTTTACCTTTATTTAACTAGGGAAGTTAGTTAAGAACAAATTCTTATTTACAATGACGGCCTAGGTGCAGTGGGTTAACTGCCTTGTTCAGGGGCAGAAAGATAGATTTTTACCTTGTCAGCTCAGGGATTTGATCTAGCAACCTTTCTGGCACAACGCTCTAACCACTAGGCTACCTGCTGCTACCTGCTGCTACCTGCTGCTACCTGCTGCTACCTGCTGCTACCTGCTGCTACCTGCTGCTACCTGCTGCCCCAGGTAAATTAGATATTTCTGTATTTCATTTTCAATAAATGTGCAAAGATTTATTGAAACATGTTTCCACTTAGTCATTATGGGTATTGTGTATAGATGGTTGAGAATATATATTTTTTGATCCATTTTGTTTTCAAGCTATAACACAACAACATGTGGAATAAGTCAAAGGGCTATGTACACACATAACGAGTGTGTGACCAACCTTCAAAACCAGTTAGTCTGCACATTCAACTTTTGTTTGTGTCCCAAAAAGTTTGTGTTTGTTTGTGTCATTTACTGTATTTCTGTGGATGTGGTCTGATCTCTGATCTTTCCCATACACTGACACAGCGTAATGATTAAGAAACTGATTAAACTGTGGTCAAATAGTTGAGTGCATTCATTAAAAAGCCTCTGCTTTGTCAGTGCTCCTTGCTATGGTTCCCTGTCAGCTCATTATTACAGGAGGAAGAGCACTGCATATCTATAGTAAAGTATAGTACACATGTGTTTGCCTTTATAGGAGAGTATGTGAAAGAGAAAGAGAGTGAGAGAAAGAGAGAGAGAGAGAGAAAGAGAGAGAGAGAAAAAAGAGAGAAAGAGAGAGTGAGAAAGATAGAGAGACAGAGAAAAAAGAGAGAGAGAGAAAACAAGAACAAGAGAGGAAGAGAAAAAGAGAGACAGAAGGGGAGAGAGAGCAGTAAGTACTGTGTGGGTGAGAGGAAACTTACGAATTAGAGGTCATATCTGTAAACATGGTTGCCCTTGGGATCCACATACCAAAACAAGCCATGGTAGCAATGACCTGAAACAGAGACAGAAAGGGAAAGGAAAGGGAAAGGGGGAAACCTAGTCAGTTTTACAACTGAATGCATTCAACTGAAATGTGTCTTCCACATTTAACCCAACCCCTCTGAATCAGAGAGGTGTGGGGGGCTGCCTTAATCGAATGATACGTTCAGCCATCTATTCACCGTCCACACGGTTCTAATTCATATAAATACAACATCAAATAGTCATAACCAAAAATATGAACACAGAATGACAGACATTCTCATTTACATCTTGAAAAAGTTGTCCGCAAGGCAAAGGGTGGCTACTTGAAGAATCTCAAATATAAAATATATTTTGATTTGTTTAACACTTTTTGGGTTACTACATTATTCCATGTGTGTTATTTCATAGTTTTGATATCTTCACTATTATTCTACAATGTAGAACATTTTAAAAATAAAGAAAAACCAGGAATGAGTAGGTGTGTCCAAACTTTTGACTGTTACTGTCTATGGTGATGGCTACTGAAAACGGGGAGCTTAGTTCTTACCGGTGCAGCTCCATTTACCCACATAATAGTTGTCTTCTTGGGAGACGGGACTTTTCTATAGATAAACACACACTCCTCCAGGTATAGTAGCAGGGACAGCGTAGACATGAGGGTCAGCATGGAGTACAGAGCCACCCCAAAGACATCCAGTTCTAGTTAAGGGAGAGAGAGTGAGGAATTCAGACGGTAGAGAGAGAGAGAGGTTGTATAGGTCATTGTGAAATCCATTACTGGACCGTTTATTGTAATCTAAGTCGCAGCCCCTGGCAACAACAACCTAATTTTAGGATAGGTCAGTGCCCTGACCACATCCCCATGGATTGGACACAACAGTATTTGTGAAACAGCATCAATTTAGACTTCTTATTTAGCTACAGCTTCTTTTGAGGTTGAGTGCAAATGAGATCCCAACAATACTTCACTCGGTCCAGTGAAAAGACAGCTGCCTAAGTGTACCCTGAATGGTTTAATATGGACTGAGATCAAGGTTATCTGCAGAAATGTAAATTACTCTTAAAGAGATGCAACCTGAACGCAAAGGATGAAAGTTCATGCAAGTCATTTGTCATTCATTAAATGATCCATCATGCTACTTCTGAGGACAGAAAATGACTGTGGAGAAACCAAATATTCATATCTGTAGCCTACACGTGGACATTTGGAAATGGGCAGAAAGAGATTTAATCAAACATAGCGTGAGCACAGCCAATGCTGTTCCTCTAAACAGCCTGTATCACAGACTGTAGCCTACAATTTGAAGGACATTGTAAGGTTCTGTATTTATTTTTCTTAGTCAACCTTGTGTTCTGTTTCTTTGTGTTCTTCAACGTAGCCCTGTCTTTCATTTTTGTTTATAGATTATTTTTATTTTTTTTCAACCAGGTAGGCCAGTTGAGAACAAGTTCTCATTTACAACTGTGACCTTGCCAAGATAAAGCAAAGCAGTGCGACAAAAACAACAACACAGAGTTACACATGGGATAAACAAAAGTACAGTCAATAACACAATAGAAAAAATCTATACACAGTGAGTGCAAATGGAGTAAGGAGGTAAGGCAATACATAGGCCATAGTAGCGAAGTAATTACAATTGAGCAAATTAACACTGGAGTGATAGATGTGCAGATGATGATGTGCATTTCACCTGTGTTAGTTACTCACCTGGTCTCATCAGCCTTTTCCTAGCTCGTTTGTGAGAACCAGTTATGGCCTTCAGCCCCAGTTTTGATTCACCAGCCTGTGTATGACCATTGCCTGCCTGTTTGCCTATCTGTGTATGACCATTGCCTGCCTGTTTGCCTATCTGTGTATGACCATTGCCTGCCTGGTTGCCTATCTGTGTATGACCATTGCCTGCCTGTTTGCCTATCTGTGTATGACCACGATTCCTGCCTTCTGCGAAGGCGAAATAATCACCTGCCGCGCTCTGCGCGTGAATCTACACCTTTTTCTCCCTGAGTATTCAGTACAGACATGTTAACTCAGAAGCTGTTTATTGGGCTTGCCTGTGTATTGAAGATGGCTCTGTGAACTGGAAAGTGAATTAATCAATCAATGAAATAATGAATTTACAAATTAATAAATATGTTAACTCTCAAGCTACCAACTGGGGTCATTTTGACCCCTGAGGCATATTTTGGAATATACATACGTGGTTTATTCAAACCTTAACATTTTTCTTGACTTTGACAATCAACTTATCCTTAACGAATATAAATAATTATTCAGTGTTTCTGTATCAATATGGGTCTTTAAAAACATTTGGGAGGCAATTTGAACTTTTCTCTAAATTAACTTTTTGGTAGTAATGTGGATAGTATTTTGGGAAAAATATGCACGTCATATAAATAACATTTAGCCTTTTCGTTTGAAAGAATATGCTAATTAATTGTAATTTTGCTAAAATAGCGGTCGGTTTTGGTATTTTTTTTCAGATTACATTAATTATATGTCTAATGATGTTTTGATATGAAAAAAGTTAATATTTTGCGATTGTTGCTTTTTCCAATAGTTTCTTATGCGGTCAAAATGACCCCAGTTGGTAAACGATACACGTAAAATATGTTGCTAACTTGAGAGTTAAGTTACTGCAATAAATCAAACATTAAAAACCAGCTCCCGCGTCCCAAAAATGTGTTACTATAACGTGCTTTAAAAATAACACCGAAATCTATAATGAAACACTATTTGCGAACTGATAGATAATGTAATCTGTGTCACTCACGCTTTATGATATCGATAGCCAGCGGGGGTTCTTGTAAACAGGTCGGATGTATAGTGCTGTTGAGGGCTTCTTCCATATCCCCGGTCAGTTGAAGTCGCTAATGTATGGACTCGCAGGTGGTGAAATAATGGATAAAATAAACTATCCGTATCTCTTGCCCACCGACAGCAGTTATAGGAGCTGAGCTGGGAAGAAGCAGACAGCAACAGGTAGACAGACTATTTATTGAAACCTCCCCCTGCAATTCAATTCTGAGGAATGAAGGTATGAGTAAGACGTTAGCTCAGTAAATACAGCTGGGTCTACTAGTCAATGGAACCACCTCTGGATAGAGAATGGCAGATGCCTTTCATTCAAATCTTAGAACTACTGCACTTACTGAGCAACCTTGCTTATCAGGGATGCCCAATGCCCCACAGTAGGCTCCTGTACCTCTCAGTGGAATTACTTGCCCATAGATTGTATTTAAATTCACACAGGAGAATGACCTTTGACTGGGGAGTATGTCTTCTTGCCAGCCAATATACAGGAATAAAAGGAGTGAATCCAAGGAAAAAAATAATGAAGTACTGTTCAGCCCACAAACTTAAAAGTTGTGGCTTTATTTAAACAGTATCACCTCTCTCTCTCTGATGCATTCTGCCAATCTTATTTATGTCTCGCGTAAATGTCTCTAGAATTCATTGCCTTCACTGTTTTTGTCGTCATTCTTGTCATCCGATGTGTATCTCTGTCACTTTTAGCCCCACATCATCTGTCGCCATGTACAGTAGCCAGAATAAAGACTGTCAGGCAGTGGGATTTAGCTACTAAATATTGATGGATTCGTATGGGGTCTCAACACTGAACTAGATAATTGCATTTGAGCTAAGAAAAAACATGATTATGTAGTATGTAGGATGAGAAAATTAGGTCTAATCGGCTTACCTGGTTACAAATTAAGTGAAGGGAGAAGTTGGACCATGATCCAAAAACAGACCTGGATGGATTACAGTCAAACGTTGAGGCTTGCAATAATAAAATATGAAGAGAAAAGGAAGAGAGAGAAAGTGTGCACGAGAGACAGCCTAAAAGACACTTGTCTGAATAAGAAGCCAAGCATTTGCTTTGCCTACAAAGACACCTGTAGATAGTCATGTGTGGCTTCACCAAAGACATGGGCTTCTCACACATTTCTCTCCATTCGCACAACTCCGGTGGATGGCAGAGAGTTCATTCCCCCACGGTAGACACTGTCACACTCTGTCCCTTCAAACCCCATCGGGGTTATAATCACATTCCTGTGAAGGGAATGTCCTTGAGATACAAACTAGTGTCACTTCAATGCCATGACCTGGCGGAGAAAACCATCTAAAACTGCTGCTTTATTTCGCCAAGACAAACAATTCATCCTGAACAAATAGTCTCTCATCAAATCAAAGTTTATTGGTTACGTACACAGTTTAGCAGATCCTATAGCGGGTGCAGCGAAATGCTTATGCGACTTGCTAACAATGCAGTAAAATGTCAAAGTTACACAATCAATTAAAAAAAAAAAGTAAAACAATCTAGAAATATCGTAACAAATTAACAACCCAAATAGCACTGTAACAATAATCCAAATGCAATCTATACGTATCTACACCGGATGAATTTATACAAGATATACTAGGAATGATGTGTACAGTAGATATATTAATGAGCTATGTCAAGAATGCAGTATATAAATAAATATGCGCGGTGTATAAACAGTGCAACTAAAATGCAATGTACAGTAGTTGAAATATTAGAATGAACTGTCAAGAACAGTATACAGTACCAGTCAAAAGTTTGGACACAACTACTAATTCAATTTTTTAAATCTTTTTTTTTTTAAACTATTTTCTACAACGTAGAATAATAGTGAAGACATCAAAACTATTAAATAACACATATGGAATTACATAGTAACCAAAAAAGTGTTAAACAAAAAAACTATTTCAGTTTTAGATTCTTCAAAGTAGCCACCCTTTGCCTTGATGACAGCTTTGCACACTCTTGGCATTCTCTCAACTAGCTTCATGAGGTAGTCACCTGGAATGCATTTCAATTAACAGGTGTGCCTTGTTAAAAGCTCATTTGTGGAAATTCTTTCCTTCTTAATACGTTTGAGCCAATCAGTTGTGTTGTGACAAGGTAGGGGGGGGGGGGTATACAGAAGATAGCCCTATTATGTAAAAGACCAAGTCCATATTATGGCAAGAACAGCTCAAATAAGCAAAGAGAAACAACAATCCATCATTACTTTAAGATGTGAAGGTCAGTACATGACGAACATTTTAAGAACTTTGAAAGTTTCTTCAAGTGCAGTCGCAAAAAACATCAAGCGCTATGATGAAACTGGCTCTCATGAGGACCGCCATAGGAAAGAAAGACCCAGAGTTACCTCTGCTGCAGAGAATAAGTTCATTAGAGTTAATTGCCTCAGAAATTGCAGCCCAAATAAATGCTGTTCAGAGGAGACTGCGTGAGTCAGGCCCTCGTGGTTGAATTGCTGCAAAGAAACCACTACTAAAGGACACCAATAATAAGAAGAGACTTGCTTGGGCCAAGAAACACGAGCAATGGACATTAGACTGGTGGAAATCTGTCCTTTGGTCTGATGAGTCCAAATTTGAGATTTTTGGTTCCAACCGCTGTGTCTTTGTGAGACGCAGAGTAGGTGAACGGATGATCTCCGCATGTGTGGTGTGAAGGATGGTTTTGTTCTCTTTTTAACATAAATATATGCCTTATAGAAATAGGACATGTTAATCACAAAACATAGCGTGATTGCAGAAAAGCTGTTGATAATCTAGGGTGTCGAATGTGCTAACCACGAGGTTGAGACAAGATGGAAAATTCTCAGCTACACAACAAACACTTCCGGATATCTGGATCCTGTGTGCTGTGCGGCTGGGACCAGCTTAGGCACCACCGATAGGCTAGCAAGTTTAAACCACGCTAAGCCTCTACTGTGACAGGCCAACTCTAAAGTTGGAACTACATCTGTCACAGTATAAAAGAAGATGTCTGTACAAATTCAGTCAGTTCTCTGCTTTACCCTGAGTGGTGATACAGTGAACCCGTATATACAAAAATTGCATTTACCATTCTGAGCTTATGTTAAATAAAAATACTTAAAGTATATTCGGTGACTTTGAATCACATTTTATCCTGATACCAGATTCGATTGACGCAACCCTTCACAGTGGTTCCCACCGTGAAGCATGGAGGAGGAGGTGTGATGGTGTGGTGCTGCTTTGCTGGTGACATTTAGTGATTTATTTAGAATTCAAGGCACACTTAACCAGCATGGCTACCACAGCATTCTGCAGCGATACACCATCACATCTGGTTTGCGCTTAGTGGGACTATCATTTGATTTTCAACAGGACAATGACCCAACACACCTCCAGGCTGTGTAAGGGCTATTTGATCAAGGAGAGTGACGGAGTGCTGCATCAGATCACCCGACCTCAACCCAAATGAGATGGTTTGGGATGAGTTGGACCACAGAGTGAAGGAAAAGCAGCCAACAAGTGCTCAGCATATGTGGGAACTTCAACTTGGAAAAGCATTCCTCATGAAGCTGGTTGAGAGAATGCCAAGAGTGTGCAAAGCTGTCATCAAGGCAAAGGTGGCTACTTTGAAGAATCTAAAATATAAAATGTTTTTGATTTGTTTAACATTTTTTTGGTTACTACATGATAGCATATGTGTTATTTCATAGTTTGATGTCTTCACAATTATTCTACAATATAGAAAATCGGAAAAATAAAGAAAAATCCTTGAATGAGTAGGTGTGCACGTAAGATAGCGCCGGAGAGGAAAGTAGACGTTTTACGTGTCCCCAACCTATTGTGGTTTTTTGTTTGTTTATTTGCTAAGTTTGTAACGTATTTAGGATAGAACAGCGACGTCTGGTAAGACAAGGGGCGGCGGACTATGTATTTTTGTAAATAACAGCTGGTGCACGATATCTAAGGAAGTCTTGAGCTATTGCTCGCCTGAGGTAGAGTATCTCATGATAAGCTGTAGACCACACTATCTACCTAGAGCGTTTTCATCTGTATTTTTCATACAGTGCCTTATGAAGGTATTCACCCCCCTTGGCATTTTACAATACATATGCACGCACCACTTTTCCGTTTTTAAATATTTTGAAACAAGTTATTTTTTTAATTTCACTTCACCAATTTGGACTATTTTGTGTATGTCCATTACATGAAATCCAAATAAAAATCAATTTAAATTACAGGTTGTAATGCAACAAAATTGGAAAATCGCCAAGGGGGATGAATACTTGTGCAAGGCACAGTAGCTGTTCACATACCACCACAGTCAGAGGCTGGCACTAAGACAGCATCGAATGAGCTGTATTCCACCATAAGCGAACAAGAAAATGCTCACCCAGAGGCGGCGCTCCTAGTAACCGGGGACTTTAATGCAGGGAAACTTAAATTCGTTTTACCAAATTTCTATCAGCATGTTAAATGTGCAACCAGAGGGAAAAAAAACTCTGGACCACCTATACTCCACACACAGAGACGCATACAAAGCTCTCCCTCGCACTCCATTTGGCAAATCTGACCACAATTTTATCCTCCTGATTCCTGATAACAAGCATACCCCAACCAGAAGCCATGGATTACAGGCAGCATCCGCACTGAGCTAAAGGCTAGAGCTGCTGCTTTCAAGGAGCGGGACTCTAACTCGGAAGCTTATAAGAAATCCCACTATGCCCTCTGACGAACCATCAAACAGGCAAAGCGTTAATACAGGACTAAGATCGATTCATACTACACCAGCTCTGACACTCGTCGAATGTGGCAGGGCTTGCAAACCATTACAGACTACAAAGCGAAGCACAGCCGAGAGCTGCCCAGTGACACGAGCCTACCAGACGTGTTAAACTACTTCTATGCTCGCTTTGAGGTAAATAACACTGAAACATGCATGAGAGCACCAGCTGTTCCGGAAGACCGTGTGATCACGCTCTCCGCAGCCGATGTGAGTAAGACCTTTAAACAGGTCAATATTCACAAGGCCGCAGGGCTAGATGGATTACCATGACGTGTACAGCGAGCATGCGCTGACCATCTGGCAAGTGACTGGCACTGACATTTTCAACCTCTCCCTGTCCAAGTCTGTAATACCAACATGTTTTAAGCAGACCACCATAGTGCCTGTGCCCAAGAACACTAAAGTAACCTGCCTAAATGACTACCGACCCGTAGCACTCACGTCTGTAGCCATGAAGTGCTTTGAAAGGCTGATCATGGCTCACAACAACACCATTATCCCAGAAACCCTAGACCCACTCCAATTTGCATACCGCCCCAACAGATCCACAGATGATGCAATCTCTATTGCACTCCACACTGCCCTTTCTCACCTGGACAAAAGGAACACCTATGTGAGAATGCTATTCATTGACTACAGCCCAGCGTTCAACACCATAGTGCCCTTAAAGCTCATCAATAAGCTAAGGACCCTGGGACTAAACACCTCCCTCTGCAACTGGATCCTGGACTTCCTGACGGGCCGCACCCAGGTGGTAAGGGTAGGTAACAACACATCAGCCACGCTGATCCTCAACACAGGGGCCCCTCAGGGGTGCGTGCTCAGTCCCCTCCTGTACTCCCTGTTCACTCATGACTGCACGGCCAGGCACAACTCCAACACCATCATTGAATTTGCCAAGGACACAACAGTGGTAGGCCTGATCACTGACAACGATGAGACAGCCTATAGGGAGGAGGTCAGAGACCTGGCCGTGTGGTGCCAGGACAACAACCTCTCCCTCAACGTGGTCAAGACAAAGGAGATGATTGTGGACTACAGGAAAAAGAGGACAGAGCACGCCCCCCATTCTCATCGAAGCGGCTGCAGTGGAGCAGGTTGAGAGCTTCAAGTTCCTTGGTGTCCACATCACCAACAAACTAAGTGGGTCCAAGCACACCAAGACAGTCGTGAAGAGGGCACGAAAAAACCTATTCCCCCTCAGGAGACTGAAAAGATTTGGCATGGGTCCTCAGATCCTCAAAAGGTTCTACAGCTGCACCATCGAGAGCATCCTGACTGGTTGCATCACTGCCTGGTATGGCAACTGCTAGGCCTCAGACCGCAAGTCACTACAGAGGGTAGTGTGAACGGCCGAGTACATCACTGGGGCCAAGCTTCCTGCCATCCAGGACCTCTTTACCAGGCCGTGTCAAAGGAAGGCCCTAAAAATTGTCAAAGATTCCAGCCACCCTTGTCATAGACTGTTCTCTCTGCTACCGCATGGCAAGCGGAAACGGAGCGCCAAGTCTAGGTCCAAGAGGCTTCTAAACAGCTTCTACCTCCAAGCCATAAGACTCCTGAACATCTTATCAAATGGCTACCCAGACTATTTTCATTGCCCCCTCCCCCTCTTTACACCACTGATACTCTCTGTTGTCATCTATGCATAGTCAATAACTCTACTGAGATGTACATACTACCTCAACTAACCGGTGCCCCCACACATTGACTCTGTACCGGTACCCCCCTGTATATAGTCTCGCTATTGTTGTTCTTTGCTGCTCTTTAATTACTTGTTACTTTTATCGCTTATGCTTTTAAGTATAAAAAAAAAACTGCATTGTTGGTTGGGGGCTTGTAAGTTTCACTGTAAGGTCTACTGTGTATTGTTGTATTCGGCACGTGACTAATACAATTTGATTTGAGTCCAAACTTTTGACTGGTACCGTATGTATGTGAATGGTGTGTATGGACAGTATGTGAATTGAAAAGGTGTGTATAGCAGTAGTTATATAGGATGGGCCATGACTAGAATACAGTATATACATATAAAGTGGGTAAAACAGTATATAAACATTAAAGTGACCAGTGTTCAATGACTATGTACTGTACATAGGGCAGCAGTCGCTAAGGTGCAGGGTAGATAACTGGGTGGTGACAGTGTCTGAGGTTCAGGCCAGGGTACTGGGCGGAGACTGGCTAGTGGTGACTGTTTAACAGTCTGATGGCCTGGAGATAGAAGCTGATTATCAGTCTTTCGGTCTCAGTATTAATGCATCTGTACTTTCTCCGCCTTCTACATGGTAGCGGGATGAACAGTCCGTGGCTCAGGTGGCTGGGTCCTTGATCTTCTTGGCCTTCCTGACACTTCATCTTAATGAGGTAACAAAAGAGAAGGTTATGATCTTCCCTATAGCTTTGTCAAGGACACCTCATTTCTTGAACCCACTATGTGTTGTTGAAAAGTCTTACACTGCTAAACTTTGCCACATAATTACCATCTTACTTAGTGACTCATGACAGTAGCTTCTTTCTGCTTGGCTTTTGTCACATTCAGTTGTGGGAAAAAGTACACAATTGTCATACTTGAGTAAAAAGTATAGATACCTTCATAGAAAGTTACTCAAGTAAAAGTGAAAGTCAGCCAGTTAAATACTACTTGAGTAAAATTCAAAGTATTTGGTTTTAAATATACTTACACTACCAGTCAAAAGGTTTAGAACACCTACTCATTCAAGGGTTTTTCTTTATTTTTTACATTGTAGAATAATAATGAAGACATCAAAACTATGAAATAACACATATGGAAAGCTGTCAAGGCAAAGAGTAGCTATTTGAAGAATCTCAAATATAAAATGTATTTCGATTACTACATGATTCCATGTGTGTTATTTGATAGTTTTGATGTCTTCACTATTATTCTACAATGCAGCAAATAGTAAAAATAAAATAAAAACCCTGGAATGAGTAGGTGTTCTAAAACTTTTGACCGGTAGTGTATCAAAAGTAAATATACATATCTAAAATATACTTAAGTATCAAAAGTACAATTATAAATATTTTAAAATGCCTTATATTAAGCAAAGCACGCAGCACCATTTTCTTGTTTTTAAAATGTATGGATAGTCAGGGGCACACCCAAACACTGACACTATTTACAAAAGATACATTTGTGTTTAATGAGTCCACCAGGCCAGAGGCAGTAGGGATGACCACGTGTTCTCAATACGCGTATGAATCAGACCATTTCTGGCTTGCTAAGCATTCACAATATAAACAAGTACTTTTGGTTGTCAGGGAAAATTTAGTAAATTTACAAGTACATTATTTTCTTTAGGGATATAGTGAAGTAAAAGTTGTCAGAAATATAAAATAGTAAAGTAAAATACAGATGCCCAAAAAACTACTTAAGTAGTACTTTAAAGTATTTTTAGTTAAGTACTTTACACCACTAATCTCACCCTATACAGTGGTCCAACTAAAATGTTAACCGGACTGTGTTCAAAATTAAGACAAGTCTTTAATAAAACCACTTTGTAAGTGAGACGGTTTCCTTACTCAGTGGGTATCGAATTTAAAACATGTGTAGTGAGTTTCACAGCATGCAGGTTTTGTGGGAACACTTAAATAACATATGGCACAGAGAGCAAAAGGTACAGTGCGTCTCAGATGGAATCACCTAAGACCAATACACAGTCAAAGGTTAGTGGCTTTGGCTGGCTCAGGAAATATGTCATACCATGGATGTTATTAAAAACCTGTCTTTCTAGTGTCTTTAAAACAAATCAATAACATTCGATAATTCACTGTGATCCAGTGAAAATATGCTGCCTCTGTGGCTGTCTAGAAGCAGAACAATTTTATATACATGTGTTTTAAGTAAGTTAACCATTTTGTTCAGGCATAAAAATTGGTGTACAAAGAGCATTTATTCCCAGCTTCCTGCCTTCAGTTCGCATCTCAGCAGTGCCTGCCCTTATTGATCATGGCACTATCTAGGCCTAGGGTAATCAAGTCTAAAAAAATGGGCAACCAACATCGTTTCTAACCATGTAAGAATCCATTAAATCAAGTATTTGAATGCATTAAACATTTATTAAAAATTTACACAATAATACATACACATTTAATTGTATTAGACATAAGAAACTTTGTGCAGACCATTTCCAAATTTAGAGTACATAAAAATAAAAACATTACACAGTTTTGGTTGACAGGGGCCTACAAATGTCGTTAGAAAATACTAACATATGCAAACAGATTCAATAAAATACTAATATTAATAAAAAAGGAAATCGAGCCATGAATAAACTTCGACAAATTTTGTGACTATACAACGTAGCGCAAAATATCTGTCATTAATGCAAGTTAATCAAACTAGAAGGTTAAAGCCATGATGCTTTCACTCCACAATAGGGTGTTATACCATCATATAGGCACCCAGTAAACAAAACAGCTTGTACATTCCAAACACAGATGATAGTCAGTTGGAAATGTAGAAACCTGATCGCAGAGCTTCTGAAATAAAGAATTTCTCCATTGAGATGTGATGCCTAGCTCTACCCTCCTCTTGGTGGCCTGCGTCCATACTGACATGATGTAAGACTGCACATGGAAACTGGCCTACCGGTATTAACAAATCTGGTTCAATACATTAAATATTGCTGTACATGTTCAACATTGTACATTTTTCCCGACAAAAAAATAAAATTGCTAGAAATTAGGATCATCATCAGTATCAAAGAAAGCAGCATTCGTCATGGAAAATGTGCTTTTAAAAACATTTTGTTCAAAGCCTTCCTTTTTCTTTATCTTTGGACACCAGACAAAGTTAGACACATCAGATACAAGACAGAAATTTAAGAAGTGTGTTTTGCATAACGTGAACACGTAGCTATTCCATATTCTCAAAGATTGAGGTTGAGTTCAAACACATTTCCCAAGTAAGTTTAATTGTTTGATGTTAAAAGTCTTCCTTATTGCCTGTGAAAGTGATACTTTACAGATATCTTGCAGACATACAAGTCCCTTAAAAAAAAAGAAACGTCTAAAAACAATACATGGCAATGGGGACAATAGACCCTTTTCCAGTACACGACACACTGACGTCACGTACGACTCTTGGCAGGAGTAAGAAAGCCATCTGCCTGAATTTACGTTTTTATTAGTTCTAAACAAAATACATTTAGGTTCTCATACGCTTACAATGGATGTTTTGACATTTGCTTGAACAGTAGTTAAGATGATATTTGCTTGTGATCTTTGCAAAATAACTATTTTGAATGTAGCAGTTAGCTAGAATGCTAACGCTCATTGATATAGGCTGTAGCAAAAGCTAGCCAAAGAGCCATTTTACTGGTTGAAGTGTAATGCAGTTGATTTGCGATGACAAACATATTAAACAGGACATTATTACGAGCCTTAAAATCCAACTATACTCCAAAAGTAGTGTGATATGCACTCTTAAGCAGCATGTTCTGTAAGAACTCCCGTGTTCCGCTACCAACTTGCAGCGTCGCCCTCGTGCGCCAATGTTTGCAAACACAGAAAGGTGTCAAAAGCAGTAGAAACAATGGAAAAACAAACTTAAAAGCGTAAACAAATACTTCATGAAATAACAATCCTGTACAGTGTTAAACTACAGTGAAGCTCCAAATGTATTGGGACAGCGACATGTTGTTTTGGCTCTGTACTCCAGCATTTTGGATTTAAAAAAAAAGGCAGCTTAAATTTGAGGGTATTTTCATTATTAAACATCGGGAGAATAGTTTAGAAATTACAGCACTTTTGGTAATTCATTAAAGACTATCCATAATCGTGGTAGCATACACATTAATATAGAAGTGTTTAAAAACATTCTATTTCTTATATACGATAAAAGTGACTCTAAAAATGACAATACATTATTTCAGATTAATTTCTATTGGGCACAAAATCTGACACAACCAAAACCAACAGCAAATGCATCCACCAAGTTTATAGAGTCACAAGCTTGATGTAATCATTGTGTGCTAGGAATATGGGACCAAATACAAAACTTTAAATATACCTCCAAATGTTTTGGAACAAATTCACTTAGTCCCCTAAAATGTGCGGGGGCCTATGTACAAAAAGTGTGGTAATTTCTAAACGGTTCACCCGATGTGGAGGAAAATACCCTCAAATGAATGCAGACAGTCTGCACTTTAACCTCATTGTATCATTTCAAATCCAAAGTGCTGGAGTACAGAGCCAAAACAACAAAAAGTGTGCCACTGTCCCAATACTTGGAGCTCACTGTATACAGTGCAGTCGGGAAGTATTCAGAACCCTTCCCCCTTTTTGTTACATTACAGCCTTATTCTAAAATGGATAAAAACAAATACCTTATTTACATAAGTATTCAGACCCTTTGTTATGAGACTGGAAATGGAGTTCAGGTGCATCTTGTTTCCATTGATCATCCTTGAGATGTTTACAACTTGGAGTCCACCTGTGGTCAATTCAATTGATTGGACATGATTTGGAAAGGCACACACCTACGTATATAAAAAGGTCCCACAGTTGACACTGCATGTCAGAGCAAAAACCAAGCCATGACATTGAAGGAATTGTCTGTAGAGCTCTGAGAGAGGATTGTGTCGATTCACAGACCTGGAGAAGGGTACCAAAACATTTCTGCAGCATTGAAGGTCCCCCCCAAGAACACAGTGGCAGCCATTATTCTTAAATGGAAGAAGTTTGGAACCACCAAAACCAAGATTTAACTATTTGGGCCTGAATGCCAAGCGTCACCTCTGGAGGAAACCTGGCACCATCCCTATGGTGAAGCATGGAGGTGGCATCATCATGCTGTGGGGATGTTTTACAGTGACAGGGAGACTAGTCAGGATCGAGGGAAAGATGAACGGAGTACTCCCTAAATTTGTTTTATTCACTGCTTTAACACACTCTGCCAACCCGGATGTCCCAGCCATCTGAATCCTGGCTTAGGAAGACCACCAAAACCCCTGAAATTTCCAACCCTAACTACAACATCTTGCGACAAGATAGAACTGCCAAAGGGGGTGGTGTTGCAATATACTGCAGAGTTCTTACTAGCCAGGTCCGTATCCAAACAATTTGAGCTTCTATTTTTTTTTTTTTATTCACCTTTCCAGAAACAAGTCTCTCACCGTTGCCGCTTGCTATAGACCACCCTCTGCCCCCAGCTGTGCCCTGGACACCATATGTGAATTGATTGGCCCCCCATCTATCTTCAGAGCTCGTGCTGCTAGGTGACCTAAACTGGGACATGCTTAACACCCCGGCCATCCTACAATCTAAGCTTGATGCCCTAAATCTCACACAAATGATCAATGAACCCACCAGGTACAACCCCAAATCCGTAAACACGGGCACCCTCATAGATATCAGTTGAGAACAAGTTCTCATTTACCCTACCTGGTTAAATAAAAAGGTGAAATATATATATATATATAAAGTTCCTTTCAACAGGACAATGACCCTAACTAAGCACACAGCCAAGACAACGCAGGAGTGGCTTC
The DNA here is from genome assembly GCF_016432855.1 of Salvelinus namaycush. Lineage (NCBI taxonomy): Eukaryota > Metazoa > Chordata > Actinopteri > Salmoniformes > Salmonidae > Salvelinus > Salvelinus namaycush. The sequence goes on along the minus strand of NC_052318.1, from coordinate 43,764,110 downwards.
GGGACAAGTCTCTGAATGTCCTTGAGTGGCCCAGCCAGTGCCGAGACTTGAACACAATCTAACATCTCTGGAGAGACCTGTAAATAGCTGTGCAGTGACGCTCCCAAGCCAACCTGACAGAGTTTGAGAGGATCTGCAGAAGAGAACGGGAGAAACTCCCCAAATACAGGTGTGCCAAGCTTGTAGCGTCATACCCACGAAGACTCGAGACTGGCAGCAATTACAAAGGTGCTTCAACAAAGTACTGAGTAAAGGGTCTGAATACTTATGTTCATGTGATTTCATTTACATTTTTTATACATGTGCAGAAATGTCTTGAAACCCGTTTTTGCTTTGTGAATATGGGGTATTGTGTGTAGACTGAGGGGGGAAGAAATGACAAATCAATTTTAGAACAAAGGGTGTAACGTAACAAAATGTGGAAAAAGTAAAGGGTTCTGAAAACTTTCCGAATGCACTGTGTGTTGAGTCCCAACCAAATTCTTGAGATGAAAGCGATAAACTTGTCACAGAGTACCAGTCAAAAGTTGACACACCTACTCACTCAAGTTTTTTTGTTGTTGCTATTTTCAACATTGCAGACTAGTGAAAACAAACTATGAAATAACATATGGAATCATGTAGTAACCAAAGTTAAACAAATCAAAATATTTTATATTTGAGATTCTCCAAAGTAGCCACCCTTTGCCTTGACAGCTTTGCACACTCATGAATTCTCTCAACCAGCTTTGTGAGGTAGTCACCTGGAATGCATTTCAATTAACAGGTGTGCCTCGTTAAAAGCTAATTTGTGGAATTTCTCTTTCTTTCTTAATGAGTTTGAGCCAATCAGTTGTTGTGACAAGGTAGAGGGGTATACAGAAGATAGCCCTATTTGGTAAAAGACCCAGTCTATATTAATGGCAAGAACAGCTCAAATAAGCAAAGAGAAACAGTCCATTACTTTAAGAAGTGAAGGTCAGTCAATGCAGAAAATTAAGAACTTCAAAAGTTTCTTCAAGTGCAGTCGCAAAAACCATCAAGCGCTATGATGAAACTGGCTCTCATGAGGACCGCAATAGGAAAGGAAAACCCAGAGTTACCTCTGCTGCAGAGGATAAGTTCATTAGAGTTACCAGCTTCAGAAATTGCAGCCCCAAAAAAAAACACTTCAGTGTTCAAGTAAGACTCATTTCAAAATCAACTGTTCAGAGACTGCGTGAAATCAGGTCTTCGTGGTCAAATTGATGCAAAGAAACCACTACTAAAGGACACCATTAAGGAGACTTGCTAGGGCCAAGAATAACAAGCAATGGACTTCAGACTGGGGGAAATCTGTCCTTTGGTCTGATGAGTCCAAATGTGAGATTTTTGGTTCCAACCGCCATGTCTTTGTGAGACGCAGGGTAGGTGAACGGATGATCTTTGCATGTGTGGTTCACACAGTGAAGCATATAGGTGGTGTGATGGTGCTTTGCTGGTGACACCTTCAGTGATTTTCAAATTCAAGGCACACTTAACCAGCATGGCTACCACAGCAGTCTGCAGCTATATGCCATACTATCTGGTTTGTGCATATTGTGACTATAATTTGTTTTTCAACAGGACAATGACCCAAAACACACCTCCAGGCTGTGAGGGCTATTTGACCAAGGAGAGTGATGGAGTGCTGCATCAGATGACTTGGCCTCCACAATCACCCGACCTCAACCCGTTTGGGATGAGTTGGACCGCAGAGTGAAGGAAAAGCAGCCAACAAGTGCCCATCATACGTGGGAACTCCTTCAAGACTGTTGGAAAAGCATTCCTCATGAAGCTGGTTGAGAAAATGCCAAGTGTGTGCAAAGCTGTCAAGGCAATGGGTGGCTACTTTGAAGAATCTGAAATATATTTTGATTTGTTTAAAACTTTTGGTTACTACATGATTCCATGTGTTATTTCATAGTTTTGATATCTTCACTGTTGTTCTACAATGTAGAAAATAGTAAAACTAAAGAAAAACCCTGGAATGAGTAGGTGTGTCCAAACTTTTGACCGGTACTGTAGATCACAATATTGCAAAACATGCATCTAGAGTTAGGATTTGGCCCTGCGTCATTAGGGTCATGACACTTCAAATGTGTATTAGCAAAAATGAACAGTTTAAAATTGCAAACAGAAATGTTAAAGTAATTACACCATGCTAAGGTGAACCATTTACTATGGCACTGTACTTAACCTTTGTCCTTCCATACGACAGAACAAAAAAAATCTGAACAACTTAACTGAAGGCACATTTAAAAGCTAGAATCAGCAGTTGAAACAATGACAAAGTGTTACCCCGCCTCTGTTTTGGTAAAAAGCAGAGGGATGGACCTGGAGAAATGTAACCACTCAAATTCATAGACAGAGCTATGGATGCAAGGACTTACAGTCAAAAATATAAAAAGGATAGTTTTAACCATTTTCTGAAGCTAAATGTAAATGAGTTTACATTTACGTTGTTTACAAACATAGTAAAGAATCTGTAGGGGTATGACAGTTGAACTAAGCTCACGAATCATTTATAGGTTATATTCAAGAATCAATGGATATATCATTAATTTAGAATGCCAAAAACGAAGTGTTCTAGCTTTAAGTTACGATGATGTTGAGCAGGAAAGGATTTGGCATAGGGTCCTACAAAGCCTTTTTTCATGCAAACCACCTGTAAGACTGTATGGCCTGTTGAAATCAATGGATATGCTTAGCGCCCTCCACAGGGTTCAAATGTAAAGTGCATACAGTGCATACAGTACACAAACACACACTACAGTCAACTGAGACGTTGCGTCTTGAGGCCCTGAACATTGTATTCCCTGGGCTTAACCCAATCAAAACCAGTAACTGAGTTTCTGGGGTAAGAAACAGTAAACTCCCTTCCTTTTTTCCAATAAAGAAAGTGAATACTAATTCGACTGAGGTGTATAAGTGTAAAGCAATTATTTTCCTGCACTTTTCCTGAAATAACCTAACCTAGTGCAAAGAGTCCTCTTTTTTTTGGCTTGAATAACAGAGTAGTCCCAGAGATTAATCATAGTTACAAAAAAAAGCTTTGGTTAAAAACAAAGATGAAGTGTCAGAGAGTATGCGCTTGGTGAGGACTTAGATGGCTGATGTAGCGTCCATGACTGTCCAGGTTGTGTCCATCATACCAGGAATGCTGTTTGGTGGATGTAAGAATGGCAATAGAAAATATGTCCATACAAGAGCTGTTACTTGACATTTGTCCATGGTAGTAGGGGTGCTGCAGGTGATAAGGGGTGTTTTTTGTTTAGACAGATTCTGCTGGCTGTAAGGCATCACAGTTGATGGCTCAGTTGTCTCTTGGCAGTTTTGAGCCGACTGGTAATCAAAGATCATGGACGGTCATCAGTTTCCTCTCTAAGCTCTGTAGGAAACGCGCACACTTCAGCGGGAGTCATCCATAGGCTTACCTGTCTATGACTCGCTCTCTATGGTGACTGTGACCGTCTCGGCTACGTCTGAAACACAAGGGTGAGAGGTAAGAGGTCAAGGTTCAGGCAGCTCACAGACACAGGGCTACATGACATCACAGGGATCTACATACCAGTTTTGTCGAAGCTGCCATCCTGATGATCCTCAATGTGGTTGATGGTGTCGCCAAGGACATGCTTGGGGCTTGCAGGACCATCTACAGAGCTGTTTCAGGACAAGGCCGGTATTAACTTCATGAATGAGGCGAGATCATTTACTGAATCAGGAATTAAAGAAATCAAACCAAGAAACCATGAATAACCTTTTGCCGTTGATCTGGAGGCCCACAGCTATCTGCTCAGGATCTAAGTTCACCAACCGGGTGACAAAACTGTTACCATCACCGTGACTGACAGAGAAAGGAGAGCACAAGGGGGGGGGGACATTAGGCATTTAAATACCTACAGTGGAACTCAAACTAGGTTTTTATTGACTAAAAAGGCAGTACTGACTAAGAAGCAAAACTATTATTAAGCTCCAACAGAATAGATGGATAGGTGACTTTGTGTTTTCACCTGGTGTAGATGGGAAACATCCAGTACTTCTTCTGGTCTCCAAAGACCTCAGCCATGTTCCTACTGAATCCCAGAGAGAAGCCATTCTTGTCTGGGCCATTTCTGAAGACAGGAGCCCTGAAAGCCTCTGATATAAAAAAATATTAGTTGCAAGCAACAATGAACAGGGTTCAGAGGATGACAGAAATGAGACAAGATAAGTTGGATAACAAAGCAGCAATATGTACAGTAGAAACCATCGTCATTTAAGTACAATCTGTGAAAACATGACCATGTTTATCGCTCAATACCACAAGGATGACATAAGTGAAGTTAAGTCTAGTGCTATATCGTTGAATGCAGCAAGTAATCATTCTTAAAGTCCTTACTTAATGTATTGAGTGTATTAACCAATTCTGTGGTCAATTTGACTAATGGTTTATGACTTGAAATATTTTCAGCGTCAGTGTATTGCAGTGGAGGCTGTTGAGACAACGACTTATAATAATGGCTGGAAACGGAGCGAACGGAAAACACATTGAAACCATGCATTTGATACCATTCCACTTAATCCTGCCCCAGCAGTTACCATGAGCCCTTCCTCCCCAATTAACATGCCACCAACCTCCGGTGGTGTATTGGTAGGCTATATTTTGCGGTCATTTTTGAATTCTGGGACTTTATTTTGTCAAAATCTGTTTGTTAATTACTTCAATCTCAGTTGGTACACTCCATATTAGCTTTAATAAAATAAATAATTCAGTATACTTTCACAGCTGTAATACGCTGACTGCACAAGCGGCAGAACTTCTACTTTCCCAAATAAATGACACACTTTTCACTATGTTCAGGCCACATAATACAGCAACAATATGATTACACAGAAAGTAATCACGATATTTCACATTATTCATCTGCACAATTAAAATCTAACATTCATTTGCATGAGACAAAGTCCACCTGACAAATAGTTACTGCTCTAGTATCTCATGGTGCCACTGGTGCTAATAACATCTTTAGAGTCACCAACCGGTCTGGTGCAGCCATCTAAGGTTGCAGTGACTTTATATTCACAGTTATTATATAGAGCAGGTAGCCAAGCGTTTAAGAGAATTGTCTGTAACTGAAAGGTCACTGGTTCAAATCCGAGCCGACTAGTTGGGGGGGGGGGGGGGGGGGGGACTGTTGATGTGCCCTTGAGCAAGGCACTTAAACCTAATTGCTCCTGTAAGTTGCTGTGGATAAGAGAGTCTGCCCAAATTTCATGGCCCCGTGTCCATCAGTTCATTTTTTATAGCCCTGGTGAGATATGGTGCCATCTAGTGGTGTAATGTGGCCAACTAAGAATTCAGCAACTAAACATTCTCAAATTCATTACAGGCTAACTTATTGGGTCTATATACCAAACCTGTTGTCAATTGGACTTATGATTCATGAGAAGATATATATATATATTTTTTTTTAGCATTAGCACTAATGTGCATCTATTAGGTACAGTGTGGCTATATTTGAATGCAGCATAAAAAATAAATAATAATAATAATAATCTCTCCATAAAATGAAAGACTGATGTAATGAGCCTAACTTCAGGCTAGGCCTCTATTTTCTCCACTTCCTTTCTGATTGACGTGCCCAAAGTAAACTGCCAGTTACGCAGGCCCAGATGCCAGGATAAGAATATAAATTGGTAGCATTGGATAGAAAACACATTGAAGTTTGTAGAAATGTTAAAATAATGCATGAGACTAACACAATTGATATGGTAGGAGAAAATCCAAAGAACAACAACAACAAAAAACTGATTGGTTTGAGATCCTATGCTCTTCCATTAGAACGTATAGGGTCAATGTTAAATCCGGCTCCCAGTTTGCAATTCCTATGGCTTCCACTAAATGTCAACAGTCTTTGTTCGAGATTTTAGGCTTGTTTCTCCCCAACAAGGAAGAATTTTGAGTTTTGGCACTGGGAGTCATAGCTGGAAATCAGTCTGTGCGCGCTCATCTGCGTGAACGTGCCTTAGGCATGCTGCAAGAAGGCATGAAGACTGCAGATGTGGCCAGGGCAATAAATTGCAATGTTTGTACTGTGAGACGCCTAAGACAGCGCTACAGGGAGACAGGACGGACAGCTGACCGTCCTCACAGTGGCAGACCACATGTAACACCTGCACAGGATCGGTACATCCGAACATCACACCTGCGGGACAGGTACAGGACGGTAACAACTGCCCGAGTTACACCAGGAACGCACAATCCCTCCATCAGTGCTCAGACTGTCCACAATAGATATCCTCCTCCCTCATGTGGTACCCCTTCCTGCAGGCTCATCCTGACACGACCCTCCAGCATGACAATGCCACCAGCCATACTGCTCGTTCTGTGCGTGATTTCCTGCAATACAGGAATGTCAGTGTTCTGCCATGGCCAGCAAAGAGCTCGGACCTCAATCCCATTGAGCACGTCTGGGACCTGTTGGATCAGAGGGTGAGGGCTAGGGCCATTCCCCCCAGAAATGTCCGGGAACTTGCAGGTGCCTTGGTGGAAGAGAGGAGTAACATCTCACAGCAAGAACTGGCAATTCTGGTGCAGTCCATGAGGAGATGCACTGCAGTGCTGTTACTTTTGATTTTGACCCCCCCCTTTTGTTCAGGGAAACATTATTCCATTTCTGTTAGTCACATCTCTGTGGAACTTGTTCAGTTTATGTCTCAGTTGTTGAATCTTGTTATGTTCATACAAATATTTACACATGTAAAGTTTGCTGAAAATAAACAGTTGGCAGTGAGGACGTTTCTTTTTTTTGCTGAGTTTACATACAATTGGTTTCAAGTCTCTAGGTCAAACAGGGCGAAGGCTATGAGGGTTTACGTGAGACTGCTTATAACAGCGCCACAAATAGGCCAATTGGTGCCATTCTTTTGGACCATGTTACCCATGCCATCGAGTTTCTGTGTGCCAAATCAGAAGAAAAAAAGTTCCCAATTTATGCTCAAGTTATTTGACCATGTCAAGAAAAAAGAAAGTCAGAGAATAGGTTCTGAATCACTAATTATAACCAACAATAAAAAGGTGTCAACAATCAAGACAATAGTGGATGAGTTACTGTGTTGAGTATAGTGAGGCATGGCAGCTACCTATGGTGGTCCTGTTCTTTCCCACAAGCCAGAGATGGTAGCTGAAAAGCGACAGGATGCTGATGAAGAACATGGCCGCCACAAAAAACAGAAACAACACGTGGAATTTGGCGTGAGTGTCAGGCAGCTGATTCTTGAGGGAAGAGAGAGAGAGAGAGAGAAGAGCCGTTAGTGACGTCATACTCTTCATCCGCCACATACAGTAGTAACGTTCACCTTCTGCACAGACACACAGGATATAACACATCAGTCAGTTGTAAAATGACCTATGAAGACCTCAATCTGGAGTAGCAGACGCTTAGCCTACATGACTGTTCAAGTGAATGGCTCCAGAAGGTACTATATACAGTACAGACCTTTTGGTTGTTACGCACAATACAACATGCTGAACAACCAACCCTGTCCGACTCCACACTCGCCCTCAGTTTGGCCAAGATGACAGTGGACATTCATTGTCACGAGCAAGGCAGCATATAACACAAGCAAGGACAGAGGCCTAGTCTTACCACTCAAGGGGGAACAGACAACGGCTTATGTTGCAAGACAACGGCTTAAGTTGCAAGACAACAGTGTTTGACACATACTGAAGAGAATCCGTCAACAGCAATTTGTACTTCTGAGAGACAGAAGCCTTGCGAATGCCATTATGGGTTGAGCTTCTTGACCTTTCCTTAGTGACAATAGGCTACTCTAAGAAGTGCAACCTTTCTTTTTGACGAACCACAATGATCAGATGGCGACAATCTCGCATTTTACCTGAGGACAATCCCCAACAGATCTCCATCGGCAAAGCTTTAGGCAAAGTATTAGAGACAGGCAGATGATTAGTGCAGACATTAAGAAAGTGCAACTATCTTAGAGACATAAAAAGGACAACAACAAAAAAAAATAAGAAAAAAAGAGAAGAACAGGATTACAAAACTATTGGCACCTGCTCAATATCCTCCAGAATGTTAGCACAATTGCACATGTTCCCTCCCCCTTTCCACACTATACCCTACTGCAAACCACACAGCTAAATATAAACCAGATTCACACTAATTTCCCCTGACATGCAGACTGCTCAAGTTTGAGGTGGTTTATGTAGAGGATTTGGGGTATTGGCTAATTGGAACATGCTATCAGGGATCTTACTGCTTTCATTGGTTAACACTCAACTAAGTTCTAGCTAGTTAAGGAAGAAAGGACAGGCAGCTACAGTATTACTTACTGTCCAGAATTTGATGAAATACTGCAGGACGGTAGCGGCGATGAATGCACAATATAGCATGGAGTAGGCCAGAAACAAGACAAAGAACTTGTAGTTTGAAAATCCAACACAGTTATTCACCCTGAGAGAGAAACAGAGAAAACAAAAGTCAACGTGGCTTGTGCTGCTCGGTCTCCTTCTGAGAGCGGAGTAATCCTTTCCACATCACTATACCAGACAGATCAAATATGCTCATGCTGTAGAATGGACAGGATGAAACTCTCCACTGATCCAAATCACTATCAAGTCAGTTTTAACAATAGACTTCAAATGAAGGCAGGCGTATGTTTGAGCGGTATGGTCATGAGTGTACTTTGCTAAGCATCTATACTTCATGAATGGACCGTTACATACCATGGACAGTGATGGTCCATCTTCAGTACACACCTGAGAGAGAGGGAGAGTATGACAGCATGAAAAACAACGTGGAAGAAAGTATATAGAACGTTGCTAGTTTCGACTGCGCCGCTCTTGGTTGTACCGTCTTCCATATTTGGCGTTGTGAGGTGGTACCATTTCTTCTGGTTGGACCAATTGAAATCAACTTGATAGGTGAGCGCTACCATCAGTCCTGTGTCATGCCAACAGTAAAGCAACCTGAGACCATTCATGTGTGGGGTTGCTTCTCAGCCAAGGGAGTGGGCTCACTCACAATTTTGCCTAAGAACACAGCCATGAATAAAGAATGGTACCAACACATCCTCAGAGAGCAACTTCTCCCAACCATCCAGGAACAGTTTGGTGACGAACAATGCCTTTTCCATCATGATGGAGCACCTTGCCATAAGGCAAAAGTGATAACTAAGTGGCTCAGGGAACAAAACATCGATATTTTGGATCCATGGCCAGGAAACTTCCCAGACCTTAATCCCATTGAGAACTTGTGGTCAATCCTCAAGAGGCGGGTGGACAAACAAAACCCCACAAATTCTGACAAACTCCAAGCATTGATTATGCAAGAATGGGCTGCCATCAGTCAGGATGTGGCCCAGAAGTTAATTGACAGCATGCCAGGGCAGATTGCAGAGGTCTTGAAAAAGAAGGGTCAACACTGCAAATATTGACTCTTTGCATCAACTTAATGTAATTGTCAAGAAAAGCCTTTGACACTTATGAAATGCTTGTAATTATACTTCAGAATTCCATAGTAACATCTGATAAAAATATCTAAAAAAACTGAAGCAGCAAACTTTGTGGAAATCAATAATTGTGTCATTCTCAAAACTTTTGGCCATGACTGTGTGTGTGTGTGCGTGCGTATATATATATATATATATATATATATATATATATATATATATATATATATATATATATATATATATATATATATAAAGTTTCCACTCAAGAACCTGCAGCCACTAGTTAGCGCCGTTCTGCCGCAGAGCAGCGCCACAGAGTTCTATTGAGCAGTGGCCACTTTTTGATCATGCCTGTGATGACATTTCATTCACTCCAAACATGCTACATTCGCAGAGTAAATCGTCAAACTTCTCAACCATAGTTTTTCCTGAAAAACGGGCCACATATAGTAAAGACATGGGGTTTGGACACGTGTTTTTCTGACAGAATTCTCTATTGAGCGGACATTTGTATAAACCTTGAATGAATTAATCCTTTTATGGGTGAACACCCTAGAGTATATTACTTTGGAGTTGAAGCACCCAAAAAGACGCCGCGTAAAACCCCATGGTGCATCTCCTCTGAAACCCACAGTAATTGAACTGAACTCACATGTCACAGGTGGAGCAGTGGTGGCAGCGGTCGGGTTTGATCACCAGACAGTTGTCACAGTACCGGACGGCTGTGGAGAACACATACACCTGATCAATCATTAAATCCAAAGCTTGTGTTTCAACTACAGTCAATATGGAAATATTATTTTATACTAATACAATTGCCTAGTGAAATAGATTTTGTTTAACAAGTAATTTTTGTCTCAATTATAGGGGTCTAAATTATTGGCACTCCTAAAGATACTTATAAATACAATCAAACAAAATATATCTGCATTAACATTCTACTTTTTTCCTCTCTCAGCTTAAATAACTGTATTGTGGCCTTACATGGCTTCCTGTTTCACTAGGGTATAAAATGTGGTACATGCATGTAAAATCCTTTTGTCATCCATCCCCATGGGAAAAGGCAAAGCGCTCCCAAACGAAGAGACAAATGGTTGTTGACCTTATAAAAAATAATTAAATAACACTATTAGGAAGTTTAAAACCACTGGAACAGTGGTAAACTTGCCTGGTATTGGACGCAAGTGTATGTTGTCCCCACGCACAGTGAGGAAGATGGTTTGGCAGGCAAAGACAAAACCAAGGGCCAAAGGTGGACAATTACAGAACTTTGTTGCATTTTCAGGTCACCAAGTCTCCAATTACACACCAACTCCATGCCAATAGGCTCTTTGGAAGGTTTTCCAGAAAAAAAGCCTTTGAGAGCAAACAACAAATGTAACGCCTGGAGGTGAAGTATTTTTTTAATGTAACTCGGCAAGTAAGTTAAGGACAAATTCTTATTTACAATGTCGGCCTACACCAGCCAAATCCGGACGACACTGGGCCAATTGTGCGCCGCCCTATGGGACTCCCAATCATGGCCGGTTGTGATACAGCCTGGATTTGAACCAGGGTCTGTGTTGTGACACCTCAAGCATTGAGCTGCAATGCTTTAGACTGCTGCGCCACACAGGAGGGCATCTTAGCCAAAAACCTGGTTGCCTCTGCCAAGAAGCTGAAACTTGGTCACAAGTGGCTCTTCCAGCAAGACAATAACCCCAAGCACTAATTAAAATCCACGAAGAAATTGTTTATTGACCACAAAAACAACATTTTTCAATGGCCATCTCAGTCTCCGGACTTGAACCACATTGAAAACCTCTGGTTTGAATTGAAGAGGGCAGTCCATAAGCGCAGACGAGGGGTATCAAGGATCTGGAAAGATTCTGTATGCAGGAATGCTCCAAGATCCCTCCCAATGTGTTTCTTCAATCTCATAAAAACACTAGAAAAAAAGCTCAGTGCCATTATCCTCGAAGAGGGTGCAGGAGTATCGAAGAGGGTGCCGGAGAATTGAAACCAGGGGTGCCAATAATTGACACCTAGCTTTGAGATTTTTTTTATGAACTTGTAAACAAAATCTCTGAGCAATTGTATATGTATTAATTATGATCCTTGTTGATCATACAATGTAGCTCAGTATTTGTATCATTTATACAGTCTTTTTTCACATCTTTATCAAGGATGCCAATAATTTGGGACCCGACTGTATATCCCAAATACATAAAATAGCACATAAATTCTAATTGGCAACCTTGTTGGAGGTACACAAGGGGAGTTGGGGGTGGGTGGCAGTAACATTCTCACCTCCTGTCCCAGTGCGTGTATAGACAGGCAATCCTACCACCACCTTCTTCAGGATCTCCTGCTGAGTGTCTGGATGTTCCTCCTTCTCATACCGCTCCTTCTCCACTTTGGGCAGACAGAACTGATGGGAGAACAGAAAGGTGTTTCTCAAAGTACGCAATAACATAGGCTATTTATTACCGGTAGTCATGCATATTGAAATTAGGGAACAGTTTAAAATGTTGAAAAAAAGTTACTTGAGATTGAGGGCAAATCCCCTTCATAACCATACACTAGGGTTAGGCAGTATCCAGATGTTCATACCGGTTCTGTACCATACAGTATTACCGAATGTGCAAACAAGGGGTCTATTAAAAAAAATATATAAATACAATAATAAAAATACAGTATAAGGCTTGGGCAGTATCCAGATTTTCATAGCGTCACACTGTCTTCTCATTATGGGATTTACTGTATTACCAACATGGCACACAAGGGGGTAGTCCATTGGGCCTATACCATGATGCTGACAAAATATTAGCAAAATCAAAAGGCGCAGTTAGATAAATGCTAACGAGCAAAAACAAAATAACTGCAAAGATCGGCAAATCCAGCTCAAAGTTATACAAGCATAGCTAGCAGCTACCGAATGTCATTTTGTGTGAGTGTGGACATTGACAAGTTAAAATGAACGAGAGAAATGGTGTAAATAAAAGTTGATGCATGCTTTTCTGAAGGAAGAGCAGAATGTGTACATGGAGCAGATGAGAGAACAGAGAAAGAAAAAAAGAAAGAAAGAAAAAAAACGTTAGCAGGAAGCGAGGTGAAAAAAATGGCAGCTGTACAGAACTCTTCCAGACCTCTGACAGAAAGCCATAAGATGTGAGATGGCAAATATTTAGTAGTGAATGTCATACAAGTAACTTCATCACCTCATGTGCACCTCAGGGACTCAGCGATAGAACGCTATACACTCACCTCATCTCGCTTTCTCCATTTACAAAGAAACACGTGACTGTTCTGGGCAACTACAGTAAGCTTCATAATGTAAAATAATGTGACGGGTGAAATGAAAAACGCAATCTGTCATCTCTTAACTTATTACACAAGTTGACAGCAGCGGTTAACTTAAAAAGGTGCTACAAATATTCACATGTATTGGAAAAACTTCAAAGAAATAGTTGGCAGTATTGAAAAACCATCCCATGGCTTTTTCCAAATACCATGGTATAACCAACCGCCCAAGCTATATCTGAGAGCTAGAGATGCACAACGTTACCAAAAGTATGTGGACACTGTCAGCAACAGGTGTGGCTGAAATAGCAGAATCCACTTATTTGAAGAGGTGTCCACACACACATATATATCAAACATTAGGAACACCTTCCTAATATTAAGTTGCACCCTCCCCTTTTTCCCTCAGAACTGCATCAATTCGTTGGGACATGGACTCTACAAGGTGTCAAAAGCTTTGTTGACTTATGCTTCCCAGGCAGTTGTCAAGTTGGCTGGATGACGATTTTTGATACACAAGGGAGAGTTAAAACCCCAGCAGCGATGTAGTTCTTGACACAAACTGGTACGCCTGGCACCTCCTTTAAAAGCACTTAATCTTTTGTCTTGCCCATTCACCCTCTGAGTGGCACACATACACAGTCCATGTATCAAATGTCTCAAGGCTTAACAATCCTTCTTTAACCTGTCTCCTCCCCGTCATCTAGACTGATTGAAGTGGATTTAAAATGTGACATCTATATGGGATCATAGCTGTCATGTAGTCAGTCTCTCTTGGAAATCTGTTCTTAATGTTTACTCATATACATATATATATATATATATATATATATAAATAAATAAAACACACCAAAAGCTTGGATGCACCTACTCATTCCAGGGTTTTTCTTAATTTTTACTATTGTAGAATAATAGTGAAGACCTCAAAACTATGAAATAACACATGGAATCATGTAGTAACCAAAACAAGTGTTATACAAATCAAAATATATTTTGGATTTTAGATTCTTCAAACTAGCCACCATTTACTTTGACAGCTTTGCATACTCTTGGCATTCTCTCAACCAGCTTCATGAGGTAGTCACCTGGAATGCATTTCAATTAACAGGTGTGCCTAGTTAAGGGAATTTGTGGAATTTCTTTCCATAATGCATTTGAGCCAATCAGTTGTGTTGTGACAAGGTATGGGGGGTGTACAGAAGATAGCCCTATTTGGTAAAAGACCAAGTCCATATTATGGCAAGAACAGCTCAAATAAGCAAAGAGAAACAACAGTCCATCATTACTTTAGGACAAGAAGGTCAGTCAATGTGGAAAATGTCAAGTTTCTTCAAATGCAATAGTAAAAACGATCAAGCGCTATGATGAAACCGGCGCTCATGAGGACCGCCACAGGACAGGAAGACCCAGAGTTACCTCTGCTGCAAAGGATAAGTTCATTAGAGTTACCAGTAGAGGTCGACCGATTAAATCGGAATGGCCGATTAATTAGGGCCAATTTCAAGTTTTCATAACAATCGGAAATCGGTAATTTTGGACGCCGATTTAGCTTTTTTTTTTTTTTTTTACACCTTTTATTTAATCTTTATTTAACTAGGCAAGTCAGTTAAAAACACATTCTTATTTTCAATGACGGCCTAGGAACGGTGGGTTAACTGCCTTGTTCAGGGGCAGAACGATTTTTACCTTGTCAGCTCAGGGATTCAATCTTGCAACCTTATGGTTAAATAGTCCAACGCTCTAACCACCTGCCTCACGAGGAGCCCGCCTGTTACGCGAATGCAGTACGAAGCCAAGGTAAGTTGCTAGCTAGCATTAAACTTAAATCAATCATAATCACTAGTTATAACTACACATGGTTGATGATATTACTAATTTATCTAGCGTGTCCTGCGTTGCATATAATCGATGCAGTGCGCATTCGCGAAAAAGGACTGTCGTTGCTCCAACGTGTACCTAACCATAAACATCAATGCCTTTCTTAAAATCAATACATAGAAGTATATATTTTTAAACCTGCATATTTAGCTAAAAGAAATCCAGGTTAGCAGGCAATATTTAAACTGATGGATGCCACCCGTTAGATAAAATACGGAACGGTTCCGTATGTCACTGAAAGAATAAATGTTTTGTTTTCGAGATGATAGTTTCCGGATTCGACCATATTAATGACCTAAGGCTCGTATTTCTGTGTGTTATTATGTTATAACTAAGTGTATGATTTGATAGAGCAGTCTGACTGAGCGATGGTGGGCACCAGCAGGCTCATAAGCATTCATTCAACAGCACTTTCGTGCGTTTTGCCAGCAGCTCTGCTGTTTATGACTTCAAGCCTATCAACTCCCGAGATTAGGCTTGTGTAACCGATGTGAAATGGCTAGCTAGTTAGAGGGGTGCGCGCTAATAGCGTTTCAAACATCACTCGCTCTGAGACTTGGAGTGGTTGTTCCCCTTGCTCTGCATGGGTAACGCTGCTTCGAGGGTGGCTGTTGTCGTTGTGTTTCTGGTTCGAGCCCAGGGAGGAGCGAGGAGAGGGATGGAAGCTATACTGTTACACTGGCAATACTAAAGTGCCTATAAGGACATCCAATAGTCAAAGGTATATGAAATACAAAATGGTAGAGAGAGAAATAGTCCTATAATTCCTATAATAACTACAACCTAAAACTTCTTACCTGGGAATATTGAAGACTCATGTTAAAAGGAACCACCAACTTTCATATGTTCTCATGTTCTGAGCAAGGAACTTAAACGTTAGCTTTCTTACATGGCACATACTGCACTTTTTACTTTCTTCTCCAACACTTTGTTTTTGCATTATTTAAACCAAATTGAACATGTTTCATTATTTATTTGAGGCTAAATTGATTTTATTGATGTATTATATTAAGTTAAAAGTGTTCATTCAGTATTGTTGTAATTGTCATTATTACAAATACATTTTAAAAATTGGCCGATTAATCGGTATCAGCTTTTTTTGTCCTCCAATAATCGGTATCGGTGTTGAAAAATCGGTCGATCTCTAGTTACCAGCCTCAGAAATTGCAGCCAAAAATAAATGCTCCACAGAGGTCAAGTAACAGACATCTCAACATCAACTGTTCAGAGGAGACTGTGTGAATCAGGCCTTCATGCTGCAAAGAAACCACTACTAAAGGACACCAATAAGAAACATGAGCAATGGACATTAGACCGGTGGAAATCTGTCCTTTGGTCTGATGAGTCCAAATGTGAGATTTTTGGTTCCAACCGCCATGTCTTTGTGAGACGCAGAATATGTGAACGGATGATCTCCACATGTGTGGTTCCCACCATCAAGCAGCCATGCTGGTTAAGTGTGATGGTGCTTTGCTGGTGACAAAGTTTTATTTAGAATTCAAGGCACACTTAACCAGCATGGCTACCACAGCATTCTGCAGTGATACACCATCCCATCTGGTTTGCGCTTAGTGGAACTATCATTTGTTTTTAAACAGGACAATGACCCAACACACCTCCAGGCTGTGTAAGGGGCTATTTGATCAAGGAGAGTGATGGAGTGCTGCATCAGATGACGGCCTCCAAAAATCACCCGACCTCAACCCAATTGAGATGGTCTGGGATGAGTTGGACCGCAGAGTGAAGGAAAAGCAGCCAACAAGTGCTCAGCATGTGGGAACTCCTTCAAGACTGTTGGAAAAGCATTCCTCATGCAAAGCTGTCAAGGCAAAAGGTGGCTACTTTGAAGAATCTAAAATATATTTTGAGTTGTTTAACACTGTTTTGGTAACTACATGATCCCATGTGTAATTTCATAGTTTTGACGTCTTCACTATGATTCTACAATGTAGAAAATAGTAAAAATAAAGTAAAACCCTTGAATGAGTAGGTCTGTCCAAACTTTTGACTGGTACTGTATATATAGTATTTTTTTATACACTAAACAATTTAGGCAACATGGATGTTGATCCAGGAGGGGATTGAATGTCTCTGCTGTAACCACAAAGCGGGATCTTGACATCTAGCCACTTAGCTAGCAAACCAAATGCCTAGCTGGAGCCCTGAGCTGGATGTAATTTATTATACAGTTAGATGGCTTTATAGTTATACAGAACTTATAGTTATAAGCAGTGCCGTAGAACGAGGCAGGGATGCCCCAAATATGATTATTTTATTGAAAATCATATCTTTGGCATTTCAAAATATACCGTTTATACCGGGGTATCACACAATCCTACCACACACACACACAAACCCTGTCCTATGTTAACATATACTGTAAGGTGTAATTACAGAGCGCTTTAGGAACCGCCGTGCCTACTGCCCTGGCCACGTGGCATTGTGATGTAGCATATCACGGGAGGTAGAGCGAGTACTACTGACAAAGACAGATACACACACTCTCCGTATACCTCTTTAGAGGGGTTGGCGGGCCTGCTGCAGATAGTCTTCCAGTAGGACCAGATGAACATAATGAAGAACAGGTGAAAGACAACTAGGTATGATACTGTTGGAGAGAAGAAGCAAGAGAGACCATTCATACCTCATACGAGATCAAATATAATGCAATTATATCCATGAGGTCAAGGGATACATCTGGAATTTTGGTAATGAGCCCCTTTATCTACTTCCCCAGAGTCAGATGAACTCCTGGATTCCATTTTTATTTCTCTGACTGCAATTTGAAGGAAGTTGATAACTTGCGCAATGACTGGAGGTCAATGGGTAACTTCCTTCATACTGGACACAGAGACATAAAAATGATATCCACAAGTTCATCTGACTCTGGCGAAGTAGATAAAGGGGCTCATTGCTAAAATACCAAAGTATCCCTTTAACCCTAAATCACAACTTTTCATCCCATGCAAAACAAGTATTTAGTTTACCATGTCTAAATCACAAGTACCAAAGCATCAGTGTCACGTAGACAGAGTAAAGTTTGTGTGGGTTCAAGGTGGTGAAATCATGTGGGCCCAAGACAGTCAGTCTTAAATGCACCAGATGTTTCAGAATGTTACTTACTTTTTTCTGCATTATTTGGGATTGTTACTGAAAGAGACAAGGGGGTACAGAGAGAGAGGAGTTTAGAGAAGGCCTCTGATTTATGCTTTTGCTGAGTTACAGTACTAGGCTCACATCTACTTCCCCTTTCTCTCAACCCCCAGCAGCAGCCTGGTACTACCAGCAGGAGACCCACCAGTCACAGAACGCTTTGTTTTCCCTGCTGAAGGGATGCCCCTGACTACAGCATGTCATTGTACCATCACCAACAGCCCACAGAAACAGGCTAACCAGGTTAGACACAGTGAGTGGAAACAGTGTGGTTCACGAGGAGAGAGCTGGTCAGTTGTATTGGAATAAGTCAACTTGAGGCCAAAGTAGCCTCACATCAAATAGCTCTGAAGATGCTTGGCACAGAATCGAAGGCAGAATTACATAGCCAAAATGCAACCGAAGCTAAACAATGTCAAAATAAGAAATAAGGTCAGAGAAGAACAATTTCCAGTAGATTTGATTAAATAAAATATGAGATCGGACTAAATTAATCCAACATCCCCTCTATTCCAATATGGGACGAGGATTTAGTTTCCAGTCAATTCGATTGCGTCAATTTGTCTGTCCATTTCCTTCTAGCAACAGTGGCTTCTAACTATGGGCATGATTGGCTACCCACAAAAGGTAGCGAGTGTTTCACTCATTCTATTTCTATGGTTTCACTCAAGTAGCAAGTGTTACATTGTATTTTATCACTGTCACACTTGTACGGTGGTGACAATGATCCATACACATTATTACCCTGATTTCGTCCGAACAAGTTACTGTAAACTACCGGCTATACACATCCTCCAGCTGGGCAAGCAAGCAGTAAGGCAACTTTGTTTCAATGAAGAAACAAACCACGGTAACCCTCCAAAAAAAACGAGAATTTTATACTTACAGATACAGAGTTCAACGACGTATGCATAATAAGACCAGCCAACGACAAGGTTTATGAAAATAACAGGTATCCAAGATAAACTCCGCTGACAGCACCCTAGAACATGATGCGGCGCCATCTTTAATCCGCCTGGGGAAAATTGTGGTGTGACGTCAAAGCTCCAGATTTTTCAATAGACTAATGCCGCGTTCAAACAACTGAGAACTCGGAAATCTCAGACTTCCGACTTCAGTGCGTTA
This sequence comes from Salvelinus namaycush, assembly GCF_016432855.1. NCBI lineage: Eukaryota > Metazoa > Chordata > Actinopteri > Salmoniformes > Salmonidae > Salvelinus > Salvelinus namaycush. The sequence continues at coordinate 43,745,219 of NC_052318.1, read as the reverse complement.
AAACAACTGGGACCTCGGAAAAAAACGAGCTCCGACTGAAAAAAATTGATTTGAACGGTCATCCAACTCGGAATTTCAATTGGGAACTCGGGCCTCTTTCTTCAGCTCCGGTCTCCCGACCTGAAAATCACTGACGTCATGATTTTCTTCTCCATCAGATGAAACCACCACAGATATGTACAGCTGTGAACCGTGAACTGGTAAGCCACTGGAGACTCGACATGAATCGACAATCTTATTTAATTACTGAATCAAATTAAATTGTATTTGTCATATGCTTCGTAAACAACAGGTGCAGACTAAAAGTGAAATGCTTATTTAAAAGTCATTTTCTAACAATGCAGAGTTAAAGATAAATCTATATTTTGAATTATTATTGTGGGGATGGGTGATTCTAGTAATTTAGCTCAGTATTGCAATCCCTGCTCGCAATGTAAACTACACATTTGTTGCAGTTCACCACAGTCCTATTCAATTAGCTTCTCCTGACCATTGTATTTAGACTGCATGAGAAGGGATAGCATTTTCCATTATGCTTCACTTCATGTGTCAACATGAAAACCAGACGTTATGCCCTCGTTGACAAACTAGCCATATTTATTTAACCTTTATTTAACTAGGCAAGTCAGTTAAGAACAAATTCTTATTTACAATGACGGCCTACACCTGGATGACGCTGGGCCTATTGTGCGCCGCCCTGTGGGACTCCCAACCATGGCCGGTTGTGATACAGCCTGGATATTTGGGTGGAGATAACAGATAAGACACAAGATAGGCCTGCAGGTGCTGTTTCTTGTTTTGAATATGCAAACAAAAAATCATTCTGAGGTCTATTTATATAAGATTTGAATTTGTCACATATTTGCCCCGATGTCAAATGGTATTGATATATGAATTTATTGGATGAGTTGCCCCAAGCCCAGATCAGCTCCATCAACTACTCAGATAGTATCACAGTGCTAGGAGGTGAAATGTGACTCTCTCCTTATGACATATCTAAATCTCAAACCAACTTTTTTCTAAATCATCTGCTGTTGTTGACTCCCCTCACCTCAAAGTCAAATGCTCCTACCTCCAGCAGAGGGCAGTAGTGCTATTGAAAACACAAAGGCACCCGCAGACTAGTTAGTAGCCTACATGACCCAATTAAAGCTCTTTTAATTCAGCCAGCAACCATGAGAATATAGCAGATAAACAAAGTCAACACAATTGATCAACAGGCTACCTGTACAAAAAGGAGTGCAGATACAAAGACACGTTATGCTAACCCCTCAGATCTGATTCAGAATACACACACACACGCATGCACACACACACACATTCACAGACAGTAATGACTACATGGTTATGTAAAAATGGACTCCTTCCCAGAGCTTCCCATTAAAATAATTGTAAAACTCAAATCAACTCCCCTACCCGTGAATACACACACACACACACCCCGACAAGCAGACATGCTCTTAAACAAACAAAAAAGAGTTTGTGAGAACAGAACTCATGATTTAGATTTTGCACTGTGTTAGGCCCTGATAAATTACCTCAACATGACATGTGTTTGACACCTTTCCTAGAAGTTGCCCAGAGCCATAACGTGACCTGCCAGTGTCAACCAACATCCCTTGTCTCCGGGATAATGTTTCTAAAGGGTGAAGGGTGAGGCAGAGACAGAGAGAGCTTAGCGTCATCCCATAATTAGATTTTCTAAATACGATTTCAAACACAAGTGGTCCTTGTATTCAGATTACTGACTATGTGCTTTAGCCCTCTGGGTGGCAGCGTATAAATGAAACAAGCTTGTGAGTATTTACTGTAACTGCTGCTTTGGGGGTAATATATGTATTATATGTATCTCTCTGTATATCAGTGTGTGGCTGGTTCTCTGTAACTGTGTGCCTCTTTTTTGTCATGCTGTTCACCCTAAAGTGTTCTGGTAAAAGTAGTACTTCAAGTCTGAATGCAGACTTTGTTTTATTTCAATGTTAGCGGAAAAGAGGAGAGAGAATCAATCAAATGTATTTATAAAGCCCTTTTTACATCAGCCGATGGCACAAAGTGCTATACAGAAACCCAGTCTAAAACCCTAAACAGCAAGCCATGCAGATGTAGAAGCACGGTGGCTAGGAAAAACTCCCTAGAAAGGCAGCAATCTAGGTAGAAACCTAGAGAGGAACCAGGCTCTGAGGAGTGGCCAGTCCTCTTCTGGCTGTGTCGGGTGGAGATTATAACAGTGCATCACTACTCTGGACGGTTCTGACTTAGAAGATGTGGACAACTACAAATACCTAGGTGTCTGGTTAGACTGTAAACTCTCTTTCCAGACTCACATTAAACATCTCCAATCCAAAATTAAATCTAGAATCGGCTTCCTATTTCGCAAAACAAAGCATCCTTCACTCATGCTGCCAACCATACCATCGTAAAACTGATCATCCTACCAATCCTCGACTTCGGCGATGTCATTTGTCACCAAAGCCCCATATACTACCCACCACTGCAACCTGTATGCTCTCGTTGGCTGGCCCTCGCTTCATACTCGTCGCCAAACCCACTGGCTCCAGGTCAACTACAAGTCTCTGCTAGGTAAAGCCCCGCCTTATCTCAGCTCACTGGTCACCATAGCAGCACCAACCCGTAGCACGCTCTCCAGCAGGTATATCTCACTGGTCACCCCCAAGCCAATTCTTCCTTCGGCCGCCTCTAGTTCCAGTTCTCTGCTGCCAATGACTGGAACGAACTGCAAAAATCTCTGAAGCTGGAGATTCTTACCTTCCTCACTAACTTTAAGCACCAGCTGTCAGAGCAGCTCACAGATCACGGCACCTGTACATAGCTCATCTGTAAATAGCCCATCCAATCTACCTCATCCCCATACTGTATTTATTTATTTATCTTGCTCTTTTGCACCCCAGTATCTCAACTTGCACATTCATCCTCAGCACATCCTACCATTCCAGTATATTGTAATTACTTTGCCACCATGGCCTATTTATTGCCTTACCTCTCTTATCCTACCTCATTTGCACATGCTGTATATAGATTTTCCTACTGTATTATTGATTGTGTCGTGTCTTTGGCCATGCCGGATTAAGTGATATGACAAGCTTTCTATAAAATCCTTTCTCTGTAATTAATATCACCTGATTGAGATAATCATGTAAATGTAATTAACTAGAAAGTCGGGGCACCACAAAATAATATTTATAGAGCAGTTATCTTCCGAATAAACTCTTAAAGACCTAGTAATATTTTACATCAATAGCAGTCAATATTAAGTCTCATCTGAAAGTTGTAAATTCTTGGTTATCTTCACGAACCCTGGCTAACAAGTTGAATCAGCAATACAAAATTGGGTTTAATTATTTATTTACTAAATACCTAACTAATCACACAGAATTACAAATACACAGAATGAATCATACCTTGATTACAAATGATGTCATAAAGGAAAACGTCCCTAGGGGACGGAACAGATATGACAGCTGGTTACACAAAGAAAAGGGGGCTGGGTTTGAGTGAAAGAGCAGGAAGACTGAAGAACAAAGGGAGAAGCGATGTCTCTATCAGGCCATAGGCAGCTACTCTATCGTAAATACAGAATCTTATGCATTCTAAATTACCGCCCATTTGGAAAAGGAAAATGCAATAAATATTTACTCTGAGCTGCACTTCAATAGGTTGGTGGTATATGGAAGGTCGTGTTGCCCAACAGAGTCCTTTGTCCTTTGAAGAGTGTCTCTGGTGGTGAACTTGAAACGTTGCAGTGTCGTCGTTGTGTGGTAAACGGGATACTCTGTCTGTCCTTTCCCAGTGCACGCTTGGCGGCTGGAGTGAATCAGAGTTCAAAGTTCATACGCCGTTGCCATGCTTATATGCTCATGCTATATTCTGTCAGGTATTGTCGAAATTCATCATATTTGACCTGTCGATCGTCCTCTTCACGTGGGAATTCAATGCTAATTTCGTTAGGTAGCTGAGATTGGCTTTGCTCTGTAGGTGTCACCTGTCCTTCTAACGTCAAGGCCGTCACCTTAATGTCCCCGGGACAGGAAGTTACATTGTCATCAAGGCTTTATATAGGAAGGGAGAGGAGGGCGTGTTTCATAGTTTATAACCAATGTCTCTTCACGTGGGCGGGCCACTGAGTCGGGCCTAATTCACTCATGAAAACCCAATTCTCACATTTTAGAAGCTAAAATCACATTTCATCCCCTCACAAATAATTTCATATTCAAACATTTAAATTGCACAACAATTCCATGTGAATCTGGTAACTATAATGTGTAGACTTTCCACTGTACAGTTTGTCATCCTATCATTGATGAGAATGTCTCAGATGACAACCGAACTGACATCATATTCATTAAGTACCAACGCATATGTTCAATTGGTTGCATTACCAAAATATGGTTCATTTCCCCCCACCTTCTGATGCTCCCAGAATATCTATGTTAACCAAGGGATTTTCAATAGTCACATCAGTAGGGTAGAGAGAAGGAAAAAGGGGGGTGAGGTATTTATGACTGTCATAAACCTACCCCCAGGCCAGCGTCATGACAATTGTATGTTTGTTAATTCCATGTGTAACTCTGTGTTGTTATATGTGTCGAACTGCCACAGACACTGTGGCTGCGTCCGACAATACCCCCGGACAGGGCCAACCAGACAGGATATAACCCCACCCACTTTTCTAAAGCACAGCCCCCACACCACTATCTTCAACCACCAACTTACTACCCTGAGACAAGGCCGAGTATAGCCTACAAAGATGATATGGAATCATGTAGTAACCAGAAAAGTGTTAAACAAATTAAAAATATATGTTATATTTGAGATTCTTCAAAGTAGCCACCCTTTGCTAGTAGAAAGAGGAGGAAGGGAAGCGCTACTAAGGTACACAATAGTACATTTTGGTAGATAGAAGGTGCTCTTTGGTAAAAGGTGTAAATTGGTCATCAAAAAGAAAAGAGGACCAAGGCACTCTTCATATAAATAATTAAAATGCCTTTATTAGTATGGCATGTTCAATAGAAACAACGTTTTTTAAAAACCGACGCGTTTCGGCTGCATGGCCTTCGACAGGGAGTACAAAAAAAAAAGGGAATACAATGTCCTCTTTTGAACAGCTTTTCCAATTAGCCCTAATTGGAAGAGGGAGTGGTTACAAAATTGATTGGACACAGCTAGTAAGCAATAATATACACATTAAAAGGTGAAATACTGTAGCTATGTTATCATAAACATACAACTCCAAGCTAGAAGTATCAGAACACTTAGAAAGGTAGTTCTAACCTTACATATGACTGGGAGAAGTGTCAAGAATAAGAAAGCAATATATTCCATAGTACACTAGAACACAGCAAAACATGAACAACAGTCTAACATAGCTGAGGGCAATTGAGCAAAATGTCCACTAGATGACAGCAAATGGATCAATCACAACCCTACAGGAAGGGTGAGAAATCCATATCTTCATTTAAACCAGGGTATTTAGTGGCCTGTAGTTTGTAAATCCCAAAATGTTCCCTTTGGTTTAACTGTTTAAGACGGTCCCCCTTTCTAATATATTTGAGATTCTTCAAAGTAGCCACCCTTTGCCTTGACGACAGCTTTTCACACTCTTGGCATTCTCTCAACCAGCTTCACCTGGAATGCTTTTCCAACAGTCTAGAAGGAGTTCCCACATATGCTGAGCACTTGTTGGCTGCTTTTCCTTCAGTCTGCAGTCCAACTCATCCCGAATTCTAAATAAATCACTGACAGTGTCACCAGCAAAGCATCATCCTCCATGCTTCACAGTGGGAACCACACATGCGGAGATCAGCCGTTCACCTGTTCTGCGTCTCACAAAGACATTGCGGTTGGAACCAAAAATCTCCCATTTGGACTCATCAGACCAAAGGACAGATTTCCACTGGTCCATTGCTTGTGTTTCTTGGCACAGTCTCTTCTTATTATTACTTTAATAGTGGTTTCTTTGCAGGAATTTGACCATGAAGGCCTGATTCACTCTGTCTCCTCTGAACAGTTGATGTTGAGATATGTCTGTTACTTAAACTCTGTGAAGTATTTATTTGGGCTGCAATCTGAGGTGCAGTTAACTATATTCTCTGCAGCAGAGGTAACTCTGGGTCTTCCTTTCCTGTGGCGGTCCTCATGAGAGCCAGTTTCATCATAGTGCTTGATGGTTTTTGCGACTGCACTTGAAGAAACTTTCAATGTTCTTGAAATGTTCCTTATTGACTGATCTTCATGTCTCAAAGTAGTGATGGACTGTCATTTCTCTTTGCATATTTTAGCTGTTCTTTTTTTTACCAAATAGGGCTATTTCCGGTACACCACCCCTACCTTTTCACAACACAACTGATTGGCTCAAATGCATTAAGAAGGAAAGAAATGAACTGTTAACAAGGCACACCTGTTAATTGAAATTAATTCCAGGTGACTACCTCAAGAAGCTTGTTGAGAGAATGCCAAGCGTGTGCCAAGCTGTCATCAAGGCAAAGGGTGGCTACTTTAAAGATCCTCAAATATAAAATATATTTTGATTTGTTTAACACTTTTTTTGGTTACTACACGATTCCATATGTGTTATTTCATAGTTTTGATGTCTTCACTACTAGTAAAAAAAAACTTTTAACTGGTACTCTATGTGAAAGAAAGATGGAGACAGGGTAGAGTGGTGGATGGTAAGGATAAAGTGATAGATTAAAACAGGGGCACTCAACTACTATTTGAGAAGGTCCATGTCACACATATTTCCTAGATGACAAAGGTCCGGATGGATATTGCAATTTATCGGCGTAGTAATGAACCCCAACATCACGACCCATACAACCCCAAGCTGCTCAAACTGTTCCCACCCCTCTTGAGAATATTTGTAAAGAATATTTGTACATTTTAAAGATAATTTCCTGGAATTCTACACATTTTGCCATGTCTTTTGTGTATTATGATACCTGAGTGACTCAACAAAATAAATTGGGCCCCCGGGGGTCGAGGCCCCTGAACATGTAATCTGGTCATGATAACTACAATATTTAGATAGCTGGTTAGCCTAATTGACCCATCTAGCTAACATGGTCAGTAGTTGATCAACTAGATTTTTTGGACAAATTAAAAATATCTCTCTACGGTCTATCAGTGAATGACTTAAGAAGAGGAAACCTGACCATGCACTACCAAATTTAGAAATTGGACCTTGTACATTGTACTATTACAGCTCTCAGCAGCAGTAAGTTAAAAACCTGTGTGTCGGGACCCGGGGTCCATATTGAACCCGTTCTGGGTCCCGATCCGGATGGCGGTCCACCAGTTGAGTAGGACTTTAAGTAGAAGATTGGAAGATGGAAAGGAGTGGAGGGGCAGATCTAAAAATAGAAATTGAGGAATGATCCAAAAGTGAGGTAAGATAATAAAGATGGAAGACAGTGGATTCACACTGTCGAAATGGGTTGGACAAGATGGCAACAAGCTCTGAGTGGAGGGCATAATGAATTCCATTGGTAAATGTGTGTGCATTTGTTTGTGTGTGTGTGAGTGAGAGTGAGAGAAAATTGGGTCTCTGCTTCCAGGCGATATAGAAGGAGCGATCCCCTCCGGGATAAACGCTCAGCCCAGACAGAGCTCTGTGTTATTTAGCAATAACATTTAACATAAGTACGTTAGAGCTTTCATATTTCTCAAATTCCCCTAAAATCCTAATTCTCCACATTTACACAAATCCTATATGTGAGACAGGGATGGCTCCATGTTTCATTCAATTGAATTTCTGTCATTAATACAAAGGCTTGTTTGTTATCCTCTCTGATGTTGATTTTGATAAGCTGTTGGGGAGGTCATGGCAGTGGCTGGGTTTGTGTTGGAGGGACATGGTAATGTAGTTACTGTATCTCATGGTCACATCACACTCAGGGCATTTACAGGCAAACACTCTTCAAAGAAATGGACATGCTTAACAAGACAGGAATGCATACACAGAGACATACACATACACATACCAAAACCCATACCCATATAAACACATCAACATAAAACAGGCAAATATGCATATGTAACAACACAAGAGACATGAAGCCTAGACAGAGAGTTCTAAACAGAAATAGACTGCGATGTGGAGAGAGGAGGGGGTATCAGCAAAAGAGAAACAGAGAGTAAAAAAGGCGAGAACTGTGTCTGGGGTGGGATGATGACAGCTTCTGGCTCCGCTCCATCGCTGACGAAAGCTGCTTAGCCCCTCAGTTGCCATGGAGACCTGCAGGAGCAGCCAGAGAAAAAGAGGGTGAGGGGAGGGGCATGTGAGGGAGAAATAGAGGAGAAAGACCTGGTGGGGAGAGAAAGACAGAGGGAGGGATAGAGCGAGAGGAGAGAGAAACATACTGCAAGCAATTGAAGCATAGCCAGTCTGCAGAAAGGAGAAGGTGTATTGTAAGAGAGAATAAAGGTACATGTTCTGTTAGCAATAGCTGGGTGAGAAAAATAGAGCACAAAATCGGAGTACAACAGAGAAGAGTATAGAGACTCAAAATGGATATACAGTCAGAGAGTAGCGAACTCTCGCCGTGCGACCCACAGCCTGCTGGAAAAATCAGAAAGGCCTTCAAGCTGTTTGGGAAGCGCAAGCCAGGCAGCATCTTCTCCATGCGCGGCAAAGGCGAGGGGAACAACAAGTCACCTATCGCCAGGAGCAAGACAGTGGAAGGATTAACGGAGTCCGCAGCAGCAGAGCAGGAGCTGGAGAAGGAGACTGAGAAGGAGGAGGAACCAGAGGTGAGTCACAGAGAGGAGGAGGAAGCCCTGGAGGAGCCCCTGGGTGATGCTGGAGATCCCTCCATCCCTTCTGCTGGCCGTCCCTCCATCTCCTCTATGACCTCTGCCAAATCCCTCAGCTTCCTGATGAAGTTGCGGCGCAGCCGTCGAGGAGGACCAGACCGGAGGTTCCGTACAGAGTCCCAGCCAAAGGTACGCCAGCGTCGGGGCCTGAAGGGTCTCTTCAACAGTATGGCGTGGAACCAGCGAGAGAAGGAGGCCAGGGACGAGGCCGAGACCCCCCCGAGCCCCCTCCTCATGTCGTCCCGTACAAACAGCGTGGAGATCATCAAGGAGGACATGACTTTGACTCCCAGACCTGCGCCTCGCAGCCAGGATGTCCCAGAGCCTGAGCCTGGACAAGAGTCCCCTGTTTCATCGAAGAGCCCCACAGGGAAGGAGAGCTCAGCCTCAAGCCCATCAGAGACGACGGCTCCCTCAGTGACTACAGACAGTGTCACTGAATCTAATGAGGATGTACTGCCGCCTCTGCCCACCACTGAACCACCACCCTTGGATCCTGCTGTGGATCGTCTGAGGTCGCTGCTTGCAGACATCTCCTCTCTGATAAGCTTTGACTCGTTGACAGGATGTGGAGACATTTCTGCTGAAGTGGAGGCGGAGTGGGGCAAAGCCTGCCCTACTGTCGGGACCGGACCTGGGACCAAGGGAGCTGTGGCTGGAGAGACATCCTCATCAACTACTCTTTCAGCAAAACCTACCCCTATTTCTAAACCTGCCCCTATTTCTAAACCTACCCCTATTTCCAAACCTACCGCTATTACTAAAGCTACCCCTTCACCTACACCAACCCCTGTTCCTACTGCTACTACTAAATCTAGTCCAACCCCTATCCCAACACTTACTTCTAAATCCAAACCTACCCCTTCCTCTTCCCCCACCACTAAACCTACCCCCACCTTTACCCCTACAACCAAACCTACCCTTTCGCCTTCCCCCACCACTAAACCTACCTCCACCTTTACCCCTACAACCAAACCTAACCTTTCGCCTTCTCCCAACACTAAACCTACCCCCACCTTTACCCCTACAACCAAACCTACCCTTTCGCCTTCCCCAACCACTAAACCTACCTCCAACTTTACCCCTACAACCAAACCTACCCTTTCGCCTTCCCTCACCACTAAACCTACCTCCACCTTTACCCCTACAACTAAACCTGAACCTACCAGCTGGTCGATCAAACCTGAACCTACCCCGATTGTGACGACCAAATTCTCAACTATCCCCACAACTATAACTAGCCCTACCACTAAATCAAGCCCTACCCCTTTAACAAAACCCTACCCTCCACCAACAACAAAATCCACCCCAAGCCCTGCCCCTGTATCCAAACCTTCCCCAGTAGTTACCCCACCTCCTGCCCCTGCATCCAAACCTTCCCCAGTAGTTACCCCACCTCCTGCCCCTGCATCCAAACCTTCCCCAGTAGTTACCCCACCTCCTGCACCTGTATCCAAACCTTCCCCAGTAGTTACCCCACCTCCTGCCCCTGTATCCAAACCTTCCCCAGTAGTTACCCCACCTCCTGCACCTGCATCCAAACCTTCCCCAGTTGTTACCCCACCTCCTGCCCCTGTATCCAAACCTTCCCAAGTAGTTACCCTACCTCCCGCCCCTGTATCCAAACCTTCCGCAGTAGTTAACCCACCTCCTGCCCCTGTATCCAAACCTTCCCCAGTAGTTACCCCACCTCCTGCCCCTGTATCCAAACCTTCCCCAGTAGTTAACCCACCTCCTGCCCCTGTATCCAAACCTTCCCCAGTAGTTAGCCCACCTCCTGCCCCTGTATCCAAACCTTCCCCAGTAGTTACCCCACCTCCTGCCCCTGTATCCAAACCTTCCACAGTAGTTACCCCACCTCCTGTCCCAGCGGCCAAACCAGCTTCTGTAACCAACCCTGCCACTCTTTCACCAGCCACTTTCACCTCTGCCCCACCCCCCAAAATGATCTCAGTCCCATGTCTGGATTCCACTACCGCACCTCCCTCCCTAACATCCTTTTATCCTACGGCTGTCCCGAGCTCAGCATTTAAAATGCCCTATATCCCGGTTCCAGTGCCAGCCTCAGTCACTAGCCCTGCTCCTGTCCAAACCCTGACTCCCATTCTAGCTGACTCAAAGGCTCCCTCTGCCCCTACTCCAAAATCAGGCCCTATGTCTAAGGCTCCCCCTTTCCCTACCCCTGTCCCTACCCCAACTCCAGTCCCTATGTCTAAGGCTCCCCCGTTTCCTACCCCTGTCCCTACCCCAACTCCAGTCCCTATGTCTAAGGCTCCCCCGTTTCCTACCCCTGTCCCTACCACAACTCCAGTCCCTATGTCTAAGACTCCCCCGTTTCCTACCCCTGTCCCTACCACAACTCCAGTCCCTATGTCTAAGACTCCCCCGTTTCCTACCCCTGTCCCTACCCCAACTCCAGTCCCTATGTCTAAGGCTCCCCCGTTTCCTACCCCTGTCCCTACCCCAACTCCAGTCCCTATGTCTAAGGCTCCCCCGTTTCCTACCCCTGTCCCTACCCCAACTCCAGTCCCTATGTCTAAGACTCTCCCGTTTCCTACCTCTGTCCCTACCCCAACTGCAGTTCCTATGTCTAAGACTCCCTCTACCACTGCCTCATTCCCTTCTATGCCCTCTCCTGTTCTCTTCCTTGCCCCTATGCAGTGTACGCCCCTTGCCTCTGGTCAGGTGAAGGGTGGTGAGCGCAATGCCTCTCTAGATACAGGAGAAGACACGACGAGTCCAAACGGCTTGGATGTGCGGGGTGCCTGGAACAATTCCCCCAAGAGAGAAAAGAAAGGCCATGCTTCACAGACTGAGACACACATGGTCCCCCAGGGGCCCCCCACAGAGAAGAAGACGCCCCCAGTGAAGGCAGCAGGGCTCAGTAAGATCCCTGTCTGCGGTGGAGGCAGGGCAGGCAAGCTACCACTCCGTGAGTCCCAGTCCACTGACGACGAGGGGAGCTGGGACCCACCTACTCCAGGGCAGGAAGAGGAGGGTCCATGCCCCAGCATACGACACGGAGTCAGCAAAGACACAATTAGTAACTCCTCTGCTGAAGCTGAAGTTGAGGCCAGTCATGTAAAACATAGCCCAGAGGAGAGTCGTCAGCTCCGCCAACCTACAGTCTACAGCAGTATACCGCGTGACTCCAAGATCCCTGTCAAGCTGGGAGTCCAGTCCAACACCCCTGTCCCCCAAGGAGCTAAGGAGCCCCCACGCTCCAAGATACCTTTGTCCAAGGTTCCTGTCCGCAGGACCGGCAATAAACCCACAGCCACCGCAGCTGCAAGCGCTCAAAATAGAAAATAAAGATACGAGACTGCTTCAAACACAAACACCGTAATGGCTGCTTTCATCCAAAATCACTCTTTTAATATGATCACATGGGCACCGTTTGCATCCTTTTTTGTACTGTATATTTACAAGGACAGTCAAATATCTTCATGATTCTCTCAAATGGCACTCTATCCCACATTGTTTTCGTCTCTCTGCTTTAGCACACCACCATCAGCTCCAGAGCAACACTAACATCGCGTCTGAGGCTCAAGCACAACAACACACAAGCACAACAACACATCTCCCCTGGAAGGACTGTGACTCCCTTGTATTGTGCCAACATGACAGATGCATTCAACCAAGGTTCAGGTCTAAACCTGGAGTAGAATGGTGATTGAGGAGGACGGTCGTAACAAAGGGTATTTTGGGATGTATTGTTAAAGGATGCACGGTATGGTAGCATACCAAGGTCAGAAACAACAGCATATGGAAGAGAGTATCTTTCTAAGGTGCTTTTTTCCTACAGACTATCAGAGTGAAAAAATCTACTTTTTCTACAATACTTTTTATCTTTTGTTACTCCCTCTTTTTTGTAGAACTGTCTAAAAACCCTGTCTTATTTTCCTGCAATTCCTTTTGATAAGTGATACCGTAGTCCTTTTTTTCCTTCATCATGCCAAGAGAGGGTCCACACCTCTGAAGAAATGCAACAACCCAAACCAACATCCTATAACATCTCTGGATGTATGTAGCAGAATTGCATGCCAACATGAGCCAGAGGACTCCTTTCCTCTACTTTCCTCCATTTATTTTTTGACACTGTGTGGAATCATACAGCGCCTGCCTGCCTGCTCATAAGTAACACTGTCAATCACACTGTGAACTTTGGGAAAGACTTGTGCTCTGGATGGAGTTCATTATGGATAGGATGGCCCCTGTGGAAGGTTGGAACAGTGGGTAAGCCTGTAAAACAGACCCTGTCAAGTTTGAGTGGATCCCGAGAGCATCAGCCTCGGAGGGGTGCATCCCTTTGCTAATCCCACGTATACATAGTCATGCTCAGATGAGGACAATATCTGTGTGTATACATGACCTATGCTGTTCTGTTTCTTACTTCATCAATAAAATAACGTGAGTACACTGTATGTCACCTGAAAACAACCCTATAGGTCTCTTTGAGTGTGATGCTACACAGCCACTTCGCACCTGCTCTTTTCAGTAATGTGAGACTACGATTCAGTGTTCGTACAACAACAGCAATGTCCGCATCAGCTTTATCTGAATAGACGGCATAAGGATTTGCTCACACACGTACAGTGTGATGCAGTGTTTCTCATCACAACACCACAGTGTCAGCTGATGGACAGACATGTGTCAGCTTTATCTCTATAGATGGCGTAAGGGTTTGCATACACACTCCTCGACCTATCTCTCTCTCACAGTACATGCCGAGGAGTTTGCTAGCCCTGTCTCAAGCAGAGATAAAATGGTGTAACTTCATTTCATGTGCGGGTTCACCTACTTGATTGCTATCTCTTTGGATGTATAGGAAGCAGGGAAGGGTAAGTCAATGTGGGTCGTGAGGATAGATAGTGCGCGCACGTTCATGCACGTGTGTGTGGGACAGACAATATGAGCAGTCAGGGTAGGGCTCAATGGCGTGGTGACAAACTGTTCCACACGAAAACAGTCTCTACTGCAGTGGCATTACATAAGGCCTGACACCATTAGAACAGAGGAGGGGAGGGAAGAAGAGAGGACAGCATGGGAAAGAGGCGTTTTCCTGTCTTCCGATCATTTAACTAACCCTCGGGCCGGTGCCTCAAAATATACTGTTGGCATTGTGATGGTGACCATGGGCTGGGACTGGGATGGTCCTCAGTAGAGCAACATTCTACTATGGTCCAACCCAACTGACCTGAATAACAAAACGCATGAATGTCAGCAGAGCCTGGCCAATGAGCTGTGAGAGAACACACTGCAGGAGCATGCAGAAACTCACAGTCATATCAAGAATATGGTTTATAGCCTACCATAGGCATTATACAGTGTGTATGTATTATGTATTGTATAAAATAGTTTGGTTTAGATACTGTGTGTTTATAGTACTCCGTGTGAAATCCACTCTAGGGGTGTAATGCTATTGTCACGTTCCTGACCTGTTTTCTGTTGTTTTGTATGTGTTTGATGGTCAGGGCGTGAGTTTTGGGTGGGCAGTCTATGTTTTCTGTTTCTATGTTGGTTTTGGGTTGCCTGGTATGGCTCTCAATTAGAGGCAGGTGTTTGACGTTTCCTCTGATTGAGAGTCATATTAAGGTAGGTTGTTCTCACTGTTTGTTTGTGGGTGATTGTCTTCCGTGTCTGTATGTATGTTCGTACCACACGGGACTGTAGCGTTTTGGTTTGTAGTCTATACCTGTTCGTACGTTCTTCGTGTTATTTGTAAGTTCTCTAGTGCAGGTCTGTCTTCGTTCGTTTTGTTATTTTGTAATTATTCCAAGTGTTGTTTCGTGTTCGTATTCGTCAGTTAATAAATTCATTATGTTTTCTAAACCCGCTGCATGTTGGTCTGATCTCTACTCCTCCTCTTCGGACGAAGAGGAGGAGAACAGCCGTTACAGAATCACCCACCAAACCCAGATCAAGCAGCGGGTTAACGGACAGCAACGACAGCAGCAGTGGGTCAAGGAGGATTGGACATGGGAAGAGATCCTAGACGGAGAAGGACCCTGGGCAGAACCAGAGGAGTGTCGCCGCCCCAAAGCGGAGCTGGAGGCAGCGAAAGCGGAGAGGCGGCGATATGAGGATGCAGCACGGAAACAAGGCTGGAAGCCCGTGAGTCAAACCCAAAAATTTCTTGGGGGGGGGGCTCTCGGGGAATATAGTTGGGTCAGTCAGGGGACTTGAGCCAACTCCTCCTGCTTTACATAAGGAGCCGGTGAGGGCGGAGTTGGAGGTGAGTAACGCAGAGACAGTAAAGGAGCTAATGGAGAAATTGAAGGAGAAGGATATGAGGGATGTACTGGTTTGGTGCATGAGGCACGGCATCCGTCCGAATGAACGTATTGGTGAGTTGATGTCACCGGGTACCGCTCTCCATACTCGTCCTGAGGTGCGTGCTAGCCGTCTGGTTAAGACAGTGCCTACACCACGCACCAAGCCTCCTGTGCGTCTCCAGAGTCCTGTGCGTCCTGTTACTGCTCCCCGCTCTAGCCCTGAGATACGTGTTCCCAGCCTAATACCACCAGTGCTGGCACCACGCACCAAGCCTCCTGTGCGTCTTCAGAGCCCGGGTTCTCCTCCACGCACTCTCCCTATGGTGCGTGTCTCCAGCCCAGTGCCTCCAGGTCCGGCACCACGCACTAAGCCACCTGTGCGTCTCCAGAGCCCTGTACGCACTGTTCCTTCTCCCCGCACTCGCCCTGAGGTGCGTGCCCTCAGCCCGGTACCTCCAGTTCCGGTACCACGCACCAGGCCTATAGTGCGCTTCGAGAGGTCAGTGTGCCCTGTCCCTGCTCCCCGCACTAGCCTTGAAGTGCGTGCCGTCATCCCGGTACCTCCAGTTCCGACACCACGCACCAGGCCTACTGTGCGCCTCAGCAGGGCAGAGTCGGCCGTCTGCCCAACGCCTTCTGCACTGCCTGTCTGCCCAGCTCCGTCTGAGCCATCTGTCTGCCCAGCGCCGTCTGAGCTATCCGTCTGCCCAGCTCCGTCTGAGCCATCCGTCTGCCCAGCGCCGTCTGAGCCATCCGTCTGCCCAGCGCCGTCTGAGCCATCCGTCTGCCCAGCGCCGTCTGAGCCATCCGTCTGCCCAGCGCCTTCTGAGCCATCCGTCTGCCCAGCGCCTTCTGAGCCATCCGTCTGCCCAGCGCCTTCTGAGCCATCCGTCTGCCCAGCGCCTTCTGAGCCATCCGTCTGCCACGAGCCATTAGAGCCGCCCGTCTGTCCCGAGCCATTAGAGCCGTCAGTCAGTCAGGAGCCGCTAGAGCCGTCCGTCAGTCAGGAGCCGCCAGAGCCGCCAGCCAGTCAGGAGCCGCCAGCCAGTCAGGAGCCGCCAGAGCCGCCAGCCAGTCAGGAGCCGCCAGAGCCGCCAGCCAGTCAGGAGCCGCCAGAGCCGCCAGACAGTCAGGAGCCGCCAGAGCCGCCAGCCAGTCAGGAGCCGCCAGAGCCGCCAGCCAGTCAGGAGCCGCCAGAGCCGCCAGCCAGTCAGGAGCCGCCAGAGCCGCCAGCCAGTCAGGAGCCGCCAGAGCCGCCAGCCAGTCAGGAGCCGCCAGAGCCGCCAGCCAGTCAGGAGCCGCCAGAGCCGCCAGCCAGTTAGGAGCCGCCAGAGCCGCCAGCCAGTCAGGAGCTGCCCTACAGTCATGAGCTGCCCTCCAGTCATGAGCTGCCCTCCAGTCATGAGCTGCCCTACAGTCATGAGCTGCCCTACAGTCATGAGCTGCCCTACAGTCATGAGCTGCCACTCAGTCCGGAGCTGCCACTCAGTCCGGAGCTGCCACTCAGTCCTGAGCTGCCACCCAGTCCGGAGCTGCCATTAGTACAGAGTTGTCCCTCTGTCCTAAGCTACCTCTCTGTCCTGAGCTACCTCTCTGTCCTGAGCTACCTCTCTGTCCTGAGCTACCTCTCTGTCCTGAGCTACCTCTCTGTCCTGAGCTGTCTCCTCTATGTAGGAGGGGCCTTAGTGAAGGTTCCTGGACCATGGTCGGGGGCGAGGGTCGCCACTCAAAGGACGCTAAGGAGGGGGACAAAGACAGTGGTGGAGTGGTGTCCTCGTCCACCGCCGGAGCCGCCACCGCGGACAGATGCCCACCCAGACCCTCCCCTTGAGTTTTAGGGGTGCGCCCGGAGTTCGCACCTTGAGGGGGGGGTTCTGTCACGTTCCTGACCTGTTTTCTGTTGTTTTGTATGTGTTTGATGGTCAGGGCGTGAGTTTTGGGTGGGCAGTCTATGTTTTCTGTTTCTATGTTGGTTTTGGGTTGCCTGGTATGGCTCTCAATTAGAGGCAGGTGTTTGACGTTTCCTCTGATTGAGAGTCATATTAAGGTAGGTTGTTCTCACTGTTTGTTTGTGGGTGATTGTCTTCCGTGTCTGTATGTATGTTCGTACCACACGGGACTGTAGCGTTTTGGTTTGTAGTCTATACCTGTTCGTACGTTCTTCGTGTTATTTGTAAGTTCTCTAGTGCAGGTCTGTCTTCGTTCGTTTTGTTATTTTGTAATTATTCCAAGTGTTGTTTCGTGTTCGTATTCGTCAGTTAATAAATTCATTATGTTTTCTAAACCCGCTGCATGTTGGTCTGATCTCTACTCCTCCTCTTCGGACGAAGAGGAGGAGAACAGCCGTTACAGCTATTGTCATTTCAGCGGCATCACTTCTGGATGGGCTTAATGTTCTTTACCACGATCTTCGCTGTGACGTTTACGTCGTCACGGTTTAACGGGCCACAATACGTACTCTCTGTAATCTCTCGGTGGTAGTTAACTACGGTTAGGTTCACACGTACTCTATGTGCTATGGTAACACTCTCATCATCATGGGCATAAAATTAAAAGAGGAACCAGGCTGTACAGACCCTAGTGAGGGTGAAGGAGCCAACGTGAGTCACAGGGAAGGGTTTGGGGGCTGATTTGATCCAACTCAGTCACGGGGAAGTGGGGTGGGCTGGTGATGGGGGGCTGGCCGTTTAGCAAGTAATCGATATTTATAGATGAAGCACGACGCACGACGCAAGCTGCACAAACACAGCTCTGTTCACTAAGTGAAGCCAGAGGCCCTGAGCAGAGGAGAGCAGTCGACGTTGCGCAGGAAAAACACGAGGACTTCACCGCATCATATGCTGAATTAGACATCAGGACTGTGAAAACATCTCTCCCTGCTAAAAGAACAATACCCCCAGGCTCTATATATTTATGAGGCACGCAGGAGGACATGGTGGAGGCTGGGGGGGGGATTAACTGTAAGTCGTTCAGGATAATAGATAGGAACATGGAACCTCTACGGTGGCAGACTGGTAGCGATAGACTAGGGATGGTGTAGGGTAGGAAGGAGTAGTCAATAGTGGTAGAGCTATGTGGAGCAGGGTGGTTAGAGGCCAGGCACAGAGACAATAGAAGCATTACTGAGGGATAATAATGGATTTCACTGCAGGGAGAGAAGTGTGAAAATGTGGATCATATGGGCCATGAAAAATCTAGGATTATAATGAGCACTGAGCAGTAAATTTTGCATCTCTGTAGTAGTGTTTCTCCAGTCTGTTTCTCCAGCAGGTATGTATACATGACACTGGGACAGATGGATGACATTACGTGGCCAAGCACGACTCCAACACCATCATTAAGTTTGCCGACAACACAACAGTGGTAGGCCTGATCACCAACAACGATGAGACAGCCTATAGGGAGGAGGTCAGAGAATAACCTCTCCCTCAACGTGATCAAGACAAAGGAGATGATCGTGGACTACAGGAAAAGGAGGGCCGAGTACGTCCCCATTCTCATCGACGGGGCTGTAGCGGAGCAGGTTGAGCGCTTCAAGTTCCTTGGTGTCCATATCACCAACAAACTATCATAGTCCAAACACACCAAGACAGTCATATAGAGGGCACGAACACACCTATTCCCCCTCAGGAGACTGAAAAGATTTGGCATAGGTCCTCAGATCCTCAAAAAGTTCTACAGCTGCACCATCGAGAGCATCCTGACTGGTTGCATCACCGTCTGGTATGGCAACTGCTCGGCCTCCAACCGCAAGGCACTACAGAGGGTAGTGCGTTCGGCCCAGTACATCACTTGGGCCAAGCTTCCTGCCACCCAGGACCTCTATACCAGGCGGTGTCAGAGGAAGGCCCTAAGAATTGCCAAACACTCCAGCCACCCTAGTCATAGACTGTTCTCTCTGCTACCGCACGGGAAGCGGTACCGGAGCGCCACGTCTAGGTGCAAAATGCTTCTTAACAACTTCTACCCCCAAGACATAAGACTGCTGAATAGCTAATCAAATGGCTACCCGGACTATTTGCATTACCCCTCCCCCCCTTGTTTACGCTGCTGCTACTCGCTGTTTATTATCTCTGCATAGTCACTTACCCCTACCTACATGTACATATTACCTCAATAACCTCGACTAACCTGTACCCCTACACATTGACTCGGTACCGGTACCCCCTGTATATAGCCTCGTTATTATTTTATTGTTGCTCTTTTATTTTTTTAAACTTTAGTTTGTATAGTAAATACATTTTTTACATTACATTTTAGTCATTTAGCAGACGCTCTTATCCAGAGCGACTTACAGTAGAGTGCATACATTTTATTACATTTTACATACTGAGACAAGGATATCCCTACCGGCCAAACCCTCCCTAACCCGGACGACGCTATGCCAATTGTGCGTCGCCCCACGGACCTCCCGGTTGCGGCCGGCTGCGACAGAGCCTGGGCGCGAACCCAGCCCAGCCTGGGCGCGAACCCAGAGACTCACTGCGATGCATTGCCCTAGACCACTGCGCCACCCGGGAGGTTAAAAATATTTTCTTAACTCTTATTTTTCTTAAAACTGCATTGTTGGTTGAGGGCTTGTAAGTAAGCATTTCACGGTAAGGTAAGATATTCGACGCATGTGACAAATACAATTTGATTTGATGATATTACCAAAGGTGAGGGATGGTTTATAATGTCAGTGATAAGCTGCATTATGTATGTGACATAAAGCCTGAAATTGGAGATGAGATTATCTGTGAGAATTACACAGGAAACAGATGAATCTATGCCGTGTTATGCTTATACAAGACATGTCTATGCAAGCGCATAATGCACATTTAAAGAATGCTCTTAACGATACCCTGTATTGCTTATTATTCAACATGGATTATCAGTCACGTTGCTGACATGTTGAATACTATGACGATAAACAATGTGTTTTAGTATGGTATAAGACATGCAGATTCTATCAGGCTGTACCGTCAGGAACATAAAGCTGACTCTTGCTGCTTTCTCTAGTGTTGGTCATCATTTCATTCTCAACCAGCTAAAGCCAATGCAGCCATGGGCTTCTACAAACCAAACCGCCTCCTGCCCCAGATATGTTACACAAATTACCATCCCCACAATGCACTTGGGTAATTCAGAGTAACGTCTGTGTGTGTGTTTGTCTGCCTCTGCCTCAAAAGAAAGGATGAGCTCCTTTAGAACCTAATTTAGCATGCTTAATTTACAGTGTCTCCATGCCAACCCTACTAGGTCAACCAATGAAAGGGCTTGGTGAGTGGGGGGGGTCCGATTAATGAATAAGGGCCCCAACGTGCACACTCATCCCATTTATGAACACATGAATAGGATGATTTCTGTAATATTATGCATCTTACAATGCTTGGATGTATATTTAAGCAATAAAGCCTGAGGGTGTGTGGCGCAATGCGTCCTGCCTGTATACAGTCTTTAGCCGTGATATATTGGCAATATACCACAAACATCCGAGGTGCCTTATTGCTATTATAAACTGGTTACCAACGTAATAAGAGCAGTAAAAATACATGTTTTGTCATACCCGTGGTAAACTGTCTGATATCCCACGGCTTTCAGCCAATCAGCATTCAGGGCTCGAACCACCTAGTTTATCACTTCAAATGTGTCAGTTTGCTTAATATTGCATAATAGTATAACAACTGTACCTGCACATTTTAAATACAAAATATAAATGTTAAAAAAAGGATACATCTAGTTTGTGCAGTGAAGAAAAACTGAGTCAGTCTTGTCTGATTGGTGTGGTCTCTGTCTGGGTACATTCTGCAGACTACCCCTGCCCAATCTCCATCCCCCACAAAAATCAGTAAAAAAAGCAGCCAATCATTCCCTAATTCCTCATGTATTATCTGTATGTGGTTAAGCAGAGAGAAATTGTCTAATTAGTGTGCACCAGATGGATATTCTTGGCCATGTAGGAGTGTGCAAATTAGGTCACCCATTCACATGAGTTAAGAAGACTGCTGTTGAACGGCATAGTTAGCTAGTGTAAAA
This sequence comes from Salvelinus namaycush, assembly GCF_016432855.1. NCBI lineage: Eukaryota > Metazoa > Chordata > Actinopteri > Salmoniformes > Salmonidae > Salvelinus > Salvelinus namaycush. Next base: position 43,724,097 of record NC_052318.1, on the reverse strand, counting down.
GCAATGTAACACCTGTGACAGTGGCATTTGATATATCATCATAACTAACCGGCTTCACTGTATAATCTACAATATACAACAAAACATTACATGTTGAATATTTACCCGGTTACAATATATTTAGTATTGAAACATAAATATACTGGAATAGAAATAGTAACATGAAACAAATTAGTAAACGTATATGATTTATTCTTACATTTGTATAAAAAAAACATGCAGGATTAAAAATAACATTTGAATTAGCACTGTTCATATAAAAATACCAAATGTATATATATTTAAAATGCATAAAAAAGTGATTGTTTCCTTGGTACACATATGGAAAATACTTGAAGTGTGTCCATACTGTGTAGTCACACAGGCCGAGCATGAGGGTTCCTGCTTGACAGGTCAACTGGTCACAAAGAGCTAGTCAGTCCCCTTCATAACACTGTGAAAAATGTCCTATGAGCTAATCAACTGTCACCTCAACACTGTCAGAGAAGGCCCTTTGGTCTCGTGTGCACTCTCCCAGTAACCTCATTGACCATGTAACTACTTGCTACCTATGAGCTCACAGTGAGTGAGGGAGCCATTTCAGTATCATTGGATCTTAAAAGAATAATACATTTTTGATCACAGTAATTAAAAATACATCAGCTAAGATAACTGGGTCAAATAAGTAGAATCACATTTTTCTTTTCTATTTTAACTTCAGTATAATCATTCCAGAACACTGGAGATTGCTTTGCTCTTTGGTTTAACACAAATGGCTGATTTGTATGTTCAACATGCACATACTACTGACACATATTTAGATATGTCAAACAAAAAAAAGAGCAGATACAATTAAACCAATATAAATACATGTTCCATTATTTGTGACCTCAAAAAAGTCATTTTAAAAGCAGTAACTATTATAGCGCTACACAGGTCTTACAGCGACTGTGTAATAACTAAAAACAGACCAACTGCTAAGGACATCAATGACATCCAATATCACATGGTGCTTTACAATAGGAGCAATGCAAGGCCTTCTAAAACTTTCCCGAAATTAATGAGCCCATTCATTGGGTAGGGGAGCTGCACCCAGCCCACTGGTAGCCTGATATTACACAACCTGTCATAAGACGGACTTACATAAAGGCACAATATACAATGCCATGTTCCATTAAGACATTTTTTTTTAAACTAGTATTTTAAGTGCCCTGGAATGTTTTTGCCAACTTATTTAGCTGTGTGGCGCACACTAAATGTATATACATGCACACAGATCGTCAACGCCTTCCACACCCTGTAAGTATTCCTTCGCAGAACCTTTAGGTTCCATTTACATGATTTACATACAAATAAGTATGTCTTTGGTACATAGTGATGAGAGAGGTACTTTTCAAACCCTTCAAGTCTCCGTCGTTTTAGGATTTCCCCTGTTGACCCCACGTTCCTGAGCAACAGTAAGGTACAAAAGATGCATATCAGTTATGTGCATCACCTTGGCTTTTACAATGGAGGGCGCCATTGTCCTCTCAGTCTGTGCAGATGCTAGACAGTCCCCCAGAAGGTTTGACACATGAGGGGGAGAAAAAGAGACTGTCCAGCTGGAAGGAAAACAGATGGAGAGCTTTTGGTTGACCAATCAACAGCCGGCTCAACTTGGATGATGAAAAGGACGAGACAATAACCTCTAGTACACTGTTAGCCTATCAGACTGCATAATACACCCTAGACAGCGACTCGGGGTCATTAACGGTCCCAAAATATCATGAGGGTAAACCATGTGATTGTGCCAAAAGGCTTCTCACACATAAAACGTATTCGAATCTTCCTAGATTGTCATTTCCAAATGAACAAGCAACACTGGGCACCTAATCCTCCAGAGGAAGTAATTCCCTGCCAAACTGAAGTATCAGATTACCATCACATCAGTCCCGGAGAAGGAGGAGAGAGGCGGGCTCACTGAAGTGAGACCGAAATGAAAGTGGTTGTAAAGGTATAAACCAGGAGGGTATTGTGCTCGGGTCACAGATTCTCAATCCTGACCAGTCACATTGCTTTGTCTTTGAGGCAGCGATGGAACTGGAGGAGAGGATATTTCTTGTTGATTTGTCAACTGAGAGTCTGTGGTCAGAATGTGGTAAGAGCTCCTGAGGGGGGGGGGGGGGGGGGGTTCAGACCATGAAATGCATGTATCCTTCAGCCCCGGTGACGATGACGTCCATCCAGATGCGCATGGCCTCAGGGGAGGGAGACACCATGTAGTACACCCTGTCATGGGTCTTCACGCTGAACGTCAGCGATGGGTTCGGGCTCTGTGAGGGTGCAAGAGAGGGAGAAAAAAAAACAATGTCAAGTCTAGTTTAAGACAAATGGTGCTTCTTACCTTAAAACAAGGATACTAGATACTTTAAACGTGTAAATAATTTGTACCTTACCTTGTGTGCATTCTTTAAATGATCATAGTAAACCTCTTCTATGGCTTGGAAGTAGATGACTCCTTTCATCTTGGCCTCGTGTTTGTCTGGAACAGAGCACATAGCGTTGGAATGACTATGTTTATGGGCGGTGAAACAAAAACATGACATAAATCAAAGCACTTCCTAGATTTCCAGAGCAAAGCAGCATAGCCTGACGACGATATCGTTTCTGCTTTTCTTTCAGCGCTCTGATTGATCTACCAATTACAGCTGCAACAGACAGAGAAGAGGGAGAAAGAGAGAGAATAGAAGTTCTAATCACCTGCGTAGTAGGCCAGTGTCCTGCGGTTCCGGTCGAAGACAAACCAGCGTTTCTTCCAGGTCTTGATCTTGCCACCCATCTTGACCAGGAACCCTCTGCAGGTTTTATCGGTGATGGCCAGGTGGTAGCAGTTGTCTGGGTTGTGTCCAGCTGCCTCGATGTGACCATGGAGGTCAAAGTCATCCTTCCTCTGAGGTAGGTAGCGTGTCATCGGCCGGGCCTGGGGACAAGGGTCAGGGGTCACAGGTGTCTAGTCTGTGTTGAGCCAACGGTTAACAGCTACAATCACGTTGAAGATCTGCTCAACATTTTTATTTCAAATTGTCTTGAATCTTGTCTATTTAAGGCCAGACACACCAACCTAATAGGGTAATATTCTCCCCCCTATTCATATCACAATGATCTCTTACCAGTTGAATGTAGACAAAACCAATAACTACACAAACTAAATGTGGGGTTCAACAAGGGATCCCGATTAAGATCCCCATAGGAGGGGGTTCTTGCAGGAACCTAACTGCCCAACTGAAACGTTTGGATTTGAAAGGACAGCAGGTGGAGACACAACTGAACAATGTAAAGATCTCTTCAATTTAAGGTAAGATTTGTCCCTTGTATGATCTCAATGTATATTGTTTTATGATGATACCAGCTATCTTTTCATATTTGTGCAAATCTTTCTAAAACAGAAGATGGACGCAATTCAATGGATATCAGTCAACAAAGAGGTTAGAGTAGACTATAAGAATGTGTTGAAGGCTAGCTGTATTGGGTGCAGATGACTGAACTGCTCACTTTTCTCTGTCTGCAGGTATACAGACAAGGAGGCATACAAAAAGGTATGTAAATTGGTATTGGTATGTAATGCAGATCACAATTACCATCCTCCTCCCATACCTCGTCAATGAAAGTCCCATAGGCCTCTACATTATGGACAAGGTGTGTGTATGAAAACCATTATCAAAACAGTTTTTATTCATTCACATTCACCACAAAAACCAAAGTATGAATTCTGTCGTGTGCATGTTTTGTTAAACATCTGTATAATTACTATTTTTGGGATTCACAGACTTCACCCTCCCTACACCTCTGATGAATATAACAGGAAACCTGTTCGATCACCATGCAAAATCATTCTGGCTATGGATACGGAGAACATCAACATCAACAAGCCAGAGGATATAACCATTGGACTTGGGGTTCTGCTTGGAGTTCACCTCATATTGTGATTTTTTTATTCTGCTTTGCCACTAAAATCCTAATAAAAACACTGAGAACTAAAATATTGTGTTATTGTTATGCGTATTATTAATAATAAATGGGGAGGGGGTGGTTAAAAAATTAACCCCAAAAGGTTCTTCAAAAAGGTTATTGGAGGATCCATTAAAAGTGGTTCTTTAAAAGAACCCTTTTGAAAGGGTTATTCAAAGTACTTATAGGGGTTCCCCCACAGTTTGAAGAACCTCAAAAGGATACTTCAGGAACTTTATTTTTAGAGTACGTAACCTGATTTAAGATGTGCATCTATGTGAGAAATAGCTTTTATCTTTTTAAGGGCTAATCAGGGACATTTCTGGGGACAGGCTGGTTACCCTATATTACTACTTTTCTGAAATATAAAAATATGCAACAGAGGACACATATATATATATATATATATATATATATATACACACACTGCTCAAAAAAATAAAGGGAACACTTAAACAACACAATGTAACTCCAAGTCAATCACACTTCTGTGAAATCAAACTGTCCACTAAGGAAGCAACACTGACAATAAATTTCACATGCTGTTGTGTAAATGGAATAGACAACAGGTGGAAATTATAGGCAATTAGCAAGACACCCCCAATAAAGGAGTGGTTCTGCAGGTGGTGACCACAGACCACTTCTCAGTTCCTATGCTTCCTGGCTGATGTTTTGGTCACTTTTGAATGCTGGCGGTGCTTTCACTCTAGTGGTAGCATGAGACGGAGTCTACAACCCACACAAGTGGCTCAGGTAGTGCAGCTCATCCAGGATGGCACATCAATGTGAGCTGTGGCAAGAAGGTTTGCTGTGTCTGTCAGCGTAGTGTCCAGAGCATGGACGCGCTACCAGGAGACATGCCAGTACATCAGGAGACGTGGAGGAGGCCGTAGGAGGGCAACAACTCAGCAGCAGTACCACTACCTCCGCCTTTGTGCAAGAAGGAGCAGAAGGAGCACTGCCAGAGCCCCTCAAAATGACCTCCAGCAGGCCACAAATGTGCATGTGTCTGCTCAAACGGTCAGAAACAGACTCCATGAGGGTGGTTTGAGGGCCCGACGTCCACAGGTGGGGGTTGTGCTTACAGCCCAACACTGTGCAGGACGTTTGGCATTTGCCAGAGAACACCAAGATTGGCAAATTCGCCACTGGCGCCCTGTGCTCTTCACAGATGAAAGCAGGTTCACACTGAGCACATGTGACAGACGTGACAGTCTGGAGACGCCGTGGAGAACGTTCTGCTGCCTGCAACATCCTCCAGCATGACCGGTTTGGTGGTGGGTCAGTCATGGTGTGGGGTGGCATTTCTTTGGGGGGCCGCACAGCCCTCCATGGGCTCGCCAGAGGTAGCCTGACTGCCATTAGTTACCGAGATGAGATCCTCAGACCCCTTGTGAGACCATATGCTGGTGCGGTTGGCCCTGGGTTCCTCCTAATGCAAGACAATGCTAGACCTCATGTGGCTGGAGTGTGTCAGCAGTTCCTGCAAGAGGAAGGCATTGATACTATGGACTGGCCCGCCCGTTCCCCAGACCTGAATCCAATTGAGCACATCTGGGACATCATGTCTCGCTCCATCCACCAACGCCACGTTGCACCACAGACTGTCCAGGAGTTGGCGGATGCTTTAGTCCAGGTCTGGGAGGAGATCCCTCAGGAGACCATCCTCCACCTCATCAGGAGCATGCCCAGGCGTTGTAGGGAGGTCATACAGGCACGTGGAGGCCACACACACTACTGAGCCTCATTTTGACTTGTTTTAAGGACATTACATCAAAGTTGGATCAGCCTGTAGTGTGGTTTTCCACTTTAAACTTCTTATGGCTGCAAGGGAAAGTATTGAGTAGCCAGTGAAATCGTGCCCATTTCAAACGGCCTCGTACTCAATTCTTGCTTGTACAATATGGATATTATTATTACTATTGGATAGAAAACACTCTCTAGTTTCTAAAACCGTTGGAATTATTTCTCTGAGTGAAACAGAACTCATTTGGCAGCACTTTCCCTGACCAGGAAGTAGAATGTCAGAAATATATGCTCTGTTCAACTTCCTGCCTATACATGGTCATGACACGTAGGAGTCTACGTACACTCCATACGCCTTCCTCTGGGTGTCAAGATGATGTGAGAGAAGAAATTTTGTGTTTATCTTGGTCTGGGGTGGAATAAAAGCTATTTCTTTGACGTGACCGTCCACTTCCGGTACTCTGAAGCGCGCGACTTGGAAGTGGGATTGCCTTCTGTTTTGCTGCCGTAATGGATGACAACTATCTCCGGCTCGGATTTTATTTGATACATGTGACCATATCATCGTAATGTATGTTTTTTCAATATAGTTTAATCAGATTATTGAAATTTTTTCGGGAGTTTTGCCGTGTTCCGTTCTGTGACTTTGTTTACGTTGGAGAGATATGTAGCACTCGGCTAGTGCCCATGCTAAATGAAGAGGGAAAGTTGCCATTCTGAATCCAAACAACGACTCATCTAGACAAAGGACACCTTGTTCAACATTCTGATGAAAGATCAGCAAAAGTAAGACCCAATTTATGATGTTATTTCATATATCTGTCGTAGTCGCCGGCGCCCAAGTGTTTCTATTGTGCTAAGCTAAGCTAATATAACGCTACATTTTGTTTTCGCTGTAAAACACTTAATAAATCGGAAATATTGTCTGGCATCACAAGATGCCTGTCTTTCATTTACTGTACACTATGTATTTTTCAGAAATGTTTTATGATGAGTAATTAGGTATTTGACGTTGGTGTCTGTAAATATTATGGCTGCTTTCGGTGCAATTTCTGATTGTAGCTGAAATGTAAACTATGATTTATACCTGAAATATGCACATTTTTCGAACAAAACATATGCTATACATAAATATGTTATCAGACTGTCATCTGATGAAGTTTTTTCTTGGTTAGTGGCTATTTATTTCTTTATTTGGTCGAATTTGTGATAGCTAGTGATGGAGTAAGAAACTGATGGAGTTAGAAAAGTGGTGTCTTTTGCTAACGTGGTTAGCTAATAGATTTACATATTTTGTCTTCCCTGTAAAACATTTTAAAAATCGGACATGTTGGCTTGATTCACAAGATGTGTACCTTTCATATGCTGTATTGGACTTGTTAATGTGTGAAAGTTAAATATTTAAAAAAAATATCTTTTGAATTTCGCGCCCTGCACTTGAGCTGGATGTTGTCATAAGTGTACCGGTGTCGGGCCAGCCAGCCTAACAGGTTAATTTTGAGCGTGACTCCAAATCCAGACCTCCATGGGTTGATAAATTTGATTTCCATTGATCATTTTTGTGTGATTTTGTTGTCAGCACATTCAACTATGTAAAGAAAAAAGTATTTAATAAGAATAGTTCATTCATTCAGATCTAGGATGTGTTATTTTAGTGTTCCCTATATTTTTTGGAGCAGTGTATATACATACACACATTAAATATGCGCATATTTGCATATACCGCAAATCTGTTTTTCTGAACACAGGATAAAGTCAGCCTACATTTTTCATTTTCATGTTGTTAAGACACTCCAGAGGACCGGACATGTCCAGAGAAGATTGTGGATAAATACCTTTTTTCATTCTTTCTATCTGTAAAATACATTTTTGCCAGCATTTTCACAAAGAAAATGTTAGCTAGAATAACGTAAGAAAAATGATATCGACATTTCCCTCTGTACAAGTCTAGAGAATATATCTAAGGATAACTACACCAAATGTGGTGAATGCAGATGCGTCTGAAGCTGAGAGAAATGTGTCGGTCTGTGGGAAGGGTCTGACTTTTCGGGAAATGGCAGTTAAAGTACTATGAATTTTGCCTACCAATCGCCAAACGCCTATTTAGACCCAACCACGATCTCTTCAAAGTAACTTGACATATAGTCCTGTCTAACATTCTCTATGAAATGGGCTTTTAAATGTATGATTTAATGTAGTGAGCTTTGAAATGATGGATTTATGTTCAGTTGAATGTGGTTAAAATTCAAGGATTTTCGTGTTTTATGTTACGAATCCAAGTCATGCAATATGCTACAAATTTGTTGTGCTTAAGATCCCGGAATGCATCTTTTAAGGGACCAAAATACAAAAAAAATCTCTAAATTGATAAGTAGAATGATTGGTATTGTGATTCTTGGCCCATTCTATTTCTCCCACCTGTGCCCTCTGTTTCTCACGTAGCTTCACCTCCCTCTCGATCATCTTCTGCCTCCTGTTGGTCTCCTCCTGCAGTCTCTTCTCCAGGTCCTCCCTCCTCCGCCGCTCCTCCTCCAGGGCCTGCCTGCGCACCTCCATCTCACGCTCCTACACACAACGATAGTTACAGCATGGTCTCTCTCACACACACACACACACAGGTAGAGATGGGGTTGCTTATGAAGGCTTCATTACCCTGTGCTCAAGGAGACGATTCTTATCAGCCTGGGCCTCTCGTAACAAACGTTCCATCTCTTCAATCTTTGCTACGTTGGATGTGCTGGCACTGTTGGAAAAAAGAGAACCAGAAACACACATCAAGGAAGAGGACACACTCTCACCAGGAAAGGACTGTCCATCCTGGAACCGATTAAGTGTGAGTGAAATTCCAGACTAGGGCCTTTACTATAAAGTTAACGCTAACACTGCACCTCTGCATCAGTCATAAATCCCATTACGTACAACGTATAGACATTACATTCTCTCTCATGTTTTTCTGTCCTGTAAATAATGTACGGACTGACCAAGATCACATTCACACACTAAACCAGTGGTAACTCTCAGAGCTGTTGTGTAGTGTACAGGATTAGTAACATGCAGAAAGCACACCTCTTCTGCTGGTAAAACTGGCTGTGAGACAGCTGGACAACATCTGGTGAAGCCACGTTGTTCAGCCCCCTCACCGACAAAACGTATAACGACATACAGATTGTACAGGACTATCACGATACACCCAAACAACATCGGCAGCGATAGATAGAAATATAGATTTACCATTGTAACAAGACTATCGTGAAGATTTAGAATGAGTCGCATAGGTTTCGCTTGGAAGAACGTGACATCAAATGGAAAATCCCAAACCCTCTGCAGAACCACGTGTCTGTTGTCAAGCGTAACCAATGTGCATAATCAACTTTTGTCAAGAGAGTTGAACTGATTTCATCCAACTCATTCCTTCCGACAAGAACTGCCATTAAACAATCACACACAAGTCGCAAACAACACACTTTTTCACTCAAAAAGGATGCAACACAGTACTTTTGGTTTGAACAAACACGGCCTCCTCTCTACAACAGGCAACCTGAGCAAGCACCGACACACACAAGCAAGCCCTTTACTTACATTAGCTTCAGCATCCTGGCACTATCCCAGTGACACAGTAACAGTACTGATGGTTTGGGTTCCCACAATGCTCTAACAGGTGGTCGGGCCAATTCACTGAGAGCACAGATGTGTTTGTGACCTGACACTCCTGCACCAGCCACACCCCTCCCTCCCCCTCAGCCCTCCCTCACAGAATTAGGAAAGAACCATACATATGGCATGATGCTGAGTCACATCTCTCTAATTCATAAAATGTCTCTTACGGCCATGTCACCCAGCTCTCCTCTAGAAAAAAAATGATTTGCTATTTTCAACTAATGTCACATTGAGCTATCAATGGTCCTGTTTGAACCACAGTCCTATGTGAACAGTTCACGCTCTCTCTCTCACCTGGAGATGTTGTCTGGGGAGCAGGCAGAGATGCTGGTCTCCATGCTGTCAGAGCTGTCCACGCTGAGCGTGTCGAAGGCATGGCCGTTGTCTGCGTAGTGGAAGGACTCCAGGAAGACGTTGGACTCTGAGACGGTCCTGCTACACAGGTCAACCAGTCTCTGTCTGTCCTCACTCACGTACAGGTGGCTGTGGCCTGCTGAGAGACAGACGGACACACAGACAGACATACTCTTTCTAAAGTCTTTTATCAGATTAGATGGAAGATGTAAAAAGGTTTGTTGCTGGTTAACAGTCACAACTTGATTGCAGTTGGTCCGAGGTCATTGCTGGTACACAAATAGTATATTTCCCTCATAACACTGAAATGGGCATGGTCTTTCAACCCTCTCAGAACTGTTTCCAAAGTCTCTTGTTCCTTCCTGCTGGAAACATCATCAGAGCAGAGGATCATGAACATGTCATTACTGCTCAGACCGATTCTGATGGAAACTGGAGGAAAGGATGTGTTAACTAACAGACTGACCTGTAATGTGGACCAGGTCACACAAGACAGGGAAAGCTACAAATGTCTAACCCTGCAGCATGTAGCTAGCATGCGGTGAGAAACAGGCAGTAGGTTAGGGTTAGGGAGCGAGGCAGGGAATCCAGGGATGATGAGAGAAAAGGGCAGAGAGAGACAGAGATAATCCGATGGCTTTGCTCAATGAAAATAAAGAAACCTCAGAATAAAACTTCAAAAGAGAAAGTTTCCTTTCCTCCAACTAACCGTTTCCTTCTAGACAGTACTTCATTAGAGGCATCATTTACTTACTAAGAAAACCTAAAAAGAAGTTTAAAACTTGAGTAGACACCGATATCGTGTTCACAAAACAATGTTTTGGCTCACCCTTGAGCAGGCGTTGAGATTCCAGATCTCTGGGAGAGACAGAGAGGCCCCGGGGGATGGCACTACCACAGCTGGAGCTCTGGGACAGGGGCACGTGGGACTGCAGAGTAGACAGACAGACACAACAGAGAGAGAGAGATCATGACCTGGTAAGTGTCTCTCGAACCCAAAGCTCCAGTAATCAGATGAGGGGACTCTGGCATTCAATGGCATTAACAATCAATAGTTCAATGATGTGCAATGGGGAGGTTGGTCCCCCATGCTCACCTTAGAGGACAGGCTGCGGCCCAGTGTGGAGCTGCTGTAGTGACTGAGGGGCTGCTGGCTCCTCTTACGGAGATTGTCACTGAGGTGGGAGTTCTCCTTACTGCCCCGCCTCCTCTCCTCCAGAGAGCGGAAGTGCTGCAGAGACCAGAACAGAAACATATGGAAATGATAAAAGCTTTACATTCATTGAAAGTGGTGGTTTTATAAGGCAACTTCCTCTGTTGTTAGGAATTCCAGTCATGCACTGAAGGGCTCTTAGTACAGACACAGCTGCCCTCTGCTGGTCAGACATACAGTATGCACTGTGAGTAGTGAATGAATTGTACAATATACCTCTTTCATGGCAACAGGGTTGTTAGGGAAGGCCTGCCCTCCAGTCACTTCAGCATACTTCCTCTCCAGCGAGGCCAGGTTCTCCCTCTCCTAGAGACACACAGACTGTCAGTCAAACAGCGGTGCAGGCAGTCAGATACAAAACAAAACCAGTAACCAAAAACCTTCTTACCCTCTGAAGCATGAGGAGCAGGTTGTTCTTCTCTTTCAGAAAGCTGTCCTTCTCTCGCTGAGACTGCTGGGTAATCTGTGTTGACTGCTTCTTCAGGGTCAGGAGTCTCTCCTTGCGTGTGACAGTACTACGCTGGTAATCTGCTATCTCTCGCAGTAAATGCTGGTTCCGACCCTCCTTCTCCTCGTCCTGACGACTCTCTCTCTCCAGCTGCTGGAACTCCAGGTCTTCAAACCACTTCCTCTCAGCCTCCAGTACCTCCACATCCTGACAGACAGCGCACACACGCACATCATATAAGATAGAGAATGCACTGGCTTTAAGTGGGTCAGTGTGTGGAGGATTTAAACTCACAGACATACAAATACATTTCCATTTTACAGACAAACAGACCACAGGAATGAACTCCATTTATCCTGTAATGCCAGTTAAATGCATTAGCTGGATAACAACATACATCTACTCTCTGAGCACATCATTCAAGTCACTGCACTTTCCTTACTTTGCTATCTCGGTCTGAATCATAGGGGAGAGACCATCAAGTGAAACCAATAACTAGAAAAGGAGCTGTCTGAGTGAGGCAGGGGGGATACGAGGACATTTAGAAAAGGGAGCGGATGGCCAAAGAGGAGGATTCTATGTGCGCCACAGAAATAGAACGCAAAAGCAAACACATGGAAGAGGGTGAATTACGAGGAGGAGGAGCGAGGGAAGCAGAAACAACATGTTAAAAGGGAGAAAGGAGGCCATATTAACTGCGGAGGACGCGGGACCAGTTAGGAGTTTGTTGTTGTGTCTTACTGACCCTGGAGAGCTGCTGCTGAAGCTGCTCCTTGAGCGCCTCGGGACAGTTGTCCAGCTGGGTCCTCTGCTCAGAGACAAGCTCCGCCAGCCTCTCTACTTTTACCCTCTCAGCATCGAGCAGGGCTTTCTCCTGCATAGTCGTGGACACACACACACGCACAAATGCATAGGCACATACGCACAGACACAAAAGCACGCACACATGCATACACACACTAAAACATATGCGCAAGTGCGCACGCACACATGCGCACACACACACAACAGAGAGAGGAAAGAGAGTGTTAGTGAAGGGAGAGAGGAAACAAAGTGGAGGGATGGAGAAGAAAAAAAAAAGAGGAAGGACTGCTCTACTGTATTCAGACCTGTGGACTGGACTGCTCTACTGTATTCAGACCTGTAGACTGGACTGCTCTACTGTATTCAGACCTGTGGACTGGACTGCTCTACTGTATTCAGACCTGTGGACTGGACTGCTCTACTGTATTCAGACCTGTGGACTGGACTGCTCTACTGTATTCAGACCTGTGGACTGTAGATTCCTCCTTGTCAGATTCTTACCACTGACATCCCGACTCCCACATACTGTTGTCTCTCTGTCCGTCTCTCCCCCTCACGTTCCCTGTGTCTGAGAGCAAAGGCATCCAACTCAGGGCTGGACAACGTCTGCTGCACTTACCTGGGACTTCTCTGTGAGGGCAGTCTTGTCAGTGCTGCCAATCTTCTCATTGAGTTGGTCCAGTACCTCCTTCTCCCTCTGTAGCAGAGCCATCTCAGAGACCTGCTCCCCCTCCAGCAGAGCCCGCTCTACCTCCATCTGCATACCACACACACACACACAGGTAACATTATCCCACTGACCGACGCAACTTTAAATTACAATGATCCATAACTCTAGATAATTTGCTCCCAAAAGCCAGATACCAGCGCTAACCCCCACTAGTATCATTACCCAGCCACAACTGTAAACATTCATTTCCTAACTCCACAAAGAATTCCAACTCATAAACACACACACACGTCAACATTAACTCCCACTGACACAAACATCAAACACCCAGCATGCATGCAGCTCCGTTCACAATCCCATGGCGTGCGCTGCATACCTCTCTGATGGACTCCTCCATCTGGTTGTCCAGGTCTTTGATCTTCTGCTCCACCTCCTCTACGTTGTTCAGCACCTGGATCCTCTCCTCCTCAATACGGCTCACTTCCTGTTTCAGATGCACATCCTCCGCAGCCTGCTGCTGGTGATATTACAGAACCATCATTAGTCCACAAACTACCGCATCTACTCACAATGTGTGTTACCGTCAACACTCTAATGATGTCATGTCTAAAGTATTATAAAGGCCCACGCCAGGATCATGCCTCATGTTTAAAGATATCCACTGTTGTACACAGCGGTATGGGGGGAAAACATGTTTTTGTTTTCTTCACATCCTGTAATTTGTTGCCATAGTACGTCGGTGAGCTGGAGCTGCCGCAGATTGCTGTGAGTGATGGTGGGGTGGCCTAATGCTCCTGCCTCGTGTCTGTAACGCAGAGGAAACCCAAGTCCTTCAGCAGAACAGGGACTGGGTTACTCATACTCTGCTACATCAGAAGGACTCTAGTGTACAAGCCGTAGTCATCTCCTCTATCAGTCAGAGAGGGCTGCTGCCACCAGACAGAATCAGAACACCCGCTCCTTCTCATCAGCCCCAGGTCTAATCCACACACATTCAGCCACATGCTGTATCTGACGATGTGTCTCTACAATATCGGATTCCTACTCCACATAGGAGCCTAAAGTAGTGCTGGTCGACAGCGGTCTGAACCTCATGTGGCAGGCAGACCGCAGTCCTGCGATTTATGGGCTGTTTCAGAGACGGTATTTCACTAACTGTTCCACTGTTCCACTGCCAGGGCTTAGGAATGTGAGTCGGAAGAAGAGTGGATTGGGAGGTTCAATAACTTGTGTCTTTAATGGGTGTCTGCCTCAGCCGTAACAAATGGTATCGGAAATGTATTCTCTACATGCAATGAAATGTAATGCTAATCTGGTAGTCAGGGAATAAAGTAGGCCCCCAAATATTTTTTTTCTCCCAAATTAAAAAGGTAGTATGATTTTCTATTGAAATGGTATAAATATTAATATCAGCTACAAAGCAGGTACTGGGTATTGTAAGTACTGTAATATTAAAGAAAACATCTGGAGAAATACTTCTCACACCGTATGCGCGCGCGCACACACACACACACACACACACACACACACACAGTTATTCCACTGGGGTTAAAGTCATTTCCTGCTCCCCCTCCTTTCAGATAGGGCTGTAACTGACTTAGGGCTGTAACTGAACTATTCCCCAGAGAACTCCATTAAAACCAAACACAGCATTAAGTCATTACTGCTCTAGAGTGGAAAAATGCCACAGTTTTACAGCGATAATATAACTCTAATAGTTGCACTGGGACTGAAACTGGGACTGGGGTTAGGTGCAGAGTCGGACTAAGCTCCTGGTGGAAGACAGAGGAACCAGTGGAGGTGTACTTTGTGTTTAAATACAGCCCTACGGGGAAAGTATAGTATATATCAGGAGGACTCCTTATATCTTCAGCAACACTGCTGCATACCTCAACCCCCACAGGGCTACATAGTTTCCACTACCTTGTGTACTCACATACCCTCTAATGCCGGGGTGTCAAACATACAGCCTGCAGGCCGGTTTGGCCCGCGATCCGGTCCAATCCGGCCCACAGATGGTTTGAGTAAAAAAATAAATATATATCTACATATCATACAACAAACTCCGTGTACACTATATATACAAAAGTATGTGGACACCCCTTCAAATGAGTGGATTCGGCTATTTCAGCCACACCCGTTGCTGACAGGTGTATAAAATCGAGCACATAGCCATGCGATCTCCATAGACAAACATTGGCAATAGAATAGCCTTCCTGGAAAGTCACTGAGTTCTCCAGTAAGTCAGTTTGTCAAATTCCTGCCCTGCTAGAGCTGTCCCGTTCAACGGTAAGTGCTGTTATTGTGAAGTGGAAACGTCTAGGAGCAACAACGGCTCAGCCGCAAAGTGATAGGCCACAAATCCTCACAGAACGGGACTGCCGAGTGCTGAAGCGCGTAGCAACACTCACTACTGAGATCCAAACTGCCTCTGGAAGCAACGTCAGCACAATAACTGTTTGTCGGGAGCTTCATTAAATGGGTTTCCATGGCTGAGCAGCCGCACACAAGCGGCATGGTGTAAAGCTCGCCGCCATTGGACTCTGCAGCAGTGGAAACGCGTTCTCTGGAGTGATTTATCACGCTTCACCATCTGGTAGTCCGACAGATGACTCTGGGTTTGGCGGATGCCTGGAAAAGCTATCTGCCCTAATGCATAATTCCAACTAATGTTTGGTGGAGGAGGAATAATGGTTCGGGACTGTTTTTCATGTTTCGGGCCAGGCCCCTTAGTTCAAGTGAAGGGAAATCTTAACGCTATAGCATACAATGATATTCTAGATGATTCTGTGCTTCCAACATTCTGGGCTCCCAAGTGGCACAGTCGTCTAAGGCACTGCATCTCGGTGCTAGAGGCGTCACTACAGACCCTGGTTTGATTCCAGGCTGTATCACAACCGGTTGTGATTGGGATTCCCATAGGGCGGTGCACAATTGGCCCAGTGTTGTTAGAGTTTGGCCGGGGCAGGCCGTCATTGTAAATAAGAATTTGTTCTTTACTGACTTGCCTAGTGAAATAAAGGTTAAATAAATACAAATCTAACTTTGTGGCAACAGTTTGCGTGTCAATTCACCCGTGCACAAACAAGGTCCATACATAAATGGTTTGTCGAGATCGGTGTGGAAGTACTTGACTGGCCTGCACAGAGCCTTGACCTCAATCCCATCAAACACCTTTGGGATGAATTGGAACGCCGACTACGAACCAGGGCTATTCGCTCAACATCAGTGCCCCACCTCACTAATGCTGTTATGGCTGAATGGAAGCAAGTCCCCCCAGCAATGTTCCAACATCTTCCCAGAAGAGTGGAGGCTGTTATAGCAGCAAAGGGGGGACCAACTCCATATTAATGCCCATGATTTTGGAATGAGACGTTCGACGAGGAGGTGTCCACATACGTTTCGTGATGCAGTGTACCGGTACTTTAAAATGACTAAAAACGTAATGCGTGTATTTACATTCACTCTGTCATAGGTGAACACACGCAGCTATGTCAGGAAATACTGTGTCATGCAGATGCTTTGATAAATCACTCCCATACCCAGAATTCCTTGTTTCTTTTTATACCCCCCCAACACACTTTTTCTATACACTTTTCCGTGTGTGAGTATGTGTGCCCCACATGTTTGTCTGTGTATATTGAAGTGCTTGTTTGAGTGTTGAATGGGTTAGAAAGGAAAGACCTCCAGTCTCAGGACAATGTAAGACATGTCCCCCAGGCCTTACCTTGGCTCTGTGGCGAGGGGAGGGTGAGGGGGCACTGCTGCGCAGGCTGAGAGCAGGTGACTGAGCCCTGGCATCCCTGTGATGGCGCTCGCGGACCTGCCGCTCCTCTGCCAACTGGTATCCCTCGGGTCTGGTGCCAAAGCCGTTCTCCGGGGCGGTGCCGCTGACGCTGCCAGGGGAGTCGGAGAACACAGACTCATCATCAGACACCTGCAACTTCTCCAGCTCCTTGTTGATCTTCTGCAGGTCGGAGACGGCCAAGCCTCTCTGGTCCCGCTCCACACGGCCCAGCTCAGTACACAGGCTCAGGATGGTCTCCAGTCGCTGGCGCTCCTACACACAGACGGGGAGAAACCAGTGGTCAACACAGTCACGTATACAGCCAATATACCACTCAGATTGTGAAACTGGGATCCAATTATTTAGTAGATGGGTGGTTTCATCTATTTACAGTCTTTCGTCAACACAATGTGATCATGTGATCAACCATAAGCACGATCAAACAACCCATAAAAACACAATAAAACCAGAGAAACCACATTTTTAAAGGGATTTTGACGTGCAAAATTGTATCCAGTGATTTTCTGAGGAACGCAGCGTTCAAAGGAGTTTTAACCAGTCTGACCAACTGGTTTTATGGCGTACCAGTCTGAATGTCTTCCATCTCTTTACAGCAGGACTGAGTGCGTGTTCAGTCAATTAAACAGGGGGCTTGTGAAACATGGTGAGAACTAGTCAGAACATCCAATTAGCCTTCTCAAGTAACAGAAGCTGAAATCAAAGCCCCATAAACACTTTCATGTTTTCATAACAGTGCCTAGTGAAGAGACTGGGGACCAGATGAACTGGCAGAATGAAACCAAGTGTCGCAGTCACACAATCAGAAGCTTCTACATTAAACTCTAGACTGAATAATAAAAGCAGGATATTATCATGGCAGAATAATAATGAATAGGAGTGAAATAATTGCTTCTCTCACCAGTCTCTGCACCTCCTGTTCTCTGAGCCTCTCATCTCTCTGGTGCATGTGGTAGTCTCTCAGCTCCTCCTTCCCATTCAGAGAGCTGATGCTGCCCCTCCTCGATCTCGGCCCCAGTCCCCCCTTCCCAAAGGACAGCCTCCTCTCGCCCAGGCCCAGGTCCAGGCAGGGTGAGGAGCCCTGCAGGCCCCCTCCCTCCAGCTCACAGCCCAGAGAGGCCAGGCTGGCCCGGCGGGGAGTACCCGGTACACTAGCTGTGGCTGGCACAGTCACGTCTGGCGGCCGCTCCAGAGAAAACAGGCTGCGCCTCGACTTGGAGGAGAAGGACACAGAAACCTTCTCCCCTCGGTGGGAGACCATGGAGCGGCGTGGTGGCAGGGACAGAGCCGGGGAGTCAGCCGAACGGTGGAGGCGGGGTAGAGAGCGGCTGTGGGTAGAGCCCAGACCGTTGAGTGACCCTGTAGAGTACTTCCTCTGACGTGGTGCAGGGTCCATACCATTGTCCACGTTCCGGCCCTGGGCGTATAGCCTGCGGCCTAGACGAGGGCTGGAGGGCATGCTGGCCGCACCGCTGTGGCCCCGAGGTGGGCGGGGGGCAGGCTCCCCATAGGAAGAGGAACCATTCCACATGGACAATATAGAACTGGCTACAGGGGGGCGGCGACCATCAGAGGAGTTAGAGAGGAGCAGGCTGTCCTGTGATTGGTGGCGTGAGCGTGTGTATGGCGGGTTGGGGCTGAGAGGGCGCTCGCCCTGGCGAGGGGAGGGGGGCATGCTGCTGCTGGTCATGTAGGGGAGGCCTCTGGAGGAGAGGGGGCGCTCGGAGCTCCCGTGGGCAGTGGGGGACACAGGGCTGGGAGGAGGCAGGCTGAGGTAGGTGCGGGTAGATTCTGCGCTGGCCCTCAGGCTAGCCTCCAGAGCACTCTTCCTGCGCTGCAGAGTCTCCATCAAGTCCTGCAGCTCCGCCTTCGAACGGGAGCCTCTCATCACGGTGCCACCCACTGAGCTGCCAT
Organism: Salvelinus namaycush; assembly: GCF_016432855.1. Lineage (NCBI taxonomy): Eukaryota > Metazoa > Chordata > Actinopteri > Salmoniformes > Salmonidae > Salvelinus > Salvelinus namaycush. The sequence continues at coordinate 43,705,520 of NC_052318.1, read as the reverse complement.
TGCTGTGCTCAGTCTTCACACAGTCTGCGGAAACATCAGATGAATAGAACTCCCGTTAATGTGGATCTAGGATCCGGTCTTGGAGCATCCTTATAAACACCCTACTTCAAGCCTAACACCTGAGCTGAGAGAGATTGAGGCAATCAGACAGTGGGATCTAATAGCCAAACAGTGATCAGCCCCCTGCAATGTGCTGACTAAGGAGGGAAAAACCAGCGAAGAACTCCCCTCAGACGGTTCTGGGCCCAACCCAAACACAGAGTCTGTGGTTAAGGAAAGCTTCTTCTAAAAATGGAAAAATGCTGGCAGAGCAAGACGGGACAGAATGCCTTTGTACTTTCTAGCACTGTGGGACAGCCTGGACCCTGAGCACCTCTGTCAGCACACCCCTTCCTCCCACAGAACCGGGCCCTGCATGCTCTGAGGCCAACTGGGCTGGCTGGCCTCAGACTTTGTTTATCTGCGCTTACATGCTGTCATTTGTTTTCGCAGCGGATAAACTCACACTGCATAGCGGAGGATGTGGTGGTCTTCCATTTATTTATACCTTACATGGGCAGTTTGACCAAAGTACTTTGGCTGTGTACATAATCATTTAGCTGAAGAGTATAACTACAGTGTCAGAGAGACGGGCAGAAAGACAGAGAACAAGCACATTCTGGACTCTGAGAACCACTTCCATAACACACATCAATCACACTGACACCTTGGCACATCTGGAGGTTCCTCATGCAAGGGGACAAGGGGGATAAACAGGGGAGAATTGCAGTAGGTATGGGGGAAGTAGAGAAATGAGGGTAAGTGGTTGTGTGTTGTCTTCGGGGTTGTGGGAGAGAGAGAGAGAGAGAGAGAGAGAGAGGTTCCTACCTGAGCCGTAGCCCATTGTGGTGACAGGACTCTTCTGGGGCAGCATGCTCTTCATTCGACTGGCCTCCTCTGGGTGGTTAAAGTGGAAGAAGTTGGATTCACCTAGACAGAGTGTACCCTGGGAAAACAACAAACACAGTTAGAACTGCACTCTCTCACAAATACACACACATTCAGGGGAGTACTTTGTAGAATATATTGAACACAGCCATGCACACACACACACAGTAATGACTACATGGTTATGTAAAAATGGACTCCTCAGAGCTTCCCATTAAAATAATTTTCAAACTCAAATCAACTCCCCTACCCGTGAATACACACACACACGAGAATGCTTCTTGGAGCAGAGCTTTACTGAGTTTCCGCCGATTACATCAATATCCAAATAAAACACATTGTTTAATGAAGAGAGCAGTATAAGATACTGTCACGACACCTCAGACCAGTCAGTATATAGAGCACACTACAAAATACACTCTGTTCTCCAACACAGTCTGGAGCAGAGCAGCTAAATGAGAAAACCTTACAGAGTAGGAATACAGTAGTCTGGCTGACGCCTAATTCAAAGTCCTCCTGACTTCAGAGTCTGGAAAAGCTGTTTTGATCATGTCAGCATGATGCGTTGATAATAAAGGGGGCTGTGCTTTTTTGCTGATTGGTTCTCCTCTGTGTCTTTCTCACTCAAACACCCACTTGGACAGCCACACAGAGCCCCCTGAGCGCCGCCCCCCCCCCTTCCAATACAACTGCTGGATTTTCTTATCCAAACAACGTGAGGTCTCAACCCCCCGGGAATATAAAACATCTGAGAAAACCAATCAAACTCAGCCTGAAATAAACTGTGTGAATACTGCATTTACAACGGCCTCCTGTCCAGACCAGGGTGTCAGATCTCCCTCTCTGATCACGTGAGTCGAGACAGCCTTGCTAGGAAAACAGATCCCAGGGAAAGAATTCAGGCTCCAGCATTAATGATATCTCAGATGGAAACAAAGTTCACCTCACTTTTGTGGGCAAACAATGGATGGCTGAGAAGGCTGCTCTTTGTCCCTGAATCAATATGCTGTTTACCCTTTATCTATGTCATTGAACTGAGCGGTCTGGTACACACTTTGATGATTTCAGCTATATTTACTCTCTGAGACTCTGACAGAGATGTACTACTCCCCTCCCCCAAACACACACAAGCACGTACAGATGTACGCACACACGAGTCTTTGGGTCTGATAATCCAAGGTTTCCTGCTCCGCCAGGCTGATGGCTAGAGGAGGTTTCTTCAGGAAGTGGGGGATCCTTTTATACAATCAGCTACAACCCACAATCCATCAGCATGAGTTGGCCCTGCTCTGGTCACCTAAAACAGCTTTCCCTCATACGAGGAGTAGGGGGCTTTTAAACCAACACCAGACAACAGGGCAGCAAGGCAGAGCAAAAACAGACAGAGGATTTCTTTCTTCAGGGAATCTCAATTCACATAGGATGCCTCCTACACATGTGGGTTCTACTCAATGTTTGTGTGTGTGTTAAACGACAAGCCTTACACTGGATCTAGGGTTACTTTGTGTAATAATATAGTGGGCTGTATATTACCAGTGGTGGAAAAAGTACCCAATTGTCATACTTCAGTAAAAATATAGATACCTTCATAGAAAGTTACTCAAGTAAAAGTAAAATACTACTTGAGTAAAACCCTCTGGTTTTAGGGTAATTGCTCAAATATACTTAAGTATCAAGAGTAAAAGTATACACTTTCAAATTCCTTCTTTTAAGCAAAGCAGACAGCATCATTTACTTGTTTTTAAATGTATGGATAGCCATGGACACACACCAACACTCAGACGTCATTTACAAAAGATGCATGCGTTTAGTGAGTCCGCCAGATCAGAGGCAGAAGGGATGACAATGTGTTGTCTTGATAAGTGTGTGAATTGGTCCATTTTCCTGTCCTGCTAAGCATGTAACGAGTACTTTTGGTGTCAAGTAAAATGTATTGAGTAAAAAGTACATTATTTTCTTTAGGAATGTAGTGAAGTTAAAGTAAATGTTGTCAAAAATATAAATAGTAAAGTAAAGTACAGATATCCCCAAAAAACTACTTAAGTAGTACTTTAAAGTATTTTTACTTAAGTACTTTACACCACTGTATATTACTAACTGATAAGACCTCTAACACGTTTTTCTAAAAAAACAAAACAAACATGTGTAACAACTTATTAAAAATATGTATACTACAGAGGATGGCGTTGTGGTACTGTACCTCATATGACCAAACACCCAAGACTTAGGGAATCACTCTTTCACAGATTCTTAGCCCCTTCTGAGAATAGTACAACTTTTTGTCTAGTTGATTAGCCACATAATGACTGATAAGGACTTGGTTACTCAGCAGCAGAGGTGTCATAATTAGGGGTCCAATGCGCAGCCAGCTTGACTTCTCTTTAAACTCTGCAATGCATTTCTGTTATCTCCCAATCATATCAGAAAACAGCAAACACAAGTGATCAAATTATCGGCATATCCTTCGAATTAAGTAGGCCTATTAGCTTACAATAAAAATAAAAAAATCCGAAGGAGTAGGCTATCAAACCACTTCGGGGAAACGGTGCCACCATACGAAAAGTACTTAAGGAAAGCGCACTCTGATTTTCCGAGCAATTCAGCTGGAAAACATCCATACATTTATTCTTAAAAATAAAATAAGAATATAGCCTATTTTGCGGGCAACTCTTTCACACAGACAAGTAACCCAACTGAACCATGCCTATATTTGAACAATGAAACAAACCGGAGTTCGAGAAAGATGAACCGAACGACTGGTAAAAAAAAAAAAAAAAAAGGTTATTCTCCTGGAAGATAAGAGAGAACGCGGCGCTGGGTGAAACAGATGCGCATCTACTCTGTCTCTTGCAGCAACCGATAGGTTTCTCCAAACTTTTGATAACTTCTGAGATTTCTTTGTTCAGAAGACGACAACTAACCTTTGTGTGCTGTCTCATTCAAACTGTTGAGCGCTGGTGATGGACAACACTCCACTACCTCGGATTAGCATGACAATGGGACAGAGACGATGCCTGCTGCTACCTTGACTGATTCCTCTGACGCTCCTCCCCATTCTCAGTCGAAGCCCCAAACCCGCGGACTACGCAAATCTGGTTGGTTGATTTGGGTGGTCGCAGACGCGCTAAATGGGGGAGAGGAGGGTGCTTTGGTGGGACGGTGGAGAGGGCAATAGGGGGCTGGGTGACGGGGGTTCTGTAACCGCAACCCTAATCGACCCACGCTGATAAAGCACGCCCCAATAGCAATGTCTAAAACATCACTACATTACGCAGATCTCTAATCAGTGCATACGTTTATTTCATTCCACTGTATGTTCCCCCTAGGACATTCAAAACTACAGGAACAAGAGCCACTACCTGTTATAAACCTAGAACCATTTCCAAACCGACTGCTTGAAAACAGTAAACTGATACTACAAACACTAACAACTATTACTTACAACATTATAATATAGGCCTAACTAATATTTGTTTTCTTCCCCCAATTGTTTACACACTAAAACTGGCCCATGAGGCACAATGACCCACACCTGTATCTCATTTAGCAGAACCAGACACCAAATCTGCAATACTACTGGTACATGTTTTGCTTTACAATCAGATTGCAATTCTATATCAAACATTTGGCAAAACGCAACACACAATTCTCTACCTTTGGCACAATATTCACAACTAAAATCTCTTGTGCAAATGAAAAGCAACACTGTTCAACGAGCTAACTCAATTTATCACTTTCACTCTTCACATGTGCAAACACTAATTGCGTAAATGTTCACTTTGCAATCAGACCTTTGGTATGGATAAAAAGGCCAGTCCTGTGTTTGGAAAACAATGGAAGCAAACTTTGTAGAGGTAGAGGTAGAGGTAGAGGTAGAGGTAGAGGTAGAGGTAGAGGTAGAGGTAGAGGTAGAGGTAGACCTAGACCTAGACCTAGACCTAGACCTAGAGGTAGACCTAGACCTAGACCTAGACCAAGACCAAGAATCTCTGATGAAATTCGGACGACTGTGGTGGACCATGTGGTCAACCATGGTTTGACCTTGAGAGAGGCTGGGCAGACAGTACAGCCCAATCTGAGCCGCTTCACCGTAGCATCCATCATCCAGACGTTCCACAATGAGAATAGGTATGTACTGCAGACATTGGACCTCTAGTACTTTTACTACTTGACAGTAGTACAACATAAAGCACAGTAAAGACTGTAGATTCCAATACATACTGAAAGGGGAAACAAAGTCAATGTTTCATGTATTACCGTATGTTTGAAATTGGTAGCTATACTACTTTGTAACATACTGTATTACTGTAGTGTTTACTGTATGCTATTTTGTTTTTGTAGAACTGAAAGACAACCACCACGTGGGTGGTAGAACATGTCTATTTACAGACGTACAGGAGGCTGCCATTGTGCAAATGGTAGTTAAATAATGCCATTAAACTGCAGGAAATCCAACAACAGATTATTGAAAATCCTGCCATCTTCCATAACATCAGAGTGAGTTTATCAACCATAGCCCGCATCCTTAAGTAACATCTCCGGATGAAGCAAATCTACAGTCCCATTTGCAATGGTGATTTTAGCATGCAAATCTTGGTTGGGCAAACTTGCAAAACATTTTTTTTATGCATGCCAGCAAAGCCTACACTAAACAACACATGAATTGCACTAATGGTGCCCACAAACTGTTAGGGCCTACATAAAGCTGTCCCAACAGCAGAGTCCCAACAGCAGTCCCAACACCTTACCACTGCTACACCTGGCTATCAGCGGAGCCTTGTCTGGCAGCGAAACAGTTCATTCAGCCTCATTTACTGCCTTTTAAACAGTGGTGTAAAGTACTTAAGTAAAACTACTTTCAAGTTCTACTTATGTCGTTTTTGGGGGTATCAGCACTTTACTTTACTATTTACATTTCTGACAACTTACTTTTACTTCACTACATTCCAAAATAAAAATTGAATGCTTAGTAGGACAGAAATGGTCCAATTTACACACTTCTCAAGAGAACATCCCTGGTCATCCCTACTGCCTCTGTCACGACTTCCGCCGGAGTCGGTCCCTCTCCTTGTTCGAGCGGCGGTCGACATCACCAGCCATCACCGATTCATTTTCCATTTGTTTTGTCTTTGGTTTTTAAACACCTGGTTTCAATTCCCCCAATACATGTTCATTATTATTTAACCCTCTGGTTTCCCCCATGTTTGTTCTATGTTGATGGCTGTATCTGACGGCTGGTATTTTGTTGCCGGGTTTTGTATTTACGCCCGTTTATTCGTGGTACAGTTATATTTCATGCACCGTTGTATTGTTTCTATACTGGTGTATTAAATACCTTGACCACGCATCTCAACTCTCCTGCGCCTGACTCCTTTTCACCAGTTACCCAAAGCCTTGACACTCTGATCTGACGGACTCACTAAACACAAATGCTTCACTTGTAAATTATGTCTGAGTGTTGGAGGGTGCCCCTGGCTATCCTTAAAAGTAATACAATTATCCCATCTGGTTTGCTCAATATAGGACTGAAGTGATTTATACTTTTATTTTTGATACTTGAGTAAAAGTATTTGGTTTTAAATATATTTAAGTATTTTACTGGGTGACTTTCGAGTCATTTTCAATGAAGGTATCTTTACTTTTACTCAAGTATGACAATTGGGTACTTTTTCCACCACTGCTTAAAAAAAAACTATCTGACTTGCTTAAACAAATGTGGTTTCTACTGACAATTGAGATGTACAGACTATGGCATAAGGCAGGTATTCCCAAACACATTTTTTTTTTCCTTCACATTTTTAAACAGTCCATATATATTTTCCAACGGGGCTATACATTTGGTTGAGTTTTTTTCTCGCCTGAGTCGCCTCGTTTCACTGCCAAAAAATAAAATGTAACCATCTAGTGTTCAGCAAAATAACAATGTCAAATACAGGTAGCCTAGTCAAAGAATTAACATCCAATCACATTAACCGTTTCTCTCTCGTGGGAATTCCACTAACGGTCTGAATGTAACCAAATGTAGCTGCTGCTCATGTTGGTATCTGTACTGATTGTTCAAAATCCATGACAGGGAGACATAGTGGAGTGGTAATGCACGTGCAAGCAGTTATCCCCGACGCCACTTGGGTACAATGCAGCATCCACCAAGAGGCTCTTGCTGCCAAGGGAATGCCTGATAGCTTGAAAGACGTTTTGGACACTACATTGAAAATCGTTAACTTTGTTAAAGCAAGACCCTTGAACTCTCATGTATTTTCTGCACTATGCAATGATATGGGAAGCGACCATGTAACGCTTTTAAAACATACAGAAGTGCGCTGGTTATCGAGGGGCAAAGTATTGACACGTTTTTTTTAAATTGAGAGACGAGCTTAAAGTTTTCTTTACTCACCATAATTTTCACTTGTCTGACCGCTTGCATGATGACTTTCTCACATGACTGGCCTATCTGGGTGATATTTTTTTCTCGCCTGAATGATCTGATTCTAGTATTACAGGGACTCTCTGCAACTATATTCAAAATTGAGGCTATGATTAAGAAGTTTTTCTGTTTGCATTAACAAGGACAACACACAGGTCTTTCCATCATTGTATGATTTTGTTTGTGTGCAAATGAACTCAAGCTTACGGACAATGTGATATAAGCGAAGCACCTGAGTGAGTTGGGTGCGCAATTACGCAGGTACTTTCCCGAAACGGATGACACAAACAACTGTATTCTCATGCCCTGCCTCAGTCCACTTACCGATATCTGAACAAGAGAGCGTCATCGAAATTGCAACAAGCGGTTCTGTGAAAATGTAATCAGAAGCCACTGTCAGATTTCTGGATTGGGCTCAGAGTATCATGCCTTGGCAAATTGCGCTGTTAAGACACTGATGCCCTTTGCAACCACGTACCTATGTGAGAGTGGATTCTCGGCCCTCGCTAGCATGAAAACTAAATACAGGCACATTTTCCAGACTGTGGAAAATGATTTAAGACAGACTCTCTCCAATACAACCCAACATTGCAGAGTTATGTGCATCCTTTCAAGCACACCCTTCTCATTAACCTGTAGTGAGTTATTCACCATTTTCAATGAACAAATACATTTTTATATGTAAGATGGTTAAATAAAGAGTAAAATTATTGATTATTATTATTTGTACCCTGGTCCTATAAGAGCTCTTTGTCACTTTGCACGAGCCGGGTTGTGACAAACTCACACTCATTCTTATGTTTAATACATATGTAGTGTGTGTGTGTGGCAGGCTTACAATGATGACAAAACATTTGAGAGTGCGCTGAACCTGGTGCTAGAGGGGGTATGCAGCTGGAGGTTGAATGTTTGAAGGGGTATGGGACTATAAAAAGTTTGGGAACCACTGGCATAAGGGGACGATGAGCGGACAAGAGGCAATCCGTAATTTCGATTAAGACATTAATTACCAAGCTAGGACGGACGTAGTCAATATAACTATTTGCTCAGCACTTTATGAAATGTACAGCGACATAATTCAGAACATGGGCCATTCTTACAGTATTCTCCCTGTACACCAAGTCAGAACCGTAGGATAAATAAAGGGGCATATAAGCAGATAATGAAAGCTCTTACAATATTCTATGATGATATTTCTCTAAAACAGGATATAGGCTAAATGTGCACCACCAAGTCAAAACAGTAGGCTAAGTTATGAGGGGGAAAGGGACCAAATTATTAGGGTGAGGCACATGGGCTTCTAACAGCTTACTACACAACATACACTTAGTATTACTTTCTTAGCTACAGTATACATATCTCCCTGGCATATTACATCATTATTGCAGCAGCACACAAGACAGTTTTGGACTCACCTTGTTGTGCTGGGCTCACTTGAACAGGAAGGAGGCTCAGTGGTCTTTCGTGGCAAATTTTGTCATTGACCTTTGTCAAAGTCTGGCATTCTCTGGATTTATAGTCCTTTCAAGACAACTGGGAACTCGGAAAAAAACAAGGTTGAATCATGACGTCAGTGATCTTCAGGTCGGAGCTCTAGAAAGAGGCAGAGTTCCCGACTTGGAATTCCGAGTTAGATGCCCGCTCAACTTATTTTCCCAGTCTGAGCTAGTTTATTTCCAACTTGCCAGTTGTCTTGACCTCACTGAAGTCTGAGATTTCCCAGTTCCGAGTTTCCAGTTGTTTCGAAGGCAGCAGAAGTCATGCTGGATTGACAGCATGTCCAATGTTGAATGTTTATCCTTTTAAGCTTGGAAAAGAGACCCTTAAACCAAATTTGGACCACACACTGACTCCCCCAAAAAGCAGGTCTAGTGATTGCTTTGCAATGCTTGCAGTAAGCCACTGATTCCTCCCAAACAACTTATTGTTGAATTTGCGATTTCCAACTTGTTGTGGAATGTTTATGTCCAATGGCCGATGAGCACCAATAAGGTTTATTAATAATTTCTCTTCATAATTAGTCTTCCTATGACAAAGATTGAAAAGTATTTGCCAGTATATTGTCGACGTGATTCATGATAACTGCAAGTTTGCTAGCTAAGATTTTGAAAATATGATGTTGACATGATCAGTCCAATTAAAACTACAGTACACATAACGGGATTTGACGTCATTTTATCTGTGGCCAATGACCTTGATTGAGCCTTCTTGGATGGCATTTCTAATGTAACTCTATGGCAAGACTCAAGGGCTTGAATTTTAAACCTCTCCCCGTGGATTTTGCGGTGACGTAGTTTCCCCATGAGTGACAGAATACTGAGCCGATCACTGCGCAATTAGAGAACATTACCAACCCCTACGCTCCATATTTTCCTCTGGCTGCCCCACTACCACAGAAAGCACTGAGCTTGGCTGAAACACCTGCGTTTTGGAGCTGCCTTACTCAACAAAGCAAAAAAGAGACCATGTTTGTTTGCGGCTTTAGTAACTCAGTTATTTTTACATTAATTGCAAACTGATATGTGACATGTACAGTGCATTCGGAAAGTATTCAGAAGCCTTGACTATTTCCACATTTTGTTACGTCACAGACATATTATAAAGCTGATAAAATATTTTTTTCCCTCATCAATCTACACACAATACCCCATAAAGACAAAGCAAAAACTGGTTTTAGAATTTATAAAACCAGAAATGTCAAATTTACATAAGTATTCAGACCCTTTACTCAGTACTTTGTTGAAGCACTTTTGGCAGCGATTACATCCTCGAGTTTTCTTGGGTACACCTGTATTTGAGGATTTTCTCCCATTCTTCTCTGCAGATCCTCTCATCCTCTGTCAGGTTGGATAGGGAGTGTTGCTGTGTAACAGTATGACTTTAGTACGTCCCCTCGCCCCGACACGGGCGCGAACCAGGGACCCTCTGCACACATCAACAACAGTCGCCCACGAAGCATCGTTACCCATCGCTCCACAAAAGCCGCGGCCCTTGCAGAGCAAGGGGCAACACTATATCTAGGTTTCAGAGCAAGTGACGTAACTGATTGACAGCAATTACAGTATTTACTGTAATTTCAGAGAATCATGGAGTTTGATGGAAGTCCCATCTCACAGGAACTCAGAGTTCAGTGTGTCAAATCGGAGGGCCTGTTGTCCGAACCTCTGGCAGTCTCTATGGGGGTGCCACAGGGTTCAATTCTCGGGCCAACTCTTTTCTCTGTATACATCAATGATGTCGCTCTTGCTGCTTGTGATTCTCTGATCCACATCTACGCAGACGACACCATTCTGTATACATCTGGCCCTTCTTTGGACACTGTGTTAACTAACCTCCAGACGAGTTTCAATGCCATACAACACTCCTTCCGTGGCCTCCAATTGCTCTTAAATGCAAGTAAAACTAAATGCATGCTCTTCATCCGATCGCTGCCCGCACCAGCACGCCCGTCTAGCATCACTACTCTGGACGGTTCTGACTTAGAATATGTGGACAACTGCAAATGCCTAGGTGTCTGGTTAGACTGTAAATACTCCTTCCAGACTCACATTAAGCATCTCCAATCCAAAATTAAATCTAGAATCAGCTTCCTATTTCGTAACAAAGCATCCTTCAGTCATGCTGCCAAACATACCCTCGTAAAACTGACCATCCTACCGACCCTTGACTTCGGCGATGTAATTTACAAAATAGCCTCCAACACTTTACTCAGCAAACTGGATGTAGTCTATCACAGTGCCATCCGTTTTGTCACCAAAGCCCCATATACTACCCACCACTGTGACCTGTATGCTCTCGTTGGCTGGCCCTCGCTTCATATTCGTCGTCAAACCCACTGGCTCCAGGTCATCTAGAAGTCTTTGCTAGGTAAAGCCCCGCCTTATCTCAGCTCACTGGTCATCATAGCAGCACCCACCCGTAGCACGCGCTCCAGCAGGTATATTTCACTGGTCATCCTCAAAGCCAACTTCTCCTTTGGCCGCCTTTCCTTCCAGATATCTCTGCTGCCAATGACTGGAACGAATTGCAAAAATCACTGAAGCTGGAGACTCATATCTCCCTCACTAACTTTAAGCATCAGCTGTCAGAGCGGCTTACCGATCAGTGGACCTGTCTGTAAATAGCCCACCCAACTACCTACTACCATCCCCATACTGTTATAACATTTTTTGCTCCTTTGCACCCCAGTATCTCTACTTGCACATTCATCTTCTGCACATCTGTCACTCCAGTGTTTAATTGCTAAATTGTAATTATTTTGCCACTATGGCCTATTTATTGCCTTACCTTTCTTATCTTACTACATTTGCACACACTGTTTACAGACTTTTCTATTGTGTTATTGACTGTACGTTTGTTTATACCATGTGTAACTCTGTTGTTTGTTGCACTGCTTTGCTCTATCTTGGCCAGGTCGCAGTTGTAAATGAGAACTTGTTCTCAACTGGCCTTCCTGGTTAAATAAAGGTGAAAAAAAGAAATTCATAGATGAGGTTGGATTCAATTTAGCAAAGACGAGGAGGAGAGGACGGAATATCATTGGTCAATGCGCCATAATTGAGGTACCTGGCCAGCCTGGGGGAAATGTCACCATATGAGCAGCTATGAGCCACAATAGGGTCCTCCACCGCCATGCATCCCTTGGACCATACAACACTGCCCATCTCGTTCATTTCCTGAACACCTTACATGACAATCTTTCTCAGCCAGAGCAGAGAGGGCCATGTGATCCTGAGCAGAGAGGGCCAGGTGATCCTGAGCAGCAAATGTATGTTCTAATTAGGGACCACGTTTCCATTGGGCTGCTCAGGTCAGCAGCTGGTTCCATGACCATCCCATGTTTACAATTTTCTTTCTCCCACCATATTCCCCATTTCTCAACCTCATTGAGGAGTTGATTTCAGCATAGCGGTGGAAGGTTTATGATCGCAAACCCCTTGAACATACTGCCCTTTCCAGGCAATGGAGGAGGCCTGTGGTGACATTCCAGCGGAGTCCTGTCAGGGGTGGATGTGTCATGCCAGAAGATATTTCCCCCGCTGTCTGGCCAAGGAGAATATCGCCTGACATGACTGATTTTGTTTTCGCAATGGAGTATTTGTTTCTTGACTTATGATTTAGATTTGACTGTATTTTTACAGGTTCTATATCTATTGTTAAATTGATCTAACATACAGTACAGTAGTACAAATAGGCCTATTTTTTTTCATTTGTATATTCGAAATATATTTACTGTATGTGTGCTTACTGTATGCTGTTTGACATCTATTGAGTCATGTTGAAATATAAAACAAAAAATATTGCGTTTGTGTTCCTTTCTTGTTTGAGGACACACAAACAGTATACAATATAATACAAAAAAATATTAGTCTTTACACTGAAATAGGTTCTGATAGTAGTGTTTTGAATATGTCACATTAGTGTGATCTCGGTTGTCACTGTTAGATTCACTTGACATGTGTGTGTCCAATTTGTATGCAGAGTTTCATTTTGAGCAGGGGGTACATGATTTTGATTGCTGTGTTTCATTTTGCAAGATGTTTGTGGGGGTTGGGGAAATTGGATAACTGTTTGGAGTACCTGAGATGTGGTTTCAGCAAATGTGTGTTAACAGTTGGGAAAAACTGTAAACTGATACAAAGGAGAACTGACAATGACTGACCAATGCAGAGACAAACTAACACATTCACAGACTCATCTCTCAGAGTGTGGACCATGGGATAGTGTGTGTGTGTGTTTGGGGTGTATTTGTACAAGTGAAAGTTGGGCGGTGGAAGGCGAGTCTCGAAAACCCGATCCTGGGCAACAGTGACAAGGGTCAGGTTTCAATGACGGAGTCTTTTGGCATAGAGGACTTACGTCACTGCCCACATCACTACCTTATCTGTTTGAATAAAATACTAAAGCTAGAGATCACAGAGGTTATTTTTATTTCACTAAAACCACTGCAAAGTTTTTTCCTGCAAACTTTGGTTTCGATTCGTTACGTTCTGGCATGTCTGCCTCATGATTTGTTAGGAGGGTTGTCTGTCTGAAGAGGACTCGCACTGGATTTTTTTCCCCCCTTATTATCGAAGTTGCCAAAAGAGTCCATAATTGAAACCAGACCTTACACTTTAAAACTTTTCTGTAACAGTAAAACACAGAATGCACAGGCAAATACAGTAAAGTTTTTTAAAGCATTAATACTGTAGATATAAGGACACAAGGCGAGACCCAAATGCAGACACAGGAAGTAGATGGTTGAGTGCCGATATTTATTAATCCAAGGGGTAGGCAAAAGGTAGGTCGGGGACAGACGAGAGTTCATAAACCGGGTCAGAGTCTGTGTGTAGATTAATGAGGAAAAAAACGATTTAATCAATTTTAGAATAGGCGATAACCTAACAAAATGTGGAAAAAGTCAAGGAGTCTGAATACCTTCCGATGGCACTGTATTTGTTCAATGCCTCAATTCAAATCATAAATGAAACGTCCCTTTTTCAGGACCCTTTCTTTCAAAGATAATTCGTACAAATCCAAATAACTTCACAGATCTTCATTGTAAAGGGTTTAAACACTGTTTCCCATGCTTGTTCAATGAACCATAAACAATAAATGAACATGCACCTGTGGAATGGTCGTTAAGACACTAACAGCTTACAGACGGTAGGCAATTAAGGTCACAGTTATGAAAACTTAGGGCACTAAAGAGGCCTTTCTATGCACTCTGAAAAACACCAAAAGAAAGATGCCCAGGGTCCCTGCTCATCTGCGTGAACATGCCTTAGGCATGCTGCAAGGAGGCATGAGGATTGCAGATGTGACAATAAATTGCAATAAATTGCAATGTCCGTACTGTGAAATGCCTAAGACAGTGCTACAGGGAGACAGGACGGACAGCTGATCGTCCTCACAGTGGCAGACCACGTAACACCTGCACAGGATCGGTACATCCGAACATCACACCTGCGGGACAGGTACAGATGGCAACAACAACTGCCCGAGTTACACCAGGAACGCACAATCCCTCCATCAGTGCTCAGACTGCCCGCAATAGGCTGAGAGAGGCTGGACTGAGGGCTTGTAGGCCTGTTGTAAGGCAGGTCCTCACCAGACATCACAAAGAAAAATGGTCGGATTTGCGTTTATCGTCAAAGGAATGAGCGTTACACTGAGGCCTGTAATCTGGAGCGGGATCGATTTGGAGGTGGAGGGTCCGTCATGGTCTGGGGCGGTGTGTCACAGCATCATAAGACTGAGCTTGTCGTCATTGCAGGCAATCTCAACGCTGTGCGTTATAGGGAAGACATCCTCTTCCCTCTTATGGTACCCTTCCTGCAGGCTCATCCTGACATGACCCTCCAGCATGACAACGCAACCAGCCATACTGCTCGTTCTGTGCTTGATTTCCTGCAAGACAGGAATGTCAGTGTTCTGCCATGGCCGGCTAAGAGATCGGACCTCAAGCCTATTGAGCACGTCTGGGACCTGTTGGATTGGAGGGTGAGGGCTAGGGCCATTCTCCCCCCAGAAACGTCCGGGAACTTGCAGGTGCCTTGGTGGAAGAGTGGGGTAACATCTCACAGCAAGAACTGGCAAATCTGTTGCAGTCTATGAGGAGGAGATGCACTGCAGTACTTAATGCAGCTGGGGGCCACACCAGATACAGACTGTTACTTTTGAATTTGACCCCTCCATTGTTCAGGGACACATTATTCCATTTCTGTTAGTCACATGTCTGTGGAACTTGTTAAGTTTACGTCTCAGTTGTTGAATCTTGTTATGTTCATACAAATATTTAAACATGCTACATTTGCTGAAAATAAACGCAGTTGACAGTGAGAGGATGTTTCTTTTTTTGCTGAGTTTATAATGGATATATGGGTGTACAGATGACAAGGTGGCCCAGAGGAAGCCAGCTGTTCTCAATACCTACATTGCCCCATTCTTCCAATAGCTCTCACTGAGTTTGAATGAAAGCCTCCAGTGAGGTAAGTGCACGCACACACACACACACACACACGCACACACACACACACACACACACACACACACACACACACACACACACACACACACACACACACACACACACACACACACACACACACACACACACACACACACCAGCTTGATATGTTCCTTGTCACCAATCTTTTTACCCACAGAGTAACAGCCCTGTTGCTCTCAACCTCCCATTCTATTATTTATCTGTCTATGCTTGTCCTAGGGGTGAGAAGAGCTGACCAATCAGAACCGAGGAGGATTGTTACAGAGCCCCATGATGAACACCTGATGCTGCACTGACTTCTCTCTCCTGGGAGCTCTCCTCTCCAAACTGTCCCGTTGTGTGTTTCACCGCCTCTCAACTCCGCCTACGCCTCTGCTGTAAATTTACCCAAGTGATGCTGTAATATATTTTACAGTAACACACAATTACAGTATTAAGCTGGTAGCTCTGAATTCACAGGGAAAAGTTTGACAGTGTAGTCACTGTTGCCTACGGTCAGGTTTTCGAGACTAGCGGATGGAAGGGGTCTCACCCACTGAAACCCTTCAGGCTCTGCTCTCCATTACACTCACAACTCCTGTTTCATCATGTGGAGGGGGTTCTGGAGCGCAGCCCAGACCAGCTGATTACTTCCAGACACTGCTCTGGAGTCTGTTAAAAATCTCTCTCAACACACACACAGACACACACTCACCAATGCATACAGTATTAGCGTCACACAGGCACACACACTCAGTGTTAGTGCGTGACAGTATACAGTATTAAACACACCAACGTTTTAATCAACATATACCAGTGCAACACAATCCAACACACAGTCCAACCTGGTTTTTATCTGTCAAACCAATGATGCAGAGATGGTGAGTAGCAGTTGAGTGGTGAACAAGTCGGTATGGAATGTTATTTCATACACTGCATGTGGAGGAGGGGAGCGAATACAGGCATAAAGAGTTGGATCAGACAGACACCCTGCTTACTATATTTGTGTGTCTAGAAACGGCGTGCATAGAAATCTCTATCGACTACTCCCCCTTACTACTGTAAATATTTACCTGCCCCCTTCGCAGGCTAGGGAGATCCCAGTGAGAAGGATCAGAGGAGGGGAGGAAATAGAGGAGTGGGTGTATGATCATTTTCAGTAATACTCCTAGGGAGAGTCTGAGTCACAGCATGTGTGACGTCTCACCCCACCAAGAGCCTCGCCCAATCACAATAGGGCGGGCCTATGTCAACAGCCTGGCCTGATGGGTAACCATGGACAGGAAACTATTCATTCTCACAGTTTGTTTTCCTCCCTCTAACTACAGGAGATTATATCCCGAGACAAGGCCAGAGTGGTTCAGATCAGCCTAAACTATTTCTGCTTTAATCTGGACCACTTAACGTGTGTGTGTGTGTGTGTGTGTGTGTTTGTGTGTGTGTGTTGATAGAGAGAAAAGTCTGGTGTTTGAAAGCTACAGCAGTCGTATCTCTATCGAACCATATTTGAAACAGTAACACATTCTCTTCCATAAATAGAGTAGGATTCTGTACTGTTATTGGCCGCCTAAATATAACACTGGTTTTACATTTAAAAGGCACTAAACTATGCGCTGATATTATGGCAATCCATTTTGAATAACCCCTTTTGCTTCCAGGTAGAACTCTTTTGGTTCCAGGTAGAACCCTTTTGGGTTCCATGTAGTACCCTTTCCACAGAGGGTTTTACATGTAACCAAAAAGGGTTTTACCTGGAACCAAGAAAGGTTCTCCTATGGGGACTGCCGAAGAACCCTTTAGGAACTCTTTTTTCTAAGGGTGTAGCAGCCAAGAGAGACACTCACACTGGGCCACTTGCAGTTCAGTAGATCCCTTAGGGAGGTAAGAGGAAGTGTACAAAACTATGTGTGTGTTCTCTAGATATCAACTGGCCTTTATTTATGTAAATGCATCTGGGTTATTTATTTGTGTGTGTATGTGTATATCGGACATCCCTTAATTTAGGGGTATAAGGGTGATGGCCACACTGAGCCGGCCACTGCCTAGGATGGCCATGTGAGGCGGTCGTCTGCACCTTTAGGCCTCCTCCAGTCTCAATCAGGTCCAGTGATGGCCTTTGTTGGGAAAGAGAGAGTGAGGTAGAGTCCTGGAGTTCTGCTGTGACCCAAGCTCTAAAAAAAACACAGAGAGAGAGAGAGCGAGTGTGCTTGTATGTTTGTGTGTGTGTATGTGTGTACTCACCATGGGTGAAGCTGCTAGACATTGATGAAAATACCTCCTACAAACCAACAGAGAGGGATGCTAGCCTAGCCACACACACACACAGACAGACACACGGACGGACGGACGGACGGAAGGACGGAAGGAAGGAAGGAAGGAAGGAAGGAAGGAAGGAAGGAAGGAAGGAAGGAAGGAAGGAAGGAAGGAAGGAAGGAAGGAAGGAGAATGTGACGGAAAAAAGGAATGCGAGTGTTTCAGGAGAGAAAATGAGGAACAGTCAGGTCCCTGGTTATACCGTCATATTATTCCATAACTTTGTAATTGTATTTAACTGCCCTAATGTTGCTGGACCACAGGAAGAGCAGCTAATGGGAATCCTTAATAAATACAAATGCAAACTCCAGTGCGGTTTGGGAGGGACTACAACCTAAATCCACAGATAATCAGAAAACTACGAGTAGTTAGAAACACGTTTAAGCTAATACGACAATCAGACAGTGGATCACAGTACAAAAGTGATTCCTGTACCTGGGAGCACATCAGGTCAGTAGGGTGCGTGATGCTGTATTGTGAGACCATTTTCATCTATGTGAGGAATGGCCTGTGCAACACTGTCACAGTGTGAAAATAGTGGCCTCTATACCAAGCTGAGTCTGGTCTTTATACAACATCTCCAGATCACCCTGTCTGACACCACGCTGAACAGAGACGTTTCCCTGGGTCAGTAAAACACAGATGGAACGGCCGCCTAGGGCCAGTGTCTGTGGTGCGGTTCACAAAAGTAAACATTTGCAAAGAAGTACATTCCTGTCTGTGACTTGTAGGATGTCTCCCCCTTAGACACTAAATCTCTTGGATTATGCACCCCTTAGCCACTCTGTTAAAAACCCACCTAAGCAGAAACAGATTGTGTGTTCACTCAGCTTTGTTATTGCAGGTCGAAACACCAATACCGTGTTTAGGCTCCGGGAATGGACCATGGAGTCTTTCTAGTGGGCTATATGTCTGTTAGTCCATCATGAGCTCAGGAGGGGACAGACAGAACAGTCACTATATCACTATATTTAGCATAATATCCATTGTTCAAGAGTCAGCTCCTGATCTATAGATTGAGTCAATTGGTAAAACATTACACCCTCCACATACTGTATGTTAAAAGTTATTCCAGCGCTTACAAAAATGAATTTGTTGCTGCAAACTTCCCACAAGTTTATGTCAAATTAGCTGCAATCTCAATAGCGTGCTACAAAATGTTTTCAGCAGTTTTCAAATGTTTGCCACTAGTGGTGAACTTGCGACAAACCTTTGGTAACAATAATATGTATTGCCACCAGTGGCGTGCTGTGGGCCTGGGGCCTGGGCCTTCAGTGAGGTCCTACACAGTCCCACCCGAATTAATCCACCTCTTATTACCATCATTATGATGCCATGGCTCTAGAAACTATACATTTAGACAGAAACGCAGTATAACCAGGCGTTGCGTCACCTTGAAATTGACAAAAATTGACATTTTTGAGTAAACAGTGTTTACCCAAAAACATGAGACAATCAATGAGTCTTTTCAATATTTCCCTATTTTTCTTCACCTTTTCATTGTGCAGCTCCGTTGCCCTGCGCGCTTGTTCGTTGAGCTGTAGATCCACTCGGGTGTCCCCAAAAGTTTTCAAAAGCACCATTGCTTGTAAGTGCCCAGCCGTACTTTGGTGTCTCGTTGTTGCCTTGGTTAGACAACTCAAGTTTGCAAAGCCAGTGTGGCTCCAAACACCAAATCGATCACTTGCAAATAATAGGCATTCCCAGCAGTACAGTTTGCAGTGCTTCTCGGAGCCTGTGAGCCATTGATAGCGCTCGTAGTTGGAACTTTGAAAGTGGCGAACGAACCCCTTTCCCGCCTGTGACAGGCTTTGTAGCATCGGCGTCGGGCGACCTCTCCTTACAATGTCTAACTTTTCTTGAAAAGTTTGTCTTGAGAATGGCGTTATAATTATATCCTCGACCAAATCGATATCTTCTCCTCCTTCCGCCATTGTGGGTTGAAAAAACAGCTTAGTAGTATGCGAATTAATTTGTTTATCAAATTCAGTTTCCTAGTTCTGAGGTTCTGCATAGACCTGCCCATAGGACCTGCCTCTCAATATTGGTAATCCAATCAAAAGACGTGCACGCACTACGCCTGCTAGCTGGCTCCTGTGTAACACTGGAGCCAGCCAGCAGGCGTACAATAGCCAACTCTAAAGCTGATTGGTTGACACAAAATTTTCATTTCCATTCACTTTAATAAGCTACAAGCGCCCGCACTGTTGATTCTGAAGGCCTGAGGGCAGATTTTAGACCCCTGGCAACACATGATGGCTGAATATGATTGGATAAAAGATCTAACATAAAGACCAGCCCTCCAAATCTCAACCTGGGGCTGGAAGCAGTGCAACCAAGAGGAAAGCTATGAAATGAAGAGTATAACTCTTACTCTGGGGAATAATTTAATACATATTTGTGGGAAAATATATTTAAAAAAAAAAGTATATTCTGATGATGTTTAGGCCAGCAGAGAAGGCCTTGCTGGCCTGTCACGTTCCTGACCTGTTTTCTGTTAGTTTTGTATGTGTTAGTTGGTCAGGACGTGAGTTTGGGTGGGCAGTCTATGTTTTCTGTTTCTATGTTGGTTTAAAGGGTGACCTGATATGGCTCTCAATTAGAGGCAGGTGGTTGTCATTTCCTCTGATTGAGAGTCATATTAAGGTAGGTGTTTTCACACTGTTTGTTGTGGGTGGTTGTCTTCCGTGTCTGTGTATGTTGCGCCTCACGGGACTGTTTCGGTATGTTTGTTCGTTCGGTTTTTGTGTAGTCTGTTTTCCCGGTTCGTGCGTTCTTCGTGTTACATGTAAGTTCTTACGTTCAGGTCAGTCTACATCGTTTATTGTTTTGTTAGTTAGTCAAGTATAGTTTGTTTTCGTCTTGTTTAAATAAATATCATGTCATATCACAACGCTGCGCCTTGGTCGAATCACTACTCCTCCTCTTATGAAGAGGAGGAGGAACACCGTTACATGGCCCTGACGGCCCACCACTGATTGCCGCTACAATTGTCTCGACATTCTATTGTAATCTGTGGCAAACCTGTGGCAACAATATGTATTTCCACTAGTGGCAAACAGTTTACAAGAACTTGTTTCTGGTGAACACAGTCTCATGACTAGTAACCATTGAGGACCATTCAAGTGGAGAAAAAAATCTGTTGGAAATGGAAACCAAGCGATCTACCTACTAAATTTGTCCAGTGAGTGTCTAACTTTAAAAAATTATTTCACCTTTATTTAACCAGGTAGGCTGGTTGAGAACAAGTTCTCATTTGCAACTGTGACCTGGCCAAGATAAAGTAAAGCAGTTCGACACATACAACAACACAGTTACACATGGAATAAACAAACATACAGTCAATAATACTGTAGAAAAAAATATATATACAGCATGTGCAAATGAGAGGTAAGGCAATAAATAGGCCATGGTGGCAAAGTAATTACAATATAGCAATTAGACACTGGAATGGTAGAATGTGCAAGTAGAGATACTGGGGTGCAAAGGAGCAAGATAAATAAATAAATACAGCATGGGGAGGAGGTAGATTGGATGGGCTATTTACAGATGAGCTATGTATTGATTTAACTTGCTAATAAACGTTGAATTGTGTTAGCTAATTGATGCCTTGTTAGCAATGTCATGTTTTATGGCAGTTTCCCAACTCCAGTCCTTGAGTACACCCAAGAACAGCACACATTTTTGTTGTAGCCCTGGACAAACTCACCTGAATCAACTCATTGATGGCTTGATGATTGGTTGAATCAGGTGTGCTTGTCCCAGGCTACAACAAAAATGTGTGCTGTTTGGGGTACTCGAGGATTGGAGTAGGGAAACACTGTTCTATGGGATAATAATAAAGAATAATTTATTACATTTCTATAGCGCAATTCATAACAATCTCAAAGCGCTTCAAAATCAAAAACAAACAAGCAATACTTCATGAGTAGCCTAGCTATAGTTGTCTTAAATCACAGGACGTTGGTCAGGGAGATGGTTGATGTAGATGGAGTCTGGTGACGATCTTGTAGAGGGCTACTCGGGGAAACCGGCCTGAGTCGTGTAGAAACTGGACTTCTCCTCCTTCACACTCCCACTTGGGTGATGCCTCAGCAACTTGGGCGCCAGAAAGCTCACCCCACGCAGTTCAGAGTAGCATCCAGTCGTCCTCACTACGAGCCCTCTTCCCCAGCACTGCATTCCTCTACGGCATCTCCCATTCCTTTCCATCTTCAAGGGACTCTTCAATTGATGTTTTCAAAAGAACCAGAAGCCAGGTGAAACAAAAAAAGCTGGTACAGTGTCCAGATGCATCACTGGAACAAAAACTCTTAGCCAGCTGCTACCTAGACAAGCCAGAAAAGAGTTGACCTGCCAGTCTATCTGCAAATCTGTGTGTCAAAACAACCAGAAATATGCAATTTAAAGTCAATGTTATAAAAAACAACCGATTAAAAAAGCATCATAAAAAAACAGAAACAAAAATATAAATGCAACATAAAGTGTTGGTCCCATGTCTCATGTGCTAAAATAAAAAATTGCAGAAATGTTCCATATACACAAAAAGCTTATTTCTCTCAAATTTTGTGCACAAATTTGTTTACATCCCTGTTAGTGAGCATTTCTCCTTTGCCAAGATAATCCATCCACCTGACAGGTGTGGCATATCAAAAGGCTGATTAAACAGCATTGCTGAGGAGTAATTTTGTCTGTAATAAAGCCCTTTTGTGGGGAAAAACTCATTCTGATTGGCTGGGCCTAGCTCCCCACTGGGCGGGCTTGGCTGCCAAGTGAGTGGGCCTATGCCCTCTAAGGCCCACCCATTCCTGCCCCCCGTGCCCTGTCATGTGAAATCCATAGATTAGGGCCTAATAAATGTATTTCAGTTGACTGATTTCCTTATCTGAACTGTAACTCAGTAAACTCTTCGAAATTGTTGAACGCTGAGTTGATATTTTTGTTCAGTATATTTTCAGGAGCTCTCTGTTTAGGCAACTATCAGTTCATAGACTGAAACTTTGCTATATCAGTTTCAACCTTTCAGTGCCACCGACTAGCTAGCTAGCTAGTGCCAGGTGTTTAACTAGCTGGATAGTTAACGTTAGTTATCATGTTTTTGCACATTGAATGTGATAGCTGCCACACCCTGATCTGTTTCACCTGTCTTTGTGCTTGTCTACACCCCCCTCCAGGTGTCACCTATCTTCCCCCAGTGTATTTATACCTGTGTTCTCTGTTGCCAGTTAGTTTTGTTCATCAAGCCTACCAGCGGTTTTCCCCTTGCTCCTGTCTTTTTCTCGTTCCTGTTTTTCTGGTTTTGACCATTCTGCCAGCCCTGACCCTGAGCCTGCCTGACGTTCTGTACCTTGTCACACCACCCGTGATTATTGACCTCTGCCAGCCCTGAGCCTGCCTGACGTTCTGTACCTTGTCACACCACCCGTGATTATTGACCTCTGCCAGCCCTGACCCTGAGCCTGCCTGACGTTCTGTACCTTGTCACACCACCCGTGATTATTGACCTCTGCCAGCCCTGACCCTGAGCCTGCCTGACGTTCTGTACCTTGTCACACCACCCGTGATTATTGACCTCTGCCAGCCCTGACCCTGAGCCTGCCTGACGTTCTGTACCTTGTCACACCACCCGTGATTATTGACCTCTGCCAGCCCTGACCCTGAGCCTGCCTGACGTTCTGTACCTTTTGGACTCTGATCTGGATTACTGACCTCTGCCTGCCTGTCGTTTTGCCTGCCCCCTGTTCTAGTAATAAACTTTTGTTACTTCGACACTGTCTGCGTCTGGGTCTTCTCCTGAAACGTGATAATAGCTGATGATTTGCTGGATATTTTAATCACATTATTTTGAATGATGACATTGCTGTCTTTTAATTCCATGCATGTCAACATGCTAGCGTCACTGTTGAGTAGCATGTGTTAGCTAGTACGCACAATAGCTAAGGTAGCAACAATATGACTTGACATCAAAGCAAAACTTCCCTTTTGCAGATGAATACCATTTCCTTACCCGTGGTGTTGGAAGAGGATGCAGCAACATCCTGGAAAAATGTTTGTGGTGCACTCACTCATAACACTTTCTTTCAGTGATACATGAGCGTATCGTCTTTGTTTTCCCCCTTATCAATCTACACACAATACCCCATAATGACAAAGAAAAAACTGGATTTTATACGTTTTTAAGTATTCAGACCCTTTACTCACTACTTTGTTGAAGCACCCTTGGCATCAATTAAAGCCTTGAGTCTTCTTTGGATATAATGCTACAAGCTTGGCACACTTGTATTTGGGGAGTTTCTCCCATTCTTCTCTGCAGATCCTCTCAAGCTTTGTCAGGTTGGATGGGGAGCGTCGCTGCACAGCTATTTTCAGGTCTCTCCATAGATGTTTGATCGGGTTCAAGTCCGGGCCCTGGCTTGGCCACTCAAGGACATTCAGAGACTTGTCTTGAATGTGTGCTTAGGGTCGTTATCCTGTTGGAAGGTGAACCTTCGCCCCAGTCTGAGGTCCTGAGCTCTCTGGAGCAGGTTTTCATCAAGGTTCTCTCTGTACTTTGCTCCGTTCATCTTTCCCTCGATCCTGACTAGTCTCTCAGTCCCTTCCGCTGAAAAACATCCCCACAGCATGATGCTGCCACCACCATGCTTCACTGTAGGGATGATGCCTGGTTTCTTCCAGATGTGACACTTGGCATTCAGGCCAAAGTGTTCAATCTTGGTTTCATCAGACCAGAGAATCTTGTTTCTCATGGTCTGAGAGTCCTTTAGGTGCCTTTTGGCAAACTCCAAGCGGGCTGTCATGTACCTTTACTGAGGAGTGAATTTCTTATACATTTGCAAAGATTTCTAAATGTCTGTTTTCACTTTGTCATTATGGGGTATTGTGTGTAGATTGATGAGGAAAAAATGTTATTTAATCCATTTTAGAATAAGGCTGTAATGTAACAAAATGTGGAAAAAGGGAAAGGGTCTGAATACTTTCCGAATGCACTGTATATGTCATGGGATGTATAGACAATATGAGCAGTATATGGATAGAATATGTAGTATGTCTGAAGAATAGTATATGTACAGCAATAGTTAAAGAGGATAGGCCTTGACTATAATATAGTATATACATATGAAGTGGGTTAAACAGCATGTAAACATTATTAAAGTGACCAGTGTTCCATGACTATGTACATAGGGCAGCAGTTTCTAAGGTGCATGATAGAGTAACCGGGTGGTAGCCAGCTAGTGACAGTGACTAAAGTTCAGGGCAGGGTACTGGGATGAGGCCGGCTAGTGGTGACTATTTAACAGTGGCCTTGATGGCCTTGAGATAGAAGCTGTTTTTCAGTCTCTTGGTCCCAGCTTTAATGCACCTGTACTGACCTCGCCTTCTGGATGGTAGCGGTGTGAACAGGCCGTGGCTCGGGTGGCTGAGGTCCTTGATGATCATTATGGCCTTCCTGTGACACCTGATGCTGTAGGTGTCCTGGAGGGCAGGCAGTGTGGCCCTGATGATGCATTGGGCAGACCGTACCACCCTCCGGACAGCCTTGGACTGTGAAGTTTCCATACCAGGCGGTGATACAGCCTGACAGGATGCTCTCAATGGTGCATCTGTAAAAGTTTGTGAGGGTCTTAGGGGCCAAGCCAATTTTCTTCAGCCTCCTGAGGTTGAAGAGGCGATGTTGCGCCTTCTTCACCACACTGTCTGTGTGGGTGGACCATTTCAGATTGTCAGTTATGTGTACGCAGAGGAACTTGAAGCTTTTCACCTTCTCCACTGTGGCTTTGTCAATGTGGATGGTGGCATGCTCCCTCTGCTGTATCCTGAAGTCCACGATCAGCTCCTTCATTTTGTTGATGTTGAGAGACAGGTATTTTCCTGGCACCACTACACCAGGGCCCTCACCTCCTCCCTGTAGGCTGTCTCGTCGTTGTTGGGGGGCGATCCGTCAGGAAGTCCAGGCCCCAGTTTGGAAAGGAATCCTACTTGAAAACGTTGCAGAGAAAAAAAATCCAGTTTTACTCATCATTAAACAGTCAAATAGACATGAAACATGAACCCCGCACAGGGCGGGGTTCAGACCCAGGGCCCGGAGATTAATGATGAGCTTGGAGGGTACTATGGTGTTGAAGGCTGAGCTGTAGTCAATGAACAGCATTCTTACATAGGTATTCCTCTTGTCCAGATGGGTTAGGGCAGTGTGCAGTGCGATGGCGATCGCATCATCCGTGAATCTATTGGGGCGGTATGCAAATTGCAGTCCGTCTAGGGTGTCGGGTAAGGTGGAGGTGCTATGATCTTTAACTAGCCTCTTGAAGCACTTCATGATGAAAGAAGTTAGTGCTACAGGGAGATAGTCATTTAGCTCAGTTACCTTCACTTTCTTGTGTACAGGAACAATGGTGGACATCGTGAAGCAAGTGGTGACAATAGACTGGGATAGGGAGAGATTGAATATGTCCATAAACACTCCAGCCAACTAGTCTGTGCATGCTCTGAGGGGGCGGCAGGTAGCCTAGTGGTTAGAGAGTTGGGCCACCGAAAGTTTGCTGGATCAAATCCCGAGCTGACAAGGTAAAAATCTGTCGTTCAGCCCCTGAGAAAGGCAGTTAACCCACCGGGCACCGTGGATGTCGATTATGGCAGCCCCCCGCACCTCTCTGATTCAGAGGGGTTGGGTTAAATGCACAAGACACATTTCAGTTGAATGCATTCAGTCGTAAAACTGATTAGGTATCTTTCCCCCGTTAATACGCTTTAATGTCTTACTTACATGGGCCACGGAGAACGAGAGCTCATAGTCCACGGGAGCGGTGATGGCCTACATCAGCGGCACTGTGTTTCCTCGAAGTGGGCAAAGAAGCTGTTTAGCTTGTACGGGGAGCAAGACGTCGGGTTCTGCGATGTGATTGTCTGGAGTCGTTGAATTGTGACTCCACTTTGACTCTGTACTGACATTTTGCCTGTTTGATTGCCGTACGAAGGGCATAACTGGACTGTTTGTACTCAAACAAATTCCCAGTCACCTTGTCTGTTTAAATGCAGTGGTTCACACTTTCAGTTTTGCATGAATGCTGCCATCTATCCACAGTTTTTGGTTTGGATAGGTTTTAATACTCAGTGGGAACAACATCCCCTATACACTTCCTGATGAACTCAGTCACTGTGTCAGTGTATATGTCAATGTTATTCTCAGAGGCAACCGGGAACATATCCCAGTCAGCGTGATCAAATAGTCTGAAGCATGGATTCCAATTGGTCAGACCAGCGTTGAACAGTCCTTACCACAGGTACATCTTGTTTGAGTTTTTGCCTAGGAAGGGAGGAGAAGGATGGAAGCGTGATCTGATTTTCCGAAGGGAGGGTGGGGGAGGACCTTGTAGCCGTACCGGAAGGGAGAGTAGCAATAAATGGAGAGTTCTTGATTTATTTAAGTCCCCAGCTACAATAGATACAGCCTCAGGATATGCGGTTTCCAGTTTGCACAAAGTCCAGTGTTGTTCCTTGAGAGCCGTTGTGGTATCTGCTTGAGGGGGAATATATGAGGCTGTGACAATGATCGAAGATAATTACCTCGGGAGGAAATGCGGTCTGCATTTGATTGTAATGGTCAGGTGAACAAAAGGATTTGAGTTCCTGTACGTTAATCATGAAAACTTACACCTCTGCCTTTCTTTTTCCCAGAGGGTACTTTATTCCTGTCTGCGCAATGTACTGAGAACCCAGCTGGCTGTATGGATAGGAACAGTACAGCTGAAGAGAGCCTTGATGTCCTACACAGTTTTTGTGTAATTTTATGATTTCATGTCTATTGACTGTTTAATGATGAGCAAAACTGGAAATTTCTTCTCTGCAACGTTTTCAAATAGGATTCCTTTCCAAATAGCCTATATTTTCGTATTGCATTACTTGCTAACTTCATATGTTTTATTAGTTCCAATATACCTCCAGTGTTGTTGAATGGTTGCTTGGACAGTTGCTGAGGCTGTGTTTTTTGTCTGTTATCATTGAAAACACTTTATTTCAGATGCAGCAGTCTTAGCTACTTAGCCAGCTAGCATTGCTAGCTTTAGCACCATAGATACAGGCAGAGAGACTAGGATTCTGTAATGATTTGCCTGTACATTTCATAATAAATGTTTTGTTCTTCTAACAGGCCTACATATTGTTTGAACTGTTGTTTAAGATGCTAACATGAAACTTGGCTATTATTGTTGCAAGCACTATTATTTTGGATGTAGCAATCAGGCTAGCTAGCAAGCTAACTAGATACAGTAACTCTGTGTTATAGCATTTCTAGTTAGCGCCTAATTATTTTTGTGTACTGCAGTTGATTGGTGACAAACATATATGAACATATATTCAGCATGACACTCATGCAAGCATTATAATATATTTACAATCCAAAATTAATGTGAAATGGATTTATAACTTACGACACAAGCAATATATTTAGGCTAAGATTAATCTGGGCTTGATAGCCAGCTAGCTAAACTAACTGAGAAATGCACCATGGAATTTGTAATATGCTGTAGACGAGGGCAATACAGAAGCTTCCAAATGCCAAAATACGAGGAATCGTGCAGTATGATTAACAAAAACGATAAAACATCAAAATGTTTTTCAAATCGTACAGCAAGAGTGCTCCCTGTTGAACTGTCTGAAGCTGTGCAGTAGAGAGGAGAAGCTAGATAATCCCGACAAGGAGTTCTGCAGTCACTGCAAAGCTCGCAGAGACTCCATGAGGAAATTGGAGATCTGAAAAATTCCACCGATAGAATTATCCTACATTGGCGGACAAGGGTAAAAGCTCCAGACCAATGTTGGCTTTCCTCAGGGGAACCCGGACCTGACCCAGTATATCATCGGCCCAAAACAGAGGCTCAAGATGTACAACCTCTAATCACAATGAGGGTCTGGATGGTGGTCACGACATAGGAACGACATAAGAACGCCATCAAACAGGGCTGGTACAAGTTTGGCAAAAAGGAGATGTCAGACATCTCCACCTCCTCAGTCAAGTCCTCTTGTCACGATCGTTATAATGAGTGGACCAAAGCGCAGAGTGATCTGGGTTCCACATCTTTTTATTTCTAGGTGAAATTCACAGCAAAACAAAACAATAAATCGCAAAACGAAAACGTGAAGCTACTATAGTGCTCGCAGGCAACTATACATAGTCAAGATCCCACAAAGTACCATGGGGAAATGGCTGCCTAAATATGATCCCCAATCAGAGACAACGATAAACAGCTGCCTCTGATTGGGAACCATACCAGGCCAACATAGATGTATAAATCACCTAGATAACCCACCCTAGTCACACCCCGACCTAACCAACATAGAGAATATAAAGCTCTCTATGGTCAGGGCGTGACACCTCTGCCGCCTGCATCTTATTCTACTCCTCTCTGTGAGGGGTGGCAGGACTCAAGGGGGAGTTATATGTGTGTGTGAGCTTTCCCAAAATATATTTGTCTACAGATTTGTATTTTAGATTTGTTTGAAATGTCTACAGCCTATAAATTATCCATGAGGTGCAAGCTCTTATTTAACCTAATTTCCCTTTTGTCATTCTGTTTCATTAAGTCAGATACAAATTAAGCTAGTATAAAGAACATGATTTAACCACTTAAATGTGTTGCCATCCTAGATTTTATTAGTGCTACCCTGAAACCCCAGTGACCTCAACTGTTTCCATGTACAGTACCAGTCAAAAGTTTGGACACACCTACTCATTCAAGGGTTTTTCTTTATTTTTACTATCTTCTACTTTGTAGAATAATAGTGAAAACATCAAAACTATGAAATAACACATATGGAATCATGTTAAAACCCAAAAAGTGCTAAAAAAATCCAAATATATTTTATATTTGAGATTCTTCAAAGTAGCCACCCTTTGCCTTGATGACAACTTTGCTCACTCTTGGCATTCTCTCAACCCGCTTCATGAGGTAGTCACCTGGAATAAATTTCAATTAACAGGTGTGCCTTGTTAAAAGTTAATTTGTGGAATTTCTTTCCTTCTTAATGCGTTTGAGCCAATCATTTGTGTTGTGACAATGTAGGGGTGGTGAACAGAAGATCCAAGTCCATATTATGGCAAGAACAGCTCAAATAAGCAAAGAGAAACAATAGTCCATCATTAAATCAAATCAAATCAAATTATATTTGTCACATGCGCCAAATATAACAGGTTAAATGCTTACTTACAAGCCAACAATGCAGTTTTAAGAAAAATACAAAAAAAGTAACACATAATTAAAGAGCAGCAGTAAAATAACAATAACGAGGCTATATACAGGGGGTACCGGTACAGAGTCAATGTGCGGGGTTTATTATTCAGCGAGTCTTATGGCTTGAGGGTAGAAGCTGTTTAGAAGCCTCTTGGACCTAGACTTGTCGCGCTGGTACCGCTTACCGTGCGGAAGCAGAGAGAACAGTCTATGACTAGGGTGGCCGGAGTCTTTGACAATTTTTAGGGCCTTCCTCTGACACCGCCTGGTATAGAGGTCCTGGATGGCAGGAAGCTTGGCCCCAATGATGTACTGGGCCGTACACACTATCCTCTGTAGGGCTTTGCGGTCAGAGGCCGAGCAGTTGCCATACCAGGCAGTGATGCAACCAGTAAGGATGCTCTCGATGGTGCAGCTGAACCTTTTGAGGATCTGAGGACCCATGCCAAATCTTTTCAGTCTCCTGAGGGGGAATAGGTTTTGCCGTGCACTCTTCACGACTGTCTTGGTGTGCTTGGACCTTGTTAGCTTGTTGGTGATGTGGACACCAAGGAACTTGAAGCTCTTGACCTGCTCCACTACAGCCCCATCGATGAGAATGGGGGAGTGCTCGGTCCTCTTTTCCTGTAGTCCACAATCATCTCCTTTGTCTTGATCACATTGAGGGAGAGGTTGTTGTCCTGGCACCACACGGCCACTCTGACCTCCTCCCTGTAGGGTGTCTCATCGTTGTCGGTATTCAGGCCTACCACTGATGTGTCATCGGCAAACTTAATGATGGTGTTGGAGTTGTGCCTGGCCATGCAGTCATGAGTGAACAGGGAGTACAGGAGGGGACTGAGCATGCACGCCTGAGGGGCCCCTGTGTTGAGGATCAGCGTGGCTGATGTGTTGTTACCCACCCTTACCACCTGGGGGCGGCCCGTCAGGAAGTCCAGGATCCAGTTGCAGAGGGAGGTGTTTAGTCTCAGGGTCCTTAGCTTAGTGATGAGCTTTGAGGGCACTATGGTGTTGGAGGCCGATATGTAGTCAATGAATAGCATTCTCACATAGGTGTTCCTTTTGTCCAGGTGTGAAATGGCAGTGTGGAGTGCAATAGAGATTGCATCATCTGTGGATCTGTTGGGGCGGTATGCAAATTGGAGTGACCAGCCTTTCAAAGCACTTCATGGCTACAGACATGAGTGCTACGGGTCAGTAGTCATTTAGGCAGGTTACCTTAGTGTTCTTGGGCACAGGGACTATGGTGGTCTGCTTGAAACATGTTGGTATTACAGACTCAGACAGGGAGAGTTGAAAATGTCAATGAAGACACTTGCCAGTTGGCCAGCGCATGCTTGGAGTACACGTTCTGGTAATCCGTCTGGCCCTGCGGCCTTGTGAATGTTGACGTGTTTAAAGATGTTACTCACATCGGCGAGCATAGAAGTAATTTAGCTCGTCTAGTAGGCTCGTGTCACTGAGCAGCTCGCGGCTGTGCTTCCCTTTGCAGTCTGTAATAGTTTGCAAGCCCTACCACATCCAGCGAGCATTGGAGCCGGTGTAGTGCAATTCAATTGTAGTCCTGTATTGACGCTTTGCCTGTTTGATGGTTCGTCGGAGGGCATAGCGGGATTTATTACAAGCTTCCGGGTTAGAGTCCCGCTTCTTGAATGCTGCAACTCTACCCTTAAGCTCAGTGGGGATGTTGACTGTAATCCACGGCTTCTGGTTGGGGTATGTACATACAGTCACTGTGAGGATGACGTCATCGATGCACTTATTGATGAAGCCAGTGACTGATGTGGTGTACTCCTCAATGCCATCGGAAGAATCCCGGAACATATTCCAGTCTGTGATAGCAAAACAGTCCTGCAGTTTAGCATCTGCTTCATCTGACCACTTTTTTATTGAGCGAGTCACTGGCATTTCCTGCCCTAGTTTTTGCATGTAAGCAGGAATCAGGAGAATAAAATTATGGTCAGATTTGCTAAATGGAGGACAAGGGAGAGCTTTGTACGCATCTCTGTGTGTGGAGTGAAGGGGGTCTAGAGTTTTTTCCCCTCTGGATGAGCGTTTCTCTCTTTGCTTATGGCCGTATACAGCTCATTCATTGAGTGCGGTCTTAGTGCCAGCATTGGTTGGTGGTGGTAAATAGACAGCTATGAAGAATATAGATGAAAACTCTCTAGGTAGATAGTGTGGTCTACAGCTTATCATGAGATATTCTACCTCAGGCGAGACTTCCTTAGACATCGTGCACCAGCTGTTGTTTACAAATATACATAGACCGCCACCCCTTGTCTTACCAGAGGCTGCTGTTCTATCCTGCTGATACAGTGTATAACAGCTGGATGTTATTCATGTCGTCGTTCAGGCACGACTCGGTGAAACATAAGATATTACAGTTTTTAATGTCCCGTTGGTAGAATATACGTGCTTGTAGTTCGACCACTTTACTATCCAGCGATTGTACGTTGGCCAATAGTACCGATGGCAAAGGCAGATTAGCCACTCGTTGCCATATCCTTACAAGGCACCCCGATCTCCTTCCATGATACCTCTGTCTCTTTCTCCTCCAAATGAAGGATGAGGGCCTTGTCGGGTGTCTGGAGTAAATCCCTCTCGTCCGACTCATTAAAGAAAAATTATTAGTCCATTTCAAGTTGAGTAATCGCTGTTCTGATGTCCAGAAGCTATTTTTGGTCATAAGAGACGGTAGCAGCAACATTATGTACAAAATAAGTTACAAACAATGCGAAAAACCAAACAAAATAGCGTGGTTGGTTAAAAGCCCATAAAACGGCAGCCATCCCCCCCGGCGCTATCTTCATTACTTTAAGACATGAAGGTCAGTCAATACGGAACATTTAAAGAAGCCATCAAGCGCTATGATGAGACTGGCGCTAGTGAGGACCGCCACAGGAAAGGAAGACCCAGAGTTACCTCTGCTGCAGAGGATAAAGTCATTATAGTTACCAGCCTCAGAAATTGCAGCCCAAATAAATGCTTCACAGAGTTCAAGTAACAGACACATCTCAACATCAACTGTTCAGAGGAGACTACGTGAATCAGACCTTCATGTACAAATTGCTGCAAAGAAACCACTACCAAAGGACACCAATAATAAGAAGAGACTTGCTTGGGCCAAGAAACACAAGCAATGGACATTAGACCGGTAGAAATCTGTCCTTTGGTCTGATGATTCCAAATTTGAGATTTTTGGTTCCAACCGCTGTGTCTTTGTGAAGCGCTGAGTAGGTGAACGGATTAATACAAACTTTGAGAAATAACGAGGAGCAACCACAATGTGTTTTGTGCGGGGAAGTCCTTAGTAATGAGTCTCTCAAATCGGAACAAATTAAAATGACATGTCCTGACCAAACATCCACAGCATGATGGTAAACCCAGGAAGTTCTTTCAGAACAGGGCAGAATGCTTCAGGAAACAGTGCTTCGACAGTGGAAGAGTAAGTCAGCTAGCAAGGCATTGTTGTCATTTTATAACAGGTGATGATAAGCAGAAATAAGTGAGTACTATTCAATTCAATTCAAGGGGATTTATTGGCATGGGAAACATATGTTTACATTGCCAAAGCAAGTGAAATAGATAATAAACATAACTGAAATAAACAATAAAAAATTAACAGTAAACATTACACTCACAAATGTTCCAAAAGAATAAAGACATTTGAAATGTCATGTTATGTCTATATACAGTGTTGTGCAAATAGTTAAACTACAAAAGGGAAAATAAATAAACATAAATATGGGTTGTTTTTACAATTGTGTTTGTTCTTCACTGGTTGCCCTTTTCTTGTGGCAACAGGTCACAAATATTGCTGCTGTAATTGCACAATGTGGTATTTGACCCAATAGATATGGGAGTTGATAAAATTCGTTTTTTTTCTTCAAATTCTTTGTGGATCTGTGTAATCTGAGGGAAATATGTGTCTCTAATATGGTCATACATCTGGCAGGAGGTTAGGAAGTGCAGCTCAGTTTCCACCTCATTTTGTGGGCAGTGTGCACATAGCCTGTCCTCTCTTGAGAGCCAGGTCTGCCTTCGGCGGCCTTTCTCAACAGCAAGGCTATGCTCACTGAGTCTGTACATAGTCAAAGCTTTCCTTAATTTTTAGTCAGTCACAGTGGTCAGTTATTCGGCCACTGTGAACTCTCTGTTTAAGGCCAAATACCATTCTAGTTTGCTCTGTTTTGTGTTAATTCTTACTATCTCTTGTAGTAGTCGATGTGAGTTTCACTTTCAAACAATCCCATTGTACACAGCTAATAGCCAGCTAGCTAACGTTAGCCAAAGCAAGTTAGCTAGCTACTGATAGTGCAACCATAAGTAACAGTACATATGAAGATGAAACATGATCAGGCCTACTGTGCATCTTGCTGTAGAAATTATTGTTGAACTGTTGCTGTTAAAATACAAGTAATATGTTTTATTCTGAACTGGAATAAACTGATTGAAGCGAGATGCTTTTTGAGGCAAACACACACACATCTATAGCAGAATCTGCCTGCCTGCCTGTGTCTTCTGCCTGTCTGAGAAAGCAGTAGATGTTCTGCTCCAGTTTGGCACCACATACCTATGTGAGTCAGGGTTCTCAACTCTGGCATACTTAAAAAATAAGTACAGAAACAAACTCAATGCTGAGCATGACTTCAGGGTTGCACTGTCAAAAACTGAGCCCAGAATAGACCTGCTTGTTGAAAACTTCAACCGGTCACACACCTCTCATTAGGACTGTGTGCATGTGTGTGTTTTCTGGTCTACGTCTGTGTTAGATGATCAATCAGTTAATTCCAGTTCAGAAGGAAAATTGTTTATTGTATTTTAACAGCAACAGTTCCAACCTAGACAGATATGTAAGAGTGTTTTTAATGGGGAAAAATAAATATGAATAGCTATTTATATAATTTAATTGTTATTTGTCTATATTGCATTTGTTTGAAGTATAAGGGCAATGAAATGTACCGCTTGGGTCCCCGGAAAACACAGAATTTCTCATTTGGGTACCAGGATGAAAAGGTTTAAGAACCCCTGGTCTACAATATAAAATATATTTTGATTTGTTTAGCACTTTTTTGGTTACCACATTATTCCATATGTGTTATTTCATAGTTTTAATGTCTTCACTATTATTCTACAATGTAGAAAATAGTAAAAATAAAGAAAAACCCTTGAATGAGTAGGTGTGTCCAAACTTTGACTAGTACTGTACATTAATCCTAATTCCAGTGTATACACAGGGATAACCCACTGGGCATTTCGAGGCCATTTCGATGTCTAGTTTTAATTTACATTTGGTTGAATTGTCAACTAACGTGAATTCAACAAACAATTGCACCATGTCAATGGATTTAGGTTAAAAGTTGGGTGAAAAAAAGACAGAATTCCCTTATGTTGATGTTTTGCAAATCCAATCAGTTTTACATGTTGATTCAACATCATCACTTTGAAGAAGGAAAAAAAAGACTTACAAACAACTTTGATTCAACCAGTTTCTGCCCAGTGGGAAGGGTTGTCCTGGCACAATTTAGCCTGGCCATCCTTTTGGAACCACAGTGTCCAGAAAGGACGTGACTAGTCAATCATTTCCATACATTTCAGGGACGAGTTGCAACCAATGGTATGTGTTACCTCCACTGTGTGAGGCCAGGATAAACATGCACACGTTGACCTCATTTAACACAGGGCAGCCTGCAGTCTCATTTCCTGTGACTATGCCCAAGCAACGAACAAGGAGTCGGGAAAAGACACAACTTGACCCAGATATCTTTAATAAATGTATTCAAATGTTAGTCAGAATATGTAAGTAGGTTACCGTAACAGGGCAAGGAATTTGTGCTACTTTCCAACATTATTCCAACCCATCCCAAACTTTACTCAGGCAACTATAGTAGCTTTGTTCATGGGTCTGGACACATTGGTCTGCATTAGACATGGACTCTGTGAGGATATTGATGTAGCCATGTATCCATCAGCTGTGACCACTGTGAGAAGTACTGTATCTCCTCAATCACTATTCCAAAATGATATGCTGTCTAGTTCTGGTAGACCACCCCATGTTATGTAAGGTCCTGGTGCATCACTACCTACTAAGTCCTGGACATGTGCACCTCTTCCTGAGTCATCTGGTCCAGAGGAATCGACTCCTCTGGTGTTTGGTCAGACAGGACCTCCGTATGTGTGTGGAGGTGACGAAGTCCTACTTCTTCATCATCTCCTGATGTACATGGTCCCGATATATCCCCTTCTTGGGCAGATGATATTGTTGCATCAAAGTCTTGTGCAAAGGTTCCAAGCATAGAGGCATCATTTCCTAGTTCATCACTCTCTGCTATGTGTGGTTCTGGTCCATCATTGCCTGGTGATTGTGGTCCGATTGTGTCTAGCATCTCACTCAGTAGCGAATGTGATCCTGGTGAATAACGTCCTGCTGTCTCTGGAAAATAATTTGCAAATTAATCTGGTCTTGGAGCATATGGTTGTATTATATCACCCTCTGGTGTGTGTGGTACAGATATGTACAATCCTTGGCTATGTGGTCTATGTTTAGTGGACCCTGTTTCATCCAGACCTGCTCCATTTTGTTGATGTATGTGGTCTATATTCAGCGGATCCTGTTTCATCCAGACCTTCTCCATTTTGTTGGTGTATCTGGTCTATGTTCAGGGGATCCTGTTTCATCCAGACCTGCTCCATTTTGTTGGTGTATGTGGTCTATGTTCCGTGGATCCTGTTTCATCCAGACCTGCTCCATTTTGTTGGTGTATGTGGTCTATGTTCAGGGGATCCTGTTTCATCTAGACCTGCTCCATTTTGTTGGTGTATGTGGTCTATGTTCCGTGGATCCTGTTTCATCCAGACCTGCTCCATTTTGTTGGTGTATGTGGTCTATGTTCAGTGGATCCTGTTTCATCCAGACCTGCTCAATTTTGTTGGTGTATGTGGTCTATGTTCAGTGGATCCTGTTTCATCTAGACCTGCTCCATTTTGTTGGTGTATGTGGTCTATGTTCCGTGGATCCTGTTTCATCCAGACCTGCTCCATTTTGTTGGTGTATGTGGTCTATGTTCCGTGGATCCTGTTTCATCCAGACCTGCTCCATTTTGTTGGTGTATGTGGTCTATGTTCAGGGGATCCTGTTTCATCCAGACCTGCTCCATTTTGTTGGCGTAAAGTTGATCCAATCATGATTATTGCTGTATCTACACCACAACAATGCAGCGTTTTAGAACAGCAAGTCATCCTCCTCGAGAACGGTTTGAAACGTGTTACGGTTATGACCCTCTAGTCTACGGTTACCTGCATGTGAGGGTCTCCATTAGAGGCAACGGTCGCCCGTCTTTACAATTGTTCATCGTTTGCTATCCTACTACAATCAGGTGTCACGTTATTTTTAGAGGTCTGTAGTCGCTTACCTCTGTGTCTTAGACACCGTGGAATTGCCACAGAAACTGTGAAGCCAAAAGAAGGCTACAAAGGCTGCTGTTCCCCACAATGACCTCTCACTGTTGTGCTCATCCTCCACTGTGAAACAGATTGTGTTTCTTCATTAACTATCTGCTTGTCTGTGTGTGTTTGTAGCGATGTATATGAATAGTGTAGAATACCTATACATTTAGTGAGTATGCACCTACCTATTGGAGTAACTGTGATGTTGACCTGGGTTTGGACCATGCGTCTGTTCTGGAAGCCTGAGAATGTATAGGTGTAGGTTCCTGTGTGTTCCTGATTCTCTGGGTTGCGAAGAAGGAGGGATCCGTTGCCCATCAGAACCTGGTCCTGCTCCAGTCTAGCCCGGCCCTCCCAGAGGCTGGTAGTCCGTCTGGTTCTGCTGTCGTAGTTTAGGATGACTGTGGGCTCATTAGTCCTGGTGAAGGTCCATGTGAGGGAGAAGTTCTGGAGGTTCTGTGGAGCCATGCAAGGAATGGACAGCTCTCGACTCTCCAATCAATTCCTCTGCAAGTTTAAACATCACAAATCCTGTGTCAATGAAACCTCTCCCC
Organism: Salvelinus namaycush; assembly: GCF_016432855.1. Classification (NCBI taxonomy): domain Eukaryota; kingdom Metazoa; phylum Chordata; class Actinopteri; order Salmoniformes; family Salmonidae; genus Salvelinus; species Salvelinus namaycush. Next base: position 43,667,654 of record NC_052318.1, on the reverse strand, counting down.
TTTGTCAACAACCTTCATGACCCCTAAAAAGCACAATATTTAACCATAAGTACCACACTTTTATGAGGCACATATTTAACGTGCCTTTAAATGCCACTATATCTCTGGACAGGTTGTAGGTTATCTCTAGAGACACTAAATAGACTGACCAATAATTCCTAGTTCCTGTTCCAAGGAGCATATCAAATACAAGCTTAGTCAGTTCTTGGTAAAACGCCTTTTCAGGCTAAATCTAGGAGAGAACTTGCTCACTGTGAATTTTCGTGAGACTTGGTTTTATAAACATAACACTGCATTCCCAGGATGTTGATCCATACCTTGCTGCCTCATAGAGACTGTCCACACCTGGGCCTTGTCTGCAGAGATGACAGAGCAGAAGTCGATGTGGTCAGAGACATTACCCACGATCCTTACCGTGCTCTCCACTGTGTTGGAGTCTGGGGTTTTGCTGGTGGAGTTCTGTGTTTCTGGGACAGACACTGGGTCTGTTGTCCGTGCCACCTGAGGGACAGGATAGACGTTCTGAGATGAACAGGAGACAACCTCCCAAGTCATCTCTATTCTCACTGACTGGATGAGAGCTGCAAAATAGAAATAAACTGTTCTTGATAGTGTTGAATAAAGTATGAACCATGAGGTGTTGTTTTTTTACATTGATAACATTAGTTCACTAGCCCTCTAGAGTTTCCATGGCCAATCATGGCATATTATTGTATATCAGTAATGTTTTTTGTTTTATCGAGTGATGCTTGCATTGTTAGTCTGACAACTTCGGTTTTCATGGAAATATGACCCCGGCCCCTGTGGAAACATTGTGTGCCCTGTAAACTACTGCCGGCAGAGCCCAGTTAAGTGTTACAGTGGAAAAAGAGAGTGTTTTATTCCACTCTGCAGTCACGCCCATGAGGGTAGACTAATTAATTATGGAACACTAACAAACACTGTCCCACAAAACTCTGTAATGTTCAATACTAGGCTCAAGCTTTTATTAAACTCTATAGACAATCACACTCCGCTTGGCTCTCCTAAAGAGGTTTGAGGAACAAATATTACAAAACAAATAAACAGACAAATTTAACATAGGGATATTGAGACAGATGTAGACATGGCTAACAAAGCCTGCCCACTGTGAAATAACTGGTTGAATCAACGTTGCTTCCACGTCATTTCAACCCAAAAATTGTAATGTGATTTGAAAACCTAAATCCAATGACAAGGTGATATTTTTTGTTGATTTCACGTTGAAATTATGTTAGTTGTCAACTCAACCAAATGTAAATCAAAACTGTGCCCAGTGGGTGCCATCTTTTTAATGCTTTACACGTCTGGAGAGAATTTGAAATGTGGAATCATACTGATGTCAGAAAGAAGGTGGTGAACTGTCTATTGAGAAATGCTGCATGAAAGAGGAATAAACTAGGAGTAGTTATGGACAGGGATCTGCTGTTTGTACCAGTGGATGACGACAGCACCGGTGGGTTTAAAGCTACAGGGCAGCATGCAGTCCTCATGGAATAGACAGGTCACAAAGGCCTCTGAAAAGCAATGTTTGAAAATTAGAGCCTGCAATTGTCCAATCACTGTTGTGTACGTATCTAATCAAGGGGAATAAATGCCATCTACTGGCCTTTTTGGAAAACCACAGTATTTGTAATTTGTGTTTTAACTTGATAAACAGTGCATTCCCGAAAGTAATGAGACCCCTTGACTTTTTCCAAATGTTGTTACGTTACAGCCTTATTCTGAAATTGATTAAATAAATAAAAATCCTCAATAATCTACACACAATACCACATAATGACAAAGCAAAAACAGGTTTTTAGACATTTTTGCAAATGTATTAAAAATAAAATAAAATAAAAGTATTCAGACCCTTTGCTATGAAACTTGAAATTGAGCTCAGCCTGTTTCCATCTGTGGGAAATTAAATTGATTGGACATGATTTGGAAAGGCACACACCTGTCTATATATGGTCCCACAGTTGACAGTGCATGTCAAGGCAAAAACCAAGCAATGAGGTCAATGGAATTGTACGGAGAGCTCCAAGACAGGATTGTGTCGAGGCACAGAACTGGTGAAGGGTAACAAAAAATGTCTGCAGCATTGAAGGTCCCCAAGAACACAGTGGCCTCCAACATTCTTAAATGGAAGAAGTTTGGAACCACCAAGACTCTTCCTAGAGCTGGCCACCTAACCAAACTCAGCAATCGGGGGAGAAAGGCCTTGGTCAGGGAGGTGACCAAGAACCCGATGGTCACTCTGACAGAGCTCATGAGTTCCTCAGTGGAAATGGGAGAACCTTCCAGAAGGACAACCATCTCTGCAGCACTCCACCAATCAGGCCTTTATGGTAGAGTGGCCAGGCGGAAACCGCTTCTCAGTAAAAGGCACATGACAGCCTGCTTGGAGTTTTCCAAAAGGTACCTAAAGGACTCTCAGACTCTCAGACCATCAGAAACAAGATTCTCTGGTCTGATGAAACCAAGATTGAACTGCGAAGCGTCACATCTGGAGGAAACCTGGCACCATCCCTACAGTGAAGCATGGTGGTGGCAGCATCATGCTGTGGGGACGTTTTTCAGCGGCAGGGAGTCAGGATCGAGGGAAAGATGAACGGAGGAAATTACAGAGAGATCTTTGATGAAAACCTGCTCCAGAGTGCTCAGGACCTCAGACTGAGGGCGAAGGTTCACCTTCCAACAGGACAACGACCCAAAGCAAACAGCCAAGAAAATTCATGAGTGGCTTCGGGACAAGTCTCTGAATGTCATTGAGTGGCCCAGCCAGAGCCCAGACTTGAACACAATCAAACATCTCTGGAGAGACCTGTAAATAGCTGTGCAGTGACGCTCCTAAGCCAACCTGACAAAGCTTGAGAGGATCTGCAGAGAAAATGGGAGAAACTCCCCAAATACAAGTGTGCCAAGCTTGTAGCATCATATCCAAGACTCAAGGCTGTAATCGCAGCCAAAGGTGCTTCAACCAAGTACTGAGTAAAGGGTCTGAATACTTACAGCACCAGTCAAAAGTTTGGACACACCTACTCATTCAAGGGTTTTTCTTTATTTTTACTATTTCTACATTGTAAAATAATAGGAAGACATCAAAACTATGAAATAACACATATGGAATCTTGTAGTAGCCAAAAAAGTGTTATACAAATCAAAATATACACTGCTCAAAAAAATAAAGGGAACACTTAAACAACACAATGTAACTCCAAGTCAATCACACTTCTGTGAAATCAAACTGTCCACTTAGGAAGCAACACTGATTGACAATAGATTTCACATGCTGTTGTGCAAATGGAATAGACAAAAGGTGGAAATTATAGGCAATTAGCAAGACACCCCCAAAAAAGGAGTGATTCTGCAGGTGGTGACCACAGACCACTTCTCAGTTCCTATGCTTCCTGGCTGATGTTTTGGTCACTTTTGAATGCTGGCGGTGCTCTCACTCTAGTGGTAGCATGAGACAGAGTCTACAACCCACACAAGTGGCTCAGGTAGTGCAGTTCATCCAGGATGGCACATCAATGCGAGCTGTGGCAAAAAGGTTTGCTGTGTCTGTCAGCGTAGTGTCCAGAGCATGGAGGCGCTACCAGGAGACAGGCCAGTACATCAGGAGACGTGGAGGAGGCCGTAGGAGGGCAACAACCCAGCAGCAGGACCGCTACCTCCGCCTTTGTGCAAGGAGGTGCACTGCCAGCGCCCTGCAAAATGACCTCCAGCAGGCCACAAGGCACTGTTGTGCAGTAATATGAAGAAAAAATATATATATGTAAAACATTTCGATATCATGTTATTGAGACTATGTACATATACAATCAAATGTAAAATAAAAGTACGGGCCAACATATTGGCATTGATATTTAATCTGCTAATGTTCAATAAAACGGTTCATTAAAGTTATTCATGAATAAATGCAGTTCCTTTCCTGCCATTACCTGAGACATTATTCCCAAAGAAATGTCTCTCTTATCTTTGCTTTGGAAAGTTTCACTGCAGTTCTATCTACTGTACACTATGTACTGGCCACTAAACTAAGACATCAATACACAGATACTTGTACATAAATTCTTTCATGGGCATGCAAACTTTTTACTAATAGAGATGTCGCCTATAATTACCCAATAGAATTCAATTAATCATGATTTGAACTGCTATTATAGCATTTTGTGTCGATATGGATCATTCAAATGTTCTAAGTCAAGAGATTCACAGAGCCCTAGTAACAATGCTTACTTATTTTATTTTATTTAACCTTTATTTAACTAGGCAAGTCAGTTAAGAACAAATCCTTATTTAATCAAGTCAACCATCTACTGGCAATTCATTTTCAATCCTTGTCATATGAAGAGAAATTATAGATAAAACGTATCGGTGCTCATCGGCCTTTGACATAAACATTACACAACAAGTTGGAAATCACAAATTCAACAACGAGTGGTTTGGAAGGAATCAGTGGCTAACTGCAAGCATTGCAAAGCAATCACTAGCCTGCTACAGTTTTCGTTGGAGAGGGTGTGTGGTCCAAGTCTGGGTTTAAGAGTCTTTTTTACAAGCTTAAAGGATAAAGATTCACATGCAAATACCATGGGCCAGAAAATGTTGAATACATTGGCCATGCTGTCAATCCAGCATGACTTCTGCTACGTTCAAAACAACTGGAAACTCCAAAATGGGAGTTTTTGACTTCAGTGAGGTCAAGACAACTGGTCATCTATCGGGCCTCTTTCTAGAGCTCCGACCTGAAGATCACTGACGTCATGATTCAACCTTGTTTTTTTTCGAGTTCCCAGTTGTCTTGAAAGCACCATAAATCCAGAGAATGCCAAACTTTGATGACAAAGTTTGATGACAAAATTTGAAGGTCTGCCATGCCATCTTCCTGTTCAAGTGAGCACAACATTTTTATTGTATACTGCTACATAAATGATGTAATATGCCAGGGAGATATGCATACTGTAGCTAAGAAAGTAATACTAAGTGTATGTTGTGTAGTAAGCTGTTAGTAGCCCATTTGCCTCACCCTAATAATTTGGTCCCTTTCTCCCTCATAACTTAGCCTACTGTTCTGACTTGGTGGTGCACATGCAGTCTATAGCCTGTTTTAGAGAAGTGCCATCATTGAATATTGTAAGAGCTTTCATTGTCTGCTTATATGCCCCCTTTATTTATCCCACGGTTCTGACTTGGTGTACAGGGAGAATACTATAAGAATGGCGCATGTTCTGAATTTTGTCACTGTACATTTCAAAAGTGCTGAACAAATAGTTATATTGACTACGACCATCTTAGCTCGCTGTTTAATGTCTTAATCGAAATTACGGATTGCCTCTTATCCACTCATCTTTCCCTTATGCCATAGTTTGTACATCTCAATTGTCAGTAGAAACCACATTTGTTTAAGCAAGTCAGCCATATCAGCTATGTTTTTTTTAAAGGCAGTAAATGAGGCTGAATGAACTGTTTCGCTGCCAGACAAGGCTCTGCTGATAGCCAGGTGTAGCAGTGGTAAGGATTCACTCCATGGTGCTGAAAAGAAAGCTCTGCTGTTGGGACAGCTTTATGTAGGCCCTAAGAGTTTGTGGGCACCGCTTGTCGCCGTTATAGTGCAATGAATGTATTGTTTAGGGTTGCGTTATGTTGTGGCTTTGCTGACATGCAAAAAAATAAAAAATAATGTATTTACCCCACCAAGATTTACATGCTAAAATCACCACTGGTAACGCATGTGATATTAGAGAGTCAGATAAGGTTTCTGTATTAAGGCAGCAATTGCTTAGTTATTATATTGTGATTACTAAATGTGAAAGTCTTCTTTAAAGAATATGTTTGAAAACATTATTTTAAGATATTGAACAAATGTTATTTCTTAATTCACAGGGAATTGATTCAATTGCTTGTAACCCAGTTGAAGAAATCTGGATCAATAATTCCTAAGTAAAAAGTGACTTGGAACAAGATTAAAGAACGGGTTGTATTTACATGAAATATTTGTTTGTATTTGTTATTTTTAGGTTTAACCAAAGGAGAAATGTAGGTTGCGTGTTGAATGAAATAGGTTACAACTTGAAATATAGGTTTATTAATAATCAAATATAACAGTTGACATTGAATCATATATTTGTTTGCAACAAATGTCGTTTTTTTTATAGAGAAAACCTAACTAATTTAATTGTAACCAGTTGAACCATTTTTTTTTTAGGTTGACCTAAGGTGTCCTTTTTTACAGTGCACCTCCCAAGCCACTGTCTGCTTCAGTACACATGACACATTACTCCATTAAACCAGGCCACAGGAATTGAGTTCACAGACCAATCAACCATGCAGCGTGTGCCATAAAAACTGCCTGAGTGTAAGTGTGTGTCTGGCCTTTGTTTACCATTTAAAAAAGGTTGCTGGCATTTAACCTCTTTCCCAAATTGTAAATTCATCCATGTGAAATCACACCACATAAGACAAAGTACAAAAATTATTATTTATTTACATTAATATATATGGTACCATAAGCACTGCCACAGAAGTGTTGACACTGGAGGAATCATTCACAGCATGTTACACCAGTAATTGGAAATATCATGGTAATTTTACTTTTAATATTCATCCTATATTACCTGCAGTGGCTCATCTGGCTGTGATGGTGACCTGGGTTTGGACCATGTGTCTGTTCTGGAAGCCTGAGAATGTACAGGTGTAGGTTCCTGTGTGTTCCTGATTCTCTGGGTTGTGAAGAAGGAGGGATCTGTTGCCCATCAGAACCTGGTCCTGCTCCAGTCCAGCCCTCCCAGAAGTTAGAGGTCAGTCTGGTTCTGCTGTCGTAGGTTCATTGGTTCTGGTGAAGGTCCACGTGAGGGAGAAGTTCTGGAGGTTATGTGGAGCAATGCAGGGGATGGACAGCACTCAGCCTGCCACTCCAACACATTCCTCTGAAATAGAGACACATTCACCCAAAGTGTCACAGGCTGGTTTTGTCCAACTTTTGGAGCCTTAATATTGTTATGGTGGATAAATGGGTGAAGGATCAGAATACCTGTCTGCTTTATGGAGGTGCTCCACACCTGGGCCTTGTCTGCAGAGATGACCAAACAGAAGTAGGGGTAGTTAGAGACATTACCCAGGATCCTCACTCTGCTCTCCAATGTGTACAGACCTTTGGTGTCGGCGGTTTTGATGGTGGAGTTCTGTAGTGTTTTTGGGACAGATCGTGGTTCTGTGGTCCATGCCACCTGAGAGACAGGATAGATGTTCTGAGATTAAGAAAAAAGTGTTCTCTGTTGAATAAAAAAAAAAAAACGTTTTTATAAGCATGATAAAACAAAGCACTGCTTACTTCAGACATGTTTCACACAGTAACAGCAGCAACTAACCTTCCACCTTAATAACATCCACAAAGGTTTCCTGGTTACCCATAATGGTACTGGTGTAACACATATACGGTACCGTTCAAACGTTTGGGGTCACTTAGAAATGTCCTTGTTTTCCATGAAAACATACATGAAATGAGTTGCAAAATTAATAGGAAATATAGTCAAGACGTTGACAAGGTTATAAATAATGATTTTTAATTGAAATAATAATTGTGTCCTTCAAACTTTTCTTTCATCAAAGAATCCTCCATTTGCAGCAATTACAGCCCATTCTAGTTGTCAATTTGTTGAGGTAATATGAAGAGGTTTCACCCCATGCTTCCTGAAGCACCTCCCCCAAGTTGGATTGGCTTGATGGGCACTTCTTACGTACAATACGGTCAAGCTGCTCCCACAACAGCTCAATAGGGCTGAGATACGGTGACTGTGCTGGCCACTCCATTATAGACAGAATACCAGCTGACTGCTTCTTCCCTAAATAGTTCTTGCATAGTTTGGAGCTGTGCTTTGGGTCATTGTCCTGTTGTAGGAAGAAATTGGCTCCAATTAAGCTCCGTCCACAGGGTATGGCATGGCGTTGCAAAATGGGGTGATAGCCTTCCTTCTTCAAGATCCCTTTTACCCTGTACAAATGTCCCACTTTACCACCACCAAAGCAACCCCCAGACCACCACATTGCCTCCACCATGCTTGACACAGGTCATCGAGCACTCCTCCAGCATCGTTAAATTTTTTCTGCGTCTCACGAATGTTCTTCTTTGTGATCCGAACACCTCAAACTTAGATTAGTCTGTTCAGTGTCTGTGTTCTTTTGCCCATCTTAATCTTTTTATTTTTATTGGCCAGTCTAAGATATGGCTTTTTCTTTGCAACTCTGCCTAGAAGGCCAGCATCCCAGAGTCGCCTCTTCACTGTTGACGTTGAGACTGGTGTTTTGCGGGTACTACACTCAGCCAAAAAAAGAAATGTCCCTTTTTCAGGACCATGTCTTTCAAAAATAATTCTTAAAAATCCAAATAACTTCACAGATCTTCATTGTAAAGGGTTTAAACACTGTTTCCCATGCTTGTTCAATGAACCATAAACAATAAATGAACATGCACCTGTGGAACGGTCGTTAAGACACTAACAGCTTACAGACTGTAGGCAATTAAGGTCACAGTTATGAAAACTTAGGACACTAAAGAGGCCTTTCTACTGACTCTGAAAAACACCAAAAGAAAGATGCCCAGTGTCCCGGCTCATCTGCGTGAACGTGCCTTAGGCATGCTGCAAGGAGGCATGAGGACTGCAAATGTGGCCAGGGCAATAAATTACAATGTCCGTACTGTGAGACGCCTAAGACAGCACTACAGGGAGACAGGACGGACAGCTGATCGTCCTCGCAGTTGCAGACCACGTGTAACAACACCTGCACAGGATCGGTACATCCGAGCATCACACCTGCGGGACAGGTACAGGATGGCAACAACAACTGCCCGAGTTACACCAGGAATGCACAATCCCTCCATCAGTGCTCAGACCGTCCACAATAGGCTGAGAGAGGCTGGACTGAGGGCTTGTAGGCCTGTTAGGCAGATCCTCACCAGACATCACCGGCAACAACGTCACCTATGGGCACAAACCCACCATCGCTGGACCAGACAGGACTGGCAAAAAGTGCTCTTCACTGACGAGTCGCAGTTTTGTCTCACCAGGGGTGATGGTCGGATTTGCGTTTATCGTCGAAGGAATGAGCGTCCCACCGAGGCCTGTATATACTCTGGAGCGGGATCGATTTGGAGGTGGAGGGTCCATCATGGTCTGGGGCGGTGTGTCACAGCATCATCGGACTGAGCTTGTTGTCATTGCAGGCAATCTCAATGCTGTGCATTACAAGGAAGACATCCTCCTCCCTCATGTGTTTCCCTTCCTGCAGGCTCATCCTGACATGACCCTCCAGCATGACAATGCCACCAGCTATACTGCTCGTTCTGTGCGTGATTTCCTGCAAGACAGGAATGTCAGTGTTCTGCCATGGCCAGCGAAGAGCCCGGACCTCAATCCCATTGAGCACGTCTGGGACCTGTTGGATCGGAGGGTGAAGGCTAGGGCCATTCCCCCCAGAAATGTCCAGGAACTTGCAGGTGCCTTGGTGGAAGAGTGGGGTAACGTCTCACAGCAAGAACTGACAAATCTGGTGCAGTCCATGAGGAGGAAATGCACTGCAGTAATTAATGCAGCTGGTGGCCACACCAGATACTGACTGTTACTTTTGATTTTGACATCCCCTTTGTTCAGGGACACATTATTCCATTTCTGTTAGTCACATGTCTGTGGAACTTGTTCAGTTTATGCTGAAAATAAACAAAGTTGACAGTGAGAGGACATTTCTTTTTTTGCTGAGTTTATTTAATGAAGCTGCCAGTTAATGACTTGTGAGGTGTCTGTTTCTCAAACTAGATACTCTAATGTACTCTAATGTACTTGTCCTCTTGCTCAGTTGTGCACCGGGGCCTCCCACTCCTCTTTCTATTCTGGTTAGAGCCAGTTTGCGCTGTTTTGTGAAGGGAGTAGTACACAGCGTTGTACGAGATCTTCAGTTTCTTGGCAATTTCTCGTATGGAATAGCCTTCATTTCTCAGAACAAGAATAGACTGATGAGTTTCAGAAGAAAGTTCTTTGTTGTTGGCCATTTAGAGCCTGTTATCGAACCCACAAATGCTGATGATCCAGATACTCAACTAGTCTAAAGAAGGCCAGTATTGCTTCTTTAATCAGCACAACCGTTTTCAGCTGTGCTAACATAATTGCAAAAGGGTTTTCTAATGATCAATTAGCCTTTTAAAATTATAAACTTGGATTAGCTAACACAACTTTCCATTGGAACACAGGAGTGATGGTTGCTGATAATGGGCCTCTGTATGCCTATGTAGATATTCCATAAAAAATCTGCTGTTACCAGCTACAATAGTCATTTATAACATTAACAATGTCAACACTGCATTTCTGATCAATTTTATGTTATTTTAATGAACAAAACATTTGCTTTTCTTTCAAAAACAAGGACATTTCTAAGTGACCCCAAACTTTTGAACAGTAGTGTTAGATATTCCATTTAATATTTGCTGTTTCCAGCTACAATAGTCATTTACCACTTTAACAATGTCTACACTGCATTTCTGATCAATTTTATGTTATTTTAATGGGCAAAAAAATTGGCTTTTCTTTCAAAAACAAGGACATTTCTAAGTGACCCCAAACTTTTGAACGGTAGTGTATATACCCTCATCTGAAACATCTACCCTCCTGAGTAGGACTGATTTATTTATATGAAAAGGCTGGTCTTTAAACAAAGATGTCTTTCCACTGAAATGTTCAGTCTGAAATTGTAACTAGTCAATGTCATTGTAGTAGCTATGGACGGGTGTTTGCTGTCTGTACCAATGAATCTCCTTATCTTCATTTCGTTTGAAGCTACGTGGCAGCACACAGTCCTCAGAGTAGAGACAGGTCACCAGAGAGACAAGACATGGACTTTAAAAAAAATCTTTAATAGAAGTTTAGATTCCAGAGGATAATGTTATATAATTGCAATCAAACATTTCTGATAATCAACATTTGTAGTATTCTTACCTGTAGTGACATTTTCAGCCAGTTGCAGGGTAAATAACAAGATTACCCTGTTATTCCTTTGTTTCCTTTACAAGTATACTTCTACTCACACATCTAGGTGTACACTCTTAGAAAAAAAGGTGCTATCTAGAACCTAAAGGGGTTCTTCGGCTGTTCCCATAAAAGAACCCTTTGAATAACTATTTTTGCCTCCAGGTAGAACCCTTTTGGTTCCAGGTTAGAACCATTTTGGTTCCATGTAGAACCCTTTCCACAGAGGGTTCTACATGGAACCCAAAAATAGGGTTCTACCAGGAACCAAAAAGTGTTCTCTTATGGGGACAGCTGAAGAACCCTTTTGGAACCGTTTTTTCTAAGAGGGAATAACTGTACAACATTTTCACAATCTTAAATATCAAAATATGCCTGCAACACGCATTTTGTCCGATATAGAATTCCAAAGTTGTTTGGTCTTGTTGTTAAAACGAAAGCTCAAATTCGGGACGAAAATGTTACGCTCCATTACGAACAGCATGGCAATGTCTATTTCTGTCTCGGTAGCCTGCTGTAGCTAGCTAGATACCTTAGAAGGGTAAGGTATCTCAGAGTTGACAACTGTTCAGACACTCACAGATGACTGCTACAATGAACACGTCATTCAAAACTTTAATGTAAATTATGAAGACTGTACAGTTATTTTATTGTTTAGAACACAGATGTACTCCACTGTAGAGCAGTACTCTCCAATGATATAATTTCCCCCCTTGAGCAAAACATGTGGGTTGTTGTCCATGGGCATATTTTCTAACAATCAGTCAAGCTACAAATGCATGGTTGACTGATGATGTCAGGTCTGTGATTAGGAACAGTATGACTGTCATCTAGTACGTCTTGTCAGTCAGAGCTATGTATGGCCGTTGTTGTGTCCTGCTGTCAGCTGGCAGTTATCCATTGGCAAATCATCAGATGTTTTAACTGTGAGGGAGAGATGGAAAGGCCCATTAGTAAGGCAGGGCAATAGGTATTAGCCAATGAAGGAATAACTCTAAAGCCAGCAGTATTTCCTTTCAGTGTACTTCAACCAAACGTGAATAAATAAGAACTTTAGTATACAGATAAATTCATTCAAATGATAGAAAAGTAGAAGTTTTATGAATGTTGTTAAGGCTAAAGGTATCTGGGCTGAAGGCTACACAAGTCACTTTTGTTTTGGCCTTGCAGAATAGGATAAAATCAGATACACTACATGGCCATATGTATGTGGACACCTGCTCATCGAACATTCCAAAATCATGGGCATTAATATGGAGTTGGTCCCCCATTTGCTGCCATAATAGCCTCCACTGTTCTGGGAAGGCTTTCCACTAGATGTTGGAACATTGCTCCGGGGACTTGCTTCCATTTAGCCACAAGAGCATTGGTGAGATCAGGCGATTAGGCCTGACTCGGAGTCGGCTTTACAATTCATCCCAAATGTGTTCGATGGAGTTGAAGTCAGGGCTCTGTGCAGGCCAGTCAAGTTCTTCCACACCGATCTCGACAAACCATTTCTGTATGGACCTCGCTTAGTGCACGGGGGCATTGTCATGCGGAAACAGGAAAGGGCCTTCTCCAAACTATTGCCACAAAGTTGGAAACACAAAATCGTCTAGCATGTCATTATATGCTGTAGCATCAATATTTCCCTTCACTGGAACTAAGGCCCGAACCATGAAAACAGCCCCTGCCCATTATTCCTCCTCCACCAAACTTTACAGTTGGCACTATGCATTGGTGCAGGTAGCATTCTCCTGGCATCTGCCAAACCAAGTTTCATCCGTCAGACTGCCAGATGGTGAAGCGTGATTAATTACTCCAGAGAACACATTTCCACTGCTCCAGAGTCCAATGGCGGCAAGCTGTACACCACTCCTGACGAACAGTTATTTACAGAGGCAGTTTGTTGCAACCGAGGAGAGACGATTTTTACGCACTACACACTTCCACACTTGGCGGTCCCGTTCTGTGAGCATGTGTGGCCTACCACTTCGCTCCTGAACCGTTGTTGCTCCTAGGCGTTTCCACTTCACAATAACAGCACTTACAGTTGACCGGGGCAGTTCTAGCAGGGCAGAAATTTGACAAACTGACTTGTTGGAAATGTGGCATCCTATTTAGGTCCCACGTTGAAAGTCACTGAGCTCTTAAGTACGGGCCATTCCACTGCCAATATTTGTCTATGGAGGTTTCATGGATTTGTGCTCGATTGTATAAACACCTGTCAGCAACGGTTGTGACTGAAATAGCCGAATCCACTCATTTGAAGGGGTGTCCACATACTTTTGTATATATAGTGTAAGATTGTTGGATTGGATTATAATAGGACAAAGGCCATATAATGATGAGTCCTGACAACTACTAAAATAGACCTTCACTTACTAGTTTCCATTGGCTGCATCTCTGTGTCCTCCAGAGTGGTCCTATCAGCCTTCCCTTGGTTGGCTAGGGAGTTCATAAATCATATGAGTCATCACTTCCTTCATTGCCATGTGAGTATGAGTACAGAATGCATGGTGTTCAGAAGTGATTCATTTACTCTCAGGTATTCCATCACATTAGTTATAGTAGAGTGAACAGTAGGATAGCAGACATCTCTTTGATACGCTGATATACTCCCACTGCAGGCCCGGGTCAAGACCTGTCTTTATACTTACCTCTTTGTTTTCTATACAGTAGTAGAGCTGTTGTTACTAGTGCAACCACTGCAACTACTACAGCAATAACCCACATCTTGGAGTGACTTTCCCATGTACGCCCAACCTGGTCTTCAGCATTTGGCATATTGTCTAGACGTTTGGACAATGTAAATGTGTGAAAAATTCAGCATTATGTAAAGATGTGAACACTTATCATCAATAACCGTGCATGCATAATAAGCACATAAGGTGTAAATAATTTAAAGGTATAACTTTTATGTACCTGTCAACGACCGCCGTGATGTTGACCTGATGGCGACCTGGGTTTGGACCATGTGTCTGCTCTGGAAGCCTGAGAATGTACAGGTGTAGGTTCCTGTGTGTTCCTGACTCTCTGGGTTGTGAAGAAGGAGGGATCCATCTCCCATCAGAACTCGGTCCTGCTCCAGTTCAACCCGGCCCTCCCAGAAGTTGGAGGTCCGTCTGGTTTGGCTGACATAGCTGAGGATGTCCTTGGGTTTATCATTGGTTCTAGTGAAGGTCCAGGTGAGGAAAAAGTTCTGGAAGTTCTGTGGAGCCATGCAAGGGATGGACAGCTCTCGCCCTGCCTCTCCAATCAACTCTGTTGATGAAATAAGTTTATGAATTGTGAGCCAGTGAAAGCATTTTATTTGTGGCTCAGTTGGTAGAGCATGGCGCTTTCAACGCCAGGTTTGTGGGTTTCGAATCCCACGGGGGACCAGTACAAAAATGAATGCACTGACTTATGTAAGTTCCTCACGTTAAGAGTTTCTGCTAAATGTCAACGTAAAAGGTATATATCATTGTCCCTTAGCAGACTTCCCGCTGTAGTCACTCTCTTCAACACTAGAGGGCGTTGTTACCATAGAGACCCTATTAAATTACTAGAGGGGTTTTCATAAACCCTCAAGGTTCCAGAAAGGTGGGGAAATGGCAGCCATATTGGTCAGGGCAAAATACAAACCACTCTAATTGGAACGAATGGCAATAGAGGTATATAATCCAGATTTGACCCAAAACACACTTGCAGGAAAATAAAAGTAAGACATGGGATATATCAGAAATGGTGTAATAGAATTATTGTCAACATAAAATATTGTCAAATAATTGTAAATACAGTTTATACAGGTTTTACACATATTTTCTGTATAAATAGCCTCTAAAATATACAGTACCAGTAAAAAGTTTGGACACACCTACTCATTCAAGGGTTTCCTTTATTTTTTACTATTTTCTACATTGTAGAATAATAGTGAAGAAATCAAAACTATTAAACAAATCAAAATATCTTTTAGATTCTTCAAAGTAGCCACCCTTTGACTTGATGACAGCTTTGCACACTCTTGGCATTCTCTCAACCAGCTTCATGAGGAATGCTTTTCCAACAGTCTTGAAGGAGTTCCCACATATGCTGAGCACTTGTTGGCTGCTTTTCCTACACTCTGCGGTCCAACTCATCCCAAACCATCTCAATTGGGTTGAGGTCGAGTGATTGTGGAGGCCAGGTCATCTGATGCAGCCCTTCATCACTCTCCTTGGTCAAATAGCCCTTACACAGCCTGGAGGTGTGTTTTGGGTCATTGTCCTGTTGAAAAACAAATTATAGTCTTACTAAGCGCAAACCAGATGGGATGGCATATCGCTGCAGAATGCTGTGGTAGCCATGCTGGTTAAATAAATCACAGACAGTGTCACCAGCAAAGCACCCCACACCATCACACCTCCTCCTCCATGCTTCATGCTTAATGGTGGGAGCCACACATGCGGAAATCATCCAGTTGGAATTAAAAAGCTCAAATTTGGACTCATCATACCAAAGGAAAATTTCCATCGGTCTAATGTCCACTGGTCGTGTTTCTTGGCCCAAGCAAGTCTCTTCTTATTATTGGTGTCCTTTAGTAGTGGTTCCTTTGCAGGATTTCGACCATGAAGGCCTGATTCACACAGTCTCCTCCGAACAGTTGATGTTGAGATATTTGAACTCTGTGAAGCATTTATTTGGGCTACAATTTCTGAGGCTGGTAACTCTAATGAACTTATCCTCTGCAGCAGAGGTAACTCTGGGTCTTCCTTTCCTGTGGGGGTCCTCATGAGAGCCAGTTTCATCATAGCGCTTGATGGTTTTTGCGACTGCACTTGAAGAAACTTTAAAAGTTATTGACATTTTCCGGATTGACTGACCTTCATGTCTTAAAGTAATGATGGACTGTCATTTCTCTTTGCTTATTTGAGGCGTTCTTGCTATAATACGGACATGGTATTTTTCCAAATAAGGCTATCTTCTGTATACCACCCATACCTTGTCACAACACAACTGATTGGCTCAAAAGCATTAAGAAGGAAAGGCACACCTGTTAATTGAAATGCATTCCAGGTGACTACCTCATGAAGCTGGTTGAGAGAATGCCAAGAGTGTGCAAAGCTGTCATTGTCACACCCTGATCTGTTTCACCTGTCTTGTGCTTGCCTCCACCCCCTCCAGGTGTCACCCATTTCCCCCATTATCCCCTGTGCATTTATACCTGTGTTTTCTGTTTGTCTGTTGCCAGTTCGTCTTGTCTCGTCAAGCCTACCAGCATTTTTCCTGTACTCCTGTTTTTCTCTCTTGTCCTTGTTTTCTAGCTTTCCCAGTCTTGACCATTCTGCCTGCCCCGACCCTGAGACTGCCTGCTATTCCATACCTTGTGACACTGCCCTGGATTAATGACCTCTGCCTGCCCTGACCCTGAGCCTGCTGTTTTGTACCTTTCGGACTCTGCTCTGGATTACTGACCTCTGCCTGCCCTTGACCTGTTGTTTGCCTGCCACCTGTTTTTTTATTAAACTTTTGTTGCTTCGAACTGTCTGCATCTAGGTCTTCTCCTGAGGTCTGATTGTACGACCTGGCCATGACTGACCCAGTAGACTTGGACCAACTCCACAACACCATCTCCTCCCAAGGAGCCACCATTGGGAGACACGAGGAGTTACTCCGAGGTCTAATGGACGGATTCCAGACCTTGGCAGAACGCCATGACTGTGCCTTGACTACATTGCTGGAGCAATTCCGCGGATTATCTGTGAGTCCACCGGCCACGACAGTAGCCTCCCAGCCCCCCAGTAACACCGCTGTCAGCAGTGCGTCTCTCTAGGCCACCCTGGCTTCCCGATAACCCCGCTTACCTCCTCCGGAACACTTCGCTGGACGGTCAGGAACCTGTCGGGTGTTTCTCTCCCAGTGTTCCCTCATCTTTGAGCTGCTGCCCTCGTCCTTCCCCTCGGACCGCTATTGTCCGGGAGGGCTCTTGCCTGGGCTACTGCGGTGTGGGAGCAACAATCTACCGAGTGTTTCAGCCTGGAGGAGTTCGTGGATGAGGTGAAAAAGGTTTTAAATTCTCCGTTGTCTGGGAGAGAGGCTGCCCAGAAGTTACTCCAGCTTCCCCAAGACTCCCGCATTGTGGTGGACTATGCGGTTGATTTGGCTGCCGAGAGTGCCTGGAACTCGGAATCCCTGTTTGACACATTCCTTCATGGATTATCGGAGGATGTTAAGGATGAGCTTGCAGCCCGGGAACTGCCTACGGATCTCGATTCTCTCATCGCCTTGACTATCCGAATCGATGGGCGGCTACGGGAACATAGGCAGGAGAAGAGGTCTGATTCCGGTCCCAATCTCTCGCCCTAAGGATCCCACCTTGCCTCTGAGGAACTCCGGAAGATCCCGGCGTCTACGTCCCCGAGAGAATCCAAGCTTACCCGAGTTCCCCCGAGAGTCTCTGAGGTCTGCTGACTCCCCTTTTCGTAGCCGATGCAACTTGGCAGAGCTAGGCTGTCTCCAGCCGAACACTTATGCAGACTTAACACCCAGAGTTGTCTGTATTGCAGAACTGCCGGTCATTATGTGTCAACCTGTCTTTTAAGAAGACCAGGCTCGTCAGTAGGTACGAGTACTCTGGTGGGCCATACGGAGAGTTTTTCTTCTCCCCTTACTCGCACCCCTCTCCATGCCATCCTGCTGTGGGGCGACCAATCTAAATCTCCCTGGGTTCTCATAGACTCTGGGGCCAATGAGAGTTTCATGGACGCCACCCTGGTGTCTGAGCTGGGCATCCCCACTCAGCCCCTCTCCAGTCACGTGGATGTTAGAGCACTGGATGTGCGCTCTCTAGGCAGGATTACTGAGTAGGGAATTATATGCTTAAAGGTACTGATTAAAGAACCCCACCCTGAAACGTAACTAATTAGTGATTATTAGTTTATGTAGCATGTATAATGAATAATTAAAGTATTAAACGTAAGTCCAACAAGGTTCAGAAGAGACCTGTGAGGGAGAGAAATGTGTGTGTATGTATGTGCCTAAGAAAATACAGAGAACATTTCAACTGTGTTTGATCCGACCTGGCTAGAACTCTGAGAAACTTATGATAGGACAGGGAGTCCTTCTCAAGGTTCCTCTAATCTCGGGGGAATGGAACTGTTGGCTGGGTAGTGATAAACAGTGGTGAGAACTCACCTACTGTTCGTGTGTATGTATGTGCGTAGGATATCTACTGTTTTGTGGAGGTATGCGCGTGAGTAGGGAGCAAGTTATAAAATGGATGTTTTTGTATTATGGACTTCAGAACGTTCTCGTGAATAAACTGTACGAACCTTTTGCATAAGCTGAGTCTTTGCCTAATTATTATTAAACCCAAGGTCTGTCACGTCCTGACCATAGAGAGCCCTTATTTTCTATGGTAGAGTAGGTCGGGGCGTGACTGGGGGTTAGTCTAGTTTATTATTTCTATTTCTGGTTCTAGTTTTGTTTTTCTATGTTGGTGATTTTGTATGATTCCCAATTAGAGGCAGCTGGTAATCGTTGTCTCTAATTGGGGATCATATTTAAGTAGCATTTTTTCCACCTGTGTTTTATGGGATATTGTTTTGAGTTAGTGCATGTAGCACCTCTGTAGTCACGGTTAGTTTATTATTTATTTGTTTTTGTCTTTGCTAAGTTTCACTTTATCATTAAATTATGTGGAACTCAACATCCGCTGCACCTTGGTCCGATATTTATTCCAGCGAACGTGACAAGGTCTTACAAACCTCGGGGATTGGTCAAAGTTTATTGATTGTTAGTTATTATCATTGTGAATGAAAATTCTCTTGACAGTTACCCACAATACTACTCCTATCCACCTGTGTGTGTCCGGGAACCACAGTGATCTATACAGTTTATGCTCATAAAGTCTGCTCAGGTTCCCGTGGTATTGGGGTTTTCTTGGCTCCAGTGCCACAATCCCCTTATCAACTAGACTGCTAGTACTATCATGGGCTGGAGCCCGTTCTGCCACGCCCATTGCCTGCCCCGGGACGAAGCCTCGGACCTCTCTGCCATTCCTGCAGAGTACCAGGATCTATGGGAGGTTTTCATCAAGGCCCGGATCACTTCGCTTCCTCCGCATCGACCCAATGACTGCGGGATTGACCTTCTCTCGGGCACTACCACCCCGGGGATGGCTGTATTCACTGTCGGGTCCCTGGCTGCAGGGGGTATCCGTCCTTCTGACTCCCCCGCCGGCGCAGGGTTCTTCTTTGTGGAGAAGAAGGACGAAACTCTGCGCCCGTACATCGACTACCGGGGCCTCAATGACATCACGGTTAAGAACCGCTACCCACTCATCGCCTCGGTTTTGAGCCGCTCCAGGGGGCCACTATGTTCTCTAAGTTAGGGGAACGCCTACCACCTGGTACGGATACGGGAAGGTGACGAGTGGAAGACAGCCTTCAACACTGCTAGCGGACACTATAAATACCTGGTGATGCAATTCGGTTTGACCAATGCTCTTGCTGTGTTCCAGGCCCTGGTTAATGACGTTCTCCGGGATATGTTGAACCGGGATATGTTGAACCGGTCTACCTTGATGACATCCTCGTCTTTTCCCGCTTAGCTCAAGAACACGTTCTCCACGTCCAACAAGTCCTCCAGCGTCTCCTGGAGTACCAGCTGTTTGTCAAATGCGAGTTCCATCTCTCCATCATCTCCTTCCTTGGATACATCATCAGTGCTAGGAATGTGCAGATGGATCCGGGAAAGGTGAGAGCGGTAGTAGATTGCAATGTTTCTTAGGATTCGCCAATTCCTATCACCGTTTTATCCACCCTGGCCTCTCCCTTGTCAGCACTCACATCTCCGAAGGTCCCATTCATGTGGTCCCCAGCTGCTGACCGGGCATTCCTGGACCTTAAGCACCGCTTCACCACACCTCCCATATTGATCCATCCGGATCAAGGTAGACGCTTCGGATGTTAGAGTGGGGGCTGTCCTGTCCCAGCGTTCTGCCCTGGAACTTAAGCTGCATCCCTGCGCCTTCTTCTCCTATTACCTTAACGCCACGGAGAGGAATTATGATGTGGGGAATCGAGAACTACTCGCGGTGAAGATGGCTTTGTAGGAGTGGAGACAATGGTTAGATGGGGCGGAACTTCCATTCATAGTGTGGACGGATCACAAGAACCTGGAATATCTCCGCACCGCCAAGTATCTCAACTCCAGGCAAGCTCGATGCGCCCTGTTGTTCACCCGGTTCAACTTCACCATCTCCTACCACCCGGGGTCTAAGAATGTTAAGCCGGACGCACTTTCACGCCGATATTGCCCCGCTTCTACACCCTCGGACCCCTAAATTGTTCTTCCTACCTCGTGCCTGGTGGCTACCCTCGTCTGGGGAATAGAGCCAGGGTGGCAGGTGGCCCACCATAGTTCCGGCATCTCCGACATCTCCGACATCGCCGTTCATTGCCGCCTGCACTGTCTGTGCTAAGAAAAAGACTCCTCGGTAAGCTCCGGTTGGCCTACTTCAACCTCTTCCTGTCCTTCACCATCCCTGGTCACATATATCCCTGGACTTCGTCACTGGTCCCACTCCGTCTGATGGCAACACCACTATCCTCAAGGTGGTGGGCAGGTTTTCCAAAGCTGCCCATTTCATTCCCCTCCCCAAGCTTCCTCGGCCAAGGAGACGGCCCAGCTCATGGTGCAGCACGTCTTCCGGATCCATGGACTTCCAGTGGACATGGTTTCCGACCGTGGTCGTCAATTCTCGTCCCGGTTCTGGAAGGCGTTCTGCACACTCATTGGGTTATCGGCCAGCCTGTCCTCCGGTTTTCATCCCCAATCCAACGGCCAGTTGGAGCGTGCCAATCAGGACCTGGATACAACTCTTCGGTGCATCGTCTCGGCCAACCACACCATCCGGAGCCAACAACTTGTGTGGCTGGAGTACGCCCGGAACACCCTTCCCTGCTCGCCACTGGGCTCTCGCCCTTCGAGTGCTCCATGGGTTATCAGCCCACGCTCTTCCCTGAGCAAGAGGAAGAGGTCATCATACCCTCTCGGGTCTGCTCTTCTCAAGACTACCTCCAGGTACCGTTGACAGGCAGACTGCCACCGGACCCCGGCTCCCCGCTATCTTCTTGGGCAGAGGGTATGGCTGTCTACTCAGAATCTGCCCCTCCGGGTAGAGTCCCGCAAACTTTCCCCCCGTTTAACACTTTTTTGCTTACTACATGATTCCATATGTGTTATTTCATAGTTTTGATGTCTTTTCTATTATTCTAAAATGTAGAAAATAGTAAAAATAAGGAAAAACCCTTGAATGAGTAGGTGTGTCCAAACTTTGGACTAGTACTGTATGTAAACAGATCAGAATTGTCTCAAATGTTTTTCTTGGAAAGCTGTGAGTGCTATTATGGTCCATTTACAACTTGTCTAAGTCCTAACATCAACTGATTACAGCCAGTGTATGACTGTAGATTGACCGCATTGTTTGAATGGAATGTTTGCATATTGGCAGTTAATTTGAAAAATGTAATGTCTAGCTAGCTGACAAAAATACTGTGTAAAATAATGAATTTGAATAATGTATCTATATACATTATTTTACACCATATCTTATCACAGCACTGGCAAACCATGGTTGACCAACTCCCTGAACAAAATGGCTGACCTTAATCCCATCATAAGAAAGTTACTGTCCATTCTAGTGTTCGAATTCCTAAATGTTTTGCTGCTGCCATGTTGTGTTGCTACCATGTTGTTGTCATGTTGTGTCGCTTCCATGCTGTGTTGTTGTCTTGGGTCTCTCTTTATGTAGTGTTTCATTTTAATCCCAGACCCCGCCCCGCCCCCGCAGGAAGCCTGTAGTCTTTTGGTAGACCGTCATTGAAAATAAGAATTTGTTCTTAATTAACTGACTTGCCTAGTTAAATAAAGGTTAAATAATCATAATTTTTTTTAAATAACAGTCACTCCCAGCAGTGTATTACTGTTTAAATTAGAATGTATCAACCATAAACTATGCATCTGCAAAATGAGAGAGAAAGAGAGAATGAGAAAGACAATGCTGATTATTCCGTACCTCCTTTTTGTAGTGAGCTCTTCCATGACTGTGATCCATATGTGGAATTAACGGTGCAGACGTAAGTGGGGGTATTTCCAAACATTCTCAGTTTGCTCTGAACAGAGTAGAGGCCCTCAGTGTTGGGTGCCATATGTGTGGTGGATCTCAGGTTGGCTTTAGGTGGCAGAGTGGACCATTGCACACGGGGAGCAGGGAAGATATCCTTAGACAGGCACTGAATCTCTGTGTTCTTACTTATCTCCATAGTAACCATCTTGATGGGAGCTGGAATAACAGTGATAGAGAGCCAAGGTTAGAGAGTAACAGCCTTGAGTGGTTTCACTACAAACAGTGAATTTGAGAGCAAAAAACCACTCAAAAGGTTTTTGTACAGCAAAGTCACAAAACCAATAACAAAAGCAAATACTCGACTCTTGGCTTGGCATCAGTTTAGCAATTTGGCTCTAGCTCTAACAGCTCCAATACAGCGGCAGCTGGTCGACAAAAAATGATTCATGTCTCTTAACAGAGGGTATTTTACCACAAGCTATGCTGAAAGAATTTGATATGTGAAGTGGATACTCAGCAGTATACTCTAGCCTCGATACTAGCGCCAGCAGTACTACTAACCCTCCACTTTCATGATGATAAAGGACTCCTGTTGTCCCAGAGTGCTGTTAACCAGACACCTGTAGCGGCCTCGGTCCTTGATGCCACACTGGCTGAGGTGGAGCGAGGCGTTGCCCCGGGATAGCTGGTCCTGAAGCAGGTACATCCTGGTACGGTGGTCCTTGGGAGGCTGGTCCGACTGGTCTCCACCCTGATGGAAGTGGCTGAGGAGGAGTACCTCCTGGCGGTACCAGCTGATGATCTCATTTCCGCTAGGTTTGAAGCTGCAGGGTAGCACACAGTCTTCTGAGAACAGGCATGTCAAATGGGCATCTAAGGGAGAAGTAGAGAGATAACAGTTTGGGAAAAGGTGACCTTCATTTAATAATTAGTTAACATTCTTTCAAAAAACCCGCAAAAAATCCAGTGTTGCTATGTCAAACGGTTTTGTTATATTTTATATTTCAGTCTTCTGTGACGTATATAAAGTGCAATATTTCAATGCAAACTTAAAATGTAATACATTTCAACTCCATATCTGATATGGTACAGGTATATTATTTTTTAAAGCCCATAACTATGTGTTTGAGGTATATAATTTTGTTTCAAAGTAGATTTAAGACTACCAAGAAACACTATGTGTGACCCCCTATTTAGCCCACTGCAGTAGAAGGCGGAATTAACTAAATGTTCTCTCCATTCCTATCCTTTTATTTCAGCCCACAACACCTACTCACAGTATGTCCTTTCCATATCGGTATATCACGTATGACGTGTACTGAAACCTCATGGTAACGAGTGAACTTTTCTCCCCCTTTTTCCATCTTGCTATAGGTTGTGTTATTCTCACGGTTCTGAAACATTCACTATGTTTTGTCTTACCCAACTGTAACATGCAGTCCCAGCATTTTAGCCACCACACAACTCACAGTGAGCGCCGGCACCTATGGTTATGGTGGCACATCTAAAGCCAAACATTACATACATACATTACAATTTTTGAGTTAAATGCAGAGTTTGACTGGATAAGTATTAGATAATACCCTTGAAACTGGTAATCACACAGCCTATTCTCAACATCTGTTTTTTTCAGTCATTTGTTTTGCACTAAATGTGGTTGCAACAAGACATTGCACTGTGAATGAGTAAATGTAACATCCATGTTCACAGGTGAATTTATGGGCTTTTTACTGCCAAAATAACAGTGGTAACACCAGTGAAGTCCTTCATAGACAGGGCACCCACTCAGAGTCAAATATAGTGCATGACTATATAGAATTAGCATGTGTGCAAATGTGTAAAGAGTCAATGATGTCCCTGTGGGACTGTGAGTCTTTCATCTCCTCAGCAACATTCCAAACAGAGGAGACAGCTGACCTGGCTCCCAGCATGGTCTGGCCAGTCTAAATACTGGACAGGACAGTGGGACCCGGCCTCCCTAGTCTCCCAACCAGAACAAACAGAGGCATGCCGAGGGCCAGAGGGCCAGCTATCACAGACGCCGTGGGCTACTGGATTCCTCAGAGAGAACACATCTCGACTCCTGCTCACTGCCCACTGACTGACCACCTCTCAAGGATTTACAGGGAAATGGACAACATATTTCCACATGCACAGCAATAGAGGCTCAGCATTGCCTTGAAGGAGGTTTTTACTTCATAAATCCTCAGATTTGCTGAGGGTGGATAAAGACTTCATCGACAAGTTACAGGAACAGTGCAGTGACAATATGTAATTTCTGTTGTATAGGAATGGTTGTTTGTATTCATAAAACTCCTGGCCCAACCATTCTCTTTAAACTAATACTTTACACTGGATTTGTCTTATGGAAAATCCCTCTCCTTTTGGGACCACATGTTAAAGTAGTTCTTGTTATTTTTCAGATGTCTGTCTCGTTTTAGTTTTGCCAAGAAGAACTATGATTTCTTGTGCAGTGAAAGGGACACAATGCAAAAAGCATCTGTTCCATGAACAAGAGATTTAGAGAAAAAAAGTGTACCAAAACGCTCTTGAACAAAAAGGGAAACATTCCTTACCCCAGGACACTTCAAACTGGTGACTACCATTCCTTACCCCAGGACACTTCAAACTGGTGACTACCATTCCTTACCCCAGGACACTTCAAACTGGTGACTACCATTCCTTACCCCAGGACACTTCAAACTGGTGACTACCATTCCTTACCCCAGGACACTTCAAACTGGTGACTACCATTCCTTACCCCAGGACACTTCAAACTGGTGACTACCATTCCTTACCCCAGGACACTTCAAACTGGTGACTACCATTCCTTACCCCAGGACACTTCAAACTGGTGACTACCATTCCTTACCCCAGGACACTTCAAACTGGTGACTACCATTCCTTACCCCAGGACACTTCAAACTGGTGACTACCATTCCTTACCCCAGGACACTTCAAACTGGTGACTATCCAGGAAAATAAAGAAAAAGGAGTACATTGTTTCTGCATAGATCTGATTATTTATTGACGGGACAACATGCAAACAGGTTTACATTTTGGCGTAATCACCTCCATCAGAAACAGGTAAGTAAGTTTGCTTGTCTTTATTTTCCTGGACAGTCACCCATTGAAGTGTCCTGGGGTAAGGAATGTTTTTAGATAGAGATGTATTTTAAGATTAGATCAAATGTAAGTATTTAAAGTAGTCAGATTATTTGTTTCCTTACACTAAAGACATCCCGTGCCTTGAACCTTGACCCATGAGCCTATCCTGACAATTCTTGCACTACTACCTTCAAAAGCGGATAGAGAGATCTTATCCTTACCTGGGATCTTACACTTTGCCAAGGGGAGAATCCACAACAACCTCAAAAAAGCTTGAGCAAGTGCCTTTACCATTCTCATTCATTCACAAAGTCACAAGTATGGTTGCTGTTGACTCCCGTCCTGATTTCAATCAGTAGCAATCGTAAAGCAATTAGGAGCTCTGAATCACAATTAGTGTCTTGGTCTCTCTTAGATCTCACATTTCAGCCTCTGGGTTGGTGTAGATCAAAAGCACTTGCTGTCACTTTAAAGGTTAAAGGATCCAGATGGAAAATATCCTTGTAAACACAAATGAGAGCCAATGAGTCTGAAACTCACTGCCGCAGACATACGAAAGGGCCCACCTGGAACCACTTGTGTCAGAGCAGAAAAGCAGTTTCCCTGTCAGAGAAACTAGCTCCTCTCACAGTGCAAGAGAGGGACTGTAAGAGGAAGGGAAAGCGAGAAGGAGGGAGCGGCAGGGCAGACAGGCAGGTTTTAAATACACCCCCCTCTACAGAGGCAGAGGCACGGTGGAATCATTGGTTACAATGTGTTACTTGGAAACGCCTCTTTGCTTCTTACCTGCCTGTCACTTTGCTTTGCTGTCACTTTAAAGGATCCAGATGGAAAATATCCTTGTTAACACAAATGAGAGCCAATGAGTCTGAAACTCACTGCCACAGACATACAAAAGGGCCCACCTGGAACCACTTGTGTCAGAGCAGAAAAGCAGTTTCCCTGTCAGAGAAACTAGCTCCTCTCACAGTGAGAAAAGAGGGAGTGTAACAGGAAGAGAGAGCGAGAAGGAGGGAGCGGCAGGGCAGACAGGCTTTTCTGAAATACAAACCCATCTACAGAGACATCGAGGCACGGTGGAATCAATGGTCACACTGTGTTACTTGGAAATATCTCTTTCCCTCTTATCTCCCTGTCAAACCTCCCCACCCCTTCCCCACCCCTCACACTCAGTGCCTCATAGAACCTCTTGTCATCTGATTGATTTCTTTCCATGTCACTCTGTATGTCACCACTTTTACATCTCACGCCTTCTCCGAATAATAACTGTGCACACGGTAGACTAGGTATACTGCTCTTTTCATATTGTAGTTTCCACTGAAACAGTATATTTTCTTGTATCTTCTAGTTCCATGAAAGGCATGTTCTTTATGTCTCAAGCCTTCAATGCCTTCATTAATCATAGAGAACTGGTTTGGACAAGAAACGTGGGATGTCAAAGTGCCCTGCCACTAGCAGGCAGGCATGAGGTGAACCACAAGGTCAATTATAGTTCAATGTGGAACATATTCAGTCACTGTTGTTTCTGTCTGCATCCCACTGGGCACTACTGCCACTGTGTTATACACACACGATCACAGACCACACTAAACCTGAATCCTAATCTATTTATTGTTGTGGCTGACGGCACCTAACGTTCAGGAACCTTTCAGGAAGTTTGCCCTCACGTTGGATGATGCAACATGTTTTCTCACGTTAGTTCCTTGTGTTCAGTGTCATTGGCCTCCAAGGGGTGAAATAAAACCATAACAATGCCACATTATGATGAGTCACTAATGATAAATGTCCTATTTATCCCATAGTAGCCGATAAACAGAGATGAGCACAGAAGAAACGCACAATCATTTCAAAGCAGAAATATGTGTCAATAATGAGTGGTTGGGGTTTTAATACGCCAGAGTATCTGTCTATCATAGCAAACATGTTTTAGTGTGGAGGCCTCACTCTGTTGCCATGATTAACCAACAGCGAGTGTAGCGTGGTTCATTCTGCGTTGTGTGTTTTTAATTAGGACGCTGCCACAACTGATGGTCTGCTCGTTGAAATCTTTTTATTTGCCCTGCACACGAAGAGACAACACACACGTTACCCTTGGTGCAGTCACAGCTCTCCGGCACCTTGCTAGCCGAGGGTCAGGCAAAAGAGCGCCAAAAGGAATTAACAGGTGCTGCGTGCACACACTCGCTGCACAACAGCATATACAAGTAAAACTATACAGAACATAATTCTGACAAAATAAAAGACATACCTGCACACGAAGAGACAACACACACGTTACCCTTGGTGCAGTCACAGCTCTCCGGCACCTGCGCGAGCACATGGACACTCACTCAACCACTGTCACAAGTACTCAGAAGTTACAACAGATACCCCAGTCAGTGAGCTCTGTGAAACTTGTTAACATAAATTCCTACACTGTCCACACTATAACAAACGTATGGTTGCAAAACAGTACATTGTATAACCTTATGACGGTTTTATATTAAACAGTTTCGGAGCCAAGGACAACATACCTTGCTAGCCGAGGGTCAGGCAAAAGAGAACGATAAAGTGGTATGGGAATACAGATAACCCGCGATGGGCCAAACCAAAATATACAAAACTTTTACAATCACTTGTATGTACAATATTGGTATGAAAAAGTGTTTGTACACCAAATAAAAACATTAGCTATGCAGCTGTAATTAAATAAAAAAATACACTGAATTATTATTATTATTATCAGATTATTAACATCCCCTCTTGACCTGGCCTATTTGAATTGGTCCTTGTGTGCAATTTGGTGCGTAATCTAGGGGAACAACATCACACTGCTACACGAGCACTAAAGTGTGTGATTGAGAGATGATCATGTATTTACTCCATGATGTGTAGCTACACCTCTCCTTTACGGTCCTTAGGAGGCGCGTGTGAAGGGAAACCCCAGCTCCACGTCAATGCCTCTTAAAGATGGCAGCACTCATCTCTGCCCTCAATCAACGCTAATCCCAGATTAAAGGAGCATGCCACTGGACTGAGATTATGCTGTGGGCGCATTCATTTGATCATTGATTCTCTACCGGTCTCTTCCTGACTCACTTTTATACTTCCTCTGGTATCACTAGCCACTTTAAACAATGCCACTTAATATAATGTACATGCATATACTGTACCCTATATCATCTACTGCATCTTGCCATCTTTTTGTAATACATGTATCACTAGCCACTTTAAACTATGCACTTTTATGTTTACATACCCTACATTACTCATCTCATATGTATATACTGTACTTGATACCATCTACTGCATCTTGCCTATGCCGTTCTGTACCATCACTCATTCATATATCTTTATGTACATATTCTTTATCCCTTTACACTTGTGTATAAGGTAGTAGTTGTGGAATTGTTAGGTTAGATTACTCGTTGGTTATTACTGCATGGTTGGAACTAGAAGCACAAGCATTTCGCTACACTCGCATTAACATCTGCTAACCATGTGTATGTGACAAATAAAATTTGATTTGATTTGATTTATTATTTGATTTTCTAATAATGTGTGTTTAGTCATCACTATAATGTAGTGATCATGTATTTTTTCTCTCTCTGTGTAATATGGTTTAATTCTGGTTATATTCCAGTGACTAAACCTTGTTTCCATCCATTCCCAGGCAATTATACCTATGAATATTACCAGCAGTAATCCAAACCCCTTGTGGTGACATTAGCAGACTCTCTGGTTGATAAGAGCCAACATTTAACTGGCCTGACATTCATGACTGGCCTACATTAGTCAGTAAAGTAAATCATTGTTTTAAATAACTGGAAAACATGCACTGATAGCCTTGAACTATAGACATTGCATAGCCAATATCTAATAATATAAAAGCAGCTATGACACCACTATTTTAGTCAACTTTATAATCCACACAACCAATACAGAAACATGTAGAGTACATGCACATTTCTGTTCCTTTCATGAACATATTCACGGGTGTATTCTATGAATGATCATGATCATAGTACTATTACTATACTATTCAGTGAAATGGGCAGAAATCCATTGATGGTAGGGCCAGCAGGGCCATCATTAAATTAGGCTACCCTGTACCACAAGCCCCCGTCTGGAAGTTGGAGAATTTTACATTTTTCAAAAGCCTGAAACAGCTTTCCCCTGCAATTTAGTGCCATTATCATTATGCTTAATTAAAAATAAATGAATAATATACACTACCTTTCAAAAGTTTGGGATCACTTAGAAATGTCCTTGTTTTTGAATGAAAAGCACATTTTTGTCCATTACAATAACATGAAATTGATCAGAAATAGAGTGTAGACATTGTTAATGTTTAAAACGACTATTGTAGCTGGAAACGGCAGATTTTTTATGGAATATCAACATAGGCGTTTGGAGGCCCATTATCCGCAACAATCACTTCTGTGTTCCAATGGCAAGTTGTGTTAGTTAATCCAAGTTGATCATTTTAAAAGGCTAATTGATCATTAGAATTGATCATTTTGCAATTATGTTAGCACAGCTGAAAACTGTTGTCCTGATTAAAGAAGCAATAAAACTTCTTTAGACGAGTTGAGTATCTGGAGCATCAACATTTGTGGGTTCGATTACAGGCTCAAAATGGCCAGAAACAAAGACCTTTCTTATGAAACTCGTCAATCCTCAACTGACAGCTTCATTAAATAGTACCCGCAAAACATCCGTCTCAACGTCAACAGTGAAGAGGCGACTCCGAGATGCTGGCCTTCTAGGCAGAGTTCCTCTGTACAGTGTCTGTATTTTTTTGCCCATCTTAATCTTACATTTTTATTGACCAGTCTGAGATATGCCTTTTTCTTTGCAACTCTGCCTTGAAGGCCAGCATCCCGGAGTCGCCTCTTCACTGTTGACTTTGAGACTGGTGTACTATTAAATGAAGCTGCCAGTTAAGGACTTGTGAGGCGTCTGTTTCTCAAACTAGACACTCTAAGGTACTTGTCCTCTTGCTCAGTTGTGCACCGGGGCCTCCCACTCCTCTTTCTATTCAGGTTAGAGTCAGTTTGCGCTGTTCTGTGAAGGGAGTAGTACACAGCGTTGTACGAAATCTTCAGTTTCTTGGCAATTTCTCGCATGGAGTAGCCTTCATTTCTCAGAACAAGAATACTGACAAGTTTCAGAAGAACGGTCTTTGTTTCTGGCCATTTTTAGCCTGTCGAACCTACAAATGCTGATGATCCAGATACTCAACTAGTCTAAAGTAGGCCAGTTTTATTGCTTCTTTAACCAGCACAACCGTTTTCAGCTGTGCTAACATAATTGCAAAAGGGTTTTCTAATGATCAATTAGCCTTTTAAAATTATAAACTTGGATTAACTAACACAACGTGCCATTGAAATATAGGAGTGATGGTTGCTGATAATGAGCCTCCGAATGACTATGTTGATATTCCATAACAAATCTGCCGTTTCCAGCGACAATAGTCATTTATAAATGTCTGCACTGTATTTCTGATCAATTTCATGTTATTTTAAAACCTCTCTGGGATATGTGGGACGGTAGCGTCCCACCTCGCCAACTGCCAGTGAAATTGCAGGGCTCCAAATTCAAACAACAGAAATCTCATAATTAAAATTCCTCAAACATACAAGTATTATACAACATTTTAAAGATAAACTTCTTGTTAATCCAGCCACAGTGTCTGATTTCAAAAAGGCTTTATGGCGAAAGCACACTTCGCGATTATGTTAGGTCAGCGCCTAGCGACAGAAAACCATACAGCCATTTTCCAAAGAAGGAGAGGTGTCACAAAAGTCAGAAATAGCGTTAAAATGAATCACTAACCTTTGATGATCTTCATCTGATAGCACTCCCAGGTCTCCATGTTAGACAATAAATGTTTGTTTTTGTTCGATAAAGTTCATCTTTATGTCCAAATAGCTCCTTTTTGTTCGCTCGTGTAGTTCAGTAATCCAAATGGACAAGGCGCGGGCACTAAGTCCAGACGAAAAATGTCAAACGATGTATATAATCAATCTTTAGGAGGTTTTTAATCATACATCTTCAATAATACTCCAACCAGACAATTCCTTTGTCTTTAGAAATGAAAGGGAACGGAGCTCGCGCTCACGGCCGTGCGCGAAACTTAGCTAAAGGCTTTCAGCCAGACCCCTGGTTCAAACAGCTCTTATTCGCTCCCCTTTCATAGTAGAAGCCTGAAACAATGTTCTAAAGACTGTTGACATCTAGTGGAAGCCTTAGGAAGTGCAATCTGACCCCATAGACACTGTATATTGGATAGGCAATCACTTAAAAAAACTACAAACCTCAGATTTCCCACTACCTGGTTGGATTCTTCTCAGGTTTCTGCCTGCCATATGAGTTATGTTATACTCACAGACATAATTTGAACAGTTTTGGAAACTTTAGAGTGTTTTCTATCCAAATCTACTAATTATATTCTAGCTTCTGGGCCTGAGTAGCAGGCAGTTTACTCTGGGCACCTTATTCATCCAAGCTACTCAATACTGCCCCCCGTTCCCAAATAAGTTAATGGACATAAAATGTGCTTTTCTTTCAAAAACAAGGACATTTCTAAGTGACCCCAAACTTTTGAACGGTAGTGTATATACAGTACATTCGGAAAGTATTCAGACCCCTTGACTTGTCACATCTGCTCCTGCTACGCCTTCTTGTGTTCATCCGGTGTCTTCTTGACCTGCAGTTACTCCCCCAGTACACACTCTCTCTCTCCCTCTCCCTCTCTGTGTGATTGTGTGGTTGGAGACAGGTGTGCTGGAGTCAGAGCAGATCCCTACCAGCTGCAACTCGTTCCATAATCAAGACCTCTACAAATACTCAGTCCTGCCACTTCCACTCTGCCAGATCGTAATCTCTGCTCAGTCAGTTCATGCTTCTAGCTATTTATGATTATTCAAGATCCTGTAACTCTGCTGTGCCTGTTTCCCTGCCTGACGCTGTTTATCCTCTCATTGCAGTTTACCGCTCTGTCTCTGGCTCCTGTCTCCCGTTCCACATCTCACCACCCTACTACCCTGTTCTGGATTTAGCTCACCACCACTACCTTGGATTCCACTCCGGACCTGTTTACCCGGTTCTACCCAGCTCATTTCAACCTCAGTCTCCACATCTGGTTTTCTACAACTCATCCGAGCTTCCCTGGATCTGCACTCCATATCTCCCTGTGTTACAATACATATATTGGTTCATTCATCCCTGTTTCCTCATCTGAGTCTGCTCTTTGGGTTCCCCTGTGTCGCTCCGCCTAACATGACTTTTTCAACATTTTGTTACATTACAGCCGTATTCTAAAATGGATTAAATTGTTTTTCCCCCTCATCAATCTACACACAATACCATATAATGACAAAGTAAAAACTGTTTTTTAGACATTTTTGCTAATTTATAAAAAATAAAAAACAGTAATACCTTATTTACATATGTATTCAGACCCTTTGCTATGAGACTCGTTATTTAACTCAGGTGCATCCTGTTTCCATTAATCATCCTTGAGATGTTTCTACAACTTGATTGGACTCCACCTGTGGTAAATTCAATTGATTGGACATGATTTGGAAAGGCACACACCTATCTATATAAGGTCCCACATTTGACAGTGCATGTCAGAGCAAAAACCAAGCCAATAGGTCGAAGGAATTGTCTGTAGAGCTCCGATACAGGATTGTGTTGAGGCACAGATCTGGGGAAGGGTACCAAAAAATGTCTTCAGAATTGAAGGTCCCCAAGAACACAGTGCCCTCCATCATTCTTAAAAGGAAGAAGTTTGGAACCACCAAGACTATTCCTAGAGCTGGCCCCCAAACTGAGCAATCGAGGAAGAAGGGCCTTCGTCAGGGAGGTGACCAAGACCCAGATGGTCACTCTGACAGAGCTCCAGAGTTCCTCTGTGGAGATGGGCGAACCTTCCAGAAGGACAACCATCTCTGCAGCACTCCACCAATCAGGCCTTTATGGTAGAGTGGCCAGACGGAAGCCACTCCTCAGTAAAAGGCACCTGACAGCCCACTTGGAATTTGCCAAAAGGCACCTAAAGGACTCTCAAACCATGAGAAACAGGATTCTCTGGTCTGAAAAACCAATATTGAACTCTTTGACCTGAATGCAAAGCGTCACATCTGGAGGAAACCTGGCACCATCCCTACGGTAAAGCATGGTGGTGGCAGCATCAAATTAAAAAATATCTAATCACATTGTATTTGTCAAATGCGCCTTACAGTGAAATGCTTAAGTTTTCAGTAAAAATAGATAAGTAAAAAATGTAAAATAAAATTAACAAATAATTAAACAGCAGGAGTAAAATAATAATAACGAGGCTGTATACAGGGGATACCGGTTAGTCGAGGTAATTGAGGTAATATGTACATGTAGGTAGAGTTAAAGTGACTATGCATAGATAATAAACAGAGAGTAACATCAGCGTAAAAGAGTGGTCTGGGTAGCCCTATGATTAGCTGTTCAGGAGTCTTATGGCTTGAGGTAGAATCTGAAGCCTTTTGGACCAAGACTTGGCGCTCCGGTACCGCTTGCCGTGAAGTAGCAGAGAGAATAGTCCATGACTAGGGTGGCTGGAGTCTTTGCCAATTTTTAGGGCCTTCCTCTGACACTGCCTGGTATAAAGGTCCTGGATGGCAGGAAGCTGGGCCCCAGTGATGTACTTGGCCGTACACACTACCCTCTGTAGTGCATTGTGGTCAGCGGCCGAGCAGTTGCTATACTAGGCAGTGATGCAACCAGTCAGGATGCTCTCGATGGTGCAGCTGTATAAACTTTTGAGGATCTGAGGACCTATGCCAAATCTTTTCAGTCTCCTGGGGGGGAATAGGCTTTGTCGTGCCCTCTCCATGACTGCCTTAGTGTGTTTGGACCATGCTAGTTTGTTGGTGATGTGGACACCAAGGAACTTGAAGCTCTCAACCTGCTCCACTGCAGCCCTGTCGATGAGAATGGGGGCGTGCTCAGTCCTCCTTTTCCTGTAGTCCACAATCATCTCCTTTTACTTGATCACGTTAAGGGAGATGTTGTTGTCATGAGCGATCAGGGAGTACAGGAGTGCACTGAGCACTCACCCCTGAGGGGTGAGGGGCCCCCGTGTTGAGGATCAGCGTGGCAGATGTGTTGTTGCCTACCCTTACCACCTGGGGGCGGCCCATCAGGAAGTCCAGTATCCAGTTTCAGAGGGAGGTGTTTAGTTCCAAGGTCCTTAGCTTAGTGATGAGCTTTGTGGGCACTGGGGGTGTTGAACGCTGAGCTGTAGTCAATGAACAGCATTCTCACATAGGTGTTCCTTTTGCCCAGGTTTGGAAAGGGCTTGTGAATGGGAGTGGGTCTAGGGTTTCCAGGATGACGGTGTTGATTTTAGCCATGACCAGCCTTTCAAAGCACTTCATGGCTACAGACGTGAGTGCTCTGGGGCGGTAGTCATTTAGGCAGGTTACCTTGGCGTTCTTGGGCACAGGGACTCCTCAATACTTTTGAGATAATATTCTATAGGAGGTGCAGGAACTCAAGCAGAAGAACATTTTAGGTGCTGGTAATCAGCTCCAGTGAGTTCCTGCCCAAGTAAAGTACTGTGTTTAGGTAAAAATGCTAATTATGTCCCATTTGGAACACTGTCAAGTAGAGAAAAAAAGATCTGATTGGGTGGGCCTGGCTCCCCAGTGGATGGGCCGTGCCTATGCCCCTGTAAACACTATTACTTATTACTATTAACATTCCTGTAATAATCCACCAATTTGGAGGTCTCTGTTCCTCTTTCATTATCCGTGCTCATTATCTCAAATATAGCTCCTCTATCTCTCCCTCACCTCATTTTGGCTCACAGATGCTCAACATTCGATGGTTGGTATTTGGCAATCTATCCCCATTCTTCCAGATTAGCTGGATGTTGATGCTTTGCAGATATTAAGAGGAGGATCTAGGAGGATGAAGTGATATGATGTAAATATTTGGGGTTAGCAGATTGCATGAGGTTTAAATCACTGGCATTTGCGAGACACTGGAAAATAGGGTTGGTTTACAGGAGTACAATGAATAGTTTTGTTGTGCAGACAGAAAAGCAACTGAAAATATTGGCATATTTAAACCTCTTTTATGATCAATGGTTTAAATAAATCCATAGCAGCTTTTATACAAATTAGTTCAGAATAAGCATGTAGAACAGACATACAGTGAACTCCAAAAGTATTGGGACAGTGACACATTGTATTGTCGCTTTACTCCAGCACTTTGGACTATGGGGTTAAAGTGCAGACTATGAGCTTCAATTTGAGGATATTTGTATCCATATTGGGTGAACCGTTGTTAAATTACAGCACTTTTTGTACATAGTCCCCCCATTTTAGAGGAGCAAAAGTTTTGGGACAAATTCACTTCTAGGTGTATTAAAGTAGTCAAAAGTGTACTATTTGGTCCCATATTCCTAGCACGCAATGATTACATCAAGATTGTGACTCTACACACTTGTTGGATGCATTTGCTGTTTGTTTTGGTTGTGTTACAGATTTTTTTATTTTGTGCCCAATAGAAATTAATGGTAAATAATGTATTGTGTCATTTTGGAATCACTTTTATTGTAAATAACAATAGAATTTGTTTCTAAACATGGTATGATTGTAACGGGTGTCGTCGGAAGGAAGAGACCATGGCGCAGCGTTCGTTGAGTTCCACATAATTTAATAACGAAGTGAAACTTTGAAAGGACAAAACAATAAAGAATACAACGACCGAACAGCTTCGATGTGCAAACTACCTGCACACAAACAAAGAACAAGATCCCACACAGAAGGAGGGAAAAGGGCTGCCTAAGTATGATCCCCAATCAGAGACAACAATAGACAGCTGCCTCTGATTGGGAACCACACTCGGCCAGAAACAAAGAAATACAAAACCTAGAAATAAAGAACATAGAATGCCCACCCACATCATACCCTGACCAAACCAAAATAGAGACATAAAAAGGCTCTCTAAGGTCAGGGCGTGACAATGATATTTGTGCGTCTGTAACTTTCTCACTCATCATCATTCACAATTAATTCAGGACTATCAGTAATCATTGTAGAGTCAACATTAACGTAGAAACAAGTTTGTAGAGTCACAAGCTTGATGTAATCATTACATGCTAGGAATATGGGACCAAATGCTAAACTTTGGACTAGTTTAACCTCTCTAGGATAGGTGGGACAGCAGCGTCCCACTTGGCCAAAATCCAGAAAAAATGTAGCGCGCCAAATTCAAATATATTACTATAAAAATCTATCTTTCATGAAATCACACATGAAAGACACCAAAGTAAAGCTACACATGTTGTGTGTTCAAAAAGGATTTACGGGGAAAGCACACCAAACAATTATGTTAGCTCAGTACATAGCCACAGAAAAACACAGCCATTTTCCCAGCAAAAGATAGTAGTAACAAAAACCAGAAATAGAGATAAAATGAATCACTAACCTTTGAACATCTTCATCAGATGACACTCATATGACATCATGTTACACAATACATTTATGTTTTGTTCGATAATGTGCATATTTATATCCACAAATCTCGGTTTACATTGGCGCCATGTTCAGAAATGCCTCCAAAATATCCGGAGTAATTAGAGAGAGCCACGTCAAATAACAGAAATACTCATCATAAACTTTGATGAAAGATACATGTTTTACATATAATTAAAGATACACTTGTTCCTAATGCAACCGCAACCACTTTACGTAAAAAGCACTCCATGCAATAATCTGAGACGGCGCTCAGATGTAACAACATTTCTCCGCCATGTTGGAGTCAACAGATACGAAATTACATCATAAATATTCCCTTACCTTTGATTATCTTCATCAGAATGCAGTGCCAGGAATCCTAGTTCCACAATAAATCATTGTTTTGTTCGATAATGTCCATTACTTATGTCCAATTAGCTAATTTTGCTAGCATGTGTAGTACACGTGTCCAAACGCTCGCGCAGTTGCAGGCAAACGTCGTACGAAAACTTCAAAAAGTTATATTCCAGGTCGAATAAACTGGTCAAACTTAGTAGAGAATCAATCTTCAGGATGTTGTTATCATTTATATCCAGTAAGGTTCCAACCGGAGAATTATTTTCAGTCTCTATAAGTAATGGAACGCAAGACGATATAATGAGGAAAGCGCGTGACCAAGAACTGGCAATCTGCCAGACCACTGACTCATTCCCCTCCCATCCGGTCCCACAACACAGCATAAGCTTCATTCCACGTTCTACTGACTATTGACATCTAGTGGAAGGCGTATGAAGTGCAAACAGATTCATATATTACAGGGAATTGAATAGGCGATGACTTTAACAACGACCACTCTCAGAATTTTCACTTCCTGTTTTTTTTTTCTGTTTTTTTTCAGGTTTTTGCCTGCCATATGAGTTCTGTTATACTCACAGACATCATTCAAACAGTTTTGGAAACTTCAGAGTGTTTTCTATCCAATAGTAATAATAATATGCATATATTTGCATGTGGGACAGAGAAGGAGGCAGTTCACTATGGGCACGAAATTCATCCAAAAGTGAAAATGCTGCCCCCTATACCAAAGAAGGTTATACACCTATAAGTGAATTTGTCCTAATACTTTTTTTATCAGTTAAAATCCAAACTGCTGGAGTACAGAGCCAAAACAACAACAAAAATGTGTCACTGTCCCAATACTTCTGAAGATCACTGTGTGTTGAAATCTATTCCTGTTGCCATCACAATCCTCATGCAATTCCATGGAAAACCCTTGATGCATACACTGAATGTGGGCTACAAGCTTTTTCTTTTTATCTGGGGGGAAAAAAATCATGATTAGAAACTGTTGGTTGTATTATCCACACCCCGCCCTCCCCTGGCTCCAGTTTGTAGGTTACTGAAAGATTTCAGCGACCACAGATAAGAAGATTACAGAGGAATTAACGTCATTCCTTTGTCATTATATGAATATATTGATATTTGATTTTAATCAGAGGGAGTGGAGAGAGGAGGGCAGGAACAACAGGATGTGCCCTGAGTAGCATAGAAACACGAGTCAGGGGAACTGGCACTAGGGCACGGGCAGGCGAAAACACAAGCTGGGGGAACGTTTTGTGGCACTGGAGCCGATCATTGGATGCTTGGATCAACGTGCAACGTGTAACAGAGGGTTGGATAACACAGATCTTTCAGAGCTCTGCATGTGTTTTTGGTGAGGTGTATATGGTTGCTGCTGGGATATGGATGGGCCGCCGGACGGGGACAGTCGTGGCGTCCCACTGACCTGGAGGATTTCTGGGAGATAGACTCAAGACGCAGTGGGAGCACCTCCTGGTTGCTTCTGCTCTTCCAGCCTCAGACATGAACCTGGTGCTCCTGGCCTTCAGGCTGATGTGCCTGGCCTGGCTGTGGCCTGTCACACTACTCAACGGCAGCCACCAACCCAACAAGAGGAGGCACAAGGACGTGTACCTTGGGGAGAACAGCAAGAACCAACATGGAGGGTGAGCCAGAGTTTAGGGGTGCGGTCCCACTGGAGTTGTGTTATGTTCTTGTCAAGGGATCAGTTTGCTTATCTGTTCTGTTTGGTTTGAAACTGGTTTGTGTTTAGTTCTGGTAGAAAGTTACATTTGGTAATACACACACCACAGGATGTTACTGTTCTGTTGATCTGTTTTCTGATTGATATGGTTCAAAGGTTATTTTGGAGAGATGTATTGTTCATCACATAGTACTATTCATGGATTGTTGGTATTAATCTAATCTTTATGAATTCAAGAAAAAAATTGAATATTGATGGTGAATTTACCATGGTGGCATGCGTGATCTCCAATGTGTGCTGGGACGGATGACATTACAGCAGTGCATTCTGGATAAAGGGCAGGTGAGGTGACCACAGGGGCTTAGAGGTAATGTCAGGGAAGCTGTGTTTTGGTGGGGGCACCCCGTAAGAGAAAAGCAGTAGTTTGTGGGTAATGATAGGGGGGAGTTGTGTTAATAAGGGGTTGGACTGTACACTTGAGTATCATTTGCAATAATAAGGGAAGATGATTGTGTTTGGGTGGTATGGGAATGATTTGTTAGAGCAGACATGTTTATGTCTTATGAAAATGAGAATATCAGTTTACGGAAGTTTATCGTATGAGGCTATTTAGAAACTTTGCGAGTGATGATGCAGAGTGTGTTGTCAACCAAATTGGAGGTATTCATTATGTCCTTTGACCCAGACTAACTGTTATGTGCGAGCTTTGGGAAGTCTATATAATCTCCCAGGACCAATTATTGAACCATCATAGCACTGACTCAGTTCGCTGCTAAATCATTAGCGAAGAGCTCTCACGTCACGTATACTCTTACTTTTGGTTTTAATCAGATGGTTAAAGTGCAGTTAATTATTCTCAACAGCAAAAACCCCAGAGCAGATGTTGCTTCCTTTCGTGTGTGTGTGTGTGTGCGCGTGTGTGCACGTGCGCGTGCCATTTGGTGTGAGTGTGTATTTCTTAGGAAATAAAACATCTGATATGCTGATCTGTGTCCTCTTTGCTCCGCAGACGAATAGACTTTAAGATGAAAAGGTCTGACAGCACCAAGTCCCTGCTAATTAAATCTGAACAGCTGCTCCGTATCGAGGACCATGACTTTGCAATGCGGCCTGGCTTTGGAGGTAAGACCACCCACCCAATATCCTTTGGCCTGGTGGGCAATCGACATATTTTCATGTGGTTGAACTATGATAATGTGCGGTTTGGATGTGACTGGGTGTGTGTGTGCTTTTTCCCACCACGTGTTGGGTTGGACTCATTAATTAAGCCTGAATGGGGAAAATCAAGGGTCATTATCAGAGAGAGGGAAGAGGAAAGAGAGGGGGGGGAGTAATAGAGCTCTACCTACCATCATTTGTTACAGATATAGAATCATAGATAGTCCATAACGTGCCACAGAGTTTAGGTTCTGTAAGAGGCAGCATTTGACACTAACTTATATTCTCTCTCCTGGAACAGAATGTAGGTTATAGTGTCATCTTTGATAACACCCCATCCCCCCCAAAAAGTCACTGACCCAGATTGTCTGCAGAGCCTAGCAGACAATGACAGCCTGCCGAGTACACAGATGTTTTTAGAACTAGAGTAATCTGGATTATGGGCCACGCTTTCTGAAACAATACCAAATGCTGCATCTTATTGGAAAGTCCAGGACAGCAAAGAGTTCCATGCATACAGTACTACGGCAGTGTGTTCATTGGGTGATGATCAGACAGTTTTAGATTTAAGCAATAAGGCCCGATGGGGTGTGGTATATGGCCAATATAACACGGCTAAGGGCTGTTCTTATGCACAACGCAACGCGGAGTGCCTGGATTTTGTATTTGTATTTATTAAGGATCCCCGAAGGCATCTACTCTTCGTGGGGTCCAGCAACATTAAGGCAGTTATATACAATTCAAAATATTCCGTGACATTCCATTTCATAACCCTTTTCACAACACATTAAGTGTGTTCCCTCAGGCCTCTACTCTACTGGATACAGCCCTTAGCCGTGGTATATTACCACAGACCCCAAGGTGCCTTATTGCTATTATAAACTGGTTACCAACGTAATTAGAGCAGTAAAAAGGAATGTTTCGTCATACCTGTGGTATACAGTCTGATATACCATGGCTTTCAGCCAATCAGCGTTCAGGGCTCAAACCACCCAGTGTATAATGAACTATTGATCACGTTTATGAATGCTTGCATGTGTGTCAGTGTGTGGGGTCCCACTGTAAATCAACTGTCATTGAAACATGTATTTACATAACATTCTACGTCGTAGGCAGTACTAATGACTGTTTAGGTACATATTTGTAAATCTAGTGTGATGCCATGTTATGGATTTCTGTCCATTTGTGTTTCCATTTGGACGTTTTCTATTCCGAACTATCCCTGTGCGTTGTCTGTGTTTGTGTCTGTGTGGTCTAAGCGACGTGGGGTTGATTGAGGCAGATAATCCCTGCAACATTGAAATTAAATTGGGCAGGTCACAGACAATGGTAGATTTGGTGGAATTGAAATTAAGGACAGCTGAAGAACCCTTTTTTTAGCTATTTCTGGACTGGTCACATGATCAGGAAATCCTGACCAAGGCTGTGATTATAGATGGCTGTGACTTGATTGTAGATTAATGCAATAGGTATTATACGATTAGGATTTATGAAGGAAAGGAGATAAGGAGAGAAAAGGCATTCATGAGATTGGTGACACGGCATCTCTTGCGTCCCTGAGTGAGGAGAAGGCTGTGTCTGTCTGGAGGGGAGGTGTGGGACTACTGGTGTGTCTTTGACATTGTGTGGGATCCCATTAGCCTGCAGCTGTGTTTAGCATGAAGAGTGATGTCATGACCCTGCATCTACATGGAAATGGACAGGATAATCACAACATAGGGCTTAGCTGATGTAGTCCTTCAACACCACAGCCTCCAGTGGGACCACAGGGTTTCAGGATGTCCTTTGAGACCCAGCATAGCGCCAAGATCCTCTGTGAAACCATTGTTTTGGGGTTTCTCTTATTGATTATCTGTCTGTCTTAACTTTATAGTGTTTGGGTTGATTTACAAATATTTAGGTCTTAAAGAGGATATTTAAATTTTAAAGAGACCTGGTGTAAGTAAGACCACATGCAGACCGATGAGATGATATATGGGTGATAGGTCTTAGGCTAATCAAAACCAGTGAGGCTGGGTCATAAAATATATCGTTACCAGGCTGAGTCAGACATTCTAAGGCCTTGCTTCATGACTACCATATGACTATGACACGCCTAAACCCTAACATTCAATGTGCTTGCCCTGTCAGGGTAGACTTATGAAATCTCAAGCTGTTTACTGATTCGGGCTGTTTCTTCACCCCTGTAGGGGCAGCTATTCCTGTGGGCATAGACGTGCAGGTGGAAAGCATTGACAGTATATCTGAAGTCAACATGGTAAGTGTCTATAAGGATCTTAAACGGTGTGTGTGTGTTTGACTAACACACTGCCATTCACTCTCTTTCTCACACACAGTGAGACACTTCTCATGCTCTCTGTCATACTGGAACCCCGTTCCACTCTATTGGCCCCAATGTAATGTCGGGGGGTAACAATCAAAACATATATTGATTTTGAAGCTAGAATACTTAGTTGCTAAATATTTTTTTTTATACCTGTTAATTCTTGAAAAATATAACTTATAAATGCCTCATAAGCTTAGTCATACTGTCATACCCCGTCAGAACTCAGAATAATACGTTGTTTTACTCCAATGTTTGTAAACAATGTAAATGTAAACAAACACTATATAGCCTCCAAACACGTTTCAAACTATAATTTTGATATCATGGATGGTCAGTCCTTGCGTCCCTTTCAGAGTGGTCACATTTCTCCACGCCCCTCCCTCAGCTTTTTACCAAAACAGAGGCAGGATGACCCCTTTATTGTTATGTTATTGTTTCCACGATGTTCTAGACTCTAACTTTAATGGATCATTGATGTTCTGGTCACAATTAACACTAGCACTGTAAACACTATTAACCTGCATGATCCTGTCGCTCGTCACCCTATATACAAAGAATCTGGGTGAACCATTATTGAGTCTTACTGCCGCAATTACTGCCGCATTGCGCAATTACACACGTTTTGATTATGTGATCGTTTGTCCATTGGACCTGAGCTTTGGTGTGTTTGTGCAGGACTTCACCATGACTCTGTACCTGAGACACTACTGGCAGGACGATCGGCTGGCCTTTCCTTCCAGCAGCAAAAAGAGCCGGACATTTGACGCTCGGCTGGTGAAGAAGATCTGGGTGCCGGACGTGTTCTTTGTCCACTCCAAACGCTCCTTCATCCATGACACGACCATGGAGAACATCATGTTGAGGGTGTACCCTGACGGCAACATTCTCTACAGTGTCAGGTACACGGAGGATGGCCCTCCTTTAACACAGGGACCATAAGGCCTTTAGCATGTACTATTCTATAGCATTGGTGCTTTGTACACATAAGAAACACGGGGGGGTAGACCATCTTGTGTCTTTCAGCCTACAATATCAACAAGAAAAGAGGAAGTGCGTCGCCTATCACAGAGAGTTCTGATCTCTCTGCAGACGACGTTATGTTGCCACGGTATGTTTCCTGCAACTGCTGTATCATTAACTAGGCCCTGTGTTTCAGGATCACTGTGACTGCTCTTTGCGCCATGGACTTCAGTAGCTTT
This sequence comes from Salvelinus namaycush, assembly GCF_016432855.1. Lineage (NCBI taxonomy): Eukaryota > Metazoa > Chordata > Actinopteri > Salmoniformes > Salmonidae > Salvelinus > Salvelinus namaycush. Next base: position 43,624,238 of record NC_052318.1, on the reverse strand, counting down.
CCTTTGGACACACAGAAATGCTCTCTGGAACTGGAGAGCTGTGAGTATAATACAATAAGGCTATGTGGTTGCCCTGGGTGTAATGCCATGTACGTCCTCACATATACCGAACATATGTCTACGTACAACACAATAAGCACGTAATATGGTAGCATTGACCCTCCTCTTTTCATATAGGTTAAACAACATACAAAAGTCGGGGTCAGGTCAGTTTGTGTCTCTAATGCATGTCTTTTGGATGCAGGATTTATAAGGATGTATAAGCTCCTTATAAGGAGCAGCAGCTACAGTTAAATTGAAGTCGGTCGTTTCTCATCAGAGACGTTCTATCACACTGATGTTGCAATTGTCATGATTGTGTTAAACCCAACCTCAGGAGGCAGTGCACCTTACCCAGATTAGAACACAGACACACAGACAAACAGACAGACACACGCACAGACACACACAAATGATCGGCAAACGAACACGCACGCACACACACACACACACACACACACACACACACACACACACACACACACACACACACACACACACACACACACACACACACACACACACACACACACACACACACACACACACATACACACAGAAAGCATGGGTCTGGTCTCAGACGAGAGGTGGTAGTAGTGAATCTCAGTGTCTCCTCTCCTCTGAGGGACATAGCCCATGATTCTTCTAAGAGAGGCCACATGAAGGAGTCACCTTCTCCCACTGTTCTCTCCTCTCTTGAAGATGCGTACAATGAGAACGACCTCATGCTCTACTGGAAGAACGGGAACGATTCATTAAGGACTGATGAGATCGTTCTCTCACAGTTTTTTATTGAAGAATTCCACCCTTCCTACGGGCTTGCCTTCTACAGCAGCACGGGTATGTGTGCTTGTTTTGTAGCCTGGTGCATAGGGGCCTACGGTGCTGTTTCTCTGTCCTACTCCACAGTCCAACTCCTCCTTATTATTACGTAAAACGGCTCTGTAAGATCCAAAGCCAACACCCCAAACCCTCCTGCTTCTGATTCCACTCTGACAGCCTGAGGACAGGGAGAGGTTAGGAGATTTTCCTCCACAGAGTGTCAGTGTGGAATCCTGCCCAACTCTCAGTAGTTCTAGTGTCCATTACATCATAGCCATGTGATGTCCCATGTGACTATAATTTTGACTAGATACCCTCCTGTGTTTCATAATGACCTCTGATTACCCAGAAGGATGGTGAGTAAACTGTTCCACCAAAAACGAGATATCAGAGCCCTTCTCTCGCTCTCTCTCGCTCTCTCTCTCGCTCTCTCTTGCTCTCTCTCTCTCAGGTTGGTATAACAGGCTCTACATAAACTTCATCCTCAGGAGGCACATCTTCTTCTTCATGCTGCAGACCTATTTCCCCACCATGCTGATGGTGATGCTCTCCTGGGTGTCCTTCTGGATTGACAGGAGGGCTGTGCCTGCCAGAGTGTCACTGGGTATAGTACTGATACTCTCACTAGTATGTGGAGTTTTGAGGGGGATCTCCATAAAATAATCAAAGCTTAAAGACTGAGCAGAGACAGATCACAAAGCCATCATTTTCTGTACAACATACTTGATTCATCTCCAGAAAGTAAAGTGGGTGGTGAGGCTTTACCTTTCTCAGCCATGTCACATCTCTGTGATTACTGTAAGGTGAAAGGGGGGGAAGGTTGTGCAACAATTTCCTGTTGTGTTCCTTTTATGTGGGCGAGTGAATGTGAGCCTGCTGCTTTGACAGTCAGAGCAGAACTGCTCAGAGACTCATTAACCCAGAGAGAGGACAACTGAAACTGAGCACAGTGACAAAGCGTTTCAGTTCTGCACATGACTAAAGTCACCTGTACCAGGCGTGGTCCCTGTGTGTGCATGTGTGTCAGAGCTTGTTTGTGTATTTGTGTAGGAAAGAAAGAGAAAAGGGGAGGGCGAGGGAAGAGCAAGAGAGAGCGAGATAAAAGGAGAGAGTAAATGCTGCACTCAGATTTGTGAATAGATGTTGACTTTGCTAATGCAGCAGGGTGTGTGTGTGTGTGAGGGGGGTGGGGTGGGGGGTGGGGGGGTGGAGTGGAGTGTGCTGGGAGTACGGCAGGTCGCTGGAGGATCATGATGCCGTAACAAAGGCTGGCCTTATTTCACTCTGCAACACTCAATACTACAGTACTTGCTGTAGAATTATGTAGTAAACTGTAGTATAGTGTAAAATACTATACTACATACTGTAGTATCCTTCGATCATGTGTAGTACTTACTATATAATGTAGTAGAATACTATTGTAAATACTACAGTATTATCCCCCCCCCCCCAAAACACTGTACTAAATACTACGGTAATGTCCTCAAAAACACTACACTTCTTTAACTAAAGTAAATACTACAATATTGAATTTGCATATACCCTGCCTATTCCCCTCCGCCATATCACAATTTGTGCCACCCATAAGTACATGCCAAGTATAGACCATAGATTGTGTTCCATACACGTTATAGAAAAGAGCAGAAGCGCTGAACTATTCGTTCAGACTCCAATCCTACCTACAGGTTATGGAAAATGTGCTCTTTCAGTATTTTTCTAGTAGGTTTCCTCAAGGAGAAAGTCCACACTTCTATGGCAAAGATAATAACACAAAAACACTACAGTAAATACTACAGTATACTACAGTCCACAAAAACATATTTTAAGGTTGAATGTCACATTAGTTTTGTTCTTAATTGACTTGCCTGGTTAAATAAAGGTTCAATAAATACAATTATTTGCTTGTAAGACAGCCTTAACTTTAGGCTCTTTTCTTTATTAGAAAAGTAATATTGAATTGTCTTTGGTTGACACCACAACCAAATATCAACATTTACATGTGTCTACTACTTGGATAGTTCCATCTGAGCCAGCCGTGACCAGGAGACCCATGATTGGCCCAGCGTCGTCTGGGTTAGGGGTGGGTTTGGCCAGCCGGGATGTCATTGTCCCATTAAGCTCTAGCGACTCCTTGTGGCGGGCCAGGTGCCTGCAAGCTGAATTCGGTCGCCAGTTGTATGGTGTTTCCTCCAACACTTTGGTGCGGCTGGCTTCCGGGTTAAGCGAGCAGTGTGTCAAGAAACAGTGCAGCTTGGCAGGGTCGTGTTTCAGAGGACGCATGGTTCTCGACCTTCGCCTCTCCCAAGTCCGTACAGGAGTTGCAGTGATGGGACAAGACTGTAACTATCAATTGGATATCACGAAATTGTGGAGAAAAAGTTTGCTGTAGATATAGATCAATTTTCCCAGCTTACGTATTTTTTTTATAGTGGATTTAACGTTAAAGGTCTGACGTTGTTTCAAAGATACAAATTCAACCTATTTTATACAAGGTTTGTCTATGTTGACATAGTCCTCTATTTTTAAATATCAGCCTCAAAACAAAAGTTGATGCCTTTTTTTCCAATCCAATGTATATTTAACATAGATTCCACGTCACGATACATTTACAAATGACGTTGGAACAGCGTTTATTCAACCAGTTTGTGCCCAGTGGGATGTAGCTGCTACACGGTTTTCTCTAGCCCTTGTTTGACTTTCCATCCATCTATGCTTAACCCCCACACAGCTAATTATTTTCCATGCATTTGCCCCACCCTCTTTTCATCATCAAAGGCCGAAAGGTTGGGTGGTAAAAGAAGGCTTTAAAAATGTATACCTTATCAACTTAATAATCAACTAATCTCCCTTTTTTTTCTCCCCCCCTCCAGGTATCACAACAGTTCTGACCATGTCCACCATCATCACAGGCGTGTCAGCCTCCATGCCTCAGGTGTCTTATGTAAAAGCTGTGGACATCTACCTGTGGGCCAGCTTTCTGTTCGTCTTCCTGTCCGTCATTGAGTACGCCGCTGTCAACTACTTCACCACGGTGGAGGAGATGAAGAAGCTCAAGGGGGGAAAGGTCACTGAAACTTATAGAGTTTGGGGTCAAATAAGTCACAGTTGGGTTCTTGTAAATTGGTGTATTATAAAATATGGAATATACCCATGCTACCACAATGTCAAAGCCACAATAATGGCACCAAATTAGGCTGTGACACTAACTATGTCTGTATCTCCCCCTACTGGTCTTAGTGTGTTCCACTGTCAGAAAATCATGTACCGTAAACTCCCTCCTCTCTCCACAGATCCCTGCAGATTTCAATGCCACTCAAACTATGGCTTTTGACGGATGTTACCATGACAATGACATTGACCTGACACCCTTCCCAGAGCTCCCCAGCACCCCCAACACAGAGCGGAGTCGGACGGCCACGTCGAGGAACTCTGCTGCAGAGCCCCCACCCACAGAGGGCACCAGGCTACGACGCAAAAAATCCATCAAACACAACCTCAGCTTCATCATGAGTAACAGCTACATGATTGACTCCTACTCCAGAGTCGTCTTCCCCATGACTTACCTGATGTTCAACATCATCTACTGGAGCTTGTACTCATGAGTGTGTACTCTACTAATAAAGACTGACAGAACTACACTGCAGAACTACACTGCAGAACTACACCGCAGAACTACTCTGAAAAACCATACTAGAGAACCATACTAGAGAACCATACTGCAGAACCATACTACATAACCATACTAGAGAACCATACTACATAACCATACTGCAGAACCATACTACATACCCATACTAGAGAACCATACTAGAGAACCATACTGCAGAACCATACTACATAACCATACTAAAGAACCATACTAGAGAACCATACTGCAGAACCATACTACATAACCATACTAAAGAACCATACTAGATAACTATATTCCATAACTATACTAGATAACTACACCACAGAACTATACTACAGAACTACACTGCATAACTATACTAGAAAACTATACTACAGAACTATACTACAGAACTATACTGCATAACTATACTAGAAAACTATACTACAGAACTATACTACAGAACTACACTGCATAACTATACTACAGAACTATACTACAGAACTATACTGCATAACTATACTAGAAACCTATACTACAGAACTATACTACAGAACTACACTGCATAACTACACTACATAGCTATACTACAGAATTATACTGCAGAATTATACTACCATACATCATCTAATAGGTTATTCACACTGACAACAGCATCAGCATCAAGCCGTTGTATTCTGCCACCCATTGGATAATGACCTTAACCATTGGTGTCTACCAGAGTGTATCGTGGGAGTTTTGGACAGTCAAGCCCAACTGAAGAAAAGAGACTATTGAGCAAACCTGCTTTTTATTAGAAATCTGGGTTCAGGTGGGAAGTTGGTGGTACTGTTCATGGGAGTGTTTCTATTGTAATTAGGGTTGCATACTGGTAATTTACCAAAATTGCCAGATTAATTAACAGGTAATCTATGGCAATGGTAACTTTGGTAATTTATACTTGAATAACTTTGGAAAAAATGTATTCATATGTAGTAATAATTTTTTATATATGTGTCCATATTGTCCATGAATTTCTAGTGGATAGACTATGGTTCGAGAGAAAATCGCCTAATTTAATTTTAAAAAGCATCTAATCAACCAATGACATTATTTTCAATTAACTCTGAAACTCTGCAACTCTTCCAACTATTGACTTTTTCACAACTGCCACCAGTTTGGCACCAAAAAATGTACAAGTACATATTGAAATAGTAAAATAAATAAAAGTGTGTAAAGAAAATATAAAGGATATTTGATGCTGAAACTCTCATATTAAACACCAATGGTATTCATTAAATTGCTGGTTTATATTTAGGATAATGTTTTGCAGATTTGTATACTTTTAGAATCATCTTATTTGAGTATTTTAAATGTTTTACATGTGATAAGGCCACACAGATGGCCAGAGATAATGACAGACACCTGTGGTAATCTGAAGTACCCAAAAGGGCCACTAGATGTCTTGCGATAAATTACATTTAATCCTTTAAAAAGTTACTACAAAAATTCTGGTAGTTTAAAGGTCAACTTTAAAAGTTTCCAGTAATATACTCTCCGTTTGTAACCCTAACTGTAATGGACAGTTGTTTTTTGTCCACTGGTTTATACATTTAGTTAATGTGAGTAGTATGAATTTAAATGTGCATGAAAATGAATGTATACATGCATGTGTCTGTCAAATCAGTGAATATAAGTAAAAAATACTATATCATATTAGCTTAAAATAAAACATTTATTTTAATTTATACATTTGTTATTGGTGAAATTATACATTCATTATTGTGATGACTCTTTAAAAAATGAACATACAGTACCAGTCAAAGGTTTAGACACACCTACTCATTCAAAGGTTTTTCTTTATTTTTACAATTTTCTACATTGTAGAATAATAGTGAAGACATCAAAACTATGAAATAACACATAAGGAATCATGTAGTAACCAAAAAAGTGTTAAACAAAATCAAAATATATTTTATATTTCAGATTCTTCAAAGTTGCCACCCTTTGCCTTGATGACAGCTTTGCACACGCTTGGCATTCTCTCAACCAGCTTCATACGGTAGTCACCTGGAATGTGTGTGTCCAAGCTTTGACTGGTACTGTACATCTCATGAAAATATCTTGATTCTGAATAGAGTATAAAAGAGCTAAATCTTAAAAATGAAAACAGATAGTGACACAATGTTGGTATTAGCTTATTTTTGTATATTTTTTTATTTAACCTTCATTTAACTTACGTGTCTGAAGAATGCAGAGAAAAACAATGAAGTATGTAGAATGCGGTCAAAGGATGCACCTCATCAGGATCTATGAGTGGGGCTTTTCTCTGTGCTAGATACCCTTTCAGTACATGTATTATTCACAATCATAGGTACCAGCCCAGGCGAGTTCATGATAGTATTGCCAGGTCAACCAGATGGAATCCATGAGCATGCTAGCTCTTTGGTGATGTCCCATCTCTTCAGTGTGATCTGTCACACCTTTCCGTTAAACTACAAAATGCAACACTAACATGCAACTATTTCATATATTCTTCAAAACTATTATGAAACACACCGTGTCACGTAAGTCCCTTCCCCCACCAGCCTACCTGGAGGCCTCTATTCAATCCGTATCGCAGAAGTTCAGCGTTACAGCGTGATTGAAATTTAAAGGCAACGTTCCCGCATTAGCCAAGACGGCATTCACGGTAAACACTGCATATGTCGGCGCAATCGGAAATGACCTTGATATTTCTATTGCGCAATCTGTAACGTGACCTTCAGTGATACAGATTGAATAGAGCCACTAGTTTTTCACAGGTGTCAGGGTGCTCTCGAACTCTGACTCCTAAACTGGCTGTTTATCTCGTTGAGGACCACGTCTGCGTTGGGCTCTTCCAGGGCAGTGATGGATCTGTCATCAAATGGACTACCTGCAATAGGACACATCAGAGTTACAGCTTATCCTGCACACAAGTTACTGTATCCAAATCATTAGAGGGACACTATATATATATATACAAAAGTATGTGGACACTCCTTCAAATTCATGGAGTCGGCTATTTCAGCCGCACCTGTTGCTGACAGGTGTATAAAATTGAGCACACAGCCATGCAATCTCCATACACAAACATTGTCAGTAGAATGAAAGTCACTGAGCTCTTCAGTAAGGCCAATGTGGCACCGTCAAAGGATGCCACCTTTACAACAAGTCAGTTCGTAAAAGTTCTGCCCTGCTAGAGCTGCCCCGGTCAACTGTAAGTGCTGTTATTGTGAAGTGTAAACGTCTACAAGCAACAACGGCTCGGCCGCAAAGTGGTAGGCATACACAAGCTCACAGAACGGACCGCCGAGTGCTGAAGCGTATAAAAATTGTCTGTCCTTGGTTACAACACTCACTATCGAGTTCCAAACTGCCTCTGGAAGCAATGTCAGCACAAGAACTGTTAGTCGGGAGCTTCATGAAATGGGTTTCCATGGCCAAGCAACCGCACACAAGCCTAAGCTCACCATGTGCAATGCCAAGCGTTGATTGGAGTGGTGTAAAGCTCGCCACCATTGGACTTTGGAGCAGTGGAAACGCATTCTCTGGAGTGTTAAATCACGCTTCACCATCTGGCAGTCCGACGGACGAATATGGGTTTGGCGGATGCCAGGAGAACGCTACCTGCCCGAATGCATAGTGCTAACTGTAAAGTTTGGTGGAGGAGGAATAATGGTCTGGGGCTGTTTTTTATGGTCCGTGCTAGGCACCTTAGTTCCAGTGAAGGGAAATCTTATCACTACAGCATACAATGACATTCTAGACAAGTCTGTGCTTCCAACTTTTTAGCAATAGTTTAGGGAGGGCCCTTTCCTGTTTCAGCATGACAAAGCGAGGTCCATACAGAAATGGTTTGTTGAGATCGGTGTGGAAGAACTTGACAGAGTTCCTGCACAGAGCCCTGACCTCAACCCCATCAAACACCTTTGGGATGAATTGGAATACCAACTTCGAGTCAGGCCTAATCGCCCAACATCAGTGGCCAACCTAATGCTCTTGTGGCTGAATGGTGGAAAGTCCCCGCAGCAATGTTCGAGCGGAAAGCCTTCCCAGAAGAGTGGAGGCTGTTATAGCAGCAAAGGGGGGACCAACTCCATATTAATGCCCATGACTTTGGAATGAGATTTCGACGAGCAGGTGTCCACATACCTCTGGTCATGTATTTCTGAGATGAACTCCTCTGCGTTGAAGGACCACATATAAAGTCAGTTAGTTATGGTGGATAGACTTCCAGTGTCCTATATTCAAGGGCCAAATGATTCTGGTGATTCACTGTTTATAACTAAATGTATGACATTCTTTCCAATGTCTGGCAGCAGAACCGATGAAAGGCCTTTTTCATGAAGAAAAGAAAACAAGCAACAAGGGAGCAGTGTCACATATAACCGATGGAATCAGGGAAGCCGCAACTAAGCCAGAGGTATTGGTGGGGGTGCAGTTAGATGCAGTAACCATTTGATTGGCTTGGTTCAGCTGACTAATCCTACTGTAGAGCAGAGGTAGAAAAAGTACTCGTTTGTCATAATTGAGTAAAAGTAAAGATACCTCAAGTAAAAGTGAAAGTCACCCAGTAAAATACTACTTGAGTAAAAGTCTAAAAGTATCTGGTTTTAAATGTACAGTGGTAGAAAAGTAGTCAATTGTCATAAGTACATGCTATACATCAAATTCCTTATATGAAGCAAATGAGACGGCACTATTTCCTTATTGTTATTATTTCTTGACAGCCAGGGGCACACTCCAACACTCAGATATAATTTACAAACTAAGTATTTGTGTTTAGTGAATCTGCTAGATCAGAAGCAATAGGGATGACTATGGACGTTCTCTTGACAAGTGCGTGAATTGAACCATTGTCCTGTACTCCTAAGCATTCAAATTGTACTACGAGTACTTTTGGGTGTCAAGGAAAACGTATGGAGTAAAAAGTACATTATTTTCTTAGGAATGTAGTGAATTAAAAGTAAAAGTTGTCAAAATATAAATAGTAAAGTAAAGTACAAATACCCCAAAAACTACTTAAGTAGTACCTTAAAGTATTTTTACCTAAGTACTTTACACCACTGCTGTAGAGTACGCCACACACACACATAGACACGCAACCTTGCACGGATACTGAAACATTCAAACACACACCAGACACTGTGCACCATCAGTAAGAGGCTAAAAGAACTGAGCTTCTATAGCTGTAGCCAGAGCTCGAACCAGATAGCTAGCTTCAATTCTGGGTAAAAGGATGTCAAAGGGAAAAGGTCATCTCAGAGCCCGTCACAGAGTTTAGAGGTTACATAGGTAATTAGTGAGATGGAGATGAAGGCTTGCTAACCATCCCCAGCTCTGCATACAATGGTTTTAATACGATGACATGACACAAGAGTAGATCAGCATGTAAAAAAAATATATTTCTTGACTGTTTTCTGACTCAGATTGGTTGTTAACAAACCCTGATTCCCCCTCCCTGGTCCCCAATGCCTACCTATTCCTCCACTGGGTCGCTCTGAGGAGTCATTGGACAAGAAGGAGAAGATGGAGGAATTGTTGAACTGGAAGGAGTTGTCGGAGTGGAGGGACGTGGCTCTGGTCACTGGCAATGACTTCTTCCCTGTCTTCTGTGTTGCGGTGCGGCTCCACTCTGTGATGAGAAAAGAAGAATGAGATGAAACGTTCTGCTCTTTTAACCTAGAGCACTGTGATTTCATAACTAAACCACATGTTTATTTGCAAGGTGTAGGTCAACAGGTCTTACCTGAGTTCTCTGCCAGTCTCAGTCTACCACAGCAGAGAGAAGTCCTCCACTGCCTCCTCACGTTCTCCTTCACAGCGCAGTGGAACACAAAGATGAAGAACCCTGCAAGAGGACACAAGCTCCAGATGAAGTACCAACTGGTTACACACTTCCCCATGAAACCCCACACACCGTCTGTCCTCTCTGAGAATACAGCATTTAGGCAAATCTGAAGGAGCTCTAAATCTCACCTTGAAAGGAGTTGAAGATGCAAAAGAGGTACATGAAGGGCAGGTTGACGGGCCCCCAGGCGAAGAAGGCAAAGCCCCAGGTGAGACCCAGGAGTACTGTGACTCCAACCACACTGCGCAGGTTCTGCAGCCCGTCACGGTGCCTCTTGTTGTCGGGGTTCTGCCTCTTTATCCGACACAGCTGAACCATCACTACCACAAACATGACGAGGTTCATCAGGAAGATGACACAGAAATAAGCCACAACGGTTACGTAGAAGTCAATGTCGTCCTTCAGCCAGCAGCTGTGGGAGAAGAATGGAGAGAAGATATATGGCTTACAATACAGTATAACATAGATATAACATATATAAATCATATATATATATGGATAATAAGGTGTAGACGTATCAGCTATCCTATTACGCAAATGTGAGTATGCATTTCATGATGCACATACACGCGATTCATACAAAGACTGTTAAATAGTGAATAAAATGCATGGGACTCACAAGTAATCTGTGCGGGAGCCATCTACGTACTTTCCGTAGCCAACTAGTCCGTAGTTGTCCTTATCAATGGCAATAACGACAATGACCACAAGGAGTGGAGTTCCTAGGTTGAGAGACAACAGACTACATTGAACTGTAAGAAACTGGTACTTTTACTTGCACACGGTGGCTGTTCTTCACTTTAATGAGAATTTAAAAAAGACAGAATCATTTTTTCACCTACCCCAGCCAAGGAGCGAGAACTTGAGCATGTAACGTGGTATGTATGTGTTGAAGACCTTGACGAGGGCCAGGTACATGTGGACGGCCTCCAGACCCATCCAGGTGAAGGAAGCTAGCAGGAAGTAATGCAGGAACCAGGCGGTGGAGATGCAGAGGCCCACAGCGTCAGGGTAGAGGGCCAGCCAACCATCCACCAAGAACACCAGGTTCAAAAACAACAGAGCCACACACAGCTGGATCAGGATCTTAGATGGGATGTCTTTACGCAGTTTCCTACAGGAACACATTGAAACGTATTAAGATTGATATTACATTGATTCGAGCTTGTTTATATGTCTTTGTATTTAGAGCAGCCCTCCAGGTGGGTGTCGTCATGGATATCCTGCACTCAGACTCACCCAAATGCCAGGTAGGTGAGCAGAGTGATGGAGAGGAAGATGGCGGAGATACCACAGCCAATGTAGGTGATGTAGGTGAGGATTGTGGCCTGGAGACAACTGGTTATGCCCGTTCTGGACATGTCCTGTGAGAACACCAAAAACATGTTATACACATGAAATCATTCTGTTGACAAAGACTGAATGGGAGAGATCCCATTACAACCCTATCTCAGAATGGACTCACCAGTAGAACACCAAAGCAGGTGAGATGGTTGCAGACACAGACAGTCTCATTATCTGTGCTGTTCCTGACAGAGCAGCCATCTCGGTTCCAGCCTCCTGAGCCTCCTATCAGAGATTTTTAAAACAATTCTATTAATTTTAAGAGGTAGTCTTCGTTTCATGCATCACTGGGTTTCGAGCTCCCTGCCGTCCAGGACCTCTATACCAGGCGGTGTCAGAGGAAGGCCAAAACATTTGCAAAGACTCCAGTCACCCAAGTCATATTGTTCTCTCTGCTACCGCAAGACAAGCGGTACTAGTGCACCAAGTTTGGAACCAACAGGACCCTGAACAGCTTCTACCCCCAAGCCATGAGACTTCTAAACAAGGCCGCTAAATAGCTAATAATATGGCAACCCGGACTACCTGCATTGACCCTTTTTTTAACTAACTCTCTTGAACTGACTCTATGCACCAACACTGGCGTCTACCCACACGCTCACACATACTTACACTAACACCCAAACACACACATACACACACATACACTCGCACACCCATAACATGCATACTGACGCCACACACTCACACACACTCACACACATATACACTTTCACACTCACCACATATGCTGATGCTACAACTCAGTCTATTATCTAATCCTGTTGCCCAGTCACTTTACCCCTACCTATATGTACATAGCTACCTCAATCACCTTGTACCCCTGCACATTGACTCGGTACCAACTGGTACGCCCTGTACATAGCCATGTCATTTTAAATCTTTATTGTTATTCACTGTGTATTTGTTTCACGTCTCACTATTTCTATTTGATATGTTGTATCTTTAGCTCTGCGTTGGTGGAAAAGGACCACGCAAGTAAGCGTTTCACTGTTAGTCTCCAGCTGCCGTTCACCGTAACACCTGATTTTGATTAGACACAAGCGGAACACTTACCATTCATGCCAAAGTCCCAGAAAACACATGACACCACGAAATGTGCCTGTATGGACAAATGATCCATAGAAGACAGTGTGTCAAGGATTCATTGAGATAACAAGGTGACAGACATGAAATGCTTTTCTCAAAGATGCCACATCCAGGACGTAGGTAATACGGTTTTGACTCAAATGTACAGTGTGTGTTTGCTTGACTCACTGAGACAGGTTCAGTGTTTCTCAGGGTGATGACCACGTCCTCCTGCAGAGACTTGATTGACAGGTTGGCCACACTAGCCCCCAGGATTCCACTATTCAGCTTGCTGTCTCCCAGGGCTCGGTCCTGAGAAACAGTATGGAAAGAATCTGACAATTACTACACTAGTCCTCTGGGGTGTAGGGGTTTTTCAACTATGCCAGGGTTCAATTCTACTCTAGCAGATCGTATAGTGGAATATGGTATGGTTTGGGGTACCTGGAACACAGTGCTCTTCTGGTAGAAGTTGAACTGGAGTCTGGAGGCCTGTAGCTGCTGCTCAGGGGAGAGGTTCGCTGTGAGGGAAGAGGGGAACGTGACAGACCCCTGAGGGAGAGAGGACGCCTCTGCTCTCACACTCCTCCTGGCTCTGTTGTCTCCACGGATCTACAAGGGGACACATTTCTCTATGGTTAAAACATAGAAATAAACAGGGGTTATGAGTTTACATACCAGACCATACCAGATCATACTGTACTGTGCAAAGATAATACATGCAGAGTGAAGGATGTCTTACATTAGATTTGCATGCATTTTGAGGGCAACCAAGGTTAGAGTATTTCCTATTCAGTGTTTCCTTACTAGAAGGTTTAGGTCATACCTGCACACTGTTGGGGTCTCGGATGGAGAAAGATGTTCGCTGGAAATTAGTGCCGTCCACCGTTTTGACGGCGAGAGCGACCGATTCGGTTAAAATCGTAGCCTCTTCCTGAACGACCAGCTTCAGGCCCACAGTATCAACAATCCCAATGATCCTGGTAGAAAAATGAACTGTTACTGATGTGCAGCCAAGCAAAGCCATTGCTAAGTTAACTTTCAGTTTCTAGAAAATGTAGCCACAGTCTCTTTACAGGCTCTGTATAAGTAATCATTTCAGGTACACCTCAACAGGCAGCACTACAGGCAGCACAACAGGCAGCACAACAGGCAGCTCAACAGTTAGCTCAACAGTTAGCTCAACAGGCAGCTCAACAGGCAGCACAACAGGCAGCACAACAGGCAGAACACCTGAACAACTGTACATTGTTTAGCTCCAGTCAGCTCACTTGGTGGAGGAGGAGGCCAGGGTGTCAGAGGAGGCACCCAGCAGGTTGCTAACAATCGTGACAGAGGTTTTCCCCAGAGCCAGGCTGACGTTGGGCCCAGCCAGCAGGGCCTCTAGCTGGGACACCAGCTGGTCCACCTGGGAGGAGTTGAGCTTGGACACGTCACTTGTCAGATCCAGCAACTGGTTGGCCTGCTCTTCACTACTGGCTTCTGTGGTGTTTTGTGCTGTGGGAAAAAGGATACATAAAAAAAACAAGTATGTTATCAGAGGGAAACTTTGGCTATGGGTCTAAATGTTCAATGGAAATGAATGTAACAGCAGCAGCTATGACAAGTATAGATCAAAGGTCAGAGTGGGTTAGGATCCCAGTGGTTACCTGCGGTGGTTGTTATCACGGCTGTCGTGGTGGTCTTTGGGGAGGCTGTTGCGGTGTTTACAGGAAGGACGGGTGTTGATGAGTTTGCAGTGGTATTACCCAGGATAGTTGTGGCAATGGTCCTGGTTGTGGAGGTGTTTAGCGATGGATGAATGGGGTGGGTGGTTGTCGTTGTGTTGGTTTGTGTTGTGACAATGGTGCTAGGAGCTGATGTTGTAGTATTTGGAGCTGAGGTTGTAGTATTTGGAGCTGATGTTGTAGTATTTGGAGCTGCTGATGTAGTATTTGGAGCTGATCTTGTAGTATTTGGAGCTGATGTTGTTGTATTTGGCGCTGATGTTGTAGTATTTAGAGCTGATGTTGTAATATTTGGAGCTGATGTTATAGTATTTGGAGCTGATGTTGTAGTATTTGGAGCTGCTGATGTAGTATTTGGAGCTGATGTTGTAGTATTTGGCGTTGTAGAGGTGCTGTTTGGTGGAGGTAATGTTGTGTTCAGTGGGAGGGAGGTGGTGTTTTGTTGTAGAGTGGTGTTGGGTGGAGGAGACAGTGTTGTTGTTGCAGGTAAAGTAATGTTGGCTATTGGGCTGGGTGAAGTGAGAGGAGGTGTGGGATATCTGTCACACATTTCATTCGGGAGCACACACACAATTTCTCCTTGTTTGCTAAAAAGAGAAAAGAACAGATAAATGTACATCTTTAGTGCATATACAGTAATTGATGAAGTGTTACAACTTAAATGTACAAATAACAATGTGCAACGTGCTTACTCTCCATCATTTACAGTGTTTTACATGATTACAAAATGTGTAACAAGGGTTTTGCCATCTTTGAAGCACACAACGCCAGATTGGACTGACCAGACAAATGTGCCATGGCTCTCCTCTACAGTCGTCCAGAACTCCGAGTGGTTGAGGCTGCTCTCCCCCGAGCTGAAGGTCAAATTCAATAGATCTCCACTGGATCCTGGCCAGCTACAAATTCCTGTGTTTTTTTTTTTTTTTTTTTTTTTTTTTTTTTTTCCCCACAAATTCCTGTGTTAGATATATGGACACAAACAAGCAGCCAGACACATACTGTATAATGTATATGAACAAATACACAGATGCTCTCTGCCTCCACTTTCCATGGTAGGGCTACTCACCTGCTCGTGTCACCTTTCCGTCATAGTCAATGCCATGCTCATCACTGAACACAGTCATCAATGCAGTACTGACTTCACGTATAGGCACTGAATGGCCAAGGCCCACGATAACCCTGCAGCTTTGGAGACTGGTAAGAAAACAGTAACAGTATAGTTATTAATAAGTATTAAGACCAGCGTCACTGCACATCGAGGGCAGCTGTCTTGAATGTACTGTAAAGGTGTTGGGCCTGCAAGGATTTATGGGAACTCACTTTGTCTCCGTGCTAAAGCATTTCACATTAGCATACTGTGTGAAAGAACACAGAACAGGTCTTAAGGTCACAAATGATGTCACACCAAGAGTGTGTGACAATAAGTTAGCATATGGTTTATTTACAGAGCAACATAAAACAATGAGAGTTCATTGTAGTGTTAGGTTATTATCCCAATGCAAAATTACCTGAAAGATAGTCGATATGATGAGCAGAGGACAAGGGGGACTGTAACAGAGAATTATGTCAGGAAAATATCAAACGTGGTGTGGGAGGTATGGTGCTATAGGTACTGTTGGGGTTCATTAAGGCTGTAATGATCGAATTAGAAAGTGTGAGAATATTTGACGTTAAGCAGAGAGAAAACTGTATTAAAACTAATGAAGAAATTAGGACATACTCTGTCGCTGAGGTATTGTGACAGGGTGGTGGATGTCTTAGCTGTTTAACCTGGGGAAGGTATGAATGAAGAAGTAATTAATACACTTCTACTTCATCACAATCCCGGATCCGGGAGCACCCCCATCAGTAAAAAAGCTGACTAGCATAGCCTAGCATAGCGTCACAAGTAAATACTAGCATCTAAATATCATTAAATCACAAGTCCAAGACACCAGATGAAAGATACACATCTTGTGAATCCAGCCATCATTTCTGATTTTTAAAATGTTTTACAGGGAAGACACAATATGTATTTCTATTAGCTAACCACGATAGCAAAAGACACAACTTTTTTTTCCCACCATTTTTTTCCTGCATAGGTAGCTATCACAATTTCGACCAAATAAAGATATAAATAGTCACTAACCAAGAAACAACTTCATCAGATGACAGTCTGATAACATATTTATTGTATAGCATATGTTTTGTTAGAAAAATGTGCATATTTCAGGTATAAATCATAGTTTTACATTGCAGCCACCGTCACAACTCTCACCAAAGCAACTAGAATAACTACAGAGACCAACGTGAATTACCTAAATACTCATCATAAAACATTTATGAAAAATACACAGCGTACAGCAAATGAAAGACAAAGATCTTGTGAATCCAGCCAATATTTCAGATTTTTTAAGTGTTTTACAGCGAAAACACAATATAGCATTATATATTAGCTTACTACAATAGCCAACCACACAACAGCATTGATTCAAGCCAACAATAGCGATAACGAATAAACCAGCAAAATATATTAATTTTTTCACTAACCTTCTCAAACTTCTTCAGATGACAGTCCTATAACATTATATTACACAATACATATAGAGTTTGTTCGAAAATGTGCATATTTAGCGGCACAAGTCGTGGTTATACAATATGAATAGTAGCCAAAATGCAAACAAAATGTCGGGAGAAATCTTGGGAGAGGCACCTAATCTAATCAGTAACTAATCATAAACTTGACTAAAAAATACAGATTGGACAGCAAATGAAAGATACATTAGTTCTTAATGCAACCGCTGTGTTAGATTTTTAAAATTAACGTTACTACGACATACAGCGTGCGTTAAAGCGTGACCGCACCGAAATTAATTGCGGAATAGTAGATTTACATTTTTCAACAGAACAACGAATTAACATCATAAATACTTCTTACTTTTTGATGAGCTCCCATCAGAATCTTGGGCAAGTTGTCCTTTGTCCAGAGGAATCGTTGCTCGGTTGTAGATTGTGGCCTTCAACTTTGGAATTAGCAGTAAACATTAGCCATGTGGCTAAGACGTGTCCAACTCACTATAACGCAGCACAAATAAATATCCGAAAATCGCAATATACTGATATAAACTGATATAACTCGGTTTAAAATAACAATATTATGATGTCGTTAACACCTATATCGAATAAAATCAGAGCCGGATATATCTAACTCCTATAACGAGAGCTTTCTAGAACGCCATCCTGAGGTCTGTCTTGCGTCATGGCGAAAGTTGAAAAGACTGGACCCCACGTTCCAAGCCAATTTATATGTCCTCAGATCTGCCTAGCAACTCCATTCCAATTCTCCCTATTTGCTGACATCCAGGGGAAGGCGTATGCAGTGCATCTCAACCAATAGAAGACATGCAAATTAATAAACTGACCTCAGAACAGCCTGCCTTATTTCAGACTTCTCACTTCCTCACAGGAAAATTGCTCCAACTCGAGTTCTGTTTTACTCACAGATATAATTCAAACGGTTTTAGAAACTAGAGAGTGTTTTCTATCCAATAGGAATAATAATATGCATATTGTACGAGCAAGAATTGAGTACGAGGCAGTTAAATTTGGGAACGAATTTTTTACAAAGTGAAAACAGCACCCCCTATTGAGAATTCTTGCTTGTTTGTAGGTGACCAAATACTTCTTTTCCACCATAATTTGCAAATAAATTCATTAAAAATCCTACAATGTGATTTTCTGGATTCTTTTTTCTCATTTTGTCTGTCATAGTTGAAGTGTACCTATGATGAAAATTACAGGCCTTTCTCATCTTTTTAAGTGGGAGAACTTGCACAATTGGTGGCTGACTAAATACTTTTCTGCCCCACTGTATATATACACATACAGGTAACTGCTCAAATAAAGGAAATAGCATCATAGTGTCTTAATAGGGCATTGGGCCACCACGAGCCAGCACAGCTTCAATGGACCTTGGTATAGATTCCACAAGTGTCTGGAACAATATTGGAGGGATGTGACACCATTCTTCCAACAAGAAATTCCATAATTTGGTGTTTTGTTGATGGTGGTGGAAAACACTGTCTCAGGCACCACTCCAGAATCTCCCATGAGTGTTCAACTGGGTTGAGATCTGGTGACAGATGGCTATGGCATATGGTTTACATCGTTTTCATGCTCGACAAAGATTCAGTGACCACTCGTGCCCTGTGAATGGGGGCATTGTCATCCTATGGGGGCATAGCCATGGTAGCCAAAATAATGGCCTGCCCAGCATTTTTATACATGACCCTAAGCATGATGGGATGTTGATTCCTTAATTAAGTCAGGAACCACACCTGTGTGGCAGCACCCACTTTCAATATACTTTGTATCCCTCATTTACTCAAGTGTTTCCATTATTTTGGCAGTTACCTGTATATGCATATCGGCCTAACTCACCAGAGAGAAGATGTTTGAAATGTGCATAGCAGAATCTGTGATCTGTACGTCCAAGGTGTAGCATGCAGCTAAAAAGAGAGGGAGGGAAAGTGAGTTATCACATGGTGGGAGATGAAAAAGTGGGTCCATCGCAGTATCAGCGAACTCATCAGTTGATTTTTTTATATTTCACTTACCTGTACCATCGGAATAAGCAGAGCAGTTGCAGAAAATCTTCGCCTCTGAAAAGCAGGAATAAGGTACTTATCAAGATACAGACACATATGTGGTTTAAAAACCCACCGAAGGTTGAAACGGCAAATGAATTTGTTTGCCAGTGTAAATGTGGATAATGAGTATTATCACATGGGTAAATAAAACCGTTTATACCGATGGGGGGTTTAGGGGGCTTGCCATCGTCCATTTGGGTTTGATTCCCGAGAGGAACATAAACAGTCCCGCAATGTCCACTGTAAGATAAAACATGTTCGTATGAGAAGATGGATACCCTATTTATTCTATAGAAATTCTACAAACACAGAAACAACAGCATAGTATGTACTTGTCCAGCTTACCATGAGATATTAACAGGCCCTGGAGATTGACAAGTGTTTGGGAGAGGGAGGGTCCCATTGAGGGAGCCATTGCACTTCGCAGAACCATTACTTGGAGGCAGTTGGCCTGCGCAATGAGACAGACCCTTACCTACAATCAACAAGCAACAGATGTGAGGCTCTGATAAGGATATTTACATTTCTGTGAGAGATTTCAGATTTACATTCGGGTCAGTGTCACTCACCCACTCTATTTCCCACAATATAGGCTCGTATGGGACTGTTCTCCGCAGCCAACCAAATGGCCCGCTGAACACAGCAGGGAAATGTGGGCTTCCTCAGCTTCAGCAGCACAGTGCAGTTAGTCCTCCTGGAGGAATAGGGGGGCAGTATTAAGATGTGGAGCGAGACATAGGATGCTGAACTGTAGTATTGAAATTAGTATGTCAACTAACCTGATCCTCGTTTTATTGACGCACGTCACTTCAATGTCCTGTAAAGATACGAGTTTTGATTCCACTCACATGCTTTCACAGAAAAAGAAAAAGTACCCCCTTAGGTTCACATGCACATTAAGGCAGGTTTGTCTGGAGAGAGATGTAGTCTTACTTGAAACAGGCTGGCGGCAGTCATATTTCCACCTTCGTGCTCTTTACTGCAGAACAGACAATTAATGAACAGAGTTAGCTTAGAACAGAGATGTTAGATCATATTCTGCACATCTACTGTATAAATGTACTGTATATATATATATATATATATATATATATATATATATATCTACTGTATATCTATCTATATCTACTGTATATATATCTATCTATCTACTGTATATATATCTATCTATCTACTGTATATATATCTATCTACTGTATATATATATATATATATCTACTGTATATCTATCTATATCTACTGTATATATATCTACTTTATATTGATATTAATTAACAATAATG
This sequence comes from Salvelinus namaycush, assembly GCF_016432855.1. Taxonomy (NCBI): domain Eukaryota; kingdom Metazoa; phylum Chordata; class Actinopteri; order Salmoniformes; family Salmonidae; genus Salvelinus; species Salvelinus namaycush. The sequence goes on along the minus strand of NC_052318.1, from coordinate 43,603,863 downwards.
ACATGTGACTGAATACTTTACCTAGTGGTGGCAGACATGGTACAACTGGGAGAATGAGTTGTCGTGCTGTAGTTGTGTGACGGTGTAGTCATGCTATGGTTGTAGAGTGTGGTAGTCATGCCATGGTTGTGTGAAGGAGTAGTAATACTGTGATTGTAAAGCATGGTTGACATGTTTGTTGTCAAGGCCGTCATGCTGAAGTTGTGCGAGGGGGCCAAGCTGTAGTTCAGCGTTTGTGTTGTCGTGGTGAAGTTCTGGGATGGTGTTGCTGTGGTGAAGTTGTATAACCGTGTTGTCATGTTGTAGGTGGTGGGATATGCTGGACTGACTGAGGTGGTTCGCAGTGTGTCTGTCGAGTTTGTGCCATTTGATTGTTCAGGTTTGTAGGGCTCGCAGGTGTCCAAGTGAGTATGAAATAGATCCCACAGCTGGAAAAGGAAAACAGTGCTGTCACTTTTGATGTATTACTAAGCAAATGTACAGTTTCAACACAATTCATCACACATCAGTCAGTCAAGAATCATTCACAATCCTGTGACCGACCCAGTGACTGATGTCCGTTTCACTCTTCAGGTCTCCAGTCACGTCCACAGCAAGGACCATCCAGTAGTAAACAGCTGTAAGACAAACACATTAAATTAGGTTATAGCACATGTCAAATTCATATTATACACTGAATATCAACGCAACATGCAACAATTTCAAAGATTTTAGTGAGTAACAGTTCATATAAGGAAATCAGTCAATTGAAAAAAATGAATTAGGCCCTAATCTATGGATTTACAGATATGCATCTGTTAGTCACAGATACCAAAACAAAAGTAGGGGTGTGGATCAGAAAATCAGTCAGTATCTGGTGTGACCACCATTTGCCTCATGCAGCGCGACACATCTCCTTCGCATAGAGTTGATCAGGCTGTTGAATGTGGGCTGTGGAATGTTGTCCCACTCCTCTTCAATGGCTGTGTGAAGTTGCTGGAACTGGAACACGCTGTCGTACACGTTGATCCAGAGCATACCAAACATGCTCAATGGTGACATGTCTGGTAAGTATGCAGGCCATGAAAGAACTGGGACATTTTCAGCTTCCAGGAATTGTGTACAGATCCTTGCGACATGGGGCCGTGCATTATCATGCTGAAACATGAGGTGTTGGTGGTGGATGAATGGCACAACAATGGGCCTCCTGATATTGTCACGGTATCTCTGTGAGTTCAAATTGCCATCAATAAAACGCAATTGTGTTCGTTGTCTGTAGCTTCTGCCTGCCCATACCATAACCCCACCGCCACCATAGGACACTCTGTTCACAACGTTGACATCAGCAAACCACTCACCCACTCGATGCCATACACGCTGTCTGCTATCTACCCGGTACAGTTGAAACCGGGACTCATCCGTGAAGAGCACACTTCTCCAGCACAAGGTGCACCTGTGTAATGATCATGCTGTTCAATCAGCTTCATGATATGCCACACCTGTCAGGTGGATGGATTATGTTGGCAAAGGAGAAATGTTCACTAACTGGGATGTAAACAAATTTGTGCAAACAATTGTAGAGAAATAAGCTTTTTGTACGTATGGAACATTTTTGGGATCTTTTATTACAGCTCATGAAACGTCCCCCCCCCCCCCCCCCCCCCCCCCCCGGCGCTTGAGGGCGCCAGGCTGGACTCACTCATCACCTGTTTATTACCTCCCCTATATTTTTCAGTTCCCCAGCTCTGTTCCCCGCGGCTCCATTGATTGTTTTTGTCTGTGTTACTCGTTTGCTGACGCTGTTCCGGTCTCGTTCCATGTCCGTTCCTTATAAAATGTTTGACTCCCCGTACCTGCTTCGATTCTCCAGCGTCATCGTATGTGACAGTTTAGATTTTTGTTCGGTGTATAATCAATCAATCAAACTTTATTTATATAGCACATTTCTTACAAAAATATGCAAAGAATAAAACACTTTTCTAGACAAATAAAAAATAAAATTAAGAGATAAATTAAAACATTTCAAAAGAGTAAAATAACAGTGGACATGAGAGACTATTGCAGCAATATCATATATTCATATTATAAGCAGGATTCATTCAACTTACACTGATTGGCACAGAGCTGTGAGAAGTTGCAATGCACCTTTGCTGGCTCTGAAACAGAGATGGGAGAGGAGATAGGTGAGGATCAGTGCATAACCATGGTGCAACTTTTACAGTGCCTTCAGAAAATATTCACAACCCTTGACTTTTTCCCCAAAACATTGTGTCACGGACTGAATTTTAAATGGATTAAATTTACATTTTCGTCACTGGCCTACACACAATACCCCATAATGTCAAAGTAAAATTATGTTGTTTTTTACATTTTTACAACTTAATAAAAAAATGTTAAGCTGAAATGTCTTGAGTCAATAAGTATTCAACCCCTTTGTTATGGCAAGCCCAAATAAGTTCAGTAGTCAAAATGTGCTTAACCAGTCACATAATAAGTTGCATGGACTCTCTCTGTGTGTAATAATAGTGTTAACAATTATTTTTTAATGACGACCTTATCTCTGTACCCCACACATACAATTATCTGTAAGGTCCCTCAGTCGAGCAGTGAATTTCAAATACAGATTCAACCAAAAAGACCAGGGAGGTTTTCCAATGCAAGTAGCCTACAATCTATGGTGGAGAAACGGACAGCACTCTCCAAGGTGCTGATTCATTCAAAGCATTTTAGACGTCACTGCAGTATGCCCACATACTTGAGTATAGCTTTGGGGCTTACACAAGTACGAATTTATTATAGCCTAATTTTCGAGACAGCAACGTAGCAGTAGAACACATATCACAATATCGGAACACGATTCACAATCTTTCTCTGGACTTTTGAACTTAAAAAATAGCTTTTTCTTATACATTTTTTATTTGGCTTTCCCACGTTTCAAATCCAGTAGGGCGATGACTAGCCTAGGCTACATGGCATGATTACGTAGGGACCTCTTCACTCGCTGACCACCACTACCAAGACCTGTGTCAAGATCAGTTACCCCACTGGCCCTCCCCATAACCTCTATGTACAAGTAAGAGAGCAGGTCTGGAATCAGTGTGGCAGGATAGGATGATTACGCAGAAGGATCACCACACTTTTAAGTGATGGTCTTTTTGGGGGGCGGGAGAAATAACAAGGAGGCAACTTCATTTAACACTGATCGCTTTTATTAGAATAAACAGTGAAACAATTAATAAATCATAATAAATGAAGGCGCAATAGCTTTTTTATTTAACTAGGTAAGCCTGGTAGGAACAAATTCTTATTTATAATGACAGCCTACCGGGGAACAGTGGGTTACCTGCCTTGTTCAGGGGCAGAACGACAGATTTTCACCTTGTCAGCTCAGGGATTCGATCTAGCAACCTTTCGGTTACTTGGCCCAACGCTCTAACCACTATGCTACCTACCGCTACAAGAGGTACCGGGTCTGGGAAAATAGGTGCCGGAACAAACAAAAGTCAAATCTGAGAGGTGCCGGATCCTGTTATGGCAAGATCCGGCTCAAATTAAGCACAGTCAACAACCAATTTGACAGAGCTTGAATAATTCTGAAAAGAATAATGGGCAAGTGTTGCGCAATCCAGGTGTCTAAAGCTCTTATAGACTTACGCAGAAAGACTCACAGCTGTAATCACTGCCAAAGGTGCTTCAACAAAAGTATTGACTCAGGAGTTTGAATATGTATGTAAATGTGATATTTCTGAATTTAATTTTTTATATATTTTCAAATATGTCTAGAAACATGTTTTCACTGTCATTACAGGTATTGTGTGTAGATGGGTTAGAAAAAAATATATTGAATCCATTTTGAATTCAGGCTGTAACACAACAACATGTGGAATAATTCAAAAGGTGTGAATACTTTCTGAAAGCACTGTAGCTCCACACAAACCCCTCTATTATACTAAGACATCATCTGACATAAATCACATGATTGCTCATTGTGATACACCCCTCCACACCATTACTCAGGCTGTTGACTTACCTGTAGTGACGTTAGAGATGACTGTTGTTGGTAAAGGCGTGGAGTGTCCCGGAAATGTGTCATTTCTAGAGGTCACTGAAATGGAGAGCCAGGAGCCGATTAGCTTGCTGAGTCTGTACAATACAACACGTGTAGCTGAAAGATCAGATTTTAACATAGGCTACTGTAGTAAGAATGACCTAACTTACTGTTAGCAGTGCACAGCATGATGGGTGAGGTTGAGTGCAGCGTAGAGGTAATGGATGGAGATGGCAGAGTGGACGCCATTGGTCCACTAGTCATGTTGGATGAGGCAGTGTGCAGTGGTGATGGGTGAGGGGTTGTATGTGATGTGGGGGGTGGGGTGGTGGATGCATTTGGTGCTGCTGCATTTGACATGGGCACCGCGACTGTTGATGTGTTTAGAGTGTTAGATGAAGGAATGTAAGTGGTGGTTAATGTAGCTGTGGATGGTATGGTTGATGGAGCTGCAGGTGTCGTGGTTGTAGCTGATGTGGTTGGATAGGGTGTAGTTGCTGTGTTAGTATGTGACATGGTTGATGCTACAGTACTTTGGGTGGTAGATGTTGTAGTAGATGTGGTTGTTGTAGCTGACATGGTTGTGGTTGGTGTGGATGTAGTTGGTGTAGTTGTTGTGGTTGAAGTAATTGTTGTGGTTGTATTTGGTGTAGAAGGTGCCGTAGTTTTAGTTGATATGGTAGTATTTGGTGTAGTTGGTATGGTTGTTGTTTTAAGCTGTGCATTTGGTGGCGGTGACGACAAAGATGGTGGGGCAGATAGGGAAGGGGTTGGGGCAGAGGGTGGAGGAGGTGGGGCAGAGGCTGCAGAGAGCGAAGGATGTGTTAATGATGGCGGAGAGGGTGAAGATGGAAGACTTTGTGCAAATGAATGTCCTGACAACAGAAACAGATCATTCAACATCTCTCAGCATGAAACCGAATGACAACATAAGAAACTATGCTACTAGAAATGCCCAGAATGGGACTTTTTGGACCTGAATGCCAAATCATTCAGGAGATAAAGGTGCTGAAAGTTGACCCATTTTGTATACCCCACCATACCATGAGACATCCATGTCTTCATCAGTGGAAAATATAAACGGTTGAGATTGATATAATTTAAAAGCTTACAAACAGGGTTGTCAAACGATTTTACAATTTCTGAAAAAAAACGTCTTCTTTTTTAAAATGTATTTTAACATTAATTATCTAAAAACTTGTAAACGTAGATTTAAAAAAAATATTGCATAGGTTGTAGCTTAACCCGCATTTGACATGATCTGAGGTTTTTGTGTTGTGCCCACCATCAGTTGAGCCACAGCATGTTCTTGAATACAGGGTGGGTGTCATGTTTTGGCTGATAAATGTACTAAAATGGGAATACAATTTAAATGTAAACTTACAAATGGTACCACAAAGATGGTTGGAGGTCCACACATCAGAGAATGTTGACTTGAATGTGAATATCTGTTGTTTTAAATTATACTGTCAATCCTCCATAGGCAACCTTTTGAAATCATATAAATATAGCTAATAGAATAGACATGACCATTGAAGTTCAAATTCGACAGTGGGTGGACCAGCGGTCATCTTGGTGTTCGTAATTAGAATTTCAAATGTAAATTCAATTAAAATGTCAATGGTGTACCAGCTAAATTGCAGTGGTCTGAAGGGATATGAATTCTATATTGATTTTGGAAATGACACCACCGTATTCAAGAGTATATTGTGACTCAACCAATGGCGGGCACAACAGAAAAACCTCAGATTACGTGAAATAGGGTTTAAGCTACAACATAAGCAAATATTTTTTTAAATCGGAGTTTGCGTATTTTTTGATCAAATAAATTATAAAATAGTTTAACACTGTAAGCTTTTAAATTATATCAAACTTAACCATTTATCTTTTCCAGTGATGGATGTATCATGGTATGATGGGGTATGCAAATTGGGTCCAACTTCAGGTCCAAAAAGTCACTTTCTGGCCACCTTTTCAATGGGCAGACATGTTTGGAAAACTTTTGTTTAAATCAAAAGGGATGCTGTCAAAATGTGATTGAATTCTAACGGATTTACCCTATAATAAGACCTCACCTATGGCTGCATGAAGAAGAAGGACTAGGAAGGACACTCGGAGGAGCCGTGCATGTGTCCTAGTTCCCATGTGTAGGAGATCTGTGGCTCTGGTCATCTTTCTGTAAAACGACAGATCACAGGATCAATGTTAACAACTCATAAATCAAGCGTGCAATACAGAGGCTTCATTGTTAAAGAAACTCTGTATTAACTCTGATGAGACAATCCTTTACCACAAATGAAAGAAAATACTTAGAGTTTGACCACACTACTTTGACTGCACTACTGAGATAGTGGTGGTGTGGTGAAACCAAACTGACTGATAAGATGTGCTGACAACGAACTGGGCCTGTGGAGCTGAGTGGTGATCTGAGGGCAGAAGACCGAGAGAGGCATTGTACCATTGTGCCTTTCACCACATTGCTTGCAGTGCCTTCCCAACCTCTTAAGGATCTGCCCTTTTTTTTTCAATTTTTGCCTAAAATGACATACCCAAATCTAACTGCCTGTAGCTCAGGACCTGAAGCAAGGATATGCATTTTCTTGATACCATTTAAAAGGAAACACTTTGAAGTTTGTGGAAATGTTAAATTATTGTAGGAGAATATAACACATTAGATCTGGTAAAAGATAATACAAAGAAAAAAACATGTATTTATTTTGTACCATCTTTGAAATGCAAGAGAAAGGCCATACTGTATTATTCCAGCCCAGGCGCAATTTTGAGCAATGTACGTGCAAAGTTTAAGACTGATCCAATGAACCATTGCATTTATGTTCCAAATTGTGTTGACTGCACAAATGTGCATAATTGGTTTATTAATACATGTTCAAGTTCATAACTGTGCACTCTCCTCAAACAATAGCATGGTATTATTTCACTGTAATAGCTACTGTAAATTGGCCAGTGCCGTTAGATTAACAAGAATGTAAGCTTTCTGCCAATATCAGATATGTCTATGTCCTGGGAAACGTTCTTGTTACTTACCTCATGCTAATCCCATTGCCTACATTAGCTCAACCGTCACATGGGGGACCCACCAATTCTATCTTGTTGCAGTGCCATAGAATAATTCAGTGTGCAGTGGAGTGAGATTTGTAGTGCCTTTTACCATATTGTTGCAGTGCCATATCAGAATATTTCAGTGTAAATTCTGCATGCCCGCTTATTTAACTGAGGGAGGGTAACCTACCTGAGGAGAGGCTATTGTGTCGACACAGTCTGGGGAAATCGTACAGTCTGCTGTGGGAGGTCAGAAAATGCGATCCAATCCATGTTAACCCATGAATTTAAAATACAACTTACCTTGAGCACACTTACTACCTGTCCTGGTCTTCTGTGTTGGAGAACATTAAATATTGTGTTGGGTGGAGTAAAAAGGGGCTCACACTAAACTGTGACACCTCTTTAAGTGCTGTTGTCATCAGGATTTCTCCAAGCGCACTTCTCTTGCACAGGGGGCTATGGATCAGCTAGGAGATGGAGCACAGGGGGCAGAAGGCTCTAGTCCTTCAGGGGCAGGCTCACTACCTCAGTATACTCATGCCATGGTTCATGTGTTCACACTGGGTTCCCAAAAGTTCTTCTGAGAGTAATGGAGTTGGATTTTGGGAGTGAGGGGCACAAATCGAAGCCATATTGAGTTCGCAAGGACTGGCAGAATAGCAGCACGTTGATTTCATCATTGGGGCTTCTAGACGGCAGTGCAAAGACAAACCATGTTTAGTCAAGCCCAGAGGATCTCACCTTCTTCGTGGGCAGCCTCACCCCTACAATCACTCTCCTGTGCCGCTTCTTTGACTGTAACCAGAGGGGAGATGAGCCTATGGGAGACTACCTCCTGCACACACGAGAGCTGCTTAGCCGATGGCTCCAATCAGAACCGGACGGATCTGCCAAGGATGAATCAACTCTTCGGGAACCAATTCGTTAAAGGTCTAAAGGAGGGCCCTCTAAAACAGGAGCTCCAAAAGTATGCGCGGCAACAGTAAGGGATGGCATTCACTCAGGTTAGTCAGGAGTCTGAGTCGCTGGCCAGAGAGATGGTGGGAAAGGACTGCCAGGTTTGCCATACTGTTCCCCCTACAGGTGGCGCCCCAGGCGCTGTGACCAATGCAGACTAGGAGCAATGGAAGGAAAACATGCGTGCTGAGCTACTGCAGAAGATGAAGGAGCAGCTGAGCATCCTGGCAGAGACCCTAGTGAGAGAAATCAGACGTCAGAAGACTCATTCAGCTGCGCCGCCACGGCCGAGGGAGGAGCCAAGGGGGCATGTACAGACGAGCAACATGTTCCTTTCTCTAATGGAAGGAGAGCCCCATTCCAGTGGGACCGGAAGGGCAGACCCATCTGTTTGGGGTGTGGACAGCCTGGCCACATCCAATGCTTCTGCTCCACCCAGAGAGATGAACAGGCCCTTTTAAACAGGAATCCCCCGGCCGCTGTAGGGCGAGCGGTCAGTGCTGCAGCCACCAGGCAAGAGGAAAGCCCTGCGAGGTCTGTCGGGAAAGAAGTCTGCTGGGAAAGAAGTCTGCTGGGAAAGAAGTTTGCTGGGAAACTGCCCTCATGTGGAAGTGGAGGTAAGCAGAATAAAAATACCATGTATGTTGGATACGGAGTCCCAAGTAACAATGTTCAGTCTCAGTTTCTTTTCAGAAGTGGCTTGGCCATCTCTCCATGCAGGATTTGTCAGACCTCCGCTGGCTCATGTTGAAGGCAGTCAATGGCCTACACATCCCTTATGTCAGCTATGTGGTCAATGATTTTGTTGTGGGAAGAGTGCAAGTTCCAGCCAAGGGGGTTATGATTGTCAAGGATGACTGTCTTGGGGGTAGACTAAGGAATCATTGGGATGAATGTTATAGCCCAATACTGGAAGGAGTTTTTCCAAGGAATCTCCCAGGGCGTCACTGGGTTCAACCCCCCCTTGGGGGCAGTTGCCAGGAAAGAGTGGCAGAATGCTTTTGCTGTCTGCAGATGAGTCATGCAGACCGTTGAGCCTAAGGGGGAACCATTTACTGAACGCCTGTCCAATGGGGACCCCAATGGGATTCCAGCTAGCAGTGAGAAGTTGCTGTGGGCCAGAGTTGTTGGAGGGAGCTCCTCCAAAGACTGTCATGCCTTGGTGGAGGAACCTGGTGATGGAGTTGAAAGGCGAATTGCTCGCACAGTATTGAGTGCAAGGAGGAAGGCTACCCTTGCGACTGCTGAACTTAAAACCTTACCCCGTTGAGATACCAAGGTGACCCTCTTGGAGCCTTCTCAGATCTGTGGAGAGCGAGACCTGGTGCTACACACCCAGACACCAGGTAATATTGAGGTGGATGTGCAGACTGTCCAGCTACAGCCTGATGGCCAACACCCTGTAAACGTCCCACTGGTAGAGGGACTGGAGCCAACACTGCAACAAAGGCTCAATGCACTCCTAGCCCATTGGTCAAGTGTGTTCTCTGCCCATGAGGAAGATTTTGGTAAGTCTGATTCGGTCCTACATCACATTCACACAGGTACTGCCATCCATAGCCGAGTGTGACACCGACCAATTCCACCAAGCCTGTACGCGGAGACTCCTAATGGCAGGGATGCTATTCTGGGGTAATCCCAGAAAGCTCAAGTCTCTGGGCTGCACCAGTGGTACTGGTGAAGAAAAAGGATGGGACCTGAAGGTTCTGTGTAGACTACCACCGACTCAACGCCCTGACCCACAAGGATGCATATCCTCTCCCCTGCATCAAGGAGATCTGAACCAGTATGTACCACCCTCAGGGCACTGGGGCATGTGAGGGGTTTAATCAAACATTGTTATCTCTCCTTGGGTCCCTGGGGCAAGATGAGCAGATGCGTTGGCCAGAGCAGTTACCCATGCTTCTGCAGGCATACAACAACACTGAACATAGCCGCACCGGACTTTCCCCATCCTTTGTAATGTGTGGCAGGTATGCCCATCTTCCTGTTGATGTGATTTCAGGTGTGGAGACCCCGATGCTGTGGATTGACCTAGATGGATGGGTGAGGCACCATCATGAACAGCTATGACAGGCCTACAGTCAGGTTGAGGCAAGGACCCGCAGGGGCAAGACAAATAGCGGTACGACAAGAGGGCAAAGGACCTTCCATTGATGGCTAGTGAACGGGTGTTACTGGGGAACTTCTGACAACGTGATCAGAGTAAACTAGCCACCCGATAGCAACCACAGCCTTTTGTCATTCTAGGACACCTTCGGTCTGGACTGCCACCCAGTCATTCATATCCGACCAGAGGAAGGGGGACCAATGCGGACAATTCATCGGAACCATGTGCGGCCTTGCCCCTACCCGATCTTCAGACCGCGCCCAGATGCAACTCCACAGACCTGTGGTTGGGCTTGGGGGATCAGACTCACCTTTAGCGAGTTGGCTTACCAGACAGGTAGCTGGAGATTTGCTGTAATTTTCTTTCAAAGCCCTGCGTTTTGTGGCATTTGGGGCTGGGAGTTGAGCAGAGAATTTCTCTCTGTGGGGATCGGTCTCCTACGCAAGTTTCCATGTCTTGTCTGTTTGGTTGTTTGCTGTGATCGCACTGGACCATTGTTTACGGGACGAAAAGTCTTATTTGCAAATTCGAGTGAGGAAGAGGGTAGCTGCGCTGATGATGAACTGGGGCTGTGGAGCTGAGTGGTAATCCAAGAGCAGAGGACCGAGAGAGGCATTGGTACAACACACATCAAGGAGCTTTAGCTCCGCCAAGTAAGGGACATGATTCTTCCTGTGTCCCCCTTACACCACTCTTTCTCTTTCTGGGCCGTTTTGCCACACCACTGAAAGCCACTATTGTTGGCAGGATTCCCTGCCACCTGTCTTCCCCTCATTTTTCAGCGGAGCCGGGTCCATCGTTGACGTCACCAAGCAGTCTCAGACCGGGTGAATTAAAGGACAGGGAGCTGTGCGGATCTGGATAACGCCAAACAGAGACGTTTATTGTATTTTGTGGGGATATGGTTCTCGTCGGGCCCTAGAAATCAAAAACCTATCCCCACCCTTTCTGGATATGTTGTCTCGTCTGTCTTTCCCCATCCCTATTTTGTCCTATAGCAGTAGAATCCATTAGAGGGGTTGGCAGAGTAGAGTAGAGCAGGGCCACGGGTGGGTCCCATGTTGTGTGCAGCACCAGAGCGAGATTGTAGTGCCTTTAAACATATTGTTTGAAGTGCCTTCCCTTAGAATAACTATCTTGTTGCAGTGCTGTTTCCGAATAATACAGTGTCACTTTTGCCCGCTATTTACCTGAGGTAGTCAGGGAGGGTAACCTACCTGAGGGGAGGTTACTTGAGTATACTTACCTGTCCTGGTCTTCTGTGTTGGGGTTGTGTGCTGGAGAACATTAAATCCTGTGTTGGGTGGAGTTAAAAGGGGTTCACACTAAACTGTGACAGGATCTCTCAAACAATAAACAAATGTTGTTTTTAATACCTGTGCTATCTTTGTAGCTATTTCTGTGTCAGTTACAAATGGATATTTAACACAATAGGGGAAGCCTTAATCTAATGTGTTATGTAACACAAGGAAGTCGTAAATAATTCTAAAGCAAACGCATTACTTGTTTGCCTGTTCTGACACACCTGAATTTACACTATCAAAAGTGTCCCGAAACAATGATACAATTACTCTGATCACACAATCTCTCACATGCACGCAAGCACACACACACATTCAAATCTACAATGCCACAAGCTGTTATTTGTACAATTATATTAGTTCCTGGTAATTGTCGTTCTCTTTTCCCTGGCATTGTATATTTTCTGAGATTTTGTTAGTCACCTATAGACGGGTTGGCTGACAACGTCACAAATGATGCGTTGGTTATGATTCTGAATGGTCAGATGTCTAGCAGCAATGACAAGCTGCCTTGTGGGTAATCGTAGGTGACTCGTTTCAGATTGTTGTTTCTTGTTATTGATACCATTTCTTGTTGTTAAGTGTTTTGACTGATGCCATGTCTATGCTAATATGGCAAAACATTTGCTAGCTAGCCAACCAACAACTGTAACTATGTATTTGAGAGACAAGTGCTCATTGTGCAAATGTATTTATGTTTTCAATAAACATTAGGAGACTAACAACATTTTACATGTCAAGTCTAAGCCAACTCAGTCTGTATTGCCCCATAGTTGCGCACGTGTCGGTTTTGTTGCTAAATAATAAGTTTACCATTTAGTCATTTTAACTACCATTTAATCCAATAGCAAAAAATACAAGATACACATTTCAACACTGTTCTTTTTGAAGTGCTGAACATCATTTTCCATAAATTATTTGACTATAACTTGACATGCAACATTTATTTTATTTGAGAAATATGTCCGTCTTACAGTTTCATTATCTTTATACAGTACAGTTTCAAATCAAATCAAATGTATTTATAAAGCCCTTCTTACATCAGCTGATGTCACAAAGTGCTGTACAGAAACCCAGCCTAAAACCCCAAACAGCAAGCAATGCAGGTGTAGAAGCACGGTGGCTAGGAAAAACTCCTAGCCTTTCATTTTCTTTATACAGTACATAAGACAAATAATCAGAAATATGGGTATTTTAAAGCAGATGGCTACTGTAAAAGTATAGCATGATGCTGTATGCCATTTCTGCCCCATGAAATACTGTACAAGATGACCTTTTCTACGTGACTTGTCAACTGATACAGTATCGCCTGTGTCTGTGCTTGAAATTCTTCAGCTTACCAATGTATCAATGAAATACAAATAATGAGTGGAATATATTTTTAAATACAACCCAGGTATTTCAGCAGTGAATTGTAGACTATACTATAATTCCAAATGGTGGCATTTAGAGTGAATTTTACTACATTTTCCTATTGAATCACACTGGCTGAAGGAGAATGATGTAGTTTTTACAGCCACATCCATACATTATTTGGTTTAACCTTCCAACATAGATTTGTCAAAAGGATACATTTATGAGGCATAAATATAGAAATATACAGTTTTGAGCAGTTAACGAGGCACTACATCATTTTGGTTCAGTAGTTATCAGTTTTGAGCAGTTTGAATAAGTGATATTGCATTGTATTGTTAACAAATGACAAGAAAATCATATCAAAAGTAAAGTGAATATTGCATTTTGAAAAGCATATTGAATATGTATCCAAATTGAAAGAGTGATTTAGTGCAGTAAACAAGTTACTTAGTGATTTGGTTTGTTGGACTCAGTCAATTGAAAATGTGCTTAGAGTTTTCAAACCATTTTGATGATCTGTTTTGATTGTTGTGCTTACAGTTGTGAAAATGTACCATATAGTTGTGGAAATTGCACCAAAGTGATAGAAAAAACGAACAACACTGTAATCTCATCCTGGCTACCTCAACCTAATATAATTTTGATATCCACATTTAATTATCCTTGTAAAAAAACTGCCATAAAGGACAACAAGAAAAGCTATTCACTCTCAATGTTAATTGAACAGTCAACATCAAGTCAATGACCCCTGGACTTATAGGTAGCCTACTGTAGGTCTATGTTCTGAACACAAGAGAAAGATTCTGTGAGGAATAGATTTTACCTGGTAAAGCATCGCATACGGACACAGCGTACTCCACCACACTGCATAGCTGGAACATTGTTGGGATTGTCCTCATCTCCATAAAACATTTGTTTCTCATCGGCAATTCAACAATCCAGATTTAAGCTACTTTCAGCACTGACCCCCTGAGAGAATAATTAAATAAAGCAAGTTTATGATTGTCCTTCCCCTTTCAGACCAATATAATATCAACAATGGTCCTTAAATAAGCATATACAGCACAAATAATATCACAAATGTTTCCCAACTGTTATTGAGAAAAATGTGCAGGCTGTTGAGCCAACGTGAAGTTTCTGTGACTTTCTCACCATCGTTAGGTGGCAGGTGGGACACGCCCCTAAAACGTCAAAGCCTGTTCTGAAATATGTACCTGACTAAGACACAAACAAAACTTTTAAGAAAGAAAAGTTAGCCTACATATTGTCAATCTGCTTACTTTTTTCAACTTTTTATGATATTGTTTTAACTTATATGTGTAATTCTTTCTGGAATATAACAGGTGTTAAAGTTTGCAGGTTGTAACTGCTCAGTGAATCTGGCCCTTAACGTCTCTTCAGTTCTCATATTACTAACTAGCCTGTTAAACTTGAATATTATATGGTGTTCAATTTTATTTCTATATTAATGGAGTTGAAAGTAAGTACAGGATCTAAGTAATGTAGAGTTAGACCCAACTCACTGGGCACACCATGTAATTTCAGCATGGATAATTGGGTAATATTTGGTTGAGACATTGATCAATGAGATAACCTATTATCACCCACTCAAAAAGACAGCCAAAAATGTGTTGAATTTTCAACCATTTAAAAGCACAGTAAAGTTCAAATTGGAATACAAGGTCAGATGTTTTGTTTAATGTATTCAACCGATTAATGACGCGTTATCACTGTGCTTCATCTAATAGCAGAATCAAATGACCTGGATTGTAGTTGAGATTACATTAAAAAGTACATTGTGCAAGTGATCAATGCCGTTTCAGATTCTGTACAGATTATTACAGCAATTGTGAAAATCTCCACAGACCTGCGACAACCTAGGCATGTCATCTTAAACATGCATTCTTTATATGATTAAGTAATAAGGATTATATTGTCACGCCCTGGCCATAGAGAGGCTTCTATTCTCTATTTTGGTTAGGCCAGGGTGTGACTAGGGTGGGCATTCTAGTTTCTTTATTTCCATGTTTTGTATTTCTATGTTTTGGCCGGGTATGGTTCTCAATCAGGGACAGCTGTCTATCGTTGTCTCTGATTGGGAATCAGACTTAGCCAGCCTTTTTCCTTTGGTGTTTGTGGGTAGTTATCTTTGTTAGTGGCACTCTAGCCCTGTTAAGCTTCACGGTTGTTTCTTTGTTTCTTGTTTTGTTGGCGACATTGACAAAAAGAAAAGAAAATGTACCCTCACCACGCTGCACCTTGGTCTCCTTCCGACGACGGTCGTGACATATATAGTTAGAGTAAAATCAAAATGTGTTCATGGATCTGGTACTCGTTTTAAAGTTTAACGTTACATACGTTTGTAAGATAGACTTAACTTTAGGCAATTTACTGTATATTACAAAAGTAATATTGAATTGTGTTTGGTTGACAACACAACCAAATATCAACATTTAAAAGACGCATCTATTGCGTGGATAGTTCCATCTGTGCCATTGACTTAGTCTTGCTTTAAATCCAGTTTGTCTACAAATTAATAATTGATATGTTGGATTCACGTCTCTATCTCAACCACAAATACAATTTTAAGAATAGGACTAAATCAAATCAAACTTTAAATGCACTTTAAATAAAGTTTAGTATGATGTTGAACATATGTGTGGCAGAGGAGGCTGGTGGGGGGAGCTATAGGAGGACGGGTTCATTGTAATGGAATGGAAAAATGGACCGGAGTCAAACGTGATTTCCATATGTTTGATACCGTTCCATTTATTCCAGTCATTACACTGAGCCCGTCCCCCTATAGCTCCTCCCACCAGTCTCCTCTGACGTGTGAGCTGTTGCTACGTCAGAGGGGGATACGTTCAGAGTTGGACATGCATCATTCCTGTCACGCTATGCACCTGCTTGACAACGTTTTGAGAGGGAACCCACCTCTGACTCACCTAGTCTTTCTCTGCTCACATACCACACCTGTGTTCCCTGTCCTGACTTTTGCCTTGTTCTCTGACATAGTCTACTACCTGTTGGTAAACATTTACCCACCTGTCCTCTGCTCACATGTCTTTATTTTCATACCTCAACTGCAGCACCTGTGTCTGGTCACTATTTGCCTGGTTGTGTTTTTCCATTTTAATTAATTGGCACAATTCTCTGATATTACAGTATTGTGCTTATTATTCTACTGAATACATACTGTTTTAGAGCTGTACAAAATATGATCCATCTAATACTCAGGTCAACAAAGCTGTAAGTAATAACCCAATGAATCAACTGACCCTATGTAAGAATGCTGTTCATCGACTACAGCACAGCCTTTAACACCATAGTGCCCTCCAAGCTCGTCACTAAGCTCGGGGACATGGTTCTGAACCGCGCCCTGTGCAACTGGGTCTTGGACTTCTTGACAGGCCGACCCCAGTTGGTGAATGCAGGCAACAACACCTCCGCTACGCTGATCGACACGAGGGCCGCACGGGGTTGCGCGCTCAGCCACCTCCTGTACTCCCTGTTCACCCATGACTGCATGGCCATGCACGTCTCACACTCAATCATCAAGTTTGCAACGACAGCTTACAGCGAGGAGGTGAGGGCCCTGGCAGAGTGGTGCCAGGAAAATAACCTCTCCCTCAACGTCAACAAAACAAAGGAGCTGATCGTGGACTTCTGGACACAGCAGATAGAACACGCCCCCATCCACATCGACGGTCCTCATTGGCTGTGATAAAGTTTCCAGTGTCCATTGCACAACGTTTACTCACCTGTAAGGCAGGGAGAGGCTGCACTGCTTTCACCTCAATCAAGGGCTCAGCCAGCATGAGAGATTACAGTACTTATGACATGTTAAGAACTTCAGAGCCACAGCTGTGAAAGAAGCAGCAGCATGCAGGAAATAGCATTCTGACATTAATTATGCAGAGAAATTGTTGGTTTTCCTGAAAATCCTCGAAATTTCCCCCCATTTGTGAATAGCAGGGATACTTCACAACTTGGTCGTTCCATATGAATTCAATCACTTTCTGACTACTCCCCTTTGCAAATGAACGAAGCCTCCCAAACATGTTTGCTCTTGGTAGAAGTGGTCAGAAAGTGACTTTTTGGACCGGAATGCCAAAACATTCAGGTGATAAGAAGTGCTCAAAGTTTACCTACAGTGGGGCAAAAAAGTATTTAGTCAGCCACCAATTGTGCAAGCTCTCCCACTTAAAAAGATGAGAGAGGCCTGTAATTTTCATCATAGGTACACTTCAACTATGACAGACAAAATGAGAAAAAAAAATCCAGAAAAATCAGGATTTTTAATGAATTTATTTGCAAATTATGGTGGAAAATAAGTATTTGGTCAATAACAAAAGTTTATCTCAATACTTTGTTATATACCCTTTGTTGGCAATGACAGAGGTCAAACGTTTTCTGTAAGTCTTCACAAGGTTTTCACACACTGTTGCTGGTATTTTGGCCCATTCCTCCATGCAGATCTCCTCTAGAGCAGTGATGTTTTGTGGCTGTTGCTGGGCAACACGGACTTTCAACTCCCTCCAAAGATTTTCTATGGGGTTGAGATCTGGAGACTGGCTAGGCCACTCCAGGACCTTGAAATGCTTCTTACGAAGCCACTCCTTCGTTGCCCGGGCGGTGTGTTTGGGATCATTGTCATGCTGAAAGACCCAGACACGTTTCATCTTCAATGCCCTTGCTGATGGAAGGAGGTTTTCACTCAAAATCTCACGATACATGGCCCCATTCATTCTTTCCTTTACACGGATCAGTCGTCCTGGTCCCTTTGCAGAAAAACAGCCCCAAAGCATGATGTTTCCACCCCCATGCTTCACAGTAGGTATGGTGTTCTTTGGATGCAACTCAGCATTCTTTGTCCTCCAAACACGACGAGTTGAGTTTTTACCAAAATGTTCTATTTTGGTTTCATCTGACCATATGACATTCTCCCAATCTTCTTCTGGATCATCCAAATGCTCTCTAGCAAACTTCAGACGGGCCTGGACATGTACTGGCTTAAGCAGGGGGACACGTCTGGCACTGCAGGATTTGAATCCCTGGCGGCGTAGTGTGTTACTGATGGTAGGCTTTGTTACTTTGGTCCCAGCTCTCTGCAGGTCATTCACTAGGTCCCCCCGTGTGGTTCTGGGATTTTTGCTCACCGTTCTTGTGATCATTTTGACCCCACGGGGTGAGATCTTGCGTGGAGCCCCAGATCGAGGGAGATTATCAGTGGTCTTGTATGTCTTCCATTTCCTAATAATTGCTCCCACAGTTGATTTCTTCAAACCAAGCTGCTTACCTATTGCAGATTCAGTCTTTCCAGCCTGGTGCAGGTCTACAATTTTGTTTCTGGTGTCCTTTGACAGCTCTTTGGTCTTGGCCATAGTGGAGTTTGGAGTGTGACTGTTTGAGGTTGTGGACAGGTGTCTTTTATACTGATAACAAGTTCAAACAGGTGCCATTAATACAGGTAAAGAGTGGAGGACAGGGGAGCCTCTTAAAGAAGAAGTTACAGGTCTGTGAGAGCCAGAAATCTTGCTTGTTTGTAGGTGACCAAATACTTATTTTCCACCATAATTTGCAAATAAATTCATAAAAAATCCTACAATGTGATTTTCTAGATGTTTTTTTCTCATTTTGTCTGTCATAGTTGAAGTGTACCTATGATGAAAATTACAGGCCTCTCTCATCTTTTTAAGTGGGAGAACTTGCACAATTGGTGGCTGACTAAATACTTTTTGCCCCACTATATTTTGCATACCCCACCCTACCATGAGACATCCATGTCATTGAAAAATATAAATGGTTGAGTTTGATATAATTTGAAAGCTTACAAACAGGGTTTTCAAACTATTTTATAATTTCTTGAAAAATATTGTTTTTTATTAAAAAGCACAAAAAATTACCTTTAACATCAAATATAAATAAAAATGCTTAAACTCTGATTTAACTCATTTTCACATATGTTGTAGCATAGACCCTATTTTACATTGTCTGAGGTGTTTGTGTTGTGCCCATCATTGGTTGTGACACAGCATTCGCTTGAATACGAATTAAGGTGGTGGGTGTCATTTCAATCATAGAAACATCATTCATAGAATGGACATATCCCTTCAGACCACTGCAATTTAGCTGGTACACCACTGACATTTGAATTGAATAGAATGTTTAAGTTTCCATTGAATTTGTCACATGCTCCGAATACAACAGGTGTAGGAAGTGCTGAATTACTAGCCCTTAACCAACAATGCAGTTAAGAAAATAACAGAAAAGAAAATATTTACAAAATTAACAAAAGTAACACAATAAAATAACAATAACGAGGCTATATACAGGGGGTACCAGAACCGAGTCAATGATTGAGGGTACAGGTTAGTCAAGGTATTTGAGGTAATATGTACATGTAGGTAGGGGTAAAGTGACTATGCATAGATAATAAACAGCGTGTTACAGAAGTGTCGAGGGAGGGTCAATGCAAATTTGATTAATTGTTCAGCAGTCTTATGGCTTGGGGGTAGAAGTTGTTAAGGAGCCTTTTGGGCCTTCCTCTGACACCGCCTAGTATAGAGGTCCTGGACGGAAGGAAGCTTGGCTCCAGTGATGTACTGGGCCGTACGCACTACCCTCTGTAGTGCCTTAACCGGCTCCACTACAGCCCCATTGTTGTGAATGGAGGCGTGTTTGGCCCTCCTTTTCCTGTAGTCCACAATCAGCTCCTTTGTCTCGCTCACATTGAGGGAGAGGTTTGTGTCCTGGCATCACCCTGCCAGGTCAGTGACCTCCTCCCTATAAACTGTCTCATCGTTATCAGTGATCAGGCCTACCACTGTTGTGTCGTCAGCAAACTTAATGTTGTTGGAGTCGTGCTTGGCCACAGGGAGTACAGGAGAGGACTAAGCATGCACCCCTGAGGGATCCCCATGTTGAGGATCAGCGTGACAGATGTGTTGTTGCCTACCCTTACCACCTGGGTGCGGCCCATCAGGAAGTCCAGAATCCTGTTGCAATTACTACCAGAAAGATGGTCGCCAGTCCACCCACCGTCGAATGCCAACTTGAATGGGAATGTCTATTCTAGTATCTGTATTTCTATGATTTCAATGTTTCCTATGGAAGACTGAAACTTTAATTTAAAACAATGGATATTCCCACTCAAGTCAACATTCTCTGATGTGTGGACCGCCAACCACCTTTGTGGTACCATTTGAAAGTTGACATTTAAATTTGACTGACATTTTAGAAAATGTATCAGCCAAAACATGACACCCACCCTGTATTCAAGAGCATGTTGTATCTCAACTGATGGTGTTACAACACAAACACCTCTGATGATGTACAATAGGGTCTAAGCTACAACATATGAAAAGACATAACATGAAAAAATATCAGGGTTTACGCATTTAGATAATTGATGTAAAAGGCAAAAAAAAATGACAATTTGTATGAACTTTTATTTCAATAAATTATGAAATAGTTTGACAACCCTGTTTGTAAGCTTTCAAATGATATCAAAGGGGTGCAGTCAGAAAGATATTGAAATGATATGGAACTGTGCATCAGCTACTGTAATGTAAAACGCATCAGCAACTGTAATGTGTGTTATTATGTGTGATATATGGGAAACAGACCCAACTCTGAACATATCCTCCTCTGATGTAACAAGAGCCATGTTGCGTGTCCATGTGTGCACTTGAATGCACCTTTGTACTTTAATCACAGGTCCTGGAATTCAGACTGGAATTTCGTGCCTCTGAAATAGAGTGCAGTCTCCACACCTCTTTATTAAGACCAAACAAAGACCACAGAGGTGCTGAGAAAGACAGGCTTTAAAAAGGTCCAGCTCAGTCATCCTATTTCCAAAGTGAAAATAGCCTTTGAATGACCAAAACATCACCCATAATATTTTTACGCTATTAAAATGCCCCCAAATTTAAGAAATTGTACCTTTTCTCTCATTTCTAACTATCAGGAACCTGAAAGAGCAGGCTGAGTGGGTGGGGTGCTTATATTCATGAGCTCGCCTTGACTGACAGCTCTTTGAAACACCCTTGTGGTCGCTGCCAGGTAACAAGGTAAACAATAGGCCACATGTCATTGATGAGGAGGTAAACAATGGGCCACATGTCATTCTGAACCTAAATAGTATGCCTCAACCCATTTTCTCTGCAAAATGCTCTCATGGTCAACAGAGATGATTATGGATACCAGACAAACAGCAGCAATACACAATTGCATTTCTATTGTTATGTAACTAATTACAGAACACAGGTCACTGATACACTTCTTCACAAGAATTAGTAGCCTAAGTCACTTTAGAAGCTTGGATATAAGGGAATGTACATGAAAACAGTGTACTCGACAACGTATTGGTGCCTCTGCATTAGCACTATAAATGACAACATGTTCAGAATTGTATGTATTGATCTGCATTAGCACTATAAATGACAATATTTTCAGAATTGTATGTATTGATCATGTAATATTTGTTTGATCATTTACAATAGGCCAGCATAGACTAAATATTGATCAACATGAACACTCATGAGAAATAAAAGGTAGAATATAATTAGACCCCAAAAAATATTAAAGCCATATGCCTAATATAGGTACCCGGATGCCCTACAGTGTGCAGAACCCATTGATTTGTCTGAATGCTTGCTTGTAAAATATATATATATATATGTATATATATATTTGTAATATATTATATCATGGAACAGTTAATTACTTAGGCTTTAGGAATGCAACCAACTACAGAGATTGATGGGGAGGGGAGCGGGACACATGTACCCTGCTTTAATCAAGCAGGCTTCAGTCACCCCAAGATTGAAGTGGAAGACAAATCCAGCTATGGCCTCCTCCTTGTCAGGCCTCTCACACTGGGCAGACAGGGGTCCTGGGATGGACAGCTCGCACAGCGGGTGACCTGGTTGAAGAGGAGATCCAGGAGCCTGTCTACGTAGCCTGTAATGTTTCTGAAAAGCGAAATGCTTGTTAAATGGGCAATGAATTTAATGTCCTTGTATGTACTGTTCTGAGTTATGATGCTAGCAATTCGTTGATGTAGTGATTTACTCATTCTACAATGTGTTTTCTGGTGTTTTTTAAGTAATCAATTTGAAATATGCAATATTTGAAACCTTGTTCAAAGAAACTTGTTCAAAGTATCGCCCTTTCTCAAACAAGCCATACAAAGCTCGGTATAAGTTCAATTTCAGCCTCCAGAAAAGACAGAACAACTATTACAACAAATATTATGGTTAAACTCTACTATACTAATAGATTATTTTTTTTACTTAATGAATTATTTTAAATAGCATTTAAAGGCAAGTGGAAGAAGGTAGAGACCTTGTTTGTCTGCCCTATATTAAAGATCAAAGTTGTCTGGAAAAAAGTTATATTTATTTTAAAAAATTAATAAGTTCCATTTGAGGACAAAAATGCTGACAGTTGTGCCACACAGGTTACAAAAAAGCTGGGAAGACGTCTTCAATGTTCAGATTCCATGGCACTTGATTTATTAACTGATATACAAAACAACGATTGATTCAACAATTTCAGTTTTTCAATTTAAATGATTATACAAAATTCTGTTACTAACTAAATGTTATATGGGGCATACAACCATGTCAGCTATGCAGATTTTGCTGTGAAGTCATAACATTGTTCTAAAATAAAACCTACAAATAGGCAATCTGGAAAACCATAGTCAATCAATCAACAACATAATACTACTCTTAGCAAAAAATATTCATTAAAAAAAATAAAAAAAAATATTTAACCTTTATTTAACCAGGTAGGCTAGTTGAGAACAAGTTCTCATTTGCAACTGCGACCTGGCCAAGATAAAGCATAGCAGTGTGAACAGACAGCAACACAGAGTTACACATGGAGTAAACAATAAACAAGTCAATAACATAGTAGAAAAAAAAAAAGAAAAAAAAAGAGAATCTATATACAATGTGTGCAAAAGGCATGAGGAGGTAGGCAATAAATAGGCCATAGGAGCGAATAATTACAATTTAGCAGATTAACACTGGGGTGATAAATCAGATGATCATGTGCAAATAGAGATACTGGTGTGCAAAAGAGCAGAAAAGTAAATAAATAAAATCAGTATGGGGATGAGGTAGGTAAATTGGGTGGGCTATATACCGATGGACTATGTACAGCTGCAGCGATCGGTTAGCTGCTCAGATAGCAGATGTTTAAAGTTGTTGAGGGAGATAAAAGTCTCCAACTTCAGAGATTTTTGCAATTCGTTCCAGTCGCAGGCAGCAAAGAACTGGAAGGAAAGGCGGCCAAATGAGGTTTTGGCTTTAGGGATGATCAGTGAGATACACCTGCTGGAGCGCGTGCTACGGGTGGGTTTTGCCATCGTGACCAGTGAACTGAGATAAGGCGCCGCTTTACCTAGCATAGCCTTGTAGATGACCTGGAGCCAGTGGGTCTGACGACGAACATGCAGCGAGGGCCAGCCGACTAGAGCATACAGGTCGCAGTGGTGGGTGGTATAAGGTGCTTTAGTAACAAAACAGATGGCACTGTGACAAACTGCATCCAGTTTGCTGAGTAGAGTATTGGAAGCTATTTTGTAGATGACATCGCCGAAGTCGAGGATCGGTAGGATAGTCAGTTTTACTAGGGTAAGTTTGGCGGCGTGAGTGAAGGAGGCTTTGTTGCGAAATAGAAAGCCGACTCTCGATTTAATTTTGGATTGGAGATGTTTGATATGAGTCTGGAAGGAGAGTTTGCAGTCTAGCCAGACACCTAGGTACTTATAGATGTCCACATATTCTAGGTCGGAACCATCCAGGGTGGTGATGCTAGTCGGGCGTGCGGGTGCAGGCAGCGACCGGTTGAAAAGCATGCATTTGGTTTTACTAGCATTTAAGAGCAGTTGGAGGCCACGGAAGGAGTGTTGTATGGCATTGAAGCTCGTTTGGAGGTTAGATAGCACAGTGTCCAAGGAAGGGCCAGAAGTATACAGAATGGTGTCGTCTGCGTAGAGGTGGATCAGGGAATCGCCCGCAGCAAGAGCAACATCATTGATATATACAGAGAAAAGAGTCGTCCCGAGAATTGAACCCTGTGGTACCCCCATAGAGACTGCCAAAGGACCGGACAACATGCCCTCCGATTTGACACACTGAACTCTGTCTGCGAAGTAGTTGGTGAACCAGGCAAGGCAGTCATTAGAAAAACCGAGGCTACTGAGTCTGCCGATAAGAATATGGTGATTGACAGAGTCGAAAGCCTTGGCCAGGTCGATGAAGACGGCTGCACAGTACTGTCTTTTATCGATGGCGGTTATGATATCGTTTAGTACCTTGAGCGTGGCTGAGGTGCACCCGTGACCGGCTCGGAAACCGGATTGCACAGCGGAGAAGGTACGGTGGGATTCGAGATGGTCAGTGATCTGTTTGTTGACTTGGCTTTCGAAGACCTTAGATAGGCAGGGCAGGATGGATATAGGTCTGTAACAGTTTGGGTCCACGGTGTCTCCCCCTTTGAAGAGGGGGATGACCGCGGCAGCTTTCCAATCCTTGGGGATCTCAGATGATACGAAGGAGAGGTTGAACAGGCTGGTAATAGGGGGTGCGACAATGGCGGCGGACAGTTTCAGAAATAGAGGGTCCAGATTGTCAAGCCCAGCTGATTTGTATGGGTCCAGGTTTTGCAGCTCTTTCAGAACATCTGATTTGGGTAAAGGAGAAGCTGGGGAGGCTTGGGCGAGTAGCAGCGGGGGGGGGCGGAGCTGTTGGCCAAGGTTGGAGTAGCCAGGAGGAAGGCATGGCCAGCCGTTGAGAAATGCTTGTTGAAGTCTTCGATTAAATCGCAATCTGTTGATAATGTGCGATTAGAAAGGTTCAGAATCATTGTAAAACAATAAAACACTAGGAAATGAAGAAAGTGTGGTTTATGGAGATAGATGGGATGGGCTGCGAGACGCTGAGGAAGAAAGGGTAGTCTATGGAGATAGATGGGATGGGCTGAGAGAAGCTGAGGAAGAAAGGGAGGTCTATGGAGATAGATGGGATGGGCTGAGGGAAGCTGAGGAAGAAAGGGTAGTCTATGGAGATAGATGGGATGGGCTGAGGGAAGCTGAGGAAGAAAGGGTAGTCTATGGAGATAGATGGGATGGGCTGAGAGAAGCTGAGGAAGAAATGGTAGTCTATGGAGATAGATGGGATGGGCTGAGGGGAAGCTGAGGAAGAAAGGGTAGTCTATGGAGATAGGTGGGATGGGCTGAGGGAAGCTGAGGAAGAAAGGGTAGTCTATGGAGATAGATGGGATGGGCTGAGAGAAGCTGAGGAAGAAAGGGTAGTCTATGGAGATAGGTGGGATGGGCTGAGGGAAGCTGAGGAAGAAAGGGTAGTCTATGGAGATAGATGGGATGGGCTGAGAAGCTGAGGAAGAAAGGGTAGTCTATGGAGATAGGTGGGATGGGCTGAGAGAAGATGAGGAAGAAAGGGTAGTCTATGGAGATAGGTGGGATGGGCTGAGGGAAGCTGAGGAAGAAAGGGTAGTCTATGGAGATAGGTGGGATGGGCTGAGGAAGAAAGGGTAGTCTATGGAGATAGGTGGGATGGGCTGAGGAAGAAAGGGTAGTCTATGGAGATAGGTGGGATGGGCTGAGAGAAGATGAGGAAGAAAGGGTAGTCTATGGAGATAGATGGGATGGGCTGAGAGAAGCTGAGGAAGAAAGGGTAGTCTATGGAGATAGGTGGGATGGGCTGAGGGGAAGCTGAGGAAGAAAGGGTAGTCTATGGAGATAGATGGGATGGGCTGAGAGAAGCTGAGGAAGAAAGGGTAGTCTATGGAGATAGATGGGATGGGCTGAGAGAAGCTGAGGAAGAAAGTGTAGTCTATGGAGATAGGTGGGATGGGCTGAGGGGAAGCTGAGGAAGAAAGGGTAGTCTATGGAGATAGATGGGATGGGCTGAGAGAAGCTGAGGAAGAAAGGGTAGTCTATGGAGATAGATGGGATGGGCTGAGAGAAGCTGAGGAAGAAATGGTAGTCTATGGAGATAGATGGGATGGGCTGAGGGGAAGCTGAGGAAGAAAGGGTAGTCTATGGAGATAGGTGGGATGGGCTGAGGGGAAGCTGAGGAAGAAAGATGATTAGCAATGACACAAGCTGTTAGACAACAACCCACAATGGAATGGTATGATTTCCAGGGGTAAATTACAAATACTATACACACCGCAACTCCTTTTGTGGACAATATTCCTTCGTGCCAGTTGTGTTCTGGCAGTTCTATGGGGCTTAGAGATGGAAGAAAGAAAAAACACAGTGACTATCAGGTGTGTTACGGAAAATATACCCTTCACAAGTCAAAACAGCCACAGTTGCGATATTTAACATTAGTCCGCCGATCCAAAATGTTGGCTAGCGTGTCACACTCATCGAACTCTGATACTTTATGGTCAGCACTTGTAAAATCCACTGTCAATGATGACACAGCACGTCTTCAGGATTAGCTTCCACCCATATCGAATGTTCTCCCCACTTCACTCGAAATGTTCTCTGCACACGCGTGACATAATGCTAACTTTCAGTGCAGACTGTCCAGACAAAATGAAAAGCTTTTGCCAGCATGCTGGTAAGTAGCTTGCTTGCTAATAGTTACACCCATAGACATTAAACCTGTCACACAGCCACAGATGAAAGGTTTACCAGTACCCTTGGTTGTACTTTCTGCTTGGTTTCTAAACAAAGACAAAGCAAAGCGTAGAGGCACATGTGATGGCGGTTTTAAGGCGATACATATTTAAATTAGTTAAGATGATAAGACGCTAACATTGGTGTATTACATTTCCGGCTTTATGTGACCGTTGCATAAAGCCGGAAGTAAATCCTTGGTAATGTCACAGATAGAATAATGAGAACAATAAAATAAGTAAACATATGTTAGAACGCGCCAATAGGATTCTCGCTAGCTCGTGCTTGGCTCTGCCCACATCCTTGCTTGTTCTGCCCACTATGATTCATTTACTCCCATTTAAAAACCACAACCTCTGATCTATCTTGGTTTAGTTATAAAAAATATTTGGTAATGCTATCACTGGTAATGCCTGCCTCCTGAATCCAAGTGTTTGACATGGGGGGAGGGAACCACTATGATCAAACTTTATAAATACCAGCTACAGACATTTTTCAACCTACTTTGAACTGGTTTCCTCTAAATACCATCAAATTTGATTAAAAACATGATTTTCACTGTTTGGGACCTTTAAAAGTTTCAATGCAAAGACAACACATAAAGTTGTATTTAACCAGGATAGTCAACAAAAAATGCTGTCATGCTGATTACAGTATGTCAATGATTAAAGAGGGTATGAGTGAAGGATGCTTTGTTGCGAAATAGGAAGCCGATTCTAGATTTAATTTTAGATTGGAGATGCTTAATGTGAGTCTGGAAGGAGCATTTACAGTCTAACCAGACACCTAGGTATTTGCAGTTGTCCACATATTCTAAGTGAACCATCCAGAGTAGTGATGCTGGATAGGCGGGCAGGTGCGGGCAGCGATCGGTTGAAGAGCATGCATTTAGTTTTACTTGCATTTAAGAGCAATTGGAGGCCACGGAAGGAGAGTTGTATGGCATTGAAGCTCATCTGGAGGTTAGTTAACACAGTGTCCAACGAAGGGCCAGAGGTATACAGAATGGTGTCGTCTGCGTAGAGGTGGATCAAATAATCACCCGCAGCAAGAGCGACATCATTTATGTATACAGAGAAGAGAGTCGGCCCGAGAATTGAACCCTGTGGCACTCCCATAGAGACTGCCAGAGGTCCGGATTGCATAGCGAAGAAGGTACGGTGAGATTCGAAATGGTCGGTAATCTGTTTGTAACTTGGCTTTCAAAGACCTTAGAAAGGCAGGGTAGAATAGATATACTGTAGGTCTGTAGCAGTTTGGGTCTAGAGTGTCTCCCCCTTTGAAGAGGAGGATGAACGCGACAGCTTTCCAATCTATGGGAATCTCAGATGATACGAAAGAGAGGTTGAACAGGCTAGTAATAGGGGTTGCAATAATTTCGGCAGATAATTTTAGAAAGAAAAGGTCCAGATTGTCTAGCCCGGCTGATTTGTAGTGGTCCAGATTTTGCAGCTCTTTCAGAACATCAGCTATCTGGATTTGGGTGAAGGAGAAGTGGGGGAGGTTTGGGCGAGTTGCTGTGGGGAGCGCAGGGCTGTTGACCGGGATTGGGGTAGCCAGGTGGAAAGCATGGCCATCCGTAGAAAATTCTTATTGAAATTCTCAATTATTGTGGATTTATCGATAGAGACAGTGTTTCCTAGCCCCAGTGCAGTGGGCAGCTGTGAGGAGGTGCTCTTATTCTCCATGGACTTTACAGTGTCCCAGAACTTTTTTGAGTTTGTACAACAGGATGCAAATTTCTGTTTGAAAAAGCTAGCCTTAGCTTTCCTAACTGCCTGTGTATATTGGTTCCTAACTTCCCTAAAAAGTTGAATATCACGGGGGCTATTCGATGCTAATGCAGAACGCCACAAGATGTTTTGTGCTGGTCAAGGGCAGATAGGTCTGGAGTGAACCAAGGGCTATATCTATTCCTAGTTCTACATTTTTTGAATGGAGCATGCTTATTTAAGATGGTGAGGAAGGCACTTTTAAAGAATAACCAGGCATCCTCTACTGACGGGATGAGGTCAATGTAATTCCAGGATACCCCGGCCAGGTCAATTAGAAAGGCCTGTTCGCAGAAGTGTTTTAGGGAGCGTTTGAAAGTGATGAGGGGTGGTCGTTTGACCGCAGACCCATTACGGATGCAGGCAATGAGGCAGTGATCGCTGAGATCTTGGTTGAAAACAGCAGAGGTGTATTTGGAGGGTGAGTTAGTTAGGATGATATCTATGAGGGTGCCCGTGTTTACGGATTTGGGGTTGTACCTGGTAGGTTCAATGATAATTTGTGTGAGATTGAGGGCATCAAGCTTAGATTGTAGGATGGCCGGGGTGTTAAGCATGTCCCAGTTTAGGTTACCTAGCAGCCCGAGCTCAGAAGATAGATGGGGGGCAATCAATTCACATATGGTGTCCAGGGCACAGCTGGGGGCAGAGGGTGGTCTATAGCAAGCGGCAACGGTGAGAGACTTGTTTCTGGAAAGGTGAATTTTTAGAACTAGAAGCTCGAATTGTTTTGGTACAGACCTGGATAGTAAGACAGAACTCTGCAGGCTATCTCTGCAGTAGATTGCAACACCGCCCTCTTTGGCAGTTCTATCTTGGCGGAAAAGGTTATAGTTAGGGATGGAAATTTCTGGGTTTTTGGTGGTTTTCCTAAGCCAGGATTCAGACACGGCTAAGACATCCGGGTTAGCAGAGTGTGCTAAAGCAGTGAATAAAACAAACTTAGGGAGGAGGCTTCTAATGTTAACATGCATGAAACCAAGGCTTTTACGGTTACAGAAGTCAACAAATGAGAGCATCTGGGGAATGGGAGTGAAGCTAGGCACTGCAGGTCCTGGATTAACCTCTACATCACCAGAGGAACAGAGGAGAAGTAGGATGAGGGTACGGCTAAAGGCTATAAGAACTGGCCGTCTACCATGTTCGGAACAGAGAGTAAAGGGAGCAGGTTTCTGGGCACGATAGCATAGATTCAATGCATAATGTACAGACAAAGGTATGGTAGGAAGAGAGTACATTGGAGGTAAACCTAGGCATTGAGTAATGAAGAGAGAGATATAGTCTCTAGAGATGTTTAAACCAGGTGAAGTCATCGCATAAGTGGAAGGTGGAACAACATGGTTGGTTAAGGCATATTGAGCAGGGCTATAGGCTCTACAGTGAAATAAGACAGTAATCACTAACCAGGACAGTAATGGACAAGGCATATTGATATTAGGGAGAGGCATGCGTAGCCAAGTGATCGTATGGGTCCAATGAGTGGTTGGGCTGGCTGGGGACACGGCGATTGACAGTTAGCAGGCCGGGGCTAGCAATCTAGCATAAGGGCCTTAGAGGGACGTCGCGATGGGGGGAAAGTCTGTTTTTGCCCCCTCGTGCGGTGACGTCGATAGGCCAGTCGTGGAATTAGTAGAGCTCCAAGTAGCAGAGGGGTCCAAGTCCAATTGGAAAAATGGGTAAGGTGGTCCAAAAAACTGGCCGGTGGATCAGCTAACAGTCCAATATGCTATAGATAGCTAGCAGGCCTCGGTTAGCAGAATGGGCCTTCAGGGGACGTCGCGCCTGAGAGGCCTGTTGGGATCTTCTGGCAGATTATGTCGGTATTCCAGTCGTGAAGGATCGGCAAGGTTCCGTGCCCCGTACCGGCAGTAGAAGGGGTCCGGATATTGTAGCCGAGTGATGGGCTTCAGGAGTAGCTCAGGATCCCTAGCCGGAAGATGGGTCTAGCATGGGCTAGCCCCAGGCTAGTTGGTGCTTGCTCCGGGACGGAAACAACTATCCAGGAGTAGTCAACCCGGGTTGCGGTTAGCTAGCTGCCATGATCCAGATGAAAGGGTTCAGTTTGCGGTAGGAATCCGGGGATATGGAGAGAAAAATAGGTCCGGTATGCTCTGGTTTGAAACGCATTGTACAAACTAGCGATAGCTTTCCGAGCTAAAGGTTAGCTGACTGATAGCTGGTAGCTAGTTAGCTAGCTAGCTTAAGTAGAGGCATTCCAATTCGGAGGTAAATAGAAATACTTTAGAAAAAACAGATCCACACCACATTGGGTGAGGCGGGTTGCAGGAGAGTATTTTGAAGTTGAGGTTTCGGAAAAATATTAAAAAGAATGCGAAGAAAAAGATATAAAAATATATATACATGGGACGAGACAAGACAAAGATGGGCGTGTCAGTCAACGGAGCCAGTCCCCTACTCTACAGGTCGGCCATACTACAAACAGAGGGCCAAGTTTTCAGATACCTTAGACAGTCAACGGTCTCCCAGTCCAAGCTGTTGTAGACACTGGAGCTGAAATGACAATCATCTCTGAGAGCCGTTAACAGCAGTTCCCTGTGAGTGAGAAGACAGCTATCAAGAAGACACGCCTTCGGAAGCTGATTCAGGGAAAGACATGACTGCCATGGGTGGACTAAAAGTTACATTTCAGATCGGCACCAGGAGCTTTGAATGGGAGGTGTACGTGGCCCCTATACATGACTCCATCCTCCTCGGCCTGTACCTGTTGAGAGCTGCAAATGCAACTATCCATGCCAGAGGAAGAGTCTTCATCGAGTAGGAACTTTTGCATGCCAAAATCATTGGAGGCGACAAACCAGACTACTTCATAGCATGGGTGCTCCTGGAGAAAGACAACCTTGCCACCAGAGTGTGAATGTCAAGTCTGGGGTGAAGTTGACCATCCAAAGCCCGGTGTCTCTGCTGTACTTGAGCCTCTAGTATCATTGAAACAGTGTCCCCCGGAAGTTTCGCCACAACCATGGAGCATAGGGTGCCTCAGCGGGGAACAACAACAGCAGTTGATTGAGCTCCTGCTGCAGTACAAGTCTCTTTTTGCAACAACCAACACTGACTTAGGCTACATGTCTGCTGTCACCCACAAGATAGACACTGGAGCGGCTAGGCCAGTATGTCAACAGGTTCGACAGACACTTCTTGGGTTCCAAGGAGAAGAGGAAATGCACCTCAAGGCATGCTGGAAGCAGGTGTCGTCACACCATCCTCCTCAGAGTGGGTATTACATGTCGTTTTAGTTCATAAGAAGGATGGTAGAGTCCGCTGTGTGTCGATTACTGCCGCCTCAACAGCCTGACAGCCAAGAATGCATACCCCTTACCCAAGATTGAAGAGTCTTGATGTTCTTGGGGGAGCCAACGTCTTCTCCATATTAGATCTTCAATCTGGCTGCTGGCAGATAGCAGTGGATGAAAAGGACCGGGAGAAGACAGTGTTTATCACTAGATATGGGCTCTATGAGTATACCTGTATGCCATTCGGCCTTTACAACACCCAAAGTACGTTTCAGAGGGGCATGGAGAGCGTCCTCCATGAACTCCAATGGGAAACACTACTGATCTATCTGGATGACATCATCATCCTGGGGAGAGGAGTTGACCAGAGCCTAGAATGGCTTGCACATGTCTTCCAATGTTTTCACAGCTATGGACAGTAGTTGAAGGTTTGCTCGCATGCTCATCGCATGAACATTGTTCTGTGCCCGAGCAAGAGCACCTAGACATAGCCTGTGTTATTTCCATTTGTATAATAACATCTACTGAATGCCAGTATTGTGAATTCCCATCATCATCATACCTGTATTATCTGAGAAGTTCCTTCAGTAAATTTCCATCAAACTTGACTCATTCTTGTCCTGGCAATTCCTCACCCACGCATCAGTAGCTAGGAAGAGCTATATCCAGTAACATGACAATATAAACAGGTAGGTTACAAAGTGTTGCAACACACTGCAGTACAGCTCTGTCACATTCCTCTCTAGTGCTGCCATTGCCCTGTTCAGAATATAGTGCATTAATGAAGGACATCATTGATGAATTGTTAGGGAAAACAGCATAATCAAGGAATTTACAGGGACAATAGATGAATGGAATAGTGGAATATTTCTAAATGTTTATATCTACTGGGTCACCAATTAGTTTCCAAAAGGATGAATGGAGTGTCGAAGTGGAAACAGATGCTAGTGACAGACAGCAGAGGCCAACTTTATGGTTGGCACAAGCCAGTGAACAATGGAAAAACCTGTTGCTTTGAGATCATTTACCAGTTCATATCCACAGTGGACGTGACCATGGCTGGATTACCGACGGGGTCCCCCCAACCAAAAAAGGATAATACTAAAAAATCTTCTTTCTGTTGAGAGTTTAAATAGTTGAATACTCAAGGTGCAATTTCGAAGTAGTTAAGTATTTCAATTTTTAATGTAGTAGTGCAAATATTCTGTGGTTCAGTAGCACCGTGTTTAGCAGTTGACTGACAGTTTGTTTCATGGACAGTGATTTATTATGATAATTTTCACCAGTAGGGAGCGCCAAAAGGCTAGCTGTCCTGCTCAGATAGCATATGAAAACGTCATGGCAGAATGTGTAGAAGAGCAAGAAATTTGTTTGAAAACGGCAACATTTTCTCTCAGACCCATGGCAAAATGCGTATAACTGATGAAAGTTTGCTTTTTTTTAAATCGCTCCACTACCATGAGGGGGGTCTCCAAAATGTTCTTGATCATTTTTAAACTGTGCGTAAGTACAAAATAGACCCAAAAATGTGCGTGTGCCAGTTTTCATGCAAAATTTGGAATTTATCTGAACTTGACGTGAGAATGTGCTTTCCTTCCCGCAAACTTTAAACCATGCATACTCACAGTTCCAGTAGTTCAAGTATTGCATTGCAAGAAGGCAAACGTATCCTAGTAGCCTTGTGCAAATGGGGAATGTATGATGACACTGTTATTTATAAGAAGAAAACAGTTAGCTAAATATAATAAGATGCAATCATTTGCCATTAGTGAGGAGTGAAAATTGCTGTATTTAATCTTTGCCTTCTTTTTTAAAATAGGCATATATTTCCTATTATTTCATTTCATTTCCAAATAGCCTATAGGCCTACGACAAGTTAGGATAGGCTACCATTCGTCCCATATCTCATTTTAATTTGACCTACTTCACAGTAGTAAACAGATATGCTATTTCAAGTTTTGCTCTATGCGATCCGACGTTTAAGCACAGACAGTTCACCTTTTCCTTTGACGTTTGTAGGCTACGTCTGAATACTGTCAAATTTCTCGAATTGACAATATTTCATTCATAAACATTACATTATATATACACAACATGACCAAAATGACATGGACACCTGCTCATCTAGCATCTCATTCCAAAATCATGGGCATTCATTTTGAGTTGGTCCTCCCTTTGCTGCTGTAACAGTCCACTGTTCTGGGAAGGCTTTCCACTAGATGTTGGAACATTATTGCAGGGACTTGCTTCCATTCAGCCACTGATGTTGGGCGATTAGGCCTGGCTCGCACTCCGGCGTTCCAATTCATCCCAAAGGTGTTTGACGGAGTTGAGGTCAGGGCTCTGTGCAGGCCAGTCAAGTTCTTCCACACCAACAAACCATTTCTGTATGGAATCTCGCTTTGTGCACAGAGGCATTGTCATGCTGAAATAAGAAAAGGGCCTTCCCCAAACTGTTTCCAAAAAGTTGGAAGCACAGAATTGTCTAGAATGTCATTGTATGCTGTAGCGTTAAGATTTCCCTTCACTGGAACTAAGAGGCCTGGCCCGAACCATGAAAAACAGCTCAAGACCATTATTTCTCCTCCACCAAACTTTACCGTTGGCACTGTGCATTGCGGCAGGTAGCGTTCTCCTGGCATCTGCCAAACCCAGATTAATCTGTCGGGCTGCCAGATGGTGAAGCGTGATTCATCACTCCAGAGAATGCGTTTCCACTGCTCCAGAGTCCAATGGCTGCGCGCTTTACACCACTCCAGCCAACGCTTGTTATTGCGCATGGTGATCATAGGCTTGTGTGCTGCTGCTCAGCCAATGAAACCCATTTCAACAAGCTACCCCAACGAACAGTTAGTGTGCTGATGTTGCTTCCAGAGGCAGTTTGGAACTTGGTAGTGAGTGTTGCAACTGAGGACAGACGATTTTTACGGGCTACGCGCTTCAACACTCGGCAGTCCCTACCACATTACAGCTGAGACTTTATTTCTCCTACCCATTTCCACTTCACAATAACAGCAGTTACAGTTGACCGGGGCAGTTCTAGCAGGGCAGAAATGTGATGAACTGACGTGTTGGAAATATGGCATCCTATGGCGGTGGCATGTTGAAAGTCACTGAGCTCTTCAGTAAGGCCATTCTACTGCCAATATTTTCCTCTGGAGATGGCATGGCCGTGTGCTCGATTTTATACACCTGTCAGCAACGCGAAATAGCCGAATCCACTAATTTGAAGGGGTGTCCACATATTTTTTTTATATATATTGTGTATCATAACCATTGCAGAATAAATTCCTCACCTTTTCTGGCCATGCTGAGATCATATTTTCGAAATAGCCATACAACAAATTACAGATGTAGTATCGGTGATCTATATCTGTTTATATTAGTTACTATGCTGTTACTAAGCAGTAATGTATTAAGGCAGTGATATGTTACGACACCTAATAGGAAATGCTCATGCGCACGATTGGGCCCGGCTGTAGAGTACGAGAGGTTTTTACTAAACGACACTAAACTGTACTCCCGTCTCCTAACTGGTAATTTTCTCCGCTACACAAATATTACAACAGACAGTTGATATTTTGAATTGAAGTGTGTAGGCTACCACTGTAAGTAGGCATACGGAAGTTTTAATTTCTTTCCGAGTAGACAATGTTTCATAATTCGCGGACAGTGCAACATTCTTTTTAAACTATCTGTTTAGGTCCACAACAATTCAGAAACTTCAGATACAGGTATCGTCACTGCAAACACCTCCAAAGACATTTGACCAAGTTCGTCATTGCTATCTTGGCCTAATTCCAATACGTATAACGTATACAGCAGGTAGGGGCGTTATTGTCACCATAAAAAGGTGAATGATGGGTTGTTCAGGAAGTTATATTGCTCGTTCACGAGCGCAGTTTTACGACCGGTCTGATTCATAACCAAAAACCTGTTTGTTTGGCGGACGCCAAGTTTATAAATCGCAATTTTGTTGTACATGTGCAGATGTTTTATAAATGGCGCACACAGATATTTAGTGGTAAATGTACGCCACGGTTATGAATGAGGCTGCAGGCCCCCAAATGTGGTTACGCCTCGATCACACCGACAGTACAGTTGCGTTTTGGCATACCAGAAGTACGTTCGCCTTGCAGCATTGCAGAGCAGTGCGTTCTGTGTGGTGCATACGTTTGCTTTATCGAACGTATGTGTCAAACTGTATAGATGGCTTGGCAGAAATGGTAGCAGAAGTCGAATGTTTAGTTCTTTAGTTGCACACATATTCCGCGTCACAATTTGTGGCGGACTTTCGCGGTGTGATCAAGGCATTAGTCAGGTCCTGATCATACCCATCTTCAGTAGTCAATTGGCCACACACTACTACATACTCTTCGGATTGGGCAGGTTACTTTCTAAATGTAATCTAGTCACCTGTCTAAATATCAGTAATGTAACTTTTGCATACCCAAACTCTTAACAATCTGATTACTTTGAGAGGACTTTCCCCTTAAAAGGCATTAGAAGACAAATTATACATTAAACA
Organism: Salvelinus namaycush; assembly: GCF_016432855.1. Lineage (NCBI taxonomy): Eukaryota > Metazoa > Chordata > Actinopteri > Salmoniformes > Salmonidae > Salvelinus > Salvelinus namaycush. Next base: position 43,567,832 of record NC_052318.1, on the reverse strand, counting down.
CATATGTTGTGTCATCAGTGGTCAGACTCGCTCAGGTGGAATAAACTTAAACTTGCACCTTTTTTCAATGCTGAATTGAATATCATTGAGAACAGAAAGTAATCAAGAAGTAATCTAGTTTTTCAAAAGTATCTAATCGGACTACAATATTTTAGCTGGTAACGTATCTGGTTTGTTTGTAATCAGATTACATGTCATTTACTCCCCAACCCTGCATACTCTGTTCATGAGTTCTATATCCGATCCATGTATACATGCTGGACTGAGAAAATCCACAGGCAGAGATCACAGAGGGGTTAATGATGGTGAAAGACAATGGCCCTGTATGATTTTCTCATGTTCAGACCTATCCAGTGGCGTTGTTACCTGAGAATTGGCAATTCAGGTTCTACGCACAAGCGAGACAATACGCAAACAGTACAATATGCTAAGAACTCCAATACAAATTGAACAATGTCAAATGCTTCATTCATAGAACCACAAAAGACTGAGGAAAGCCTGCTCAAGGAAATAAAGAAATACTGTATTACTAGTGTTTACTTGACCAATATACGAACTCTACGGCAAAACAAACAGTGGGGCAAATACAGTTGAGACAAAGGAGTTGTGACAACTCACAAGTATAAATGTGTGGTTGGATTTTAGAACCACACCGAGTATGCAGCAGCAGGGTATGCTAACTACTGAAAGTCTTATTACAAAAGTTACCACCTGCCATAACACAATTAAATACTTGTACACCCCAGTTCTCTTTCTGAAGTTTTGCATTGGTTACTTTATTTTTCTTGATTTTTAGTTGTAACCGAAATTGTCAATCAGATTAGCTAGTAATCCAAGATGTTAAAACTATCAAAAATCAAACATTTCCATGCAAAAGAAAGAAACCAAATATTTTATTCTCCAACTCGTTTTAATAGCAGGTAGTCACTGCTGAACAACATAAACATTTTCCAGTGGGATAAAACAGCATTTGGTGAAATAATATCCAATAAATAAATGTAACAAAGCACCACAATAATGACCAAAGGCATGAATGTGCACTGTGTATATGGTAAGCTACATTCAATAAAACTTTCATTTTCCAGCACATGCACCAGACAGAATTTGACAAATTTAAAACGAAGTATGTAAAAATAAACCATTACAAGCAAGAAACCGCCAACAAAGGAGGACCCTTTTCCCTTTTAAAAACACGTTCAGACACTTCAGCCTCAATGGGCAGGGTCACACTGCCTTTTCAACATCTTGAAAAGCACCTGTAATCAAAATCACACTCAAGCCGCAGTTACAACAGAAGAGGAAAAACAATCACACAAACAGACATTCAGTTGAAACTATGGTGAGCACATATTCTATCACACAATCTGAACCCAAAAGCTGTTGTATGTTGGTGCTGCTTTTATAACTCAAATTTGAAAAGTAACCCAGAGGGACAGGTGCAAAAGGTGTGTAAATACTTGCCTGGTCCCAGATTTCTATGAGCTTTAGGCAACTCCTCAGGAGTATTGTTGCCCTTTCAGACATGTAACATGTATGGCATGACAACAATAGTCAGAGAAGTCTAAAGCTCAGACAGGTCTGGGACCAGGCTATAGTCAGAGAAGTCTAAAGCCCAGACAGGTCTGGGACCAGTTATAGAAATGCTGAGTCATCCTCTACAGTAGGTTTCAGTGTATCCAGTGGTAGCAGCCCCACAGCTCTCCCTGGAGGGCACACGCAAAAACAGCCCAACTCAAAATATCCAATTAACAGAAATACAATCTCTTGCAAGTTTAGACATAAAATTATAAAACCAACATCTAAAAAGAGTTTGAGAGTTGGACTTGGAAGGATAAAAAAAAAATAAACAGTGTGAGTAGAGAATTTTTTTTTGGGGGGGGTCATATCTCCCCTCAGTGCGATAGCGGATCATGGGTGGGGGGACAGTTTTCACATTCCGGCAGGCAGGGCTTGAAGGGGAGAGAGAGAGCTCTTTACTTCTTCCAGACGGTGTAGAAAACCCACCTGAGTCAGTTTGTTAAGGAGAATTGCATGCAGACAACAACAAGCAACCACACGTCTCTGTATGAATGTTCGACTATGTCTGGCTGTAAATGGCAGGAGTGTCTGATAACGGCAATACTTCTTTTTAGAAGGATACAGTTCCATATAAGAGGGCACACACACCACCTCCTTGGAAAAGTCCACAGGACATGAGAGCCTTCCAAGCTGTTCCTCATAGAGAGCCAGTGCCTCAGTCAGATTTGCACAGTTTCCCTGAGGACACACAACTCTGGGTTAAAACATGGACCACATGTGACAAAATACATGTATCATTAAAAACATCACATTAGGATAAACTACTCTCATGAACAAAAAAGACCCAAGAGGCAGACGGCACGGGGGCTCCTGAGTGGTGGAGAGGTCTAAGGCACTGCATCACAATGCTAGAGGCGTAATTACAGACCCTGGTTCGATTCAGACCCTGGTTCGATTCCAGGCTGTATCACAACCGGCCGTGATTGGGAGTCCCATAGGGCGGCGCACAATTGGCCCAGTGTCGTCCGGTTTGAGGTTTGGTCAGGGTAGGCAGTCATTGTAAATAAGAATTAGTTCTTAACTGACTTGACTAGATAGTAGAGTGACTGTATGAAGCATTCAGCTAATATGAGAAAGGCGGTTTTACCTGTGTGAAGTACTTCCCAGTAGGACGCAGTACTTTGATTGAAAGATCCAAGATAAGCTGTAGGAACTCCCATGTAGAGTCTGAGACAGAGTAAACCATCTGTCAATCAATTATGTGAGTGTGCCATATAAGCCTATTTCCTCCTATCCAAGAAACAGTTTAACATTACACTGTCCACATCCTAAATCAGATCAATTCTTTGCAGAGGTACAATGCAGTTCCTCTTTACATGAGCCATACCGGTATTCATCAATATACAGTTAGAAATTCATGTCCAAGAGAACCTCATGAGAGCATCTGTCACTCACCCTCCTCTGGCGCTGTGGAGATAGGAACTGCTGTGAGGTCATTGATGACGTAATCAAACGTCTTCCCTTCCTCAACATACTTTTTCAGAACCGGAACACAGTCTTCTACCAACACCTGGAAATACAGTCATGGTAACCCCTTGTAGTAACATAAAAGACCATACAGACTAGAGGTCGACCGATTATGATTTTTCAACGCCGATACCGATTATTGGAGGACCAAAAAAGCCGATACCGATTAATCTGCCAATTTTTTAAATGTATTTGTAATAATGACAAATTACAACAATACTGAATGAACACTTTTAACTTAATATAATACATCAATAAAATCAATTTAGCCTCAAATAAATAATGAAACATGTTCAATTTGGTTTAAATAATGCAAAAACAAAGTGTTGGAGAAGAAAGTAAAAGTGCAATATGTGCCATGTAAGAAAGCTAACGTTTAAGTTCCTTGCTCAGAACATGAGAACATATGCAAGCTGGTGGTTCCTTTTAACATGAGTCTTCAATATTCCCAGGTAAAAAGTTTTAGGTTGTGGTTATTATAGGAATTATAGGACTATTTCTCTCTATACCATTTGTATTTCATTAACCTTTGACTATTGGATGTCCTTATAGGCACTTTAGTATTGCCAGTGTAACAGTATAGCTTCCCGTCCCTCTCCTCGCTCCTACCTGGGCTCGAACCAGGAACACATCGACAACAGCCACCCTCGAAGCAGCGGTACCCATGCAGAGCAAGGGGAACAACCACTCCAAGTCTCAGAGCGAGTGACGTTTGAAACGCTATTAGCGCGCACCCCGCTAACTAGCTAGCCATTTCACATCTGTTACACGAGCCTAATCTCGGGAGTTGATAGGCTTGAAGTCATAAACAGCGAAATGCTTGAAGCACAATGAAGAGCTGCTGGCAAAACGCACAAAAGTGCTGTTTGAATGAATGCTTATGAGCCTGCTGCTGCCTACCACCGCTCAGTCAGACTGCTCTATCAAATCATAGACTTAGTTATAACATAATAACACACAGAAATACGAGCCTTAGGTCATTAATATGGTCGAATCCGGAAACTATCATCTCTAAAACCAGACGTTTATTCTTTCAGTGAAATACGGAACCGTTCCATATTTTATCTAACAGGTGGCATCAATAAGTCTAAATATTCCTGATACATTGCACAACCTTCAATGTTATGTCATAATTACGTAACTTTCTGGCAAATTAGGCGGCCCAAACTGTTGCATATACACTGACTCTGCGTGCAATGAACGCAAGAGAAGTGACACAATTTCACCTGGTTAATATTGCCTGCTAACCTGGATTTCTTTTAGCTAAATATGCAGGTTTAAAAATATATACTTCTGTGTATTGATTTTAAGAAAGGCATTGATGTTTATGGTTAGGTACACATTGGAGCAACGATACGCACCGCATCGATTATATGCAACGCAAGACACGCTAGATAAACTAGTAATATCATCAACCATGTGTAGTTAACTAGTGATTATGATTGATTGATTGTGTTTTATAAGATAAGTTTAATGCTAGCTAGCAACTTACCTTGGCTTACTGCATTTGCGTAACAGGCAGGCTCCTCGTGGAGTGCAATGTAATCAGGTGGTTAGAGCGTTGGACTAGTTAACTGTAAGGTTGCAAGATTGAATCCCCCGAGCTGACAAGGTAAAAATCTGTCGTTCTGCCCCTGAACGAGGCAGTTAACCCACCGTTCCTAGGCCCTCATTGAAAATAAGAATGTGTTCTTAACTGACTTGCCTAGTTAAATAAAGATTAAGGTGTAAAAATAATATATATATATATATAAATAATAAATCTGCCAAATCGCTGTCCAAAAATACCGATTTCCGATTGTTATGAAAACTTGAAAATTGGCCCTAATTAAATCGGCCATTCCGATTAATCGGTCGACCTCTAATACAGACCGGTTCAACCCTTTCAAGAGTAGTGGGCAAATGACAAATGTTCCATCTCTACTAAGGAAAAGTGCAATGGACAGCACTGTAATCCTCACCTGGTAACAGTCTCCCTTCAGGTTGTCCAGAACACTCCCACATGCCTTCCTCATGTGCGTCCTGCACCCATCAATCACCATTTGGTCGATGTAGACACATTGTCAAGGCATTACAAACCAGGCACAGATCACAGACCAGATAGTCCTACCGGGTTACGTCTAAAAACAACGCTCAAAGGTTAGTGTTAACATATTGCTTCAGGGATTTGCACCACAACTATTTAACTGGGTACAGAGAGAAGTGACAGATAGCGTCCTGAAAGGATATCTCCACCATGGTGATCATCTTTGGCTTGAGTTTGACGGCCTCAGCGAGGATTCCTCCATCACCGCCTCCTAAGATCAGCACCTCCTTCCCTGCATAGTTCTCTTGCCCTCTGCCCATGATGGCCTGGGTGTAGGGCAGGTCACTCTCTGACAGATCTGCCATATAATTACATTACAATATTATTAGATATGCCATTACTGAAACCCAGTCAAATGTTCATCTTACTAGATTCAGATTTCAAATCATGAAAAATTACAATAGTGACCTCAATTACAGTAAATAACAATTATAAAAGTAAATATAAATTAATGATATACGTGAGCAGTAAGTGATGGAATAATTAAAAGGGATAGTTCACACAAATATCACATTAGTTTCCTTACCTTGTATGCAGTCTATGGACAAGGTAAGACATGCTTTGGTTTGATTAGATTTTCCTGGCACGGTTTTCAAATGCTAATGTTTTAGTATTTGTGGCACAAATCCCATTTAAGTCATGCATTTCTCACACATCAAGTCCAATTAATCAGAAAGTATGTCAAATGTATTGTGACGCTCAACAAAAATCATGTATAGATGATGAGAACATGATGTGCGGAAAAACACTAATATCGGTACCATGACTTAAATGGGATGTACCACAATCGCTAAAACGAGAGCATTTGGAAACAGTGCCCGGGAAACGAAACCAAAGCATGGATTGGTGTCATACCTCGTCCATAGACTGCTTACAGAGTAAGGAAACCAATATATAATTTTAGTGAACTAACCCGTTAAATCACGGCCTGTAGGAATCAAAGTACAGAGTTGAGTGGTTGGAAATCCCACTCATCGCTTACGTAGCGGTGTTTGCGCACCGGCACTCCACATCCTTTCCAACCGCTCCGTTAAAAACCGCACCAAACTCAAATGGTTTTTAAAACTGCCGCTCCAAATTTGCTCCATTCATTAAAATCACAATTTAACCAACAAAAATAGATGGATGTGTCTACCTGGACCTATAATATGGTTTTGAAGTATTAAAACCAAACTTGATGATTTCAATGAAATCATATGGGCTAGATGTCGTATTAAACATATAAACACTAAATAGAACAGGATCCAGACAGGGATCCTAATAAGGAACAATATATTATTAGCCTATTATTTCAGGGCTTATGGCCTACAAATACATAAATTGTGAAGCATTTGCGAGTTCGACACACTAGGCTGGCAGGGACATTATAGCGTTCAGCATTTAAACATTGTATTAAATCATTAGTCTATAAATTGCGCATATAGGCTGTGACTTACTTAGAATTAAAAAAAAAAAAAAAAAATGAAAAATGCCTTATTAGGCTCAGTCTACAGTGTCTTTGAATTTTGAAACACGAGTTTGGTCAGAGTCTGTGACTTCAAGCTCATGCGATGGTGCCTGGAGAGCAGGCCAGCAGTGGAGAATACCCTCTCCACACTTGCAGAACCACCGGGGATGCTAAACACCCGCGGAGTTGTATTTTTATTTAGGTAGACCTAAAAGTTTTTTAGGCAAAATAACCCTAACAAAACAGAAAGCTCCTTGAAAGAGGTAATATGCCAGGCCTATTGGGCCAACATCAATGATAGCCTATCATATAGATAATAGAACTAAAATTAACAAAACTTAAAGAGATCTGATTTTAGAAAATGTGTTTCACACACTTAGCTAGCTACCTACCTCCTTCCTTCCTCATGTGCACGTAGTAAGTACACCCTCATGCTTTCGGGATATGTCTTTTCAGATTCCACAATGATTCTTTAGTTGTGGACACTACATCACCGCACTGCCTCTCTTGCTCTTGGTCCTCCTCATCTTTGTAAGTCACCTTGATTTTGCACCTGTGTGTTTAATCTGTTTCTTCATGAAAATATTTAGCAAACTCCATGACAGTAGCTAAAGCAAGGGGCTATAGCAGCACACAAGTAGCCTACAAATGCATGCTGGGCCAGGCATGCCCTCAGCGAAATTGGAGCGGGCAAGAAGGCTGATGCTCCAGCCTTTGGGAAACACGCTCCGTGCTCCAATCATATTGGACACGCTCACATACTCTGGTAGGAATGTTATATTTTACTTACTAACATCCCCATTGAGAATCAGGATATTGCCAAACTGCTGTGAGTGCAAGATCTTTATGTTCTGGTATGCAGAGTCCTCATCGTATACAACCCGATCAATGTCATACTCCACCAGTCTGCCATCGGCTGTGGGCCAGTATCGATCAACAGCTGCACCTCGTGTCAGAGCTGGGAGCCTGGGGAAGGGGGGGGAATAGTCGAAATCATGTTCATGGTAACAGGGTAATCACGTCACACTACAGCTTGTGTAGCTCTCCAGTCATCACACAACAAGGCCACTACAGTATGATCATCCACCACTCAGGGCTTACCTCTTGACCCTCCTAATGTTTCCATGTAGGAGACTTTTTAGCTTCTTTTCCAGTGCATTCAAAAGCTGAGAGAAAAACAGAAAAATCGTATTTATTATGTTGCATATCCCAATGTTACATGAAGCAAAATATCCTAAATGTCAAAACAGTCCAAAGGCCTATGGTCAAGTGTTGCTGTAACGAACTCATGGAAAGGTGTCTTACTAAGGGCATTCTGAAGGTCTGTTAAATAGTATATATTTTGTTTTTATATTTCCGTTATAGTGATTGGATATTAGCAGGTCCAGTGCAAAGACAATTGTTTTTCCTCTCGTCACCTACATTATCTACTTGTGCAATGTTATCTCCTTCACAACACTGCAGATCAACGGTAACCAGACCTTGGGAGTGCACACGCAGAATAACCAACCTGAAAAGAGAGACAGAAAAGAAGCGTAGAGTTAAAGTGACGGGGAGAATAGCATTGATTCTAGGCTATAACTTCTCACTCACTTCTCTCCTTAAACCTAGAGCTCATGATTAGCAGATATCCTATAGGCTACGGCTGTGGCATGATACAGGTTGTGACCTATTACTGACCTAACCTTTCTGAAAGCCCAGTGGAGAGCCAGGGGCAGCTGAAGGTTGAGCATTTTTGATCCAAAATGGTGTGTTGTGCTGCTGCGGGCAGCCATATTCATGCAGGCTTAGGCCCACACAATACCTCACCAGCTGTGTTTACCACTCACCAAACAAAACAGGAAGCAGCAAAGCCCTTTGATCCGATACACAAAGCCACTAAAGGGCCATGCGTTCAACTGAACGTAAGCCATTGTTGTACCAATGATACACTTAACTGGCCAATCAATGGTCTTCCTAAAGGGTGTCTGACCACTGTAACACACCTGGTGTTTTCATTGGACAGTCTGGGTATTGGTAAAAAGAACTGGGATTTTACAAATTCCTCACACACATTAAATATTTCTCAATTACAACATTTTGTGCAGCCTGTATAGCCTTCCCTTTCATCCAGACTAACCGTGACAGATAACTGCTGTTAGAGTATTTGCTGAGGGAATATTACACTGTTGAGCTAACTACATTGTTTGGAATTTCTGAATTTCAATTTTGTGATGATCTAAGAGGTTATCTACCAATACAGTCATTTCCACGTAAAAAGGACCCATGAGCACCAACAAGTGAAGTTTATAGGAGCAGATCACATTTGGTGTCAATTGAAAAGAGTCAATATTTTGGGGAAATTAAGGCATTGATACGTTTTTCAACCATTTTCCATCGTAAAAATAAGGAATAAGCAAAGGCTTTGATTTCTGGTCACACAGATGGAAAATGGTTCTTGAAAAACATTACTAGAAAAAGTCCTAAGGTATTAGAAATACATTAAAACACAATAATGTTGAAGTCCCCCTGCCAACTAATATCAACATTTATATTTAGTTTTACAGAAATTATTTGCTTTCTGTAAAAGCTTATGAAATTGTCATTCCGTTACCAACATCTTTATATTTTTGAATTTCTCTACCTCGTGAGGAAGTTCACAGAAGTTAAAAGTAAAGACAGTCACACTCTATATATAAACTCCCAGTAATGTAATGGGTAATGCACCAACGTTTCAGCATCACTGTGCCTTCTTTAAGGTCTGAAAAAGGCATGATGCCGAAACATTGGTAGATTACCAAATAAATTACTGGGAGTTTAAATATATATATAGAATGTGCAACTATTTTTATAGCTCACAGTTTATTCGCTGTTAGCACCTCTACACAAAATATTTTCTATTGGTGTGCATGCTTATTATAGAGGTTCACAGAAGTAACAAATAAAAGTTGACCTACCAATTAGTTAGTGTTTTTACTGATAACAATTTTGTTTACAAATAAGTGAATAAAATGCACCACTGTTACCAAATCAGGCACACCACGTAATTTCAATATGGAAATTTGGGTAATATTTGGTTGAGAAATTTATCAACGAGATTTCAGTCTTTATTCACCCATTCAAAAAGACAGCCAGAAGTTTGTTGAATGCCCTGTGTGTTATCACAACCATCTAAAAGCACAACCAAATTCAAATGGAAAAACAATGTCTTATTTTTTGTTTAGTTGTCTTCTAAATGCATTATCACTGTGCTTTCAACCATTTAAAAGCACAACAAAGTTCAAATGGGATTATTATATATTAAATGGGAATACAAAATGTCAGATATTTTGTATTTACAGTTGCAGTCGAAGTTTACATACACTTCGGTTGGAGTCATTAAAACTTGTTTTTCAACCACTCCACAAATGTATTGTTAACAAACTCCTTGGGAGCAATTTCCAAACACCTGAAGATACCACGTTCATCTGTACAAACAATAGTACGCAAGTATAAGCACCATGGGACCACGCAGCCGCCATACCGCTCAGGAAGGAGAAGCGCTCTGTCTCCTAGAGATGAACGTACTTTAGTGCGAAAAGTGCAAATCAATCCCAGAACAACAGCAAAGGACCTTGTGAAGATGCTGGATGAAACAGGTACAAAAGTATCTATAGCCACAGTAAAACGAGTACTGTATCGACATAACCTGAAAGGCCGCTCAGCAAGGAAGAAGCCACTGCTCCAAAACCGCCATAAAAAAGCCAGACTACGGTTTGCAACTGCACATGGGCACAAAGACCGTACTTTTTGGAGAAATGTCCTCTGGTCTGATGAAACAAAAAGAGAACTGTTTGGCCATAATGACCATCGTTATGTTTGGAGGAAAAAGGGGGAGGTTTGCAAGCCGAAGTACACCATCCCAACCGTGAAGCACGGGGGTGGCAGCATCATGTTGTGGGGGTTCTTGGCTACAGGAGGGCATGGTGCACTTCACAAAACAGATAGCATCATGAGGCAGGAAAATGATGTGGATATATTGAAGCAACATCTCAAGACATCAGTCAGGAAGTTGAAGCTTGGTCGCATACTTCCACAGTTATGGCAAAATGGCTAAAGGACAACAAAGTCAAGGTATTGGAGTGGCCATCACAAAGCCCTGACCTCAATCCTATGGAACATTTGTGGGCAGAACTGAAAAAGCGTGTGCGAGCAAGGAGGCCTTACAAACCTGACTCAGTTACACCAGCTCTGTCAGGAGGAATGGGAAGCTTATTGTGGGAAGCTTGTGGAAGGCTACCCAAAACATTTGACCCAAGTTCAACAATTTAAAAGGCAATGCTACCAAATACTAATTGAGTGTATGTAAACATCTGACCCACTGGGAATGTGATGAAAGAAATAAAAGCTGAAATAACTCTATTTACGAATGTGAAATGTCAGAATAATAGTAAAGTGGTGATCCTAAATGACCTAAGAATTTTTACTAGGATTAAATGTCAGGAATTGTGGAAAAACTGAGTTTAAATGTATTTGGCTAAGGTGTATGTAAACTTCCAACTTCAACTGTATACATCAACTTAATGAGTTATCACTGTGCTTCAGCTAATAGCACAACCAAGATTCCGCGCAGAATATGATTGCATAGGAAGACATGTATAGTTACAGTAAGCTAACCTCAAAATGTGGCCATGGATGCATTAGTCATTTTTAAAGGTTGAATAAATACTGTTACATTCAGGGGTGAAAGTGCATTTCATGTCTTACCGGTACGGGACCAACTATATACAGTGGGGCAAAAAAGTATTTAGTCAGCCACCAATTGTGCAAGTTCTCCCACTTAAAAAGATGAGAGAGGCCTGTAATTTTCATCATAGGTACACTTCAACTATGACAGACAAAATGAGAAAACAATCCAGAAAAATCACATTGTAGGATTTTTAATGAATTTATTTGCAAATTATGGTGGAAAATAAGTATTTGGTCACCTACAAACAAGCAAGATTTCTGGCTCTCACAGACCTCTTCTTTAAGAGGCTCCTCTGTCCTCCACTCGTTACCTGTATTAATGGCACCTGTTTGAACTTGTTATCAGTATAAAAGACACCTGTCCACAAACTCAAACAGTCACACTCCAAACTCCACTATGGCCAAGACCAAAGAGCTGTCAAAGGACACCAGAAACAAAATTGTAGACCTGCACCAGGCTGGGAAGACTGAATCTGAAATAGGTAAGCAGCTTGGTTTGAAGAAATCAACTGTGGGAGCAATTATTAGGAAATGGAAGACATACAAGACCACTGATAATCTCCCTTGATCTGGGGCTCCACGCAAGATCTCACCCCGTGGGGTCAAAATGATCACAAGAACGGTGAGCAAAAATCCCAGAACCACACGGGGGAACCTAGTGAATGACCTGCAGAGAGCTGGGACCAAAGTAACAAAGCCTACCAGCAGTAACACACTACGCCGCCAGTGACTCAAATCCTGCAGTGCCAGACGTGTCCCCCTGCTTAAGCCAGTACATGTCCAGGCCCGTCTGAAGTTGGCTAGAGAGCATTTGGATGATCCAGAAGAAGATTGGGAGAATGTCATATGGTCAGATGAAACCAACATAGAACTTTTTGGTAAAAACTCAACTCGTCATGTTTGGAGGACAAAGAATGCTGAGTTGCATCCAAAGAACACCATACCTACTGTGAAGCATGGGGGTGGAAACATCATGCTTTGGGGCTGTTTTTCTGCAAAGGGACCAGGACGACTGATCCGTGTAAAGGAAAGAATGAATGGGGCCATGTATCGTGAGATTTTGAGTGAAAACCTTCCATCAGCAAGGGCATTGAAGATGAAACGTGGCTGGGTCTTTCAGCATGACAATGATCCCAAACACACCGCCCGGGCAACGAAGGAGTGGCTTCGTAAGAATCATTTCAAGGGGCTGGAGTGGCCTAGCCAGTCTCCAGATCTCAACCCCATAGAAAATCTTTGGAGGGAGTTGAAAGTCCGTGTTGCCCAGCAACAGCCCCAAAACATCACTGCTCTAGAGGAGATCTGCATGGAGGAATGGGCCAAAATACCAGCAACAGTGTGTGAAAACCTTGTGAAGACTTACAGAACACGCTTGACCTCTGTCATTGCCAACAAAGGGTATATAACAAAGTATTGAGATAAACTTTTGTTATTGACCAAATACTTATTTTCCACCATAATTTGCAAATAAATTCATTAAAAATCCTACAATGTGATTTTCTCCCTCATTTTGTCTGTCATAGTTGAAGTGTACCTATGATGAAAATTACAGGCCTCTCATCTTTTTAAGTGGGAGAACTTGCACAATTGGTGGCTGACTAAATACTTTTTTGCCCCACTGTATAGTCATAGATTTACATAAGGAACACATTCATTTATGGCGTTTTTGGATTTTGGAACATTGCTGCGGGGACTTACTTCCATTCAGTTACAAGAGCATTAGTGAGGTTGGGCACGGATGTTGGTCAATTAGGCCTGGCTCGCAATTGGTGTTCCGATTGTCATACAATCACTTCAAAAGCCCCTCCTGTTGGCTAGCCATGCACGTTTGTCCACTCACAAAATATTTCCAGCATCTCAAAAGTGCACCCGCAATTTGATGAATGGAAAGAGAAATATGTTACAAAAAATCTAATAGTGTAATGACATTCGGCAATTGTCATTAGGCTCACTATGCTTGTAGTATGAATTGGTGCATTCACTGCTGTAAGCTTACACATGCACGTCTCAATCTCGGCCACTTATCTCCGCCTTACTGTATAACAAAAGTATTATTGAATTCTGTTTGGTTGACAAACACAACCAAAAATCAACATTTAAAGCATATGTAATGCTTGGATAGTTTCATCTGAGCTACTGGATTAATCCTCATTTGTATTAAAGTTAAAGAATAGGACTAAATCAAACTTTATTTAAAGCTACAATATGTAACTTTTGGGTGGACTCGACCAAATTCACATAGAAAATATAGTTATAGATCTGTCACTCATTGAAAGCAAGCCTAAGAAGCAGCAGATCTATTTCTATGCTTCCCATTCTTCAGTTTTGTACACCAGCTTCAAACAGCTGAAAATACAATATTTTTGGTTATGTAAAATATGTTTCACAGCAGTTTAGAGGGTGGTGCGGTCTGCCCAACACATCACCGGGGGCAAACTACCTTCCCTCCAGGACACCTACAGCACCCAATGTCAAAGGAAGACCAAAAAGATCATTAAGAACAACAACCACCTGAGCCACTGCCCGTTCACCCCGCTATCATCCAGAAGGCGAGGTCAGTACAGGTGCATCAAACAGCTTCCATCTCAAGGCCATCAGACTGTTAAATAGCCATGACTAGCACAGAGGCTGCTGCCTATATACATAGACTTGAAATCACTGGCCACTTCAATAAAACGGAGAAAACTAGTCACTTTTTTTTTCTTTCATATCTTGCATTACTCATCTCAAATGTATATACTGTATCTTAGTCTATGCCGCTCTGACATTGCTCGTCCATATATTTATATATTCTTAATAACATTCCTTTACTTAGATGTGTGTATTGGGGTGTTGTGAAATTGTTAGATATTACTGCACTGTCGGAGCTAGAAACACAACCATTTCGCTACACCCGCAATAACATCTGCTAAACACTTGTATGTGACAAATAACATTTGACTTGATTTACAATGATTCCCTACACAATGACTGCTTGTTGTCACACAAACTGAAATTAGGTGAACTATTCACATTTTTTAAGCCTTGAGACATGGAGGAACATAACAGGTTAACACTTTCCACAACTACTCTGTACTTTATTCTTCAATTGGATCCCAATTAGGAAAAAATACACCATTTGATGATATCTTTGTAAGTCATGTTCTCCATTCTGAGTTTGAATGGGCAAAACAGAATTAAGTGCGTTTGAACGGGGTATGTTAGTAAGAGCCTGGCGCACCGGTTTGTGTAAAAGAACTGCAACGCTGCTGGGTTCTTCATGCGCAACAGTCTCCCGTGTGTATCAACAATGGTCCACCACCCAAAGGACATCCAGCCAACTTCACACAATTGTGGGAAGCATTGGAGTCTACATGAGCCAGCATCCCTGTGGAACACTTTCAACACCTTGTAGAGTCCATGCCCTGAGAAATTGAGGTTATTCTGAGGGCCAAAGGGGGCCCACTCTGGTCTTGGCATGTGTACTCCAGTCAACAGCTCGCAGATACAGTGCGGGTAGGCTACCTACACGAGATTACAAAATGGACAATTGAGCGAAATTTTATTTTGTCACACGGCAGTCAAGCATCGATCATCACGTCACCAGAATAAGACCCTCAATATTTATTGGAAAGAAGCGTCAAGCTCATCATCATGCACGTTCACCACCCTGCCAAGTTCATTATAACTTATTTCATCTGTAGCCTAATAAACTGCATGCTTTCCCGAGTCGTAGTGGTTGGACCACACAACATATTTTTTGCGTGACTCCAAATTTACTTCAATATGATGGTTGTTATTTCAATATTTGTGCATAAAAAAAAGCACCTCCACCTCTTACATAATTAATTTCAGGCACCAAAATAACCTACCTTGTCTGCCGTATTTTGTTTTGTTGACATTTGGAAAGTTTACCGACAAATTTGCTGTTTCCATCATGCCTGTCGTGACATTCTTTTATCCAACATGTACTTTACTTGTGTAAAAAAGTTTGGATGGAAATGTGATTATAGAAATATAATTATTTATATTAGGAAGCAATGGAAAGCAACATCGTTCTAGTTTGGAACAATCTGTTGACTGCATTTGACCTAACAGAACAGCATGCAAACTTATGGTGAATCTAAGCAGCCGCAAGAGAAGACAGGGTACAGAGTTGGTCCGGACTGGACCAACCGAATTTGGTATTGTTTGGTGGCGAACCTCATTAGAATAATAGCCCGTGTGTAGAATAATATCCAAACATGCAAAGGCGCATAATAAAATGTTCTACCTTTTGTAACCTATTCATGAAGAGAATGACATTTATAATTAGGCCTTTTTGTATAGTACAGATCAAGGACCCATGATGTCATTCTGTTGCTGGGTGTTGACCTTCTTCTATTCACTTACTGTAGTTCAATAACCAAAATAGATTTTTTCAAACTCAAGGTGTCACGTCATTCATTCTGCAGACATCTATGAATCTTAATTCGGAGTTGATATTTAACCAAGTTTTGGAAAAATGTAGTCACAAACTGAGGGAGATTTTACTGTCATTCTGTTACCAAACTTTGCATCTGCACCTCAAGAGTCTGTGTCTGGGAGTCTGTGTCACATGGAAATGCCCATACATGAACTAGTGGCACCCTGTCCTACAGAGTGCCTAAAAAAAGTTTGAATACATCCCCATTGACGGTCTCCTGTGCTTTTTTATGTCTTATTATTAATATTATTATAGCACTTTGACTTTTTGAAAATATATATATATATATTTATTCAACAAAATATATTGATTGTGACATAAATAATGACAGTGTTGATTGAACTGGTGCCTACCTGCCATTCTTGCCAATGAAGGTAGCAAGGTATCCATGTCCCTCAGTGTCATGGACAGTCTCTGTCATTTCCTGCTCTTGAAATATAGACTGCAGCCCACGCACAGTCGAAGGACAGTCAGCTAAACAGAAAAGGAGAGGGGTATATATGGTGAGAACACAGTTATGACCACAACAACCCCCTCATCAAATTCCTCTTCCAGACAGAATCACCAATAATGGCCCATTCTCCCAGAGGGCAGTCCCAGACTCATTTCTGCCTAGCCTGATTGATGACTGAAATGGACGGGAGAAGTAGGCTATAGCTCAGACATCTCGGTGTTTCACAGCTCCTAGTGTGAGTAGGCCTGCTAGGTAGGGGATTAGCCCTGGGAGCCTCTTCCAACCCCAACTCAACAGAATGTGTCAGGTGTGTTCGAGAGGGCCAATGACTGCAGTCCCTGTGCAGGTTTAAGTAGGTATCATCTTCCTAGGTAAATAAGAATGGGTTTCTTACTGCACACACCGGAACTGTACCTTGTAACAACCACCTATAATAGTTGGCGAAAATTACGAATAATACTCTTGATAACTAGCTAACTGCTGTATGTTCTTATCTTGACTGAGTGTGCACCATACAGGCAGACCATACAGTTAGTTGAAAGTGCTATGCAGCACAATGCAAAGAAAATGATGGCAGTAGCCTAATTTAACTATTTTACAGTGAATGGCTATGGATATCATACCGATTATTGGCCACTGGGACCTTGTGCTTTATTGATGGCTAGCCTCATCAATAAGCATGGTCACCATTGTTTAGCTAGTCGCAGTTTGACTGTTTGTCCAGTCACGCAGACAGGCGCAGCAGCAGACACATGGCTTTGCTAATCTAGTTAGCTTGCTAGCAAATGCACGAAAGGTCATATTACCCGTTTGCCTGTCAATCTGCTGGCAACCAGTGACTTGGAATTATGCTACCTAGCTAGCTATCAAGATAGCGGATGCCATTTAGCTAGACATATTCTTACTCAGTTTTAACGAGTTATGTCATCGGAGAACCCCACCCCCACCCCACTAATCGTGCATAGCTAGCTAGCTAGCTATATTATGCAAGTATATTGGACAGACTGCGCGTATTGCCAACGATTAGCTAGCTAACGTACAGTAGTTAGCTAGCTAGATGCGGAAAGACAACGGCCCATGTCCTGTAGTGCAACCTGGTCTCAGAGCATTTCGTGCTGAAACCGTTCGTAGTGTAGCGAATGCCCGTGTGTGCAATTTACCTGGCGCTGAGAGGTTGAAGTCGAGGGTGTAATGTCGCAGTGCCATGACTGGGTACAGCCGTCAGCCATGCCTGGAGTAGGCAGCCGGTGTGAAAACGGAGTTTGCCTGCGGAGACTGAAGGAGGAACCGTGGGGCCGTGATCGTACTGCCAGTACCACTGCTGTTGCTTGAGTGAGAGGGTTTTCTAGAACGCCGACTGGTCTGTTTGTGGGCTCGCAGGGGGATGGTCCGATGACTCTGTGGCTAGTCTACCTCGTGCTTTGTTCAGACTAGGTCTACAGTAGGCTTCCTGTGAGTTGGGCAGAGAGAGAGACCTGTTCCCAAATTAACTTTTTATTTTTTCTTGAGATTAAAGGCCCAGTGCAGTCAAGAAGGTTTTATATATATATTTTCACACTGAGGTTGGAATACTATGAAATTGTAAAAAATTATGATAATTTCCTTCTAGTGTTTGAAAAGAACACCTGAAATGTCAGCCTGTTTTGGTGGGATGGAGTTTTGGCCTGCCTGGTGTAATAAATACCATTTAAAATAACACAAGCATATTGCTATTACATTGTTATAACTAACTTCTTTCTAAGCAGGGTTTCTCACACACTTATAAACAGATACAGAGACAGACACACACACACCCAAGGACAGAGGGCTGACGTAAACCTTTCATAAACACTGATAAGGAAAGGCTTTGATCAAAAGAGTGCTTGGGTCCGCATTTCACGAAATAATGAGACACACACACATAACCAAGGACAGAGGGCTGACTACGCACACACAAAATCTCCTGCTTAGCTGAACATTTGATAACAAAGAACTTTTGCTATAAGACTCAGAAGGATGACGCCCAGCTCATCAGGACCAATCTGAGAAGACAACAACCTGTCCAGAACCAACCAAAGGACCAGAACTTCCAGACTCAACCTACTTTCTGTGTTGTATAAAATGTCTATGCATTTCTGTTATCTGGGCTTTTTCTGGAGGTTCTCTATGAGCCGAAGGAACGAGACCGTATACGCTTGTACCAGATATCTTCACTCTGAATAAAACTGTCACTTGTCATACAATTTACCACCTTGTCCGAATCGATCCTTGACCGGCTCACCCTTCTCAATATCCAATTATCAACACTGGTGACATCATCAGGCAGTAAACTAGTTAATAGACCAATAAGAAAGAGATCTGCCAATAACAGCTAGTTTTATTTTTCCCTTCCCCACGCAGACCACTGCCAGACAGTCCTAGAACAATTATTGCTTTAAGAAATTGCTCTTTGCTAAGAAGCTATTTTTGTTTATTGGGGAGAATTTTAATGGAAAACAATCACTGTAAGGTACTCAACTGTTACCAGAAATTATTTGATATTGAGATAAAAATGTCTGCATTGGAGCTTTAATATTTTATGTGTTCCACACTCCAGTCCTTTGCAGGGATGGGCAACTTCAGCCCGCAGCATCCAGCCAATTTAATAGGCACATCCCGCAGTGTATTTTAATTTAGTTTAACGAAACTAGAGATTTAGCTGAGTAGCCTAAGCAGCTGATTTCTTATGCATTTCATCTCAGTGCTTGGGAAGTGAACTGTTTTGACTAATCAAAAATGTCCTTTTGATACAAAGATCCTGGTTAAATGGGGGAGATTTTGGAGATTTCAGATGCCAACTTAACCCAGAAGCCAGCCGCACCAATGTGTCGGGGGAAACACCGTACACCTGGCAACCGTGTCAATGTGCACTGCGCCCGGCCAGCCACAGGAGTCGCTAGTGCGCAATGGGACAAGGACATCCCTTCCGGCCTAACCCTCCCCTAACCCGGACGACGCTGGGGCAATTGTGCGCCGCCCCATGGGTCGACAAGAACTGAAAAAGCGTGTGCGAGCAAGGAGGCCTACAAACCTGACTCAGTTACACCAGCTCTGTTAGGAGGAATGGGCCAAAATTCACCCAACTTATTGTGGGAAGCTTGTGGAAGGCTACCCAAAACATTTGTGTCACGCCCTGACCTTAGTTCCTTTTTTATGTCTCTATTTTGGTTTAGTCAGGGCGTGAGTTGGAGTGGGCATTCTATGTTTTGTGTTCTATGTTTTCTATTTCTGTGTGTTTGGCCGGGTGTGGTTCTTAATCAGAGGCAGCTGTCTATCGTTGTCTCTGATTGAGAACCATACTTAGGTATCCTTTTCCCACCTGTGTTTTGGTGGGTAGTTGTTTTCTGTCTTTGTGTCTGTACCAGACAGGACTGTTTCGTTTAGTTCTCTTTGTTATTTTGTTTAGTGTTCTGTTTTTAATAAATTAACAAGAACACTTACCACGCTGCGCTTTGGTCCGACTACTCTTCATCTGTTGACGAAAATCGTTACAATTTGACCAAAACAATTTAAAGGCAACGCTACCAAATACTAATTGAGTGTATGTAAACTTCTGACCCATTAGGAATGTGATGAAAGAAATAAAAGCTGAAATAAATCACTCTCTACTATTATTCTGACATTTCACATTCTTATAATAAAGTGGTGATCCTAACTGACTTAAGACAGAGAATTTTTACTAGGATTAAATGTCAGGAATTGTGAAATACTGAGTTTAAATGTATTTGGCTAAGGTGTATGTAAACCTCCGACTTGAACTGTATGTATGTATGTATGTATAGTAGTAGTAGTGGTATGCATGTATGTAGTAGTAGCAGTAATAGTAGTAGTAGTATCTACTATTGCATGAACCTCACCTTTAGACAGTTGTAGCTGATGATGCAGAGGAAGGCGATGTCTATGTAAACTTCCAACTTCAATTGTATATGTCCTAAACTACTTAGATTTTACAAAGCTAATGGGCAGATCCCTAGTCAAGTTTTGAGAGGCTTGAGATGCACCGTGCATGTCACATTCTTGACCATGCACCAGACACACACACACCACACAGGCTAAGGTGTGGGACTGACCGATAACCACCCAAGGGCTAACGTGTGGGATTGACAGGTAGGTACAGGACCTGGAATCATTCGGGCATGTTCCCTGTTCCCTTAAAAAACAATCTGTTTTTGCTATATTGCCTCACACACACCCAAGACAAAGGTGTAGGCCTGACAGGACCTAACCTCACTGACCTGTGGGACTAGGCCTACCCCCTTCAGAAAGAATGGGGTGTTGGCTATGACATGACACCTTGACTTATATTTTGGTTATTGAACTACAGTAAGTGAGTGGATTTACACCCGGTAACAGAATTAAGGTAACGGAATTACATTATGGGTCCATGATCTGTATTATACAGAAATGCATAGTTATAGATATATTATTTTCACAGTGATGTATAGGTCCACAAAGGTAGAAATATGCATATTTGGGTATTATTCTACACATTGGCTATTATTTTAATGAGCTGAAAAGTTACGAGCTAACCAGTATGCCAGTGGAAGGGAGGGCAGTAGCAAGTGATCCAACTGACTTCCTATTGTAGCCCAATACATGCGACAAAGAGATCAATGAAACGCAGACAGGTGAAAATAACAAGGATGCCGTCAAAATCTGATTTTACAGTGTGTATTTGTCAAATCCTTCATAATGTTTGTATTCTAACAGGCCCACAATGTGGTTACTAAAATCCGATTTGGATATATTCATTTTTTTTTTTGCTGCATAATATTTAGAAATGTTCCTGCTAAATGTTACCCCTGTTCGTATAAACTGGTAGCATAGCTAGAAATCGATGGTGGTACTTGAAGCCATTTTTAAGCGTAATGGAGTTGATTGATGACGATGACATGAACATGTGTTGGGGTTGACATCCATACAAGCATTATACTCAGATGTTTACCCCACAATAGTGTGAAATAGCCTAAATGTAGACTAATTTTGATGGCCAGCAATGAGGAGATGCTGAATCTTTCCCCCACAGGGTGACACGTGAGTGGCATTGCCATGGCATTTCAATGGTTTTGGTCTCTACCACATCTATTCAAATGCAATAATTCTGTTTTTGGTCATATAATTAGGAGTTTTAATCACTTAAAGGTCCAATGCAGCCATTTTTATCTCAATATCAAATAATTTCTGGGTTAGAATTAAGTATTAAGATTGTTTAAAAAAATAAATAAATGCTTCTTACCAAAGGGCAATTTCTCAAGCAAGAATTTTGCTCGGACTGTCGGAGTGGGAAAATTGAAAATATGTTTTCAAAGTCTTATTACAAAGTTTGATCAGATACCCACCATGTATAATACGATTTTATATAAAATGAGTGTGGTCAGGTTAGAGATTACACAACGTCTGTCGGAGTGACTGTGCCCATTCCTTTGTTTCCAAAAGTAGCCTCAGACTTAGCTACACTTTGAAACAAAGATGATACTGTATGTGAATGCTTCCATACAGCTGTTACACAGTAGGTACTGTAAAGCATAGCACAAATCATTTTCGACCAACCTTCACTTAGCAATACTTCCTCAATTCCCGACTTGGAAAACAACACGTCTTGTAAACGTCCATGTCTAGTTGCAGGGGGTTCGTTTGAATATGCGCTGAACAAAAATATAAAGGCAATATGCAACAACTTCAAAAATGTTCTGAGTTACAGTTCATATAAGGAATAAATTCATAGGCCCTAATCTATGGATTTCACATGACTGGGAATACAGATATGCATTTGTTGGTCACAGATACCTTAAAAAAAGGTAGGGGCATGGATCTGAAAACCAGTCAGTATCTGGTGTGACCACCATTTCCCTCATGCAGCGCGACACATCTCCTTCGCATAGAGTTGATCAGGCTGTTGATTGTGGACTGTGGACTGTTGTCCCACTCCTCTTCAATGGCTGTGCAAAGTTGCTGGATATTGGCAGGAACTAGAACATGCTGTTGTACATGTCGATCCAGAGCATCCCAAACATGCTCAATGGTTGACATGTCTGGTGAGTATGCAGGCCATGGAAGAACTGTGACATTCAGCTTCCAGGAATTGTGTACAGATCCTTGCGACATGGGGCCGTGCATTATCATGCTGAAACATGAGGTAATGGCGGCGGATGAACGGCATGACAATTGGCCTCAGGATCTCGTCACAGTATCTCTGTCCATTCAAATTGTCATCCATAAAAAGCAATTTTGTTCGTTGTCTGTAACTTATGCCTGTCCATACCATAACCCCACCGCCACATGGGCCACTCTGTTCACAACATTAACATCAGCAAAACTGATAAGAGAATTTCCAATCCCAATGATAATAACAATCAATCAATAGCTCTGACCAATTCCCGAGGTTTGTAAGACCATGGGTATAATAATAATTAGTCAAAGACTCAGCTTATACAAAAGGTTAGTACAGTTTCTTCAGAAAACGTTCTAAAGTCAGGAATACAAAACAATTCTATTTATACTGACTTCTCACGCCCACACATTCACACAACCATACGCACACACACACACACACACACATGCATACAAACAGACAAACAGACGCACACACATGTCCTGCTACCCAGCCGACAGAGATTAGTGACCTTGTCCTTGAGACACACTCCCTGTTCTTCTCCCAAATCTCTAGTCAGGTCGGCACCGAGCTCAGACAGTCTGTGTTTATAATACCATAAAGACATATTGTCTTTACCCTAATTCTGACTAGACTACACATTTATTGATTATGATGTTATACATTCTAATCACTTCCATACAATTATATGTTTCAGGGCGGAATATTCTAATCATTCAATTAACCGATAATTCTCACCTAACAAAAACGCTTGCTGTCACGTTCTGACCTTAGTTTCTTTTTATGTCTTTGTGTTAGGTTGGTCAGGGCGTGAGTTGGGGTGGGTAGTCTATGTTCTGTTTTCTATGTTGTTGTATTTCTATGTCTGGCCTGATATGGTTCTCAATCAGAGGCAGCTGTTGTTCGTTGTCTCTGATTGAGAATCATATTTAGGTAGCCTGTTTTCCCCATTTTGGTTGTGGGTGGTTGTTTTCCTGGGTTTGTGTTACCATTCAGGACTGTTTCGGTTTTCATTCACTTTGTTATTTTTGTATTTTGTAGTGTTCAGTTTATTATTAAAATATAACGATCACTTACCACGCTGCATATTGGTCCGATCCTTCCTACTCAGACGAGGAGGACGAGAATCGTTACACTTGCCCACATGACACCTCACATGCTGTCTGCCATCTATCCGGTACAGTTAAAACCAGGATTCATCCGTGAAGAGCACACTTCTCCAGCGTTGCCAGTGGCCATCGATGGTGAGCATTTGCCCACTGAAATCGGTTATGACGCCAAACTGCAGTCAGGTCAAGACCCTGGTGAGGACGACGAGCATGCAGATGAGCTTCACAGAGATGTTTGACAGTTTGTACAGAAATTCTTCGGTTGTGCAAACCCATAGTTTCATAAGCTGTACGGGTGGCTGGTCTCAGATGATCCCGCAGGTGAAGAAGCCGGATGTGGAGGTCCTGGGCTGGCGTGGTTACACGTGGTCTGCGGATGTGAGGCCTGTTGGATGTATTGTCAAATTCTCTAAAACAACGTTGGAGGCTGCTTATGGTTGAGAAATGACATTCAGTTCTCTGGCAACAGCTCTGGTGGGCATTCCTGCTGTCGGCATGATAATTGCATGCTCCGGGGCATTGTGTTGTGTGACAAAACTGCTAATTTTAGACTGGCCTTTAGACTACCCAGCACAAGGTACACCTGTGTAATGATCATGCTGTTCAATTAGCTTCTTGATATGCCACACCTGTCAGGTATATGGATTATCTTGGCGAAGGAGAAATGCTCACCAACAGGGATGTAAACAAAGTTTTGCACACAATGTGAGAGAAATAAGCTTTTTGTGCATATGGACATTTTCTGGGATCTTTTATTTCAGCTCATGAAACATGGTACCAACATTTTACATGTTGCGTTTAAATTTTTGTTCAGAAGTAGAAAATGCTTGGTCATTATTTTGCTCCATGAAGGAATTCAACAATGTGTAAGCTGCCATCTTGTCTATTTAAAATCTTCTCATTGATAAAGACAGGTGAGTGTTATCATGACCCAAGATGGCAGACCCAAGATGGCGTAGCAGTCGGACGTAGGTGTTTTGTCTTGTCCCGTGTATATATTGTTTTCTTCGTATATATTTTAACCTCACTTTCCATCTACGGACTGAATATACTCTCCTGCAACCCGCCTCACCCAATGTGGTACGGATCTGCTATTTCTACACTTTAGAACCGGAACCCCCATCAGAAGCTAACTAGCTACTCAACGTTAACTCGGACATCAGCCAGCCTCAGCCCGGTCAATTCCTACCAGTCTGCACAGCGCGATATCAACCAAAAACATATCAGACTGCTTTTTTCTCTACCACATCTCCGGATTCCTACCGCAAGCTCTGAACCTTTACACCGGATCATCGCAGTTAGCTAGCTGCTATCCGAGTGGCTACTCCAGGCTAAAGTCTCTGTCCCGAAGCAAGCACCAGTTAAGTTGGAGCTAGCCTCGAGCCTGGCCCATCTCCCGGCTAGCCGAAGAGGTCCATCAGCCAATTCTTGGGCAACAATACCTCTTTTGCCAATTGGCCTGGACCCTTTACTGCCGACACGGAGCCCCACCGATCCATCACGACTGGTCTGCCGACATAACCGTCCGAGGTGGTTTCAAAAGGCTCTTCCGTTGCAACGTCGCCTGAGGCCCATCTGCTAGCTCCGGCCCACTAGCTGTCTGAATCGTCGTGTCTCCAGCTCGCCTAGCGTAGTAGCAACTACTGAATTGGCTCCCGGACTCATCTATTGCTACTCACTGGACCCTATGATCACACGGCTACACATGCCTCTCCCTAATGTCAATATGCCTTGTTGTTTTGGTTAGTGATTATTGGTTAGTGATTATTGTATTATTTCACTGTAGAGCCTCCAGCCCTGCTCAATATGCCGTAGATAGCCCTTTGTTCCACCCCCCACACATGCGGTGACCTCACCTGGCATAAATGGTGCCTCTAGAGACAAAACCTCTCTCATCATCACTCAATACCTAGGTTTACCTCCACTGTACTCACATCCTACCATACCCTTGTCTGTACATTATGCCTTGAATCTATTCTTCCGCGCCCAGAAATCTGCTCCTTTTACTCTCTGTTCCGAACGCACTAGATTACCAGTTCTTATAGCCTTTAGCCATACCCTTATCCTACTCCTCCTCTGTTCCTCTGGTTATGTAGAGGTTAACCCAGGCCCTGCAGCCCCCAGCACCGCTCCCATTCCCCAGGCACTCTCATTTGTTGACTTCTGTAACTGTAAAAGCCCTGGTTTCATGCATGTTAACATTAGAAGCCTCCTCCCTAAGTTTGTTTTATTCACTGCTTTAGCACACTCTGCCAACCCTGATGTCCTAGCCGTGTCTGAACCCTGGCTTAGGAAGGCCACCAAAAATCCTGAAATTTCCATCCCTAACTATAACAAGATAGAACTGCCAAAGGGGGCGGAGTTGCAATCTACTGCAGAGATAGCCTGTAGAGTTCTGTCATACTATCCAGGTCTGTGCCCAAACAATTCGAGCTTCTACTTTTAAAAATCCACCCCCTTCAGCCGCCAGCTGTGCCCTGGACTCCATATGTGAATTGATTGCCTCCCATCTTTCTTCAGAGTTCTTACTGTTAGGTGACCTAAACTGGGACATGCTTAACACCCCGGCCATCCTACAATCTAAGCTAGATGCCCTCAATCTCACACAAATGATCAAGGAACCTACCAGGTACAACCCTAAATCCATAACGATGGGCACCCTCTTAGATATCATCCTAACCAACTTGCCCTCTAAATACATCTCTGCTGTTTTCAACCAGGATCTCAGCAATCACTGCCTCATTGCCTGCGTGCGTAATGGATCCGCAGTCAAACGACCACCCCTCATCATTGTCAAAAGCTCCCTACAACACTTCAGCGAGCAGGCCTTTCTAATCGACCTTGCCCGGGTATCCTATTGACCTCATCCCGTCAGTAGAGGATGCCTGGTTGCTCTTTAAAAGTGCTTTTCTCACCATCATAAATAAGCTTGCCCCATTCAAAAAATGTAGAACTAAAAACAGATATAGCCCTTGGTTCACCCCAGACTTGACTGCCCTTGACCAGCACAAAAACATCCTGTGGCATTCTGCATTAGCATCGAATAGCCCCCACGATATGCAACTTTTCAGGTAAGTCAGGAACCAATATACTCAGTCAGTTAGGAAAGCTAAGGCGAGCTATTTCAAACAGAAATGTGCATCCTGTAGCACAAACTCCAAAAGGTTTTGGGACACTGTAAAGTCCATGGAGAATAAGAGCACCTCCTCCCAGCTGCCCACTGCACTGAGGCTCGGAAGCACTATCACCACCGATAAATCTATGATAATCGATCATTTCAATAAGCATTTTTCTACGGCTGGCCAAGCTTTCCACCTGGCTACCCCTACCCCGGTCAACAGCTCAGTACCCCCTGCAGGAACTTGCCCCCCCCCCCCCCACACACACTTCTCCTTCACCCAAATACAGACAGCTGATGTTCTGAAAGAGCTGCAAAATCTGGATCCCTACAAATCAGCTGGGCTAGACAATCTGGACCTGCTCTTTCTAAAATTATCCGCCAAAACTGTTGAAACCCCTATTACTAGCCTGTTCAACCTCTCTTTCGGATCCTCTGAGATCTTCAAAGATTGGAAAGCTGCCGTGGTCATCCACCTCTTCAAAGGGGAAGACACTCTAGACCCAAACTGTTATAGACCTATATCCATCCTGCCCTGCCTTTCTAAAATCTTCAAAAGCCAAGTTAACAAACAGATCACCGACCATTTCGAAACCCACCGTACCTTCTCCACTATGCAATCTGGTTTCCGAGCTGGTCATGGGTGCACCTCAGCCACGCTCAAGGTCCTAAATCATATCATAACCGCCATCGATAAAAGACAGTACTGTGCAGCCGTCTTCATCGACCTGGCCAAGGCTTTCGACTCTGTCAATCACCGCATTCTTATCGGCAGACTCAATAGCCTTGGCTTCTCAAATGACTGCCTCGCCTGGTTCACCAACTACTTCTCAGATCAAATTCAGTGTGTCAAATCGGAGGGCCTGTTGTCCGGACCTCTGGAAGTCTCTATGGGGGTGCCACAGGGTTCAATTCTCGGGCCAACTCTTTTATATGTATATATCAATATGTATATATGCTGCTGGTGATTCTCTGATCCACCTCTACGCAGACGACACCATTCTGTATACATCTGGCCCTTCTTTGGACACTGTGTTAGCAAACCTCCAAACGAGCTTCAATGCCATACAACACTCCTTCCGTGGCCTACAACTGCTTTTAAATGCTAGTAAAACTAAATCCATGCTCTTCAACCGATTATTGCCCGCACCCGCCCGCCCGACTATCATCACTACTCTCGACGCTTCTGACTTAGAATATATTGACAACTACAAATACCTAGGTGTCTGGCAAGACTGTAAACTCTCCTTCCAGACTCACATTAAGCATCTCCAATCCAAAATTAAATCTAGAATCGGCTTCCTATTTCGCAACAAAGCCTCCTTTACTCATGCTGCCAAACATACCCTCGTAAAACTGACTATCCTACCGATCCTTGACTTAGGCGATGTCATTTACAAAATAGCCTCCAACACTCTACTCAGCAAACTGGATGTAGTCTCACAGTGCCATCCGTTTTGTCACCAAAGCCCAATATACTACCCACCACTGTGACCTGTATGCTCTCGTTGGCTGGCCCTCACTACATATTCATCGCCAAACCCACTGGCTCCAGGTCATCTATAAGTCTTTGCTAGGTAAATCCCCGCCTTATCTCAGCTCACTGGTCACCATAGCAACACCCACCCGTAGCACACGCTCCAGCAGGTATATTTCACTGGTTATCCCCAAAGCCAACACTTCCTTTGGCCGCCTTTCCTTCCAGTTCTCTGCTGCCAAAAGCTGGAGTCTTATATCTCCCTCTCAAACTTTAAGCATCAGCTGTCAGAGCAGCTTACCGATCACTGTACCTGTACACAGCCAATCTGTAAATAGCACACCCAACTACCTCATCCCCATATTGTTATTTATCCTCTTGCTCTTTTTCACCCCAGTAACTCTACTTGCACATCATCATCTGCACATCTATCACTCCAGTGTTAATGCTAAATTGTCATTATTTCGCCTCCATGGCCTATTCATTGCCTAACCTCCCTACTCTTCTACATTTGCACACACTGTACATAGATTTTTTTATTGTGTTATTGACTGAATGTTTTTTTGTGTAAATCTGTGTTGTTGTTTTGCTTTATCTTGACCAGGTCGCAGTTGTAAATGAGAACTTATTCTCAACTGGCCTACCTGGTTAAATAAAGCTGAAAAAAAAAAAAAATTACATGCGGCACTTTGGGGTGGACTCCCACCTGCCTGAATCAATGAGAGACGATTTGAAATAGTTTCTCAGTGTGGAAGTACTCCCAGTACTTTGATTTGGTAGAAGGACAAAATGTCAAGAATAGAACTGTAAAAAGTGTAAACTGTGCCCAGGAGAGAAACACCTCTCCACTGCAAGAAACACAACTTCCAACCTCTTGAAGCACCTGCAAAAGCATCACGCCATGACAAAACTCGTAGCGAAAGACCCCCGAGGCCTGACTAATGCTGCTGAAGATGACTGTAGGCCTACCTCCTCCAAACAACCAAGGCTTGATTTTAATCATTCAGGAGGACAGGCTGTAACCCAGGGAGAGCTGAACATGCTTGTAGCTGGGTATGTAGTAGAGGAAATACTGCCATTATCCAGTGGTGTGCAGGCCTAAGTAACATAACATTGACATTGTTTAAATTGAGTGAGAATGCAAAAAGTAATATAGAGTGTAACTAATTACTTTTCCCAGGGAGTAATAAGTAAAGTAATTTGTTACTGTTGAAAAAAGAAAGTCGTAGTAGGTAATATATAACTTTTTTGAGTAATGGCCCCAACACTGGTGAAGGTGATGCTAATTGACATTGAGCCCCTACCTTCCCCCTCTATGCTTGCTGATAGGGGTGTTCGTTATTGCCTCTCAGCAGGGGGAACCATCAGGCCCAGGCCAAATACAGCCTATAGCACAACAAAGATAGGCTACTGTCTGTCCACACAACTGTCAAGGGGAAAGGGGAAATGGCAGATTTAGCCATTTAGAAATATGTATCATATAGTTTTGTTGACCTCTTTATAGAGTGGAGTGACTGTGCTGTCCAGGATTCAGGCTAAGAACTGGGCAGCTGATGGAATGCCCGCTGCCCTGGCTGGGTCTGACATGGCAGGCCCCTAGTCCACCACTTAGGCACTTCTTTCTGAGTGGGCCAAGGAGCCACATGGACAGTTGGTGTGGGACAAGACCGTTCAGGAATGGTAGATGGGAGACAGCAGGAAGTTTACCTTATCTCAGAAAAAAATATATATAATAATAAAAAATATATATTTTTAGAGGAACTCGGGTTCATTTTCGAAATTAGGTAGTGAATCATCAGTTCCTCTTGTCATGTCAGTCATTGCATACCTTAGAGAGCTATTTATAACTTATCAGAAATGTCCAGATCAACTAGCCCATGTCAGCTAATGTTTTTTTAATTTAGGTTTTTCAGCCCATAGATATTGTTGTAATTTTTTGGTCACTCAAATATTACATGAACACACATTAGACATGGCAAAGTGTATAGGAGGGGGGGCGGGATCTTCATGAAGGCAGCTGCCACTTCATTACAGCTGTTAGATGCCATTTACCACAGCACACTGCATTTTTTCCACAGGTGACAGGTTTTGCACTCATCACTGCATTCTCTATCAGAAAGTAGACTGGCCCTCTTTGACGTCGCATAGGTAAAAAAATGTGCCATTCTGTTTTGCAAAAACTCCCGCATTACCTATTGCCATTACTACCCTTTAGATGTACGAGATAGCATACCAGGTCACAGGGCTGGCGAACTTTGAAATTCCTTCTGTCACTACAGATTTAGGTAAAACAGCTTTTAGTTTCTTCGCACCTCACTTATGTAACAATCTACAGAATACCTTACACTTGGATGCATTAGTGCCTTTTGGGCAGTTTAGATAGTTGGTAGAGGACCTTTTCGCTGAGGAATGTAGATGTTTTTTTATGATTGTGTTGTTAGTTTTTTTGTGTGGTTTTTTTTCATTGTGTGTTTCATATGCTCCTGCCTTGGTTGTAACTTTTATTGTGTAATTGCTTGGTCTTGTCATGCAGGGCTCCCTTGAAAAATAGATATTGAACTCAATGGGACTTCCCTGCTTAAATTATTAAAAAGATATATATATATATATATATATATAAAATGTCTGAGACAGTGATTTACTGGGAAACCTTGTTCAATACTGTAACTTTGTTTATTGAGCCAAGCCCCTAGAGGGCACTAAAGACCAATCAGACACGGGCCTAGAAAGCCTAAAATAATATTGTCTCAAAAGGCAGCCTTTATTTTGTACAGCCATGCTTCAAAATACATTTTACTAGTAGATTAACTTTAGACTAATTTAACATGTTGTGGACACCTGGGTGTCTCGTTATTTGCCATGTGTTCACATTTGCCATGTGTTCACCTCTGAAGATGAGAACCCTTTCATTCAAGCTACTTTATCTGCCTCCCCCTTATTCACTTGTATTGTGCTAATCACCTTCTGACTGCCTCCCACTGAGGGAGTGGTACTGTATTTCCACCAGATGGAATGCACTGCGGAGAGGGAAAACGTGAAAAGTGGGCCGCAGGTGTCTGCAAGCACAAAGACTCTCACATGCACTTAACCTTGAGTGAGAGCCAACCAGCACTATCACGTCGACCTGACATACTAACAGAGTGTCAGTCAAGCAGCCTGTTAACTTATTTATAGTTAAAGACACACAGTATCTACAAATTATGTAAACTGTTAGTCGAGTAGGCTTCATCATAATTAGTTTTTTTATTTTTATTCAATTACCTTCTTGAGACTTGATGAGGGGTGTGATGAAGATGCGTTCCTTTAAAAGATGAACGGCAACTTATAAGAGGGAGTTCATGCTATTGTACATTCAGTATTTTGAGTAACAGACCCAAACTAGTCCCGTCTCCTTCCTCTATACTTCCTGAGGAAGTGCCCCAGGGAGCATACAGTGCATTTGGAAAGTATTCAGACCGCTTGACTTTTCCACATTTTGTTACGTTACAACCTTATTCTAAAATTGATTAAATACATTTTTCCTCATCAATCTACACACAATACCCCATAATGACAATTTGCTAGTTTATAAAAAATACAAATATTAAATATACATAAGTATTCAGACCCTTTACTCAGTACTTTATTGAAGCACCTTTGGCAGCGACTACAGCCTTGATTCTTCTTGGGTATGACGCTACAAGCTTAGCACACCTGTATTTGGGGAGTTTCTCCCATTCTCTGCAGATCCTCTCAAGCTCTGTCAGGTTGGATGGGGAGCATCGCTGCACAGCTATTTTCAGGTCTCTCAAGAGATGTCCGATCTGGTTCATGTTCGGGCTCTGGCTGGGCAACTCAAGAACATTCAGAGACTTATCCCGAAGTTACTCCTGCATTATCTTGGCTGTGTGCTTTGGGTCGTTGTCCTGTTGGAAGGTGAACCTTCACCCCAGTCTGAGGTCCTGAGTGCTCTGGAGCAGGTTTTCATCAAGGATCTCGCTGTACATTGCTCCGTTCATCTTTCCCTCGATCCTGACTAGTCTCCCACTCCCTGCCGCTGAAAAACATCCCCACAGAATTATGCTGCCACCACCATGCTTCACCGTAGGGATGGTGCCAGGTTTCATCCAGACGTGACGCTTCACATTCAGGCCAAAGAGTTCAATCTTGGTTTCATCAGAGAATCTTGTTTCTCATGTTCTGAGAGTCCTTTAGATGCCTTTTGGCAAACTCCAAGAGGGCTGTCATATGCCTTTTACTGAGGAGTGGCTTCCATCTGGCCACTACCATAAATGCCTGATTGGTAGAGTGCTGCAGAGGTGGTTGTCATTCTGGAAGGTTCTCCCATCTCCATAGAGGAACTGGAGCTCTGTCAGAGACACCATCAGATTATTGGTCACTACACTGACCAAGGCCCTTCTCCCCCGATTGCTCAGTTTGGCCGGGCGGCCAGCTCTAGGAATAGTCTTGGTGGTTCCAAACTTCTTCCACTTAGGAATGATGGAGGCTACTGTGTTCTTGGGGACATTCAATGCTGCAGAAATGTTTTGGTACCCTTCCCCCAGATCTGTGCCTCGACACAATCACGGGTTTTCGCTTTGTCATTATGTGGTATTGTAAAAACTAATCTGGACAAATGAGGGACGTGTAAAAAAAAAAGTTGGTCACTAAATCCGGCTAGAAGAACCACGTAAAAACGGTTGGCTGGTATGCCCTCACCTGTCTAAGCGGTCGGCTCTGAATTCCCTTACCCGCTATATACTTATAACTGATTGGTTTGGTTCTGCCCACTATAGTGCTGTCTGGTTAGAACATGATGTTGAGGCCCATCACTGTACTCTTGATAGTCACCACCACACACACACACAGATATTTCCATTGTAGGTGTTTCTATGATTTTGGTAATCCGAATGACTTGGATTCTTATTGTTGTGGTTATTTCGACGCACACAACAGTCAGACATTCGTGTTACTGTCGACAATAAAAAGTCCTCAGACACATGCGTCTTCTCCATTCAGACAACAATAATGCTCTGACCTGAGTGGGTGGGTGCAGTGTCCTGATGCCCCTTTCCAAGCACTCTGATTGGTTGGGAATGGCAGGGCTATGATGGGTGAGGGATAACTTAGGTGGGCTGAGCAGCCAAACTAACGGGACTGAAGGGAAACTGAAGGGACTGTGAAGGGGAAGTTAGGTAGAGAGGAGAGGAGGGGGAACAAGGCGTCTTTTTTACAGGTATTGTGTGTAGATTGATGAGGATTTTTATTTTATTTAATCCATTTCAGAATAAGGCTGTAACGTAACAAAATGTGGGAAAAAAGAAGGGGTCTGAATACTTTGTGAATACACTGTAAATACTGAAACACAATGACAATAAGACAAGTCTATTGACACACCCAGGACATTGGCAAATCTAAATAACTATTAAAAAACTCCATAAACCACTATATATAAAAAATAAAAAAACATCCACTAATCATTGAATAGGGAAATCCTCGGCTGGGAAATATGTCAAATAATAATATTAACATTCGGAAATGATGTCTGGACTACATCCAGATTTTAGGACTCCATGAGTACAAGGAAATATGATGAATAAGAAAATGGATATATGTAATTCTAGCTACACTTGCAGGACTTAACAATCATATTGGACAACTGCTCCACCTGTGCAAGAAAAAAAAAAAAAAGGAAGAGTACCTTCAGTGGAGACATTGTTCAGAAACATTTTAACCCAGCAGCTTCGTTGACTATCATTTCAATTCAGTGAGGATGTTATGAGACTTTGAGTTAACAATACAATATTCACAGACCTTGTGTTGTCTACCCACATAGTAGAGAATGGGTAGGGGCTCCAAGACCTGTGGAACACAGCAAGGTTGGGCAGAGGCTCCAGGATTGTGGTGCTTATACAGAGCCAGTACCTGTGGTTAAGTAAACAAAAGGTTACTAGATATCTCATTGAACAGTTACAGACCATCTCGTTCTGTATGTGGTCTCAATCTCACCCCGTGGCTATATAGTGGCATTACTGTACAGATCCTTTAGAGACAGTAAACAATAGGGAGGCTTACAGGTACATGATTGGTAGCATTACCTGGGAGTACTTGTTCTCTGTGTTCCATATATAGGTGCATGGGCCCATGCAGTAGTTAGCAAAGTAGCCAGTGGGTTCATGGATCCATTTCCAGCCCAGGTCCTTACGGAAGTCAATGTAAAGCTTTCGCACACAGCAACTCTCTGATTTGCTAGGGGTACACACACACACCTGTGAGTTATACACCTCATCTCTTAAAAACAGGGCGTTAACAAGGCGTCTAAGTAGGCCTACATTATATCCATCAGCTAAAAGAGATTATAAACTGGGTGGTTCGAGCCCTGAATGCTGATTGGCTGACAGCCGTGGTATGTCAGACCGTATACCATGGGTATGACAAAACATGTATTTTTACTGCTCTATTTACGTTGGTAACCAGTTTATAATAGCAATAAGGCACCTCGGGGGTTTGTGGTGCATAGCCAATATACCACGACTAAGGCCTGTATCCAGAACAACCCTTAGCCGTGGTATATAGGCCACATACCACACCCCCTTGTGCCTTATTGCTTAATTAACACACATTTAAGAGACATGAATTGATAGTTATAAAATGTTCTCTTGGGCTGGTGGAATAAAGAATAGTCTCACTCTGAGCAAATCTCTTCAGTAGTGGTTTGTCGTTTCTTCCGAGAGCTAAGCTGGCTGTGGCGTTCCACAGGAAGTGACATCAGTAAAATGTGAGGCTTTGGCATGTTCACGAAGAGAGTTTCTTTATCTCCCCTTGGCTTGTTCATCCCTATTGTATAAAACATTGACACATTTGTCAGTAAAGAGATTTACAGTGGAGGTTTGTCAGAGGGCGTGTGGCTTGAGTTGATTTCAATATAGTGAATATAGCTAGTAGACTGCAAATACCTGATATTTCAAAGAGGAATTCTTCCATTGTTTTCCCACAATCACAAGACAACTTCAATTGGAATCCTTGCTCCTCTCCTGGAAAATGTTGTAAAAATCCAAATATAAATTGTGTATCATTTATTTATTTTTTAAACCTGAAGGAATAGGTCTGCTGTTTTAGGTGTAAAAGTCTATTGGAAAGTTCTTACACATGCTTTTCCAAAGGCCTTCTTTGTAGTGCCACTTCAATCAAACACAGATTTGTAACAGGATATGATTGTCAGTGTTTCAACATACTGTTTGTGTTATGCAATTATGACTACAACCCTAAAGGAAATTGTAACTTACCAGCCCCTTGCAGCCACTCCCTCAGAGTCTGTGTAACATCAAAGGAGATCCAGCGATTGGCCCATTCCTTTGAGACAAAATGGGACTTCATGTAACGTGCCTTATCTCCAATGCCTCTGTAGAGTTCCAGCCTCTGCTCGATGCCGTCGAGCATGCCACGATTTTTGATGAGGAGACGGAGCTCAGCTTGAGAGAGCAGTCGATCTGTCCCCAATACAGACCGCATCTCAGACATGTTGAAGAGCATTTGGTACTTAACGGTGTTCTCACCTGGGAAAGAAGGAGAGTCAGTCAGTGATTGTTAATTATTTCTACTACAGGACCAGTCAGTGCAAGAGAGGAGGCCATAGAGAAAGCATTGTACCGGTAATAAAACTATTGTGGATAGATTCTGTTATATAAAAAGACACTCTCAGGGAGAGGCGAATGCAGTTTCAGGTTTGGCTTTGCCTCAAATACTATCCGCTGGAGCCAAAATTACCCCTGCGAGTCTATAACAATAATTACACATTGGAAAGGCCGCTGAGGAAGTGAGCCTGCTCTGGGGGCCAGATCACACCATGCTGTAGCCTCTAGCTAACTCTAGCATCTATTTACAAAGGTATCTTCTGTCAGTGTGGGGGAGGGGGAACCTTTATAAGGTTAGTGTTCCCAAACAGCCATATTTCCATGTTACAGAGGTTGTTTACGGAAGACAGACAGAAGACAGAGGCGACCACCTGTGCTAATTAGCTATCTAGAGTGCTCCGAACACCTGTGTGTAACGGAATAAGGAAGCCAAAAAAGTGTTTTAATTGAAAAATATTGTTGGCTGCAACTGTGTTAAAACAGTGTATAATTGTAAGTGTATAATTTGCATTTGTGAAGTTGTTTTTTATGTGATGTGAAAAGAGAGGGCTTTATGTTTCCAAAACCTTATTGCAAGTGAGGATTATTAACGTTTATAAACATTAAAGCAGAGTGTGGGGATTGTAGTTCACATGGTCCCAGCCTCTGGGCGATACTTACGCCTGAGAACTCTGAGCAGAATGCCACCTTGGGTTCTCGAGAGCAAACCATCATGCATCACCACATAGCATTACACTAAACCAGCAGCATAAAAAAAGGAGCTAATCAGAGGTCACGATCCTGAGAGCTTCTGGGGCAAACCTAACCGGCTCAGTGACTGCCTGGACAACAAGTTTACACTGCAGAGATTTATACTGTCTTTAGACAGAAAAGGGGAAGGATCCAGCAAAGGGAAGGAAACATCTGGTAGGGAGAGGTAAAAGGTTGAGGCAGGCCGTGGTTTTAAACACAGCAGACAGGGCCATTGCAGTCAGTTCAGTAAACCAATGGAAGAAACACCCATTTCCAGTCAACAACCTTATCTAAAGGACATAATTATACACATTTACATCCTAAAAATGTTCCACCAACTGCAGTTTCTAAATTTGCTCAGTCAGAAACTACAGCACTATTTCAAATGCATCATATTCACAACATATGACATGGGTGAAATAGCCTTGATTAGCTTAATCATTTGCATGTCTGCTAACCCTCTCTGCATCATCCTACGTCGCACAATCCAGCGTGGTGAAAAGGTTGACAGATGCTTCATGGTTTACAGGGATAGAAGCCATTTTATTTGCGAGGGCACGACTTGAGTCATTTAACAGAATGTATCCTGAAGTGTTCCTCCCTGCCAGCTGTTCAGATAAGCACACGGGAATCAGTCCGAGGAAACCTCCCTTTCCCCATCCATCGGTCTCACCCTCCACATTCTAAGTGACAATATGGTCTAACATTACTCTGGTCTAGCTGTATAACATTGAGCCACCTTGCGAGATTGCTGACCCTGTTTGGCTATACTTTTCCCACATCGGAGAGTATATCAGTGGTCGGTTGACGGTTCTGATAAGGAAATCGTTCCTAAGCGTTGCCCAGGAAAGAATGACATCCAATTGTTAAATGTCCCCACCCCCTCTAAATCAAAACCAAACATGGAATCCACGTTGTGTCTAGCTTAGCATACACACTGGTGTTTCACATGTTTGTCTAGAATAGATAATCAGACCCGCAATTGGGTAACTTGCTGCCGCAGACGGGAAGTAGAACTGAGCATGTTTGGTTTTGATTTCGATGGGGGTGGTAGCATCTGACAATTGGACTTAATTCATTCCTGGGCACTGCCCAGCGATGCAAACGACAATTTCCTTATCAGAACCGTCCACGGATATACTCTCCGACGTGGGAAAAGCGTTGCCAAATAGGCATAGGTCTGCAAATATCTCGCACGCCTCTCCAATGGTATGCCCTAAGATGAAACGTTAAAATAACTGTACACGACGGCCAGCCTTGATTAAAGATTTATACCTTAAAAATCAACCTTTGAAGATACCCCTACACACATCAACCATTTAACACGCCTATACCTGACTAAAGTAAGGCTAGGGAAACATCCACTTTAACTTGACAAGCTACTAGCAGGCCTGGGCAATGCCAGTCCTCGGGGGCCTGATTGGTGTCACACTTTTTGCCCCAGTCCCAGCTAACACACCTGACTCCAATAATCAACTAATCATGATCTTCAGTTTAGAATGCAATTAGTTTAAATCAGCTGTGTTTGCTAGGGATGGAGAAGAAGTGTGACACCAATGAGGCCCCCCGAGGACTGGAATTACCCAGGCTTTATTATCTGTGTAAGCAGCAGCATGCATGGATATACAGGTAGGTTCAGAATTATTGGCCCTCTTGATAAAGATTAGCAAAAAAATACTACAACAAGTCATACAAATACCGAGCTACATAGCATGCTCAAAACATTTGCAAATGATAATATACTAATACAATTGCACAGAGAAATATATTTTGTTACAAGTACCAAAATATATTTTGTAACTTGTATGGTGTTATGGGGCCATTCTGCTTCCACTAGTCCTGGGGCCTTTGTTAAGGTCAACAGCATCAGGAACTTTACAAAGTACCATGACATTTTAGCCAAAACCTGGTTGCCTCTGCCAAGAGGATGACACTTGGCCACAATTGGCTCTTCCAGCAAGACAATAACATAAGCACACATAAAAAATCCACAAATAAATGGTTAATTGACCACAAAACCAACATTTTGCAATGGCCATCTCAGTCTCTGGACTTGAAACCCTCTGGTTTGAATTGAAGAGGGCAGTCCATAAGCACAGACGAGGGGTATCAAGGATCTGTAAAGATTCTGTATGGAGGAATCTTTTATTTTACCTTTATTTAACTAGGCAAGTCAGTTAAGAACAAATTCTTATTTTCAATGACGGCCTAGGAACAGTGGGTTAACTGCCTGTTCAGGGGCAGAGCTACAGATTTTTACCTTGTCAGCTCGGGGATTCGATCTTGCAACCTCTTGGTTACTAGTCCAACGCTCTAACCACTAGGCTACCTGCCGGTCTAAGATCCCTTCCAATGTGTCCACTAATCTCATAAAACATTTTAGAAAAAGGCTCAGCGTCATTATCCTTGCAAGGGTAGTGCACTGAGTGTACTCACTTTGTTTCATGCTGAACTTGTGGACCTCCTTTGCAAAGTATGCCTCCTCTTCTGCATCCTGAGTGGGCGATATGTACGTGTACACCTGCTCCTCACTCAGCTCCACTGTGCTGTTGTAGATGGACATCAGGGAGGTTGGGACCTCCTCAGTGTCTCCCTCCTGATCAATCTCTGGCTCCTTGGGCAGCCGCAGCTTGCTCAGTATCTGTCCACGGATGGCCTCAATGCGTTTTCTCTTCACCAGCTCCAAGTCCAGTGACTTACAGGTGGACATGGCTTCACTCTGACACAAATATTCCAGCGCCAATAAGACAACCAGCGTCAAACATTCTGCCCTCATGGCACACTTTAAAAGAGGAACGATGTCTAAAGACAGCAGGCTTTCAGAGATGACTATTATGTGGATTTTACCGTCCTGTTTGAGCTCGCCGAGTCCCGTTGCGGGAGCTGATTTCAATGCACTACTCCTGCTGCTGTCACAATACTCACTGAAACACAGGAGGCTCTTCAGGATCTCGAGTTGAGCTCCTCTGTGACTGGTGCACGCTGTGGAACCGAGGTCAGACCACGGAGAAGCACCACAAGAGCTCAGCCTAGACTGAGTCACTGTCTCACTGGTACGGTGCCGCACAGACTCTCAGTGCTCCCTAGAGGCAGTCTCAATTCAGGAATGAATGAAGTACAGCACCACATTACTACCTGTCATTGGGACCCAAATACACACACACACGTTAATATAACAAACAAGCTTTGGAAACAGGTGGCCCTGTGTAAACTGTGAGGTTTGGAAAGTCATGAACTATAAAAGGGAAATCTCAATGAATTTTTTTTTGCAAATGTGACAGTATTCTTACAACATTACTGAAGAAATGTTTGTCAATTGACCCAATTCCCTTTCCAAGCAAAAGGGCCGTTTTATTAGTGTAGAAAAATCACAATATTGAGAAATGGAAATGTCTTAATGAGTTATTCATAAACACATGCACACAGCATATTGCTTTAAGCATAAGAAATGTTAGGAGTCAAAAACTACTGCCTAGCTTCAATTCAAATTCTCCAAGACTGATGCTGTCACTCACTAGACCAGTAGACGCACTTTCCAATCCCAACCTTGCCAGAGAACACCACAACAAATGAAAGAGCAGAGACATCCTAACAGCAACAACAAACTCGCCCACACGTAGTTACAGCTCCCTCTCTAGTCTTTACTATATTCAGATCCAGTTAGTTAAAACGTTTCAGACTAAAATAAAAACTCTGCACACAATCTTTCCTGTTAGACCCTACTGTTCACACATTTCATTGTGCGGTTTGTTTTACTAGTCATCCTCAGCCACTGATATTTTTCTCAAGTTCCTTTGAATTTCTATCTAGTTCCTCTCTTGCACTAAAAATGTATGACACTAAATCCAGGAAGTGAGCAGCATTGTGAAACTTCTGCCATTTCAAAGCACAGGGCTGCTTGTTCTGTTAGCTTTGCTGGAAGACAAGACACATGGAAGAACTTAAAATAACTGGTTGATTTGCTAAATTCAATTCACCTGCAAGTGCTAAAAATGTAGCATCATCCATAGTATCATCTAAAAAGACTGACATGGCTACAATATCTTTATAGTTCATATACAGTTGAAGTCGGAAGTTTACATACAGTGCTTCTACACCTGCATTACTAGCTGTTTGGGGTTTTAGGCTGGGTTTCTGTACAGCACTTCGAGATATTAGCTGATGTACGAAGGGCTATATAAAATAAAATTGATTGATTGATTGACATACACTTAGGTTGGAGTCATTAAAACTCGTTTTTCAAACACTCCACAAATGTCTTGTTAACAAACTATAGTTTTGGCAAGTCGGTTAGGACATCTACTTTGTGCATGACACAAGTACTTTTTCTTATAATTCACTGTATCACAATTCCAGTGGGTCAGAAGTTTACATACACTAAGTTGACTGCCTTCAAACCGCTTGGAAAAGTTCAGAAAATTATGTCATGGCTTTAGAAGCTTCTGACAGGCTAATTGACATCATTTGATTCAATTGGAGGTATAACTGTGGATGTATGTCAAGGCCTACCTTCAAACTCCGTGCCTCTTTGCTTGACATTATGGGAAAATCAAAATAAATCAGC
This sequence comes from Salvelinus namaycush, assembly GCF_016432855.1. Classification (NCBI taxonomy): domain Eukaryota; kingdom Metazoa; phylum Chordata; class Actinopteri; order Salmoniformes; family Salmonidae; genus Salvelinus; species Salvelinus namaycush. The sequence continues at coordinate 43,526,906 of NC_052318.1, read as the reverse complement.
CAAGACCTCAGAAAAAAATGTGTAGACCTCCACAAGTCTGGTTCATCCTTGGGAGCAATTTCCAAACGCCTGAAGGTACCACGTTCATCTGTACAAACAATAGTACGCAAGTATAAACACCATGGGACCACGCAGCCGTCATACCGCTCAGGAAGGAGATGTGTTCTGTCTCCTAGAGATGAACGTACTTTGGTGCGAAAAGTGCAAATCAATCCCAGAACAGCAAAGGCCTTGTGAAGATGCTGGAGGAAACGGGTACAAAAGTATCTATATCCACAGTAAAACGAGTTCTATATCGACATAACCTGAAAGGCCGCTCAGCAAGGAAGAAACCATAAAAAAGCCAGACTACGGTTTGCAACTGCACATGGGGACAAAGATCGTACTTTTTGGAGAAATGTCCTCTGTTCTGATGAAACAAAAATAGAACCGTTTGGCCATAATGACCATCGTTATGTTTGGAGGAAAAAGGGGGAGGCTTGTAAGCCGAAGAACACCATCCCAACCGTGAAACACGGGGGTGGCAGCATCATGTTGTGGGGGTGCTTGCTGCAGGAGGGACTGGTGCACTTCACAAAATATATGGCATCATGAGGCAGGAAAATTATGTGGATATATTGAAGCAACGTCTCAAGACATCAGTCAGGAAGTTAAAGCTTGGTTGCAAATGGGTCTTCCAAATGGACAATGACCCCAAGCATACCTCCAAAGTTGTAGCAAAATGGCTTAAGGACAACAAAGTCAAGGTATTGGAGTGGCCATCACAAAGCCCTGACCTCAATCCTATAGAACATTTGTGGGAAGAACTGAAAAAGCGTGTGCGAGCAAGGAGGCCTACAAACCTGACTCAGTTACATCAGCTCTGTCAGGAGGAATGGGCCAAAATTCACCCAACTTATTGTGGGAATCTTGTGGAAGGCTACCCGAAACGTTTGACCCAAGTTCAACAATTTAAAGGTAATGCTACCAAATACTAATTGAGTGTATGTAAACTACTGACCTACTGGGAATGTGATGAAAGAAAGAAAAACTGAACTAAATAATTCGCTCTACTATTATTCTGACATTTCACATTCTTAAAATAAAGTGGTGATCCTAACTGACCTAAGACAGGGAATTTTTACTAGGATTAAATGTCAGGGATTGTGAAAAACTGAGTTTAAATGTATTTGGCTAAGGTGTATGTAAACTTCTGACTTCAACTGTACACTGGCAGTACAAAACTGAGTATACAAAACTCTTTCAATGACAGACTGACCAGGTGAAAGCTATGATCCCTTATTGTTAAATCCACTTCAATCAGTGTAGATGAAGGGGAGGAGACAGGTTAAAGAAGGATTTTCAAACCTTGAGACATGGATTGTGTATGTGTGGCATTGAGGGTGAATGGGCAAGACAAAATATTTAAGTGCCTTTGAAACGGGTATGGTAGTAGCTGCCAGGCGCAACGGTTTGTGTCAAGAACTGCAACACTGCTGGGTTTTTCATGCTCAGTTTCCTGTTTGTATCAAGAATGGTCGACCACCCAAAGGACATCCAGCAAACTTGACACAGCTGTGGGAAGCATTGGAGTCAACATGGGCCAGCATCCCTGTGGAACGCTTTCGACACTTTGTAGAGTCCATGCCCCGACGAATTGAGGCTTTTTTGAGGGCAAACTGGGGGGGGGGGGGGGGTGCAACTCAATATTAGGAAGGTGTTCCTAATGCTTTGTATATTCAGTGTATTTTGTCTCCACCCTGTGTTTACTACAATATACTATCAAACTTTAAGGACTGCATATTATTACAAAAAATACAATTATTGATGAGTGAATTAATTGTGTCATTAGATATGAAACTTGCAAACTTTGAGGGAATATTTGTAAAGCAAAATGATGCAGGTTAGATTATAGATCACAGGCATGCAGGTAATGATTTATTTACATAATTCTACTATATATATTTTTTTAAAGTTAATAGAAAACTGAAATTAAGTATAGTATAAAATCTGGTTTGCATTTTTAAATACCTCAGTTATATAAAATGTTTAAAATAATATAAAATATTGAAAATCAGGAAGGCAGATGGTGTTTAAAGGCTCACACCCCCCCTTTGTGGAGAAAGAGGGGAAAGACACACATTTGCATGTTGGGGTCTTCTCAGCATACACATACATGACCAAAATGATGTGGACACCTGCTCGAACATCTCATTCCAAAATCATGGCTATTAATATGGAGTTGGTCCCCCCTTTGCTGCTATATCAGCCTCCACTCTTCTGGGAAGGCTTTCCACTACATGTTGGAACATTGCTGCAGGGACATGCTTCCATTCTGCCACAAGAGCATTAGTAAGGTCGGGCACTGATGTTGGGCGATTAGGCCTGGCTCGCAGTCGGCGTTCCAATTCATTCCAAAAGTGTTCAATGGGGCTGAGGTCAGGGCTCTGTGCAGGCCAGTCAAGTTCTTCCACACCGATCTCAGCAAACCATTTCTGTATGGACCTTGCTTTGTGCATGGGGCATTGTCATGCTGAAACAGGAAAAGGCCTACCACAAATTTGGAAGCACAGAATCATCTAGAATGTCATTGTATGCTGTAGCTTTAAGATTTCCCTTCACTGGAAAAAAGGGGCCTAGCCTGAACCATGAAAAACAGCCCCAGACCATTATTCCTCCTCCACCAAACTTTAGAGTTAGCACTATGCATTAGGGCAGGTAGCGTTCTCCTGGCATCCGACAAACCCAGATTTGTTCGTCGGACTGCCAGAATGTGAAGCGTGATTCATCACTCCAGAGAACACGTTTCCACTGTTCCAGAGTTCAACTGTGGCGAGCTTTACACCACTCCAGCCAACGCTTGGCATTGCGCATGGTGATCTTAGGCTTGTGTGCAGCTGCTTGGCCATGGAAACCCATTTCATGAAGCTCCTGACAAACAGTTATTGTGCTGACGTTGCTTCCAGAGGCAGTTTGGAACTTGGTATTGAGTGTTGCAACCGAGGACAGGCGATTTTTACACGCTACACGCTTCAGCACTCGGCAGCCCCGTTCTGTGAGCTTCTGTGCCTACCACTTCACGGCTGAGCCGTTATTGCTCCTAGATATTTCCACTTCACAATAACATCACTTACAGTTGACCGGGTCAGCTCTAGCAGGGCAGAAATTTGACAAACTGACTTGTTGGAAATATGGCATCCTAAGACCGTGCCATGTTGAAAGTCACTGAACTCTTCAGTAAGGCCATTCTACTGCCAATATTTTCCAATGGAGATTACATGGCAGTGTGCTTGATTTTATACACCTGTCAGCAATGGTGTGGCTGAAATAGCCAAATCCACTAATTTGAATTGGTGTCCACATACTTTTGTATCTATAGTGTATGTATGCAACATCAACACATCTCACAAGGCAAAATATCTAATCTGACCTGCTCAGTCTTATGTACCCATTGCAGATATGGTCAAAATCCACACCCACTAACAATACAGTGCTCCATTCAGGCCTCTCTCCATTCACCCTTTGCTCTGTCCCATCTCTCAACATTTCAGCTCTCTACACCATATCTGTCAAAGTGTCGCATGATGATGCCTAGCTCCAGCTCTACAGTGCCCATAGCCACTGTGTGCAGCCTATATCTGTCTGCCCCACTGTATATGATGTCTGGGGAGCGCAGCTGGGGACCTCCACCCACAAAGGTTTGAGCTATCTGCTCTTGCCAGGATCCCAGTGGTCTCCAGGTCACACAGCATACATGGTGGTGCCCTGGGCTGGAGGGCACATGGCAATATCCATACCCATACAGCTGACAGCGCCCAAATGCATCCTGGTGCCAAACCTGCAGGTGAAGCTTGGGCCAGCCTAATGGGGAAGAGAAGTCAAATAAAGTAACATTTTATTTGTCACGTGCCAAATACAACAGGTGTAGACGTTACTGTGAAATGCTTACATATGAGCCCAACAATGCAGAATTAAAAAGTAAGAAAATTAGCAAATGAAAATAGTAACACAATGAATAACAATCATAATAAATAACAACAGCGAGGCTACATACAAGTACCGGTTCTGAGTCAATGTGCAGGGGTACGAGGTAGTTGAGGTAATATATACATGTAGGTAGGTGTAAAAGTGACAAGGCAATCAGGATAGAAAATAAACAGAGCAGCAGCGTATGTGGAGTGTGAAAGTGTGTGTGTGAGGCGTCTATATGCATGTGTGTGTGTAACGTGTGTGCATATGTTGGAATGTCAGTGTATGTGTGTGGGTAGAGTCCAGTGAGTGTCCACGCATAGAGTCAGTGTAAAAGAGTCCGTGCAAAAAAAGGTAAATGCAAATAGTCCGGGTAGCCATTTGATCAACTGTTCAGCAGTGTTATGAATTGGGGGTAGAAGCTGTTCAGGTGCCTTTTGGTCCCAGACTTGGCACTCCGGTACTGCTTGCCGTGCATTAGCAGAGTGAACAGTCTATGGCTTGGGTGGCTGGAGACTTTGACAATTTTCCAGTCTTACCCTGTTATTATTAACCTGAAAGCTAGGCTTGGTAGATGTAGGTATGTAAGTTATGTAGCTTTTAATTGACGTCTGTGATGAACTGCTACTTATAAATTGTCAGGAAGCTAGCTAACTACCTTGCAGTCCTTTAGTGGTGTAGTGCAGATCAATGGGATGACTCCAGGATGCCATGTCCCCTGTCTGAGGCAAATCCACTTGGGTCTGCCCCTCCTTCAAGCCAGAGAGAAGTCGCCATGCACCCCCTTACATAACGAAATAGACGTGTGGTTGGAAACTGAGTTTTACAATCACAACGGATGAGGTGAAGTAAAATGCTCAATAAAATAATATGAATACAACAAGACACCTGTATGAATAACCCCCACTTGCAGAAGAGACTGCTCTGGGAGAAGCCGCTTGCCCCAACGATCTGACCGATAATGTGCAGCTCTGCCATTACCAGTATATGTGCAGCTCCTCTGCCTGCAGGTAAAGCACGTAATAACGCTGAATTGAACATCTGTTTACAGTGTCAGTGGCTAGCTGGGATTAACTAGCTAGTTAGCTATCTGGCTAACGTTAGCTAGCTAGACTCGTAGTCGTAGGTTCAAATTATAAATTCGTCATAGCTGGCCTGAAATATGGTTGTTAGTTAGTTAGCAAACTAGAACATTTGATGAACGTTTTAATACATCACTTTATACAAAACATAGTCAGTAAAACAAAAACAATAATGTCAAAAACACAGCTACCGCTTGGATTCAATCAGATGAAAATGCTGAAGCCACCATGATCCTCATTTCCTTGGCAACCAAACAAGAAACTACGGAAGCTGACGTTGAGAGAAATCGGCAAAAGGTTTTGACCGCTGTGTTCCCTTCCTTCCACAAGGGAATCAAATATTTATGTCAAGAGAGGGAATTTGTCTTTATAAACTTTATTTTTTAAATTAATAATTGGTGTTTACCTAATGCTCTTATAGTTGTACTCCTTGCTTGGATGACCTTGTAGAAAACTAGGGAAATTGTGAACTGCCTTATTGCAATTGAAGACTGTTTTCTGTAGACAAAGATGCGCAACAGTATAGCCGGCTGTGTACATTTATATCAATCAAATGTTTGTGATGATGCATTATTGTGTACTAACTAGGGTACACAAGGCAGCATATTGCTCGCTATGGGGATAAGAGACAATGAAACACTTTTCCATTGGACCCTGGTATTTAATTAAGCAACATATAAGTAAACTAAAAACAAATAGTTGAAAAGAGAAGGTATGCTTACATTACATCATTAAAAACAGTATCAAGAAAGCCATGCTCTATCCACAGCCAGAGAATGGATACAGACAGGTTGAAAACAAACAAGGATAAAAAATAAGAAAATAGAGCTTCAATGTTTTTTTTATCACCACATATCACTTACAAATGGGCTAACAATAAGAGGCAATTGCCCTTGTATTTTCATAGAGTACCACAGTATGAGTCATAATACCCATAAAACCTAGCGGTCAAACAAGGAAATGGTTCCAATCATTTTTCCCATAGGGGATTTTAGAAGTCACCTTGTCCGAGAGAGATTTACATGGTTATCAAAACGTCATGCCATGGTAAGCCTACACAAAACACAGCCCTTATTTTAAGTGTTTCTAAAATTCCCTATGGGAAAAATGGTGTAAAAGCGATTGGAACCATTTCCCTGTTTGACCGCGAAGTTTTATGGGTATTATGACACCTCCACTGTGAGGTTCTATTAAGGATGGACAGGAGGATTGAAAGTCTTGGCAGTAGATGTCATCATTTCCACACTAGAATGAATGTCCCCCACAGTCAAAGACATCAGAGTCAGCCCCCTTTAAAGCCAAAGTTGTGGAAGTGAGGAGAGTCAACAGTCTGGTTGCAGGAGTGGTACACCCCTGCTGAGCCCAGGTCAGAGAAGTCTGTGGTGGGCGGCAGGTCAGGAGGCCTTGCATCAGAGTTAGCAGAGCATGCACCCAGGTAAGCCATGGCAGAGGAAGCAGCAGCCCCTCTCATCAGTAAATACACAGCCCTCATTACCCGGGCATCATGGCTGGTGCCAAGGTGCAGACAGTCCACTGGACTATTTGTCCCTTTGTTCCTCTTCATGTGGGGAGATTGCATGCCTGTGGTGGATGGTAGAGAGAACATCTGTCATGCACATCCTTAATTGCAATCTACACCACTACACGTCGCATAAAACTCTACTTTTATCAAAAACTTTGGCTTTCAGCACCCAAAGAAAAGCTTGCATTTACACAGGACAAACATAGGTACAAAGAAAGCATTAAAGAATGAAAATGTGTACTATCGACAGATAGGGACTCGATGTAGTCAGGGGTGCAGTCCGCCCACACTCGTCACCGCTGAACTCCATCGTATGACGTGGAGTTGAGTTTATGGTCCTTTCAAGACAACTGGGAACTCGTCAGGGATCTTCAGGTCCAGTTCCAGACTTGGAATTCTGAGTTGGATGACCGTTCAAAATGATTTTTCCCAGTCGGAGCTCGTGTTTTATCGTAGTTCCCATGTTGTGTTGAACGCACCGAAGTCGGAAGTCAGAGATTTCCAAGTTCCCAGTTGTTTTTAACGCGGCATTGTAGATCAGTCAGCCAGCAGTCGCCTTCACTGTCGGCTGCATTGTCGAACAATCCCCATTTCCACATGTTAGAAACAAACTGGCTAGTTATGAGGGAAATTCCACTCGAATTCAATCACTTTTTGACAGCATCCCTTTTGATTTAAACAAAACTTTCCCATACATGCTTGCCCATGGAAGAAGTGGTCAGAAAGTTACTTTTTGTACCGGAATACCAAAACATTTAGGAAATAAAAGGGGCTCAAAGTTTACCCATTTTGCATAGGGTGAATTACGAATAAGTGGGACACTTTGCATTTCCGTCTTCTGTACCCTCTTTAGACATCTATTTAACATATTAACCCAGTACATGATACATTTCTGAAATCAAGATGTTTTCTAATTTTAAAAAAAATAACATTTTGATATCATATTTACAGGAGGCATGACACACCCATTTGTGTATACTGAGGCAAGATCATATTTTCAATTCGCATTTGGTAGACTGGGACAGCAGGTTAGCTCAACTGGGACACCATTATTATAGTCCTAATTGTACCCCAATGACAATTCAATAAACTTTTGTGTGATTAGGAAACTTCTGAGGATTTCAGAAATGTATCACGTGTTGGGATAATATGTAGGATAGATTTCTGAAGAACTCAAATAACAGTACTACAAGAGCCAGAGCCCCGCCTAACCGAAGTACATGGGGTCTCTAATAAAAACTGGATCTCTTTTCTCCATTGGAAAAGTGTATTATGCTTTATCTTTATCTACTCCATACTGTCACTTTATCTACTCCAAAGATATCACTTTATCTACTCCATACTGTCACTTTATCTACTCCAAAGATATCACTTGTTCTACTCCATACTGTCACTTTATCTACTCCAAAGATATCACTTATTCTACTCCATACTGTCCTACTTTAGCTAGCTATGGTTGGTAAACAAAAAAAATGACAATTACAAAATTGAAACATAATATTGGCAACTTTCTATATATTTTGATGCACCAGTACATAGTATGCACAGTGCATTATTTTGGACAGTTTTAGAACCTTAACATCAAAAGAGAAAAAAAGCCTTACCTTGCGCTTCGTGTATGAAGCCTGCTGTGCCCCCCTCTGTGATGTCACACCAATGAAGTGATGGATTTTTGATCGTGTGGATTCTCTGCAAGGGTTTAGTAACAATAGTTTCGATTTTCTCTTGTCAGACCAAGAAATAAAAACGGCAGGATTAAACTGTCCCAGTTTATATGATGTCCCACCATTTCCAAATTCACCCTACCACAACATACGATAACACATTCATGCCTTCATCACTGGAAAAGATAAACGGTTGCGTTTGATATTATTTAATGAAAAGCTAGCAAACAGTCTTCTCAAACTATTTTATCATTTCTTTAAAGAAAATGTTTTTTAATGTTTTTGTTTTTTTAACCTTTAACGTAAATTATCTAAAAACGCTTTAACTCATATTTTTTTTGTGTTGTGCCTGCCATCGGTTGAGACACATCATGCTCTTGATTACAGTATGGGTGTCATTTTAGTCATAAAAATATAATTCATAGAATGGACATATCCCTTCAGGCCACTGCAATTTAGCTGGTACACAATTGACATTTCAATTGAATTGAAATTGTTACTTCTAATTACTGCCACAAAGATGGTCCTCCCACAGTCTAATTTAAACTTTAATGGTCATGTCTATTATTGTCTATATTTCTATGATTTCAATATGGAGGATTGACAGTATAATTTAAAACAACAAATATTCCCATCCAAGTCAACATTCTCTGACGTGTGAACCTCCAACAACCATTTTTGTGGTGCCATTCGAAAGTTGACATTTAATTTCTCCCATTTTAGTGAATTTATCAGCCTAAAAATGTATTCAAGAGAATGTTGTCAACCAATGGCAACACAACACAAAAAACTCAGATGACAATAGGGGCTAAGCTACAATATATGTGAATATGAAAACAATTGGAGTTTACAGGTTTTTAGATAATTGACGTTTAAGGTTAAAAATGACAATTTTTTTCAACAAGTTATTAAATAGTTTGACAACCATGTTTGTAAGCTTTTAAATTATATCAATATCAACCGTTTATCTTTTCCACTGATGAAGACATGGATGTCTCATGGTATGGTGGGGTACGCAAAATAGGTGAGCTTTGAGCACCTTTATTTCTTGAATGTTTTGTCATTCAGGTCCAAAAAGTCACTTTCTGAGCACTTCTACAATAGGCTCAATATGTATGGAAGGTTTCGTTCAAATCAAAAGGGATGCTGTCAAAAAGTGATTGAATTCAAATGGATTTACCCAGGAGGGACATTTGCATCTTAAATTATATTTATTTTATTGACATAATGCTTGTTTACCCTTAACAAATCAGCGTTTCTAAATTACTTCAGACCATTTGAATGCATCCAACTGGTATTTACGACTTCACAACTGGTAAATTCCCACATCCCATTTGGTTACGAACGCAGCATACTTTCCAACATCAGATAAATAGAAAAACTATTTCTTCATAGTATGTAATGTATGCTAGGGGCGGAACAAATTCTCTAAAAGTATGTAGTATTCTCAATTTACTATTTCTTCAACGGTTGAGTGTGCATGAAAGTCAGAAAAGTGAATGAAGAAGAGGGAGTAATGGAGGAAAAAAATGTAAAGAGCTAGCCCAACCGGCCGCAGGAAGGCGCTATTATTTCGCAATGGAATAATAGCGCCATCTTGCGGCCAGTTGAGCTAGTCAAGAGCTAAAGTTTTCCCTATGAGTAATTCAATCGTGAGAGACATGCATAATACTCGCGGACTATTTGCCTATTAAACTAAATTCAGTCTCGGGGATAGGCTACATCATATCCAGCAGTAGTAGGTTATATTGTGAATTCGACTCCTGGAAGAAGAAAAACTGTTTCAATAATTGCTATGAATGGCATAGTCTACTCTCAAGGATAACTTTTTGGAAAGCGTCTGAAAACTTCAAGAAATAGTCTAACGTGGATACTGTGCGAGGAAGAAGATGCCACATTTCTTGCCAGGAAGGATGTAAAGATGTCTGTCTGAGGCATAATTTTAGTCGTAGTAGAGACCAATCTTGTTCTTCAAGAGCAAACCTGAACGAGGATGAAGGGCAGCAGAGGGTGTTTGCCGTTATTTGTTCTTCTGTTGATGGGTACAGTGGTCCCTGTGCCAGGTGTGTCAGCAATGATGATAACAGAGATTCTGTTAACATTTTAGCAATATAAATTACCTCTCAGAAATGATCATAACGTATGTTTTATCATTTGAAAAACTTTCAAAATTGTATTATTTGAAAAACGTATGTGCTTTTCCTTCATTACGGTTTATCTTACTTATGAACGTTTTAGGCAGGTATATAGGGTTAGTCTAATATTACATTTAATTGACAAGACAATTTTACACTATATTTAATGGTAAACTTAACTCATGCTTCCCCAAGTGAACTTGGTATTCATTAATCTAATTTAGGGACCATATTTACTGAATGTCAGTTTAACATTCAGATTAATGGGTGTCCTTTGAATCAAGTGTTTCAGTTTGTGAAGAGCCCAGCCAATGTAACCTCATCCCTGGGTAAGCCGGTGCAGGTGCTCTGTACTCTCCAGGGAGATGGAGGTGGAGAGGAACCTCCGGATGTGGTGTGGTTTAGGGACGGTCAATCCCTGGATTACGCTGACACCAATCAAGTCCAAGTGCCTGTCACTGAAGGAGGTTGGCTGACCATCAGTGAACTCAGGTCATTCTCAATTATGACTCTCTCTCTCTCTGTTTATGTCACACATTCTTGGTCTGACTTGTCTTTTTTTCAGCGATAGTAATATGTCTGTCTGTCATCAGAATTGATCATGTGAAACTGTCAGACATTGGGAGATACCATTGCATGGCAACAGTGGGGCGGAAGGACTTGATGTCTCAGGAAGGGGTCATTCAGCTAGAAGGTAGAGTTTCTGTCTGCCTCTTCGATAATCTGTCTTTTTATTTTCTCCAGTATCTTACTCACAGTTCATCGTCTTTTCCAGGAATCCCTCATTTCTCAGTGGAGCCTCATGACGTGACAGTAGTGGCTAATGTTAGCCTCAGCCTGCAGTGTATGGCCCATGGGCCTCCAGAACCTGTCAGGATCATCTGGCTGCAGAATGGAGTACCACTCAACACGCTCCAGGACCCGGTATCCCACTCTCCCTCCACTCTCAACATCACAGGTAAAGACTTTTCTCTTACTTTTACATTTTGCTTACAAACAGCACATTATACAGGCTTAAAATTGAAACCGCATTCTGTAACTGTATATTTGCTTTTCTGTCAGTCTTCCCTCTGACTGACCACCTCCTTGCATCCCTGTTGTTAGGCCTCAACCATACAAGCAGCTTCTCCTGTGAAGCCCACAACAGTAAAGGTGTGGCTACCTCAGCCTCCGGAACAGTGACAGGTCCGTACCAACAGGGAAGGCGTTCAACGTAAACGACTTATGATTATGTTGATTTGTTTGGTCTCATGACTACCTCTCTTGTCTTGGTGTAGTGGTTCCCTCCCAGGCATATGAAGTCCAGGCTGTAGAGGTTACCATCTCATCCCTGCTGATCTCCTGGGAGCCTGGCTTTGGAGGGGTGTATCCTGTCTCTGTGTGCTCTATACAGGCAGCTCCATCTGGTCCTGACCGCACTGCATTGCTAAATCACCTGATCCATAATCAGAATGTAAATGTACCACCTGCCCGACACCTGATCCCAGACCTGGAGCCCTACTCCTCCTATGACGTGAGGGTGGCTTGCCATAGCAGTCAAGGTGCTTCCCCCTGGACACCATGGGTAACACTGCGGACATCTGAAGGAGGTAAGCTGTTTGCCACAGTCCTCTACCCGCAACCCATCAGCGAGTGTTTATAGCAATTCTATTACTGATCATGTATTTTGTTATATGTATTCACATCTACAACTCTTAGGTATTCTAGCAGATGATTTCGTCCTGAGTGACTTACAGCACAATAAGTTAATGTTAAAGTGCGATACCTATGTAGCAGAGGTCAGTGAGGGGGAACAACGAGAGTTGAGTGACTGTGAAACTAGACTGGTTATGGGTCAAAGATTGTTCTGGGGGGGAAAAAATGTTTTGGAATTGGTTAAGGATTCTCAAGTGTTTTTGGTAGAACAGACAGAAGAGATACAGGTTTATGGTTTAGAAAAGCAGAGGGGTCTAGCGTTTCATCCAAAATATTCATCTGAAAAGGGCCAGATGGATGGAACCTGACGTTAAATCAAGATTTTCAGTGCTATTCCTCTGAGCTGGCAACAGACAGTCACATTTGTCAGTAAGAACACCCTCCTCTTCATCCTCAGTGTTTTAAAATATAAACTTCTATATTGAGAAAGTTGCTTGAGCGAAGGAGGAGGTACTGAGGGCAGGAGGGAAACAGATGAAACATTCTCTATTCATGGTTTGGCAGAGGTGGCTCAATCCTGCTGTGTCCATATAATGCCGCAGTGTGTTTGAATTATGGCCGGTGGAGAAGCGGTTTTTCCATGCCAACTCATGCTTTCCGCAGTCTGTAATGTAGACATGTTTGTGTAGAAGGGAAATAGAAAGAGAGACTTTCGGAGAGAAGGGGAAAGGGGGAAACAGCCAATTTCACAGTGGCGTAGTGCACATCAACCCACCATCAACTGACCAATAAAGAATTTTCCTCATGGAAAAAAAGTCCTCATTCTATCAAATCAGTTACCAGATGTCAGGCTTAAAAGAAAACACCCTTCTTGTGCTGGGAGAATGCGTGTTTGGATTCATTTGATTCCAGTAGCTAAACGATGCTGACCGTGTGAAGCAAAAAAGAAGTCACCGTCAAAATTGATTCATTTCAAACACTTTTTTGTTGTTGCATGCGGTAGATAACTCATGACTCCTAGTTCTTAGTGTAACCAAACCATTTAGACTCTTTGCTTTTGTCTCTCCTATTTATCTGAAAATAACATGCGCGCATGACGTGGCAGACCTGTAAGGTGTGTGTGTGTGTGAGAACGAGCGAGCTATATTCCTGACCTCCCCAAAAAGTAAAAGTATCTTATCCCTCCCATCTACATCTCTCTCCACTGCTCCTGGGTCAGAGGTAGAGGGGAGTGAGTGGGGCGCGGGCTGAGGGAGCGAGGGAGAGAGAGCCGGGTAGATGGAGGGAGAGGGGAAGGTGCTTGTGTTTTTGTTGGCCGGGGTGGAGCCACATGTGGAAACGATCAGCAGTGGAACACTCACCGATGACATCACCAGGCAGGGTCCAGTACAGGCTCCAGCCGCAGCCCACGCTATGACTCACAACGTGACAGACAAAGATGCCTTTATTTACATTGTTGTCTTAATAAGATAAATATTACACACGGAACTTTGCACACTGGTTTTAACAACATGAGTCTGGTAGTGTGTGTTACAGGTCATTTGATATGTTGTAAACATTATTCCTTTTTTGGCATGGATCTGACAGTACCAGAGGCAGCACCAGACAATGTGAGTGGACTGTTTAATGGAACAGAGGTTATTGTCAGCTGGACCAAGCCACCAGGCAGACTGAATGGCCAGATACTAGGGTACAGAGTGGAGTACAGAACCCCTAACAAGTCCAAGGTAACCCATGTTACAGTTGTCAAAGTAAACATACATTGTAGGCATTCTCTCTCTCTCCCCCTCACATACCATCTTTGCTGTTGTTTTGTTTTCCTGCTTCAGGCTGTTATGGAGTCAGTTCAGTCCTCTGAGCTAGCTATCCCGCTCTCCAGCCTCCTGGACAGTGTGTCCCTGAGTGTGAGTGCCTGTACTGTGGCAGGGTGTGGCCCCTGGAGCCCTGTCCAAACCCTGAAACAGAAACAGCCTGGTGAGTCTGGACAGAACAGAGGGAGACAGTAGGATGGTTGGGATGGGCCAAAGGAGAGGAGAAAACAGCAGGAGATTCCAAATGTTCTAGGTTGATTCATTAGGTAGCATATTCTAGTGTTCGTGTAATAGCTGACATACCTCTCTTTCCTGCCTTTTTAGATTTCTCCCCACATCAGGCATTTTCCTGGCATTGGTGGTATGTGATCATGGGGATTGCTGTCAGTCTGGCCTTGATAGGGTTCATCGTGGTATATGCAATCATACTGCGTCAAAGAGAGACATGCTTTGGGTATGTACCTATGGATCTCCCTGTATCCCTTTCTTCTATTTTTTTGTCATTACTGTTCGATGATCAGTTAAAAACACCTGTGTGTGTGTGTGTGTGCTGCGCGACAGGAAAACATTTTACCCTATGAGAAACGGTGGTGGGGACTTCGTAGTAAGATACAGCGCCCGACGCACCTACAATCACCAGTCGAATGAAGCCACATGTGAGTTGTCATGCCCGTGACGTAAGAGAAACAGTCACCAGTAAACGCCTTGGAACCAAATGGTGTGTCATGAAGTATGGGAGTTCAGGAACAGATGTTGAAGATCAGATTTCATCCGTTTGCTCAATGTTGTTCTGTGCCAGATGTGGTGGGGCAGAGTGGTGTCATGATCTGGCTGTTAACACAATCCGCTGGGGAGCACAGAGAAATTAGTTTGAGAATGGAGTTCAAATCTTTGTAGAGTCACGCTGCTATTATTCTTAGGGGACAAAGGCGTCTAAATATTTTATTACATTTCTTTCAGGACAAATGGGAAATGTTCTAAATCATAGTTTTGGGATGTGTTTGTTGCCAGAGCATTTTGTTTCAACACACATTGTTGTGAAAAGGCAAACAGGAAGAGAAAACAGACTGTAAGCCTAGAACAGTTTCACAATAATGGACTCATATTCTGTATTGTTTTTCAAAATGGGATTTCTCATTTGTTTAAGGGCAATGGGAGAGGATTAACGCTAAAGTTATTTTCCAATATGTAATGTTTCAAGAATCCCTGTTTCTGTGTAAGAGAGAGTATTAACCCTGTCCGCAGTGAACAGCCTGGTGATCAGTGACGAACTGAAGCAGAAGTTGCAGGATGTGATGGTGGACCGACACAAGCTGACCCTGGGCAAGACCCTCGGAGAGGGTGAGCTCCGACTGAAGCCTTCATCAAGCGCTATGTACTGTAACCTAGTCAGTCATTAACTACTACATCCCAGGGCCTTAAGAGGCTTCGATCCCCAGCTACACCACCCCACCGGACTAACAACACGTCCATGTCTTGATCTGCAGGGGAGTTTGGCTCCGTTGTGGAAGGGCTTCTGGTGCATGAAGAGACTGTCCTCAAAGTGGCTGTGAAGACCATGAAGAGTGAGTGATCGGACCGTGTCGGACATCCCCACGTGTCTCCCCCATGGTGCAGTATGTGTCAGTTTGACCTCAGCCACCCTCTCCTTCTCCCTCTCGTAGTTTCCATCTGTACTCGCACCGAGATGGAGGACTTCCTCAGGGAGGCTGCTTGTATGAAGGAGTTTGACCACCCCAACGTCATGAGACTCCTCGGTGAGAGAGTGGGCTGATTTTGTTTTGTCACTTATCGAGCTACTATTAAGACGCGGTCGTTTTTGTCTCACAAGAGTCCGTTACCAAGTAGGTCTGACTAGATTCATTCTGTTGTTTCCCCAATCCTCCCTGTAGGAGTGTGTCTGCAGACGGTAGAGAGGGGAGGCTACCCATCCCCTGTCGTCATCCTGCCTTGTATGAAACATGGGGACCTGCACAGTTTCCTGCTCTACTCTCGACTTGGGGACAGTCCTCTGGTCAGTTCCCTTCCCTCCCACGCAGATCGGAAAAGTTTTTGTTACACAAATAAATTGTAGCGTTGTCCTCTATTCTCCTTTCATACATGTTCCATTTGTGCTGCTGTATAGCACCCCCTGTCTGTATCTTATCGTCTGTGTCTCCATTCATCAGTCCCTGCCTTCTCAGATGTTGGTGAAGTTCATGACAGACATCGCACGGGGAATGGAATACCTGAGCAACAAGAGGTTCATCCATAGAGACCTGGCAGCGCGAAACTGCATGTGGGGATTCTCACCTCTCTGTTCTGTCTGTGTCCTCCTGTTTCTCACACATACTCCTCAATGTTTTTCTGTGATAGTCAGAGAATGATTGTGAAACAAGTTGAGTGATACGAGTAACAGTACTGTTTTCTGTTGCTATTACGTTGTTTGTGCTCATCTGCATACACACTGTACAAAACATTAAGAACACCTTCTTAATATTGAGTTCTACCCACCTTCTTTTGCCCTCAGAACAGCCTAAATTCATCGGGGCATGGACTCTACAAGGTGTCAAAAGCGTTCCACAGGGATGCTGGCCCATGTTGACTCCAATACTTCCCACAATTGTGTGAAGTTGGTTGGATGTCCTTTGGGTGGTGGACCATTCTTGATAGACATGGGAAACTGTTGAGTGTGAAAAACCCAGCAGCGTTGCAGTTCTTGACACAAACCAGTGCAACTGATACCTACTACCATACCCCGTTCAAAGGCACTTCAATCTTTTGTTTTGCCCATTCACCCTTAATGGCACACAAACACAATCCATGTCTCAATTGCCTCAAGGCTTAAATCATCTACACTGATTGAAGTAGATTTAACAAGAGTAAGGGATCATCGCTTTCACTTGGATTCACCTGGTCAGTCTCTCACGGAAAGAGCAGGTGTCCTTAATGTTTTGTACACTCAGTGTATATCTGTCCTGCAGGCTGAACGAGAATATGACTGTGTGTGTGGCTGATTTTGGCCTATCTAAGAAGATCTATAACGGGGACTACTATAGACAAGGACGCATTTCAAAGATGCCAGTAAAATGGATCGCCATCGAGAGCCTGGCAGACCGAGTGTACACCACCAAGAGTGATGTGGTGAGCTATCCTAACTTTGTCCAGCTACATTATGTGACCCATGTCTCCTACTGTATTTGGGTTTTAACATCCTGCAGCAGAATTCATAGCAAAGAGTAAATACAAGTACATTATTTTTGTGACGCTGCTTATTTCCCTCTCTCGAAGTGGTCGTTTGGCGTGACTATGTGGGAGATAGCCACTCGGGGGCAGACGCCCTACCCTGGAGTGGAAAACAGTGAGATCTACGACTACCTTAGACAGGGTAACCGCCTCAAACAGCCCCCTAGCTGCCTGGACACCATGTGAGTGCCTGTTTCTGGATCTGTACACATGAATCATTGAGTAGTATGACTTATCATTATTTAGTGGTGTATAGTAGAGGCAACCAATGTACCTTTCCTGGAGTATCTGGATTTTGGGGAATTTTGTATGTCCTCTATACTGTAGCTACTCCCTGATGTTCTCCTGCTGGCTACTGAGTCCTAAGGACCGCCCGGGGTTCCCCTCTCTGCGCTGTGACCTGGAGAAAGCCCTGGAGGAGATGCCCGAGCAGGAGGAGGCCGATGACCTGCTCTACGTCAACATGGAGGAGCCCTTGGGCTCCCTGTCGGGGGCCGTGGGGGGCTGGGAGCCTTTTGGACTGCCTCACCCGTCCTACCAGAAGAACATGGACCCTCTGGAAACCGTCCAGGTGCATCATCATCATGCTGATCGCTATGTACTCTGCCCTCAGCGCGAGGCCCAGCCCTATCTCAATGACTCTATTGACAGCCTGAGCTGGATGGCCTCCTCGTCGAGCCCCACCCTGCAGCTCCAGGCCTCCTGCTCCTCCTCCCCCACCTCCTCTCTCCTGCTGGACGGGCAGGACAACAGGGAAGGAGAAGGATGGGACCGGAGGGTCTTCAGGAAGTGAGGTTTAAAGGCACACAGAGGGACTTCCAGTAGTTGTGAAGAAATACTGAAGAAAGTAGACAAGTTCACTACAATACGGTAGTCAAATGAACAAGATCAAAACAAATCAAGGATTAGTTGTGTTACGGACGGTTCAACAGTTGTGTACATACTGTAGTCAATTGTCACTAATGTGCAGCCACCAACCACATGCTAAATAAATATTTATCTTCCCAATATGAATATTAAGAAACCAAATCAACTAATCCGTTGGCACGGACTGTGTAATAAATTGGTATAATCCTTTCCTGAAAAGGAAACTACATCAAACTGTAAGTGCATCAAAGCCTTTTATTTAATAAACCAATGAACAAACCCATTAATAAACCAGTATTTTTTTGTTTTAAGAAAACAAAGTAGCGAGTTCCCTCAAACTAAACAATGTACTGGATACAATAATGCATTCCTGGCATTCAGACTAGCCAGGCTTAAAATACATTCAATAAATTAAAAACAAATAAATACACAAACCCTAGTTACTACGTCAACAACACATGAACCATCGTCGGTTCTGTTGAGAGAAATAGTGATAATTAAAACAGATGCAAAGAACATTTCAGGAAAAACCTTGTCAGTTGAAGAGCATTTAAAGTCAATGCTGTACTGTATGTAGTGGTTATAGCGCTTTTCCAGTGGGCTGGTAAAATATTATCTAAGAGACTGCTGTGTAAATAGTACCATCAACTATACTCCAGTTGTGTTTACAGTATATCTGGTACCGGTATCTCTTGCTTTATGAGTAGGAGGAGATAGCCGGGTATCAAAGTACTATACCAATAATGACCGTTTTGGTACAGTATCAAGATGCTGCTGTAGCATGCGACTAATAAAGTTTGTTCCAATAATTTAGGCACTGAAGTTTTACAAAATGTACATGCATAATGCACTTAATTATTGAGAATATTTGTGTGTGTTGGCAAACGGGAGCATTTTCCCACATTCACTCGCACAATGACATTTCAAGAATTACTGTCACTGAATGTTTCAACTTGACATTGCTACAAACACTTCTAAACGCAGTTATTTAGTTTGCATGTGTTTGGGCCCAACTCTCTTCCATACAGTATAGTACAGCTATTTCAGTATGGTTTACTATGTTATTAAACCTACTAAATGTAGTAGTATGGTTATGCAAGCTGATCCTCATATTGCTTCCTGAAACAGTCCCCAGCAGGGAAGAAGTCCCACGCTCGCTCCTGGTACATCTTCCACACATATGACTCCTGGAACAGAGGAGAGGAGGAACCAGGACAGAGGGAGAAAAGAAGAGACAGCCAATTGAAATGAATGACTACAAAATGTGAGGCATTTGGTGCCACGAACACAAAGACTGACTGACAGACTCACTTGGCCAGTGTGCTCCGTCTCATCTTTGTTGATGAGGTACATTAAGAAGAACCTGTAGAGAACAGACAGACAGGCAGGTCAGCGTGATGGCAGATGGTCATGGACACGCACTGTTGACTGATTACAGGGAGAACACATACATGTAGTTGGCCAAGTTGTGTTCCTCCAGGGTGTGGGTCTCGAAGCCGTGCGGCGTCGTATCAAAGTAGTCGCTTCCAATTCCACAGATGAAGCACTTGGTCTACAAGAATCAAATAAACAGAAACAGTAGGCAAGATGGTGGTATGTGCCCAACTATGTGACTGACTTAAACTCACCTAAAACTGATGAACGCCAAAGATACAATTATTTTTTTATTTTCTTTAAAGATCTGTACCTCCATGTCTTCCTTAACCTGCTCTTGTTGGTCTCGGAGCTCTCCGAAGGCATCAATGATCAGACCTGTAGGAAACACACAAACTCACAGCCATCCCATCCCTCACAGTCGAATGGAATTATGACTAGATATCTAGTCAATTATTTTAGATTATGACTAGATATCCGAGATTGCCCTTGCTTGAGGTACTGTACAGTGGTGGAGTAGCGTTTTGGAATGCATAAGAGGGACGGTGCCATACCCTGGATGATGGCCAACAGGATGACAATGACAAAGAAGAAGAAGGTGATGTCAAAGACCACCCGGTAGAGCTCGTACACGTCTCCCGCCGGGTCCTCGATCTCGTCCCCTATGCCACCGCCAGCACGCACGCCCACGTACATGTGGAAGAGGTAGCACTGACACAAGTGGAGGGAAGAGAGCACATTGAATATAGAGAAGTAGTAAGTAAACTCAAACATACTGTACGACTATAGAGTATATGGTATAGCATAGAGCTGGCAGAAAACATAGCACCGACTCACAGTCATCATGTCGTCACATTTCATATCCGGCTCATCCTCATCTTCACTCTTGTTGTAAAACTTGCGGAAGAAGATAAAGGCCACTACAGTGTAGAGATACACCACCACTGCCAACAAGCCCAATGTCATCATGAGCTAGGAGGGAGACAGGGAATGAGTCGTATCGGCAGCACAGTCACTGAAAAACGGAGGCTGGAAGGGTGTTCCTGTTCAGCTCCTACCTGTTTCCCATTGTGGGTGACAGAGGACAGGATAGTACGCAGATCCTTCACACCGATGGCTATGTCCAGCAAGTGACAGGCATAGAAGAAGTTGTTGTAATGTCCAAGCAAGGACATGATCGTGTACCAACACAGATAGAGAAAAGTCTGGGGGGAAGAGATTGAAATGATAATATAAAAGTTTGTCTTCAACCTACAGTATGAAAAGGTACAATTATTATAACCAATACATCTACAGCACAAATATAGAAAATACTATTCCTCTATGATCCCTCTTACCCCGTCTGTGAACACAACTCCACATTTCCAGATCTGGTACTTAAAGTCAATAGATGTACACCTGAAAAATATATGATTGGATTTCAATGACAAAATGTTCAACTTTTTATGTAGCTAGTAGGGTTAACAATATACGGTTCATTTAAGTGGCTCAATAACCCCATGAAAAGATCCCCTATCAAGATATGTGTATCTTGTGTGTATAACAGCATTGGAAGTGTGTATAACAGCATCGGAAGTGTGTCTAACAGCATTGGTTAATACCAGGCCAACGTGGAATTGTCTGGTTCCTCCGGCTTCTTATCGGTTTGTTGACTGACGTCCAACGAGGCTAAATCCATGCCTAAAAGCTCTGCGATCCTCTCTCTGCCGTAAATGTCTCCATACTTATCCAGGACCTGGCCACACAGACATACAACATGGACCATTCCATACAGATACCAACTCAACCAACTTCATCCCTATATAGCCTCCAAGACCAAAAAGTGTCTCACCTTTCGCTTGACAAACTTGTCCCAGTAGTTGTTTGGGAAAGAACTGTGAATAGAATTGTGAAAAGATGTGCATCATTTAAGCTGTAATTCCTCCCATTTTCTGAAAGGAGATATAATATTATTGGTAGAGGTGGACTTCTAGGAGCTTGCTTACGGTGTGTTGAGGACCAGTCTGTCCCACTGGCCTTTGATGTCATCATCCTCAGGCTGCTCTGTGATGTAAAGACCATCAAACTCCAGCTTCCTGGCCAGCTCCTTCTCCCTCTTAAAGATCACCAGAGGGATCTGAGAGGAACACACATTGTCTGTTGTCATTGAGATGTTTATGTCATGATACAGATCACTCGTGTTCTTGATGAAAAAATAAATCCCACTAACTGTTATGGGGCAAAGATACATTTGATGTCTGTTGTTATTGTAGTTGTAGTAGTATGTATTAGTAGTGTGTAGTATGTAGTAGTAGTAGTATGTCGTAGTAGTAGTTGGTAGTAATAGTGTGACTCGCGCAATACGGATGTGGTCAGATGATGCGGATGCTACGCTACAGGATTGGAATATGTTCTGTGATTCATCCAATGGCATTGAGGAGTATACCACCTCAGTCACCAGCTTCAACAATAAGTGCATTGACGACGTCGTCCCCACAGTGACCATACGTACATATCCCAACCAGAAGCCATGGATTACAGGCAACATCCACACCGAGCTAAAGGCTAGAGCTGCCGCTTTCAAGGAGCGGGACACTAATCCAGACATTTATAAGAAATCCCGCTATGCCCTCAGATGGACCATCACACAGGCATAGCGTCAATAAAGGACTAAGATTGAATCATTCTACACCGGCTCTGACGCTTGTCGGATGTGGCAGGGCTAGCAAACTATTACGGACTACAAAAGGAAACACAAGCTGCCCAGTGACGCGAGCCTACCAGACGAGCTAAATGCCTTTTATGCTTTGAGGCAAGCAACACTGAAGCATGCATGAGAGCACCAGCTGTTCCGGACGAATGTGTGATCACACTTTCCTTTGAACAGGTCAACATTCACAAGGACGCGGGGCCACACGGATTATCAGGGCGTGGACTCAGAGCACTCGCGGACCAACTGGCAAGTGTCTACACTAATATTTTCAACCTCTCCCTGACCAACTCTGTAATACCTACATGTTTCAAGCAGACCACCATAGTCCCTGTGCCCAAGAACGCAAAGGTACCTGCCTAAATGACTACCGCCCCGTAGCACTCACGTCGATAGCCATGTAGTGCTTTGAAAGGCTGGTCATGGCTCATATCAACACCATCATCCCGGAAACCCTAGACCCACTCCAATTCGCATACCGCCCCAATAGATCCACAGATGACGCATTCTCAATCGCACTCCACACTGCCCTTTCCCACCTGGACAAAAGAGACAGCCAATTCCTGTTCATTGATTACAGCTCAGAGTTCAACACCATAGTGCCCACAAATCTCATCAATAAGCTAAGGACCCTGGGACTAAACACCTCCCTCTGCAACTGGATCCTGGACTTCCTGACGGGCCGCCCCCAGGTGGTAAGGGTAGGCAACAACAATCTGCCACGCTAGTCATAGACTGTTCTCTCTGCTACCGCACGGCAAGCGGTACCGGAGCGCCAAGTCTAGGTCCAAGAGGCTTCTAAACAGCTTCTACCTCCAAGCCATAAGACTCCTGAACGTCTAATCACATGGCTACCCAGACTATTTGCAATGCCCCCCCCTCTTTTACACTGCTGTTACTCTCTGTTGTTATCCTCTATGCAGTCACTTTAATAAATGTACCTTCATGTACATATTACCTCAACTAACTGGTGCCCCCGAACATTGACTCTGTACCGGTACCCCCCTGTATATAGTCTCGCTATTGTTATTTTACTGCTGCTCTTTAATTACTTGTTACTTTTATTTCTTATTTGTATCCATATTTTTTAACTGCATTGTTGGTTAGGGGCTCGTAAGTAAGCATTTCACTGTAAGGTCTGTTGTATTCGGAGCATGTGACTAACACAGTTTGATTTGATTAGTATGTAGTAGTAGTAGTACAGTAGAGGCTGATGAGGGGAGGATGGCTCATAATAATTGCTGGAATGGAGTGAATGGAATGGTATGTTTGATACTCAGCGGCCTCCACTGTAGTAGTGGATGTATGTATGTATGTATGTATGTATGTATGTATGTATGTATGTATGTATGTATGTATGTATGTATGTATGTATGTATGTATGTATGTATGTATGTATGTATGTATGTACGTATGTGTAGTAGTAGTATGCATGCATGTAGTAGTAGCAGTAGTTGTAGTATCTACTATTGCATGAACCTCACCTTTAGACAGTTGTAGCCGATGATGCAGAGGAAGGCGATGACTGTGTGCATGGCGGCCAGGAATGTGAGGGTGGGCTGCATGTAGCCAGTGCTCTCCTCCAAGAAGAAGTAGACTGGGCCCTCCTCCTCCTCCTCCTGGTCTCCTCCTTCATCCCCACCAGATCCCTCCGTCTCTTCTGCTGAGCCCTCAAACAGCCCACTGCCCTCAAACAGCGCCCCCACTCCCGAGCCCTCAAACATGCCAGAGCCCTCCACCTCATCACCTTCTCCAGGGGGGCTGTCCGACACCTGAACAATGGAAACACAGATGCATGTGAACATTTAACACTTGACGTGTTATGCAGGGATGAGGTCAATTCCAATTGAAGATAGTCAATTCAGGAAGTACTTTGAATTTAAAATTCTAAAACCCTGGTTATATGTAATGTTTAGGTCAGAACACTATACAACCACATGTCACTTCCCACCTGGAGAGGGTATTACACATAAAACAAATCAAATGATGGTCAGAAACACTACATGACCAAAAGTATGTCGACACCTGCTCGTCAAACATTCTCATTCCAAAATCATGGCCATTAATATCGTTTTTTCTCCATTTTACTGCTATATCAGCCTCCACTAGATGTTGGAGCATTGCTGCGGCCGGGGACTTGCTTCCATTCAGCAACGAGCATTATAGTGAGGTCAGGCACTGATGTTGGGCGATTAGGCCTGGCTCGCAGTCGGCGTTCCATTTCATCCCAAAGGTGTTTGATGGGGTTGAGGTCAGGGTTCTGTGCAGGCCAGTCAAGTTCTTCCACACCAATCTCCACAAACCATTTATGTACGGACCTCGCTTTGTGCACGGGGGTATTGTCATGCTGAAACTGGAAAAGGCCTTCCCCAAACTGTTGCCACAAAGTTGGAAGCACAGAATCGTCTAGAATGTCATTGTATGCTGTAGCGTAAAGATTCCCTTCACTGGAACTAAGGGACCTGAACCATGAAAAACAGCCTCAGACCATTATTCCTCCTCCATAAAACTTCACAGTTGACACTATGTATTGAGGCAGGTAGCGTTCTCCTGGCATCCGCCAAACCCAGATTCGTCCGTCGGACTACCAGATGGTGAAGCGTGATTCATCACTCCGGGGAACACTTTTCCACTGCTCCAGAGTCCAATGGTGGCCAGCTTTATACCACTCCAGCTTGGCATTGCGCATGGTGATCTTAGGCTTGTGTGCGGCTGCTCGGCCATGGAAACCCATTTCATGAAGCTCCCGATGAACAGTTATTGTGCTGACGTGGCTTCCAGAGGCAGTTTGGAACTCGTTAGTGAGTGTTACAACTGAGGAGGACTCGGTGGTCCCGCTGTGAGCTCCAAATCAAATCAAATGGTAGGCTTGTGTAGCCTACTGTACCATGTTTCCACTTCACAATAACAGCACTTACAGTTGACCGGGGCAGCTCTAGCAGGACCGGAAATTTCTCAAGTGGTGTCCACATACTTTTGTACATATTGTGTATTTCAAGTGACAGCTATTTTTATATATACTGTAAGAATTTGTTCACCTTGTAGAATAGTAGAATGAAGTTTAGGGCAAATGCAATGAACAGTGCCAGAAAACGCAGATTGTAAAAGTTCCGAGAGAGGTAGTTCTGGGAAAGAAAGAGACAAAACGTTGTATTAAATCACAGGTGGACAGAGGAATTGACAGTATCCAAATTGCCACATCAGCACGTCACAAAAACTATTAGAGGAGAGCAATTATTGAATTGCCGTGTCTAACCAAGAATTTGTTTCTTTGGATGTCCAGCTCAGTCCAGAGTTGGAACCCTTGCTCCCGGTGTTGTTTCTTATTTTTCTTATCCTTGGCCTTCTTTTCCTTCGGTTCCTCCTGTTTCTCCTCCTCTTTGGCCTCGGCTTCCTTCTCAGCCTTCTCTCCATTTTCAGTGCTGAAAATTAAGTAAATGGGGTTTTGGTTTTAGCACGTTCCAACAAACACCAAAAGATGAACGCATGTACAGTATTGGTTAATAAAGGGGCATGGGAGAGTGTAGGGAGGCAGGACATGTTTATCTACTGTACATGTAGGAAGATGGCCTGAGGTACTCACTCTGCCTTCTCAGGCTCTGGAGGGGGCTCCTCTATGGCAGGAGCAGGAGCAGGTTCAGCAGCTTGGCCATCAGCAGCTGCAGCAGCACCCTCCTCTGGTTGCTGCAAACCACAAGAAAAGCTAATTAGTATAAGTGAATGTAGACATACTTTACTGGAAAGCTCACAATGCACTTTTTAGTCTCTGCATTAAATAGGAAAGGTGCCTCACCTGTTTCCTCCTGGTCAAAGGAGTACCCTCAGGAGTAGGAGGCTCAACAGTGGCCTCAATTCCCATGTCACCAAGTCCTCCTGGAGCATCAATGCGTGGTGGCCCCCCACCTTCCTTGTCTTGGTTGTCCTCCTCCTCCTCCTCTCCACCGCCTGTGTCCATTTGGTCAGTCACCCCTCCTGCCTCCTGCTCCTCCCCAGTCCTAGGCTCCCCTGGCAGGTCCCCGTGCACCTCGTCCTGGGTGGGGTCGGGCATACTGGCCAAGATCTCTGTCACTGTGATGTTCTTGGCTCCCTCCACCAGGCCTCCTCCAAATAGAGTTTGCCAAATGAGCAGGAAGAAGCCATTACATACACTGTAAATGAAGTGCAGGATGCCAATGAGGATAGTCCAGAAGAAGGTGGCCAGACCCACCACTATCTGCTTGATGGTCATCTTCCTCACTCTGCGGTACTGCCTGCGCAGGTTACGGAAGGTGAAGATACTCAGGAAGTTCAATAAGCTGTTGATGAAGTCTGCAAAGGCAGAGCTGGACTCTGGCTCTCCTTCCTCTCCATTGCCCTCTTCATCTCCCCCTCCACCTCCTCCTGCCTCAGCTCCTCCTTCAGCCGGCTCATCATCATCCTCCTCCTCCTTCTCCTCCTCCTGCTCCGAGATCTGGGAGGCGATGTTCATCTCAAAGATGGTGTCCTCGCAGAAGTTGACAAACATCTCCATCTTCTCCGACTCGCCCCCCTCATTGACCACATCAAAGATGAACTGTCGTTTGGACTCTCTGACCTGAGGCATCTCCCACTGTGTGCGGTTGACCTCGCTGATCTCAAAGTAAATACGCTCTATCTTCCTGCTGGCACCCATGATCTCTATACGGCCCAGGAAGGGGCGGAAGTAGTTGAGTACACTCTCTGCCTGCTCTAAGAAGTTCTTCAGCCTGAGGTCATGAGGGACATGTTCAGACAGGTTAGTCAGCAACACTGCAATGTTAAAGCCAATGTCTTTAGCTGGCTCCTGGAAGCGGTCGGCAAACTCCTCAAAGTTGATCATGTCATTCTCATCGGCCTCTGAGCAGGACAACAGGAATTGGATCTCAGAGGGAGAGTACTGTTTCTGGCTGTCCATGGCCTTCTGAAAGTCCTTCTTAGAGATCAACCCTCGGGGGTCGGTCACGTAATCACGGAAGGCGTCTGACGCCACAATGTCCTTCAGTTTGAGAAACATGTCAAAGAATTTGAGGATCATCTCCACGTTGCTGGACGATTCCACCAGCATGTCCACCATCTGACGGGCAATGGTGCCATTCACAACATTACCTGAAACATGGCATAAAATGGAGGCAAATAATAAAGGAGGTGAGAGATTTTAAAGAGAAAAGGCAGAAACAGCAGAAAGATTCTGTCATAAAAATGCATTTTTACCCTCCAGTAGAGAGAGCAGCATAACCACCATGTCTTTTTGGAGGTCCAGTAGCTCCTTCAGCAGGCCAATCTGGCTGGAATCCTATGAGACAGCACAAACACATACAGTGCCTTCAGAAAGTATTCACACCCCTTGACT